>NC_064920.1:1019724608-1020334381 GCF_023897955.1 Schistocerca gregaria
TACTCTGTCAAACTCTTCACGCAGTATCGTATCTCCCATTTCGTCTTCATCTACATCCTCTTCTATTTCCATAATATTGTCCTCAAGTACATCGCCGTTGTATAAACCTTCTATATACTGCTTCCACCTTTCTGCCTTCCCTTCTTTGCTTAGAACTGGGCTGCCATCTGAGCTCTTTATATTCATACACGTGGTTCTCTTCTCTCCAAAGGTCTCTTTAATTTTCCTGTAGGCTGTATCTATCTTAGCCCTAGTGAGATAAGCTTCTACATCCTTACATTTGTTCTCTAGCCATCCCTGTTTAGCCATTTTGCACTTCCTGTCGATCTCATTTTTGAGACGTTTGTATTCCTTTTTGCCTGCTTCATCTACTGCATTTTTATATTTTCTCCTTTAATCCATTAAATTCAATATTTCTTCTGTTACCCAAGGATTTCTAGCAGCCCTCGTCTTTGTACCTACTTTATCCTCTGGTGCCTTCACTACTACATCCCTCAGAGCTACCCATTCTTCTTCTACTGTATTTCTTTCCCCTATTCCTGTCAATTGTTCCCTTATGCTCTCTCTGAAACTCTGTACAACCTCTGGTTCTTTCAGTTTATCCAGGTCCCATCTCCTTAATTTCCCACATTTTTGCAGTTTCTTCAGTTTTAATCTACAGGTCATAACCAATAGGTTGTGGTCAGAGTCCACATCTGCCCCTGGAAATGTCTTACAACTTAAAACCTGGTTCCTAAATCTCTGTCTTACCATTATATAATCTATCTGATACCTTTTAGTATCTCCAGGGTTCTTCCACGTATACAACCTTCTTTCATGATTCTTAAACCAAGTGTTAGCTATGATTAAGTTGTGCTCTGTGCAAAATTCTACTAGGCGGCTTCCTCTTTCATTTCTTAGCCCCAATCCATATTCACCTACTATGTTTCCTTTTCTCCCTTTTCCTACACTCGAATTCCAGTCACCCATTACTATTAAATTTTCATCTCCCTTCACTATCTGAATAATTTC
The DNA here is from genome assembly GCF_023897955.1 of Schistocerca gregaria. NCBI lineage: Eukaryota > Metazoa > Arthropoda > Insecta > Orthoptera > Acrididae > Schistocerca > Schistocerca gregaria. Next base: position 1,019,725,620 of record NC_064920.1, read on the forward strand.
TTTTATTTCATCGTACATTTCTTCAATTTCTTCATCATCTGCAGAGCTAGTTGGCATGTAAACTTGTACTACTGTAGTAGGTGTGTGCTTCGTATCTATCTTGGCCACAATAATGCGTTCACTATGCTGTTTGTAGTAGCTTACCCGCATTCCTATTTTCCTATTCATTATTAAACCTACTCCTGCATTACCCCTATTTGATTTTGTGTTTATAACCCTGTAGTCACCTGACCAGAAGTCTTGTTCCTCCTGCCACCGAACTTCACCTATTCCCACTATATCTAACTTTAACCTATCCATTTCCCTTTTTAAATTTTCTAACCTACCTGCCCGATTAAGGCAGGGATCTGACATTCCACGCTCCGATCCGTAGAACGCCAGTTTTCTTTCTCCTGATAATGACATCCTCCTGAGTAGTCCCCGCCCGGAGATCCGAATGGGGGACTATTTTACCTCCGGAATATTTTACCCAAGAGGATGCCATCATCATTTAATCATACAGTATAACTGCATGTCCTCGGGAAAAATTACGGCTGTAGTTTCCCCTTGCTTTCAGCCGTTCGCAGTACCAGCACAGTAAGGCCGTTTTGGTTAACGTTGCAAGGCCAGATCAGTCAATCATCCAGACTGTTGCCCCTGCAACTACTGAAAAGGCTGCTGCCCCTCTTCAGGAACCACACGTTTGTCTGGCCTCTCAACAGATACCCCTCCGTTGTGGTTGCACCTACGGTACGGCCATCTGTATCGCTGAGGCACGCAAGCCTCCCCACCAACGGCAAGGTCCATGGTTCATGGGGGGCATGCAAAAGTAGATGAACGAAAAACTAAATGGGAATGTGCGGAAATGGATAATTATTCGTCAAAGAATTGATTTACATAAATTCCATGTTAATCAGTATTTGACGACATTTGTTGAAAATTAATTCCGTTCAGCTACGAACATTTCCAGATGTGTTCAGTAACTGATCGCGAGCTAGAGTTGAAAATTCTAAATGATTAACAAAAATTAAACTCAAAGTTTTCCTAGTAATACACGCCATATGTTACACAAGATACTTATCGCTCATTTCGCTGCCACGTGCTGTATCAAAAAATGGTTCAAATGGCTCTAAGCACTATGGGACTTAACATCTGAGGTCATCAGTCCGCTAGACTTAAAACTACTTAAACCTAACTAACCTAAGGACATCATTCACATCCATGCCCAAGGCAGGATTCGAACCTGCGACCGTAGCAGCAGCGCAGTTCCGGGCCGAAGCGCCTAGAATTACTCGGCCACAGCGGCCGGCCTGTGCTGTATCCATTGCGATGTTATGATACTGGCGTCTAAATAACAAAATTATTTCTACGTCAAGTAATAAGTGACGTTTGCCGGTTTATACATGAAGAGAATTAGACTTCATCAACGTACATAATAATCGTGGTCCGGGCAATCGCAGAGGGTGGGCTTACTGGTAGTTGGGAGCTCCAATGTTAGGCGCGCAATGGGGCCCCTTAGGGATACGGCGGCTAAGGAGGGGAAGAAATCCAGTGTGCACTCCGTGTGCATTCCGGGAGGAGTCATTCCTGATGTGGAAAGGGTCCTTCCGGATGCCATGAAGAGCACAGGGTGCAGCCAGCTGCAGGTGGTGGCACATGTCAGCACTAATGACTTGTGTCGCTTTGGATCTGAGGAAATTCTCTCTGGATTCCAGCGGCTGTCTGATTTGGTGAAGGCTGCCGGTCTTTCTTACGAGATGAAGGCAGAGCTCACTATCTGCAGCATCGTTGACAGAACCGACTGCGGAACTTTGGTGCAGAGCCGGGTGGAGGGTCTGAATCAGAGGCTCAGACGGTTTTGCGACCGTATTGGCTGCAGATTCCTTGACTTGCGCCATAGGGTGGTGGGGTTTCGGGTTCCGCTGAATAGGTCAGGAGTTCACTACACTCAGCTGGCGGCTACACGGGTAGCGGAGGCTGTGTGGCGTGGACTGGGCGGTTTTTTTTTTTTTTTTAGGTTAGAAGGCCTCGGGAAAGTGCGGGATGGGCTGCAATGTCAAAGGGTGCTTGGCAATTACAGGACGTGCTTGGATCAAGGAACAGTCGGAATTATAGTTGTAAATTGTTGTAGTTGCGCTGGAAAAGTCCCTGAGCTTCAAGCGCTAATAGAAAGCACAGAAGCTGATATCGTTATAGGTACAGAAAGCTGGCTAAAGCCTGAAATAAGTTCTGCAGAAATTTTTACGAAGTCTCAGACGGTGTTCAGGAAAGATAGATTAGGCAGAATTGGTGGTGGAGTGTTTGTGTCTGTCAGTAGTGGTTTATCTTGTAGTGAAGTCGAAGTAGATACTCCGTGCGAATTGGTGTGGGTGGAGGTTATACTTAACAGCCGAATTAAGTTAATAATTGGCTCCTTCTACCGACCCCAGACTCCGATGATACAGTTGCGGAACAGTTCAGAGGAAGTTTGAGTCTCGTAACAAATAAATACCCCACTCATACGGTTATAGTTGTTGGGACTTCAACCTACCCTCGGTATGTTGGCAAAAATACTTGTTCAAAACCGGTGGTAGGCAGAAAACGTCATACGAGATTGTCCTAAATGCATTCTCCGAAAATTATTTCGAGCAGTTAGTCCACGAACCCACTCGAATTGTAAATGGTTGCGAAAACACACTTGACCTCTTGGCCACAAACAATCCAGAGCTGATAGAGAGCATCATGACTGATACAGGGATTAGTGATCACAAGGTCATTGTAGCTAGGCTCAATACCATTTCTTCCAAATCCATCAGAAACAAACGCAAAATAATTTTATTTAATAAAGCGGATAAAGTGCCACTAGAAGCCTTCCTAAGAGACAATTTCCATTCCTTCCGAACTGACTATGCGAATGTAGACGAGATGTGGCTCAAATTCAAAGATATAGTAGCAACAGCAATTGAGATATTCATACCTCATAAATTGGTAAGAGATCGAACGGATCCCCCGTGGTACACAAAAAGGTCCGAACGCTGTTGCAGAGGCAACGGAAAAAGCATGCGAAGTTCAGAAGAACGTGAAATCCCGAAGATGGGCTAAAATTTACAGACGCGGGAAATTTGGCACGTACTTCGATGCGAGATGCCTTTAATAGGTTCCACAACGAAACATTGTCTCGAAATTTGGTAGAAAATCCGAAGAAATTCTGGTCGTATGTAAAGTACACAAGGGGCAAGACGCAGTCAATACCTTCGATGCGCAGTGGCGATGGTACTGTTATCGACGACTGTGCCTCTAAAGCGGAGTTATTGAACGTAGTTTTCCGAAATTCCTTCACCAGGGAAGACGAATGGAATATTCCAGAATTTGAAACACGAACATCTGCCAGCATGAGTTTCTTAGAAGTAGATACCTTCGGGGTTGCGAAGCAACTCAAATCGCTTGATACGGGCAAGTCTTCAGGTCCAGATTGTATACCGGTTAGGGTCCTTTCAGATTACGCTGATACTATAGCTCCCTACTTAGCACTCATATACAACCGCTCGCTCACCGATAGATCTGTACCTACAGATTGGAAAATTGCGCTGGTCAAACCAGTGTTCAAGAAGGGTAGTAGGAGTAATCCATTTAACTGCAGACCTATATCATTGACGTCGGTTTGCAGTAGGGTTTTGGAGCATATACTGTATTCAAACATTATGAATCACCTCGAAGGGAACGATCTATTGACACGTAATCAGCATGGCTTCAGAAAACATCGCTCTTGTGCAACGCAGCTAGCTCTTTATTCGCACGAAGTAATGGCCGCTATCGACAGGGGATCTCAAGTTGATTCCGTATTTCTAGATTTCCGGAAAGCTTTTGACACAGTTCCTCACAAGCGACTTCTAATCAAGCTGCGGAGCTATGGGGTATCGTCTCAGTTGTGCGACTGGATTCGTGATTTCCTGTCAGGAAGGTCGTAGTAATAGACGGCAAATCATCGAGTAAAACTGAAGTGATATCAGGTGTTCCCCAAGGAAGCGTCCTGGGACCTCTACTGTTCCTGATCTATATAAATGACCTGGGTGACAATCTGAGCAGTTCTCTTAGACTGTTCGCAGATGATGCTGTAATTTACCGTCTAGTAAGGTCATCCGAAGACCAGTATCAGCTGCAAAGCGATTTAGAAAAGATTGCTGTATGGTGTGTCAGGTGGCAGTTGACGCTAAATAACGAAAAGTGTGAGATGATCCACATGAGTTCCAAAAGAAATCCGTTGGAATTCGATTACTCGATAAATAGTACAATTCTCAAGGCTGTCAATTCAACTAAGTACCTGGGTGTTAAAATTACGAACAACTTCACTTGGAAGGACCAAGTAGATAATATTGTCGGGAAGGCTAGCCAAAGGTTGCGTTTCATTGGCAGGACACTTAGAAGGTGCAACAAGTCCACTAAAGAGACAGCTTACACTACACTCGTTCGTCCTCTGTTAGAATATTGCTGCTCGGTCTTGGATCCTTACCAGGTGGGATTGACGGAGGACATCGAAAGGGTGCAAAAAAGGGCAGCTCGTTTTGTATTATCGCGTTATAGGGGAGAGAGTGTGGCAGATATGATACACGAGTTGGGATGGAAGTCATTACAGCATAGACGTTTTTCGTCGCGGCGAGACCTTTTTACGAAATTTCAGTCACCAACTTTCTCTTCCGAATGCGAAAATATTTTGTTGAGCCCAACCTACATAGGTAGGAATGATCATCAAAATAAAATAAGAGAAATCAGAGCTCGAACAGAAAGGTTTAGGTGTTCGTTTTTCCCGCTCGCTGTTCGGGAGTGGAATAGTAGAGAGATAGTATGATTGTGGTTCGATGAACCCTCTGCCAAGCACTTAAATGTGAATTGCAGAGTAGTCATGTAGATGTAGATGTATATAACAATACCGCGGACAGATATGGTGTGGAACTTCTCACAACAAACCTAAGGAAAAATATCCAGTAGACACATTTGTCGTAATCTCAAAAAAACTCTAGTATGTGTGCGGTGAATTGCCACTCTCACAAAGGCTGTGCACAGTATTATTTTACCCAACATGTGGTTGGTTTTGTTATCAAGCGATCACATATCCTTATGAACACTGACGTGGACTGTAGTTCATGAGGTTCGAATGCTTTTGCAGGCTTCCATGAAATAAATATTGCTTCGCTGTGTGCGGACTGATTATTGTCGGAAGTAGGTCTTTCAGGTATACACAACGAAAACAAAATCGAGAAGCTGAGTTTCAACTACGTGTAGTACTCAAACTGTCCTACCATCCCATTTGTCGTGATAATCTTTAGTTCATGTTGAACAATATGATTGAAAAGCGTAGAAGATGCATCGTACATAGACCATATTATCTTTCTCAGTTCTAGCATGATATTCCGTAGAAAGTTTGGGACATTACATGAAATGTTTAGACGACTATGTTGTCCTGGCATATGTACATGTTCGTATCACAAATGTGTTCGATTGCTGACATCATAAAAAATGTTTACTACTTTTTCTCCCTTGGCGTAAGGAACACACTTCGGAATGATACGAAATTTTTTATATCTCTTATGCACAGCATGCTCCTAAATTATCGTATAAAAAGCACGGTGAGTCTGGACATTTTAAAAATTTGGGGACGGGTCCATTACGCCAATCATAAAAAAGTCCATTAAACATGGGCTCTAAAATGTGTATCTTCAGAGCTGTAGCACTTGTTCTTCTTCGATGCTGTGTAGCACATCTCATCCACTAAATGTTTTTTCCATACTTTATTCAGTATAAGATATCTGTTTCACTGTAAGGTGTCAGGCAAATTCAACACCTTCCATGAGAACCCTGATATGATAAGCAAATCCAGTAGTATGTCACATATCTCCGAATAAATCGTGACATTAAATTAACCAAAGTAATACGAGTAACGTGTGAGCAAATGGAATACCACAGACTAACACAAGAATGCCTAAATGCATGTCGTACCTTCCCACCATGAGACTGACGCAGTTCCGGGGGGCGAAACGAGAACAGAAGCCGAGAGCAGAACCTGTTAAGCTAGAAGGCCCTACGATAAAGGACGGACTGTACACCCACGTCGCCAGCCTACTGCTAAGACTAACACACGCACGTTTTAGCGTGAGACTATTTCGCGTCTCTGTTACGTCAAGGACCATCCCCCAGCCCATGTTAAAAGCTAGAGCCCACCAGAAAAACAGTATAGATCTTACGATAACGCTAAAAGGACCACACCAGCTGCAGGTTTTAGCGTGAGACTTTTTCGCGTCTCTGTTACATTGCAAACTTTAAAAACATTGACCCACCACGAAAAGTATAACGTTTCTCATTGGATAGACAGAATTTTTGTAGGCGGAGCTTAACGTTAACATTGAGGCCCTGATTGGTCAGATGAAAACACAGCCAGATAGTTTTTTTTAAACCAACAAAGCTCATGGTGTTCACATTTGCCACTTGAAATAAAAATCTGAAACGCGATGATGTTTCTGTTATATAGTTATTGAGAAGCCACATCAGCCACTGTAATTTACGACAAGTTGGATAAGTTACTAAAGATAACTGAGGGTAACTATAGACCATTTTGATAGTTTGTCTCTTTTGTGAAACTTAATTTAAACCTAGATTATAGATGTGATATCGCATAGGCCATCCTTCGACCCATTGTAGAACTTGGAAACCCATTCAGGGAATATTCGTTAACATTTTTGTTGAACGCAGTTGGTTTTTACCATCCTGTATTAAAACATTTCCTTTTATCAATAGTGCAATTTATAAACGATGTTTTGTGAGTAGAATAAAATTTCCAATTGTAAACTTAACTGATTTTTCGGCGTTATTTTACCAGCTAACTAAAAATAGGAAAGCCTTGAACCCCTTCCATTAAATTTAGTTAGTATTAAGATTCTTTTACGGGGAGTGCAGTGGAGCTGACGCTGAAATCATTAAGTATTTGGTTATATCATCGCTAGACTCACTGAACTCTTCTGTATTCTACATGTCATGTGTAGTCTGGCGTCTCCTTACCCTCAACAGGTCCCAGGCTCAAACTAGTCAATTCCCTAAAAAACACACTCAGAGCGTCGTTGCGCGAATGTGGTAGGGAGACACGATATAGAACTAACAGACACCACCATGAATGTTTAGATCACAGTATCGAGGAAGAGAGAGTGCCTCAGTTCTTAAGATACAGATTTTAGTGCCCTTATTTACTGGACATTTTTTTCTTGTTTTGGCCTAAGGAACATGTCCCCAAATTTTTGAAACCTCATTCTGAAACACACTGCATTAAGCACTGTCATTAGGTAATATCTTGATAGGAAGCTCTCATATTACGTATTGTTCCGCGGTACAGAAAAAAAAAGTGAAACGAAGTGTTCAACTCGACGCTCTCTGTTGCGTGAAAGAGTGCGAGAACAATGGTAATTATTGTGATTCTTGTGTTTCTCCCGGCGTATTTGATAATCAAAATATCCACGGGTGTACTGACGGTCTATAGTGTCCAACGGGCACAATATTTCGGCGATCAAACATGTCGCCATCATCAGGTGAACTGACGGACTGAGCTCCTGTGGACGCGCCGGCACGGAGATCCGTACGCTATGGCTGCTTAGGGGGTACTGGGTTCGGTCGCGGCGGCGGCCGATTTAAATACCCTCCGCCCGCGGCGCGCTCCCTCAGCCGTCCGCGCCACGGTAGCGCGGTGGAACAGATTGCGACGGCGTCTGAGATGACGTCGGTGTGATGGCTCAGTCCGCCGTGGTCATACTTCTTCGTCCTCATCTACACTAAACCAGTGCACGAATCTTTATACACTGAAGCTCCAAAGAAACTGGCATAGGCATGTGTATTCAAACACAGGGTTATCTAAACGGGCAGCATATGGCACTGCGGTCGGCAACGCCTTTATAATACAACAAGTGTCTACCGCAGTTGGTTCAAATGGTTCAAATGATTCTGAGCACTATGGGACTTAACATCTACGGTCTCGAGTCCCCTAGAACTTAGAACTACTTAAACCTAACTAACCTAAGAACATCACACACATCCATGCCCGAGGCAGGATTCGAACCTGCGACCGTAGCGATCTCGAAGTCCCAGACTAAAGCGCCTAGAACCGCACGGCCACACAGGCCGGCTTACCGCAGTTGTGAAATCTGTTACTGCTGGTACAATAGCAGGTTATCAAGATTTAAGAGATAGCGATGAAGTGGGGATTTTCCCGTACGACCATTTCACGCGTGTATCGTTAATATAAGGACTCCGGTAAAACATCAAATCTCCGACATCACTGCGGCCGGAAAAATATTTTGCAAGAACGGGACCAGCTACGACTGGAGAGAATCGCTTAAAGTGACAGAAGTGCAACCCTACCGCAAACTGCTGCAGATTTCAATGCTGGGCCATATACAAGTGCTATCGTGAGAACCATTCAGTGAAACAACGATATGAGCTTTCGGAGCAGAAGGCCCACTCGTGTGCTTTGATGACTGCACGATACAAAGGTGTTCGACTCACCTGGGCCCGTCAAGACTGACATATTACTGTTCATGAGTTGAAACATGTTTCCTGGTTGGACGAGTCTTGTTTCAAATTGTATCGAGCGGATGGACGTAAACGTGTATAGAGACAACCTCGTGATTCATTGCACCCTGCATGTCAGCAGGGGTCTGATAAAGCTGGTGGAGGCTCTGTAATGGTGTGGGGCTGGTGGTATTGGGGTGATATTTGACCCCTTATACGTCTAGATACGATTGTGGCAGGTAACACGCACGTAAGCATCCTGCCTGATCACCTGCGTTCATTCATTGGAAATTTGTGGTAAGTTTTATGGAACCAAACTGCTGACGTCATCGGTGACTAAGAATACACACTACTTAATCTAACTTAAACTAACTTACACTTAGGACAACACACACACACACACACACAAACGCACACACGCACACACACCCGTGCCCGAGGAGAGACTCTAATCTCCGACGGGTGGGGGCTGCGGGGAGGTGGGCGGTGGTGGCGGGGGGAGCCGTACGAACCGCGACAAGGTGCCTCACTCTGCTCTGACCGCACTGCTACCGCGTGCGGCATTCATTCATGTTCTCTGTGCTTTCCGACGGACTTGGGCAATTCAAGCACTTCCGCTGGCCACCAAACTCCGCAGAGATTAACATTATAAAGCATACCTGGGATGCTTTGCACCGTGCTGTTCAGAAGAGATCTCAAACCCCTCGCTCTCTTACAGATTTATGAACAGCCCTGCAAGATTCATAGTGTCAGTTCCATATCTGGTACCGCGCGCCGCGGAATTTGAATCACGCCAGACGTCATGGATGTAGAGGACCCATAGGGGTCGCTGCACCGTAAGCTGTGGCGGCGCGCGCCTCCTGGCCCGCGTTTGGTGTGGGGGCGCCACAGTGGAACACGTGGTCCCAGCGGCCAACAGCGGCGCCCCCGAGAGCGTACTTAAGTGCCAGCTACTCGCTCATCCAGGTTCCTCCACACGCGAGACCCGGACATACCACGACGCCACCGGCAACTCCAGCGACACACCCGAAACTTGCTCGCGGCTAACAAACGCCGGGACTGGCGACAGACCTGCACCCATTTAAATGCTACTCTTCCCAAGAACTCGTCCAAGTTCTGGTCAGCCTTCCGTCGCCTTACCGGAACTAAACCCTCCCCCTACTATCCTCTTCTCCATGATAATCACACCTTCTCTGACACTCTTAGTAAGGCCAATCACTTTGCCCCATACGTTTCCGACTCTTTTCCATCCCCGACGATCTCCAGTTCTATTACTCCCTCTTTCCGGATGTCCGCGATAGAACTCACACCTCTGTCCCTCCCCTCGCACCTGGTGTCCAGTACTTGGACAACATTTCACACACGGAACTCAATGCCCCTATCACTACACAGGATCTCATTGCTACACTCCGCACCAAACGCAACACCGCTCCTGGTGACGATAGTGTAACCTACCGTCACATTCGTGAAGCTCCTGTCTCTTTCCTCTCCACCCTGTCCAGGCTCTACAATGTACTCCTGTCCACCGGTTACTATACCGACCTGTAGAAAACCTCCCGTATCCTGATGTTCCTTAAACATGGTAAACTGCCATCCGCCGTCTCCTCCTACCGTCCCATCAGCCTTACCTCAGTCTTCAGCAAGGTCCTGGAATCTATCCTCACCCATCGCATCCACCACCATCTCCGCCAGCACCGCCTCCTTCCCATTACCCAGTGTGGCTTTCGGCCATCCTTCTCTTCCGACGACCTTCTCCTTCACCTCACTCAACTCCTTTCCGAACAACTTAATTCCCGTCGCTCCGCAATCTTCCTCTCCCTGGATCTCGAACATGCCTATGACTGCGTATGGCATTCCGGTCTCCTCTTCAATCTCCAAACTGTCGCCCTTCCAATTAAATACGTCTGTCTAATAGGCTCCTTTCTCTCCCACCGTCCTTCCTATGTCACCATCCATAACACGGATTCTTACACCTTTTTACCCTCCGCCGGTGTGCCCCAAGGCTCTGTCCTCTCCCCCCTTCTGTACCTTATGTATAAGGCGGACATGCCGCCGCCGTCACCCCCGTCCACCTTCTCCAGTTTTCCGATGACACCGCCTTCCTTGCCCTTCCCCTCACCCTGCAGCGTTCCCAACACGTTCTCCAATCCCATCTTGACAGGTTCACTGCTTGGTGCAACCAGTGGTTGCTAAAGTTCAATCCCTCCAAAACCCAGGCGATCATTGTAGGCAAAACCACCACTTCCTTCCGCCTCCTCGATTTCTATCTAACTATCTATGGCTGTCCTATCGCCCTTACCCCCACCCTTAAGTACCTTGGTGTCACCCTCGTCCGTCGCCTCTCTTGGACCCCCCCCCATCTCCGGACAGTCCAAGCCAATGCATGCTCCCGACTCCGTCTCCTCAAGCTCCTTTCCAGCCATACATGGGGTCTGGACCCCTCCACCATACTCCACATCTATAAATGCCTCATCCACCCTATCCTTTGTTACGCCAGTCCAGCATGGATCTCCGCTCCCCCCTACCTTTTATAAATCGCTTCAGGTCCTTGAACGCCATGCTCTCCGCCTCACCTATCACATCTGTCTCCCCTCTGCCATGCGGCTCCTGTACGACATCATTCCTCCTCCTTTTCCTTGAAAGGATACGAATCCTCTACACCTCCTGCAAACTCGATCCTCCTCACCCACTTGTCTCCCCCATCCTCTCCCACTCGCACCCACCACCACGCCTATATACCCATGTCCCACCTGCTCTCCATCTCTCCACCCTCCTTACTCTCTCCCAAGGTGGCTTCCGCCAGCTCCCCCTCCCTGATGATGTCCTCCTCCCCTCCATCTACCCATCCTATCAACTTTGATCCTCCCCTCCCACTTCCTGTGTCTTTTCCTTTGGGCATCCTCCCTCCCTTCACTCTCCTTTTCCCCCATCCACCCTTCCTCCACCCCTCTTCCCCCGGGCTTCCCCTCCCCCATCCTCCCTCCCCCCTATCTCCCGTGCCTGTGGCACCTCTGCTCTTCCCGCTCCCTCTCCCACCTCCCCCCCTCCTCCTCTCTTGGCAGGTCCCCGGACTCGTACACGCTCAGTGGACATTCGCACGCCGGAGATCATCGCCATCAGTGTCTCGTGTGTGTACCTTCGTTTTGTGTTTAGTGTTCCTTCGCCTCCACGCAGTCGTCCGTGTTTTGTGCGCCGTGTCAACGGGTTTTAGTGTTTTTCTCGTCCAGCGTGAACGGCTTAATGTTTATTGTTTTTCGTGTCTACAGTTTTTGCCCGCCATTTTTATTGTATTATCTGTACCACCTTTATGTCATATTTATTGTACCACTCGCGGCTGAAGAGCAGCGTACTATGCTGCTGACAGCCCACCTTTGTATAAGGTGATTAAAATAACAATAAAGAAGAAAAAAGCTCATCCAGGCAGTCTAGTCTCGCTTACGTTGGTTTACACCTCGCTTGCGCTAGACTGTTTCTTCCTGGTTCGTGTACGAGTTTGTTTCCTTGTGACTCTGTTGTTCGGTGTTGTCGTGTTCGTTGTATCCTACATTGGTCGTGTGCGTCCTTCTCCGTTGTGTTGTTGTTTGTGGGCCTCTTCGCGGGTCCCGCCGCGCCTTCCGTCAGTGCTACCCCGCGACAGTCCTGGTCGCAGTTACAACAACCTCCAACAACACTTCAGACATTAGTCGAGTCCATGCCATGTCGTGTTGCGGCACTTCTGCGTGCTTCAAGGGGCTCTACACGCCGTTAGGCAGGTCTACCAGTTTCTGTGGCTCTGCAGTGTGTATCTGTCATTAATTGATACGCAGGTATTTATTTTCGTGAACGTAGAGGGAAATAACCCCCTTCAGTCTGTCATGACAATAAGCATGGGAGTCTGAAATCATAGGTAGCATCTATTGAACAAGTTATAATTCGGTGAACATCACTTAAGAGACAGACGTATAGGATTGTGGAATACCGTTGTCAAGAAACAGCATCCTGCAATTATGCATTAAGACAGGCATAAGAAAGATACCACAGAACTTCAAAAAATATGAAGTAATGAATTGTAATGGTTACTACTAGCATTCACACTCATGGTGAAACTTTTACTGTTTATGCTGTAGTTGCTTACGAAGTGGATAAGCTGAAATGGACTATAATTTCGTAACTGTCTGCTTCTTTCAAGTGCGTAGTCGATTCACAGCTATTTTAGTGCACATTTCATTTAATATGGTTATTATCTGCCATGTTTTCTCGCATACAGGGTGTCCTTAGCGTGTTATACAGGGCGTACGAGCTGGAACTAACTGCTGCATAGACGGGCCCTGCCTCCTGTAAGCATGATGCCATGTTGTCTTGCCGTATGACGGTTTCGGATACATGTCTCCGTCCTCATTTCATTTTTCTCCTGTATACAAAAAAATACTGGCGATTTCAGAGATTCCAGGAGAAAAATAAACTGTAGATGCAAACCCGACACCCGCAGGGGTAACAGAGCATCGCATCCACATGGGTCAAGGCCTTAGTACGTAGGAGCTTGCTCGATCTCCAATGGCGATTGCGGCAATCAGTCGCGATCACTGAAAAACAAACAAAATTGTGAGATGTTCCGTCTACGGTCCGTCAGCGAACGAAGTCACGTTTGCTGCAGAAGACATTGACTAGTGTTTGGCGCCGGCGACTTTAACTTAGATATTAAATAGCGACGTTGGATGATGTTTCCACATACGGGTTCCTATCCTCGATTCATTCCTCAAGACACCCTATACAGCCTCTGGAAGCCTGACACAATCTTTCCGGGACACCCTGTATTTCTGGATATGTTGTGCATAGTGCATGGATATTTCCGATATTTCCAGAGCGGATCCATCTGACCTCTAGTTATTAACTTTGTAACTAACTAGTACGATCACAATGTCCTATGGTAATAACTTGTTACAGTGGAATGACATGTGGATTGTCTGCAGCAGAAGATGCAGATGCGTTGAAATTGCGTGACTTGGTTGAAACGCAAAACGCGTACAACTGTTTCCTGGAAAATATCATCATGCGTGACGATACTTTGTGTTATCAACGCGAATCTACCCCAAAACGAGAAAGTACAGAAATTCACAAGAAGGCTCACGCTTTGACTACGTAACCGAAATTCAAACAAGCTGAATATCTCAGAGGAGAACTTTCCTGACACTTTGATATGATTGTGTGAACCTTCTATGCTTTTTAGAACACATGAAGCATTAAACCACTACCTGAACGTTTTGCTGTTTCTTATTAACCCAGCCTCGAGACGTTTTTGCATCGGCGGGGTACATACTCTGCTAGCCAGGGTACAGGTAACCGCTGAGGGCACACCATATCAGTGTTAGCGGTTCTTTATCGTATTCAGTTCGCGTACTGACAAATCCGTGCAGAAAAAATTTGAAAACACATGCAGTAAATTAGCAATGTCAACTTCTGTTAGGAAAAATATGCACTCAGGAAGAAATTTCCCGGAGGACTGGGGTGCAAAACCAACTTTCGACCATACACGTAAGTCCACATTTACAGCCACTTCAGTATCAGTCAGTTTCCGGACTTCCATGACATGCTTCTTCAAGAACGTGCTGGTGGTTCTGTACTAGATGTTTCGACAATTAATCCACTAGCCACAGTAGTATTTGAAGCTGCTCTCACCTAATCTCTTTCTAGCAGCTGGTAAGTCGAGCGTCCAGAATCTCGTTTGCCATGCAACGAGGGCACTCTCACAAGGTCATTCTTATGGACCTCAAACTTCTTGGACATCGGCGTGATCTCCATAGCTACAAAAATCAGCCAAAAGTGAATAAATAAGATTCATATTACACTGAAGTGCATGCATAGATTTTCTACGTTATGTCGCATATTTTCAGTATTAATAATACGGAAATAATTTACATTACCTCTGTGGTTAACAATTTCGAAATAATTTGAAAAGCAGTAGTGTTTGCAGTGTTTGATCTTCGTTAGAAGAAGCATTTGACACCGTAATGAAAATGGATGTAACTAGGAACTGAAATCACGACAGTCTATTTGCTGTACGCACGCCGCGGAAGAAACTGTAAATATGCTTATAAACGACTCTCACGATGACTCTATACTTTACAATATACTACTGTGATGGTCAACCGAACTTACTGTCATTTATGTTAGAGGAAAGCAGAAGAGTAAACCACAACTGCCAAACGATAGCTGAACACCAGACCTGCTCTGAAGATGAATGCCTCAATGGTCATCCATGAATACTCGTCCATTACTCACGCGATCGCTGATATCGCATGTCTACCGATGAAGAAATAAAAACATGGTATTCATTCATATTACAGAAACTATTGTGAATGTACACTGAAGAGCCAAAGAAACTGGTACACCTGCGTTACACCGTGTAGGTCTACCACGAGCATGGAGAAGTGCCGCAAAATGACGGTGCATGGACTCGACTAATATCTGAAGTAGTGCCGGAGAGAACTGACACCATGAATCCTGCAGGGCAGTCCATAAGTCACTAAGAGTACGAGGGGGTGGAGATCTCTTCCGAACAGCATTTTGCAAGGCATGCCAGATATGCTCAATGATGTGCATGTCTGGGGAGTCTGGTGGGCAGAGGAAATGTTTAGACGTAGAAGAGTGCTCCTGGCGCCATTCTGTGCCTATTACGGACGTGTGGAGCGCCGAATTGCTCTGCAGCAATTAACGAAGTCCGTCGGAATGCACAATGGACGCTAATGAATGCAAGTGATCAGACAGGATGCACACGTACGTGTCACCTATCAGAGTTGTATCTAGACGTATCAGGGATTCCATATCACTCCAACTGTCACGCCCCACGCCATTACAGGGGGTTCAGTAGCTTTATCAGTCCCCTACTGACATGCAGGGTCGATGGATTCATGTGTTTGTCTCCATACCCGCACGTGTCCGTCCGCTCGATACAATTTTGAAACGAGAATCGTCCGACCAGGCAACATCTCATTAAGAGTCCAAAGTCAGTATTGACTGGCCCACGTGACGTTAAAGCTTTGTGTCGTGCAGCCATCAAGACTATACGAGTGCGCCTTGAGCTCTGAATGTCCATATCGATGTTGTTTCGTTGAATAGTTCACACATTAACACTTGTTGATGGCCAGCACTGAAATCTGGATCAATTTGAGGAAGAGTTGCACTCTTGTCTCGTTGTAGGATTCTCTTCAGTCGTCGTTGGTCCTGTTCTTGCATGATCTTTCTCCGGCCGCCACGATGTCTAACATTTGATGTTTTGCCGGATTCCTGATATTAACGGTACACTCGTGATATGATCGTACGGGCGCATTCCCACTTCATACATTCGGGAGGACGACGGTTCAGTCCCGCGTCCGGCCATCCTGATTCAGGTTTTCCGGGATTTCTCTCAATCGCTCCAGGCAAATGCCGGGATGGTTCCTTTCAAAGGGCACGGCCGACTTCCTTCCCCGTCCTTCCCTAGTCCGAAGAGACCGATGACCTCGTTGTCTGGTCTCCTTCACCAAACAACTCCCACTTCATCGCTGCCTCGGAGATGCTGTCTCACATCACTAATGCGCCGATTATAGCACCCTGTTCAAACTCTCTTAAATACTGATAACCTGCCATTGCATCTGCCGTAGCTGATGTAACAACTGCGCAGGACATTTGTCTTAATAGGCGTTGACGACCACAACGGCGTATTCTGGCTGTTTAAATATCTGTCTGAAAACGGTTGCCTATACCAGTTTCTTTAGAGCTTCAGTGTATTAACACAAATAGAAGCGATTGTTTCCAATACATAAAGTAATAAACAACAAATGTGTATATATTTACTGAAATCGCTCCTGCTAAATAGCGATTTCCTTCCCCACCATGGACGTAGTGTCCTCGACATTGACGAGACGTTAAATCTTAGTCGCTCTTCCTTCTTTCGGTATCACGTAAAGGGCTAAGCGAGGATGAATTCTGTCTATCAGTCTCTGTACTTTCCTAATCTCTCTCGCCTTATCCTCGAGACTGATACGCGTGGTACTCGATGTTGATTCAAATGGCTCTGAGCACTATGGGACTTAACTGCTGTGGTCATCAGTCCCCTAGAACTTAGAACTACTTACTAACCTAAGGACATCACTTACAGCCATGCCCGATAAAGAATTTGAACCTGCGACCGTAGCAGTTGCGCGGTTCCCGATTGTAGTCCCTAGAACCGCTCCGCAGGCTACTCGATGTTGGTCGCACAGTTTTTCTCAAAAATAGTGTCTCTGAAATTACGGTACGGAGTTTCGCTTTAGCAACGACATTTTGTTGCCAGGATTGTCCATTCACTTCCCCGAGTCCTTTCAGAAGGACTGTATCATCCTGTTCCTGTGTTTGTCCTGTCGCGTGTCTTTGAATTCGTCTCGGTATTTGCTGCCGTGCCTACTTCAGAAAGACTACAAACACCAAAACAATACTCCAGCACCTTGTAAGCAACTAACTTTACAGATGCACTGCCGCTTCACAACACGCCTCCAACAAATCTAAGACATCCATTTCAATTCACGGGTATAATTTTTAACAGATCTTCTCGTTTCATTTACCTTCTTAGTACTAAGCGTTAACATTTTGTAACGTGCTTAAGATGTGTAGAAATCTACTAATCCAATACTGTCTGGTTCTTTCTCTTTGCGAGAGGCAATATCGAGCTTTAACGCACATTGAATATCATTAAATCACATCGTTAGTAAATGCCTTTATTTCCGTAAGGTTATCTTATAATAGATCACATCACTGATCTCCCCCTGCGGGTCCGGGGGTTAGAATAAGCCCGAGGTATTCCTGCCTGTCGTAAGAGGCGACTAAAAGGAGTCCCTCCCCCTCAAGGGGGTAGTTAGCGCCTGCGTCAGGAGACGGACGGTTTTATGACGTATATTTGCGTTCATTTTGGTTTTTCACTTCTTTTGGTTTCTTCCTTTGGTTGGTTCCTTTCTTTGTTCTTCTCCATCTCACTGTCTTACTTACTCTTCTCCTTGCCTTCTTCTCCTTGCCTTCTTCTCCTTGCCTTCTTCTCCTTCTCTAGTCTCCGCTTCGGCGTTTGAGACAGTATGTCTTTTCTTTCCTTCTCTCCTTCCTTTTTCCTCTTCTTCCTTCCTCTCTATGCGTGCCTGAAGACCGACCCACGCGTTCGCACGCGTAGCTGGTGACGGGGTAACGCGTAATTCCCCGCCCTGGGTAGACAAGTAAGGCACGCACGTACCCCCTGGTAAAGGCCAGGCCCAGGGAGGGGTGATTGCCTGAGCTGACACCTTCCGACCATGCCGATTGGTCCCTCCGTCCGTTTCTCGGGAGGTGTGACCTGAGGTGTGAACAATCACCTAAGGCGGGAGTGCCCTCTGAGAGGGTTCCCACAAGGAAGGAGCGCGCCATCGGAGACGCTGGCGATCATGGGGGATTCCTCCGCAATGGATTTCTCTTCTTCTTCTCTCTCGACTTCTGCCCACAAACGGAAACTTGACCAGCCACCAGTGACAAAAGTACTACCGCCTGCCCCACAGTTCCTCGTAGTTTCTCGATCTGAGGACGGTAAGGATTTTTCCTCTGTCAACCCTTTCGTTATCCAGAAGGGCGTAGATGCCATAGCCGGATCTGTCAAGTCTTGTACCAGGTTGCGTAATGGTACCTTGTTACTAGAAACTGAGAGCGCCTTTCAGACACAAAAACTGCTTCGGGCCACACTCCTGTACACGTTCCCTGTCCTGGTGGAGGCTCACCGCACTTTGAATTCGTCTCGTGGTGTGGTCTGTACTAGATCACTCGACGGATTAACTGACGAGGAGATTGACTCTCCTCGCTGAGCAGGGCGTGACGGCTGTCCACAGGGTCATGAAAAAGTTCAACAATGACCTTGTACCGACCCGGACACTTTTCTTGACCTTTGATAGTGTTCAGCTGCCGTCGCGCATCAAAGCGGGCTACGAGGTTATTTCTGTTCACCCCTATGTCCCGACACCTACGCGCTGCTACCAGTGTCAGCGTTTTAATCACACTCGCCATTCTTGTTCCAATGCGGCTACATGTGTGACTTGTGGCAGGGATGCCCATGAAGGTGACTGTCCACCTCCGTCTCCTCGTTGTGTGAACTGTCGCGGTGACCATGCAGCGTCCTCCCGCGACTGTCCCGTCTACAAGGAACAACGCTGTATCCAATAAATTCGGGTCAAAGAGAAAGTCTCCACCTCGGTTGCTCGCAAGCTATTCGCTAGTAGGAAGCCCACGTTGCTCCCAGCGGGGAAGTACAGTACTGTCCTCGCCTCTCCTCGGACTACCAGGGAGGTGGCGACGCAGACATGCGATCTGACCTTCAGCACTACGGTCGTCCGTTCGGCCAGTGCTAAGATCGCCCGGTCGACGTCTCCTCTTCCTCCCGTCGCCCCTCCGACACAAGCCCTGTTATCAGCTTCTGCCAGGACGAAGACCCAGAAGTCAGAAGCACGGGCCTTCAAGAAAGAACCGTCTCGTGCAGACCTTCTACGTAGCTCGAACCCTCAGCCATCGACCAATCCTTCCACAAAACGGCCTTCCAAGAAGGCTCATAGGAAGCACAGTTCTCCTTCCCCACCACGGCGCATTTCTCCTCCTGCGCCCCCCAGCGGTTGCCGCCCCAGGCCGTCATCCGTTTCGCCTGGCCGCACCGCTGGTAGCCGAATATCTGGCCGTTCACCAGCGGAGGAAGCTCCCCCTCCCGGCCATCTTCACAAGATGGCCGATGAACCTATAGAACAAATCTACGATGACTGTCCGCCTCCTGCTAGCGGCGGCGGCGGCAGCAGTTCTCGCTCGAAGCCGGGCCCTCAGCGGCCTTCTAGATGACCCCTTCTTGCATCTTCTTCTTCTCACGATGGCACTTATTCACTGGAATATTCGCAGCATTCGTTACAACCGATAGGACTTGAAATTGCTTGAAACGAAGCTACGCCCATGCGATCAAATTGCCTTGGCACACTACACCTCTGAGCGTTTTGACTTACCCCCTGTGGCAGGTATTCCGGCTCATGGAGGGGTTATGTTGCTGGTCCGGGATGATATCTACTATGATCCCATCACATTGCACACCGGCCTGCAGGCAGTTGCCGTCCGCATTACTCTCCCCAATTTTACACTTTACATTTGTACCGTTTACACTCCATCGTCGTCTGCCGTTACCAGGGCAGACATGCTGCAAATTATTGCTCAGCTCCCTGCACCATTTTTGTTAACTGGAGACTCCGCCACACGCCGTCAGGTGGCTTTCGGAGTATGGATGTAGATGTAGATGTAGACTTCAATGCTCACCATCCTCTTTGGGGCTCTCCAGCATCCTTTCCGAGGGGCCCCCTGTTAGCAGACGTTTTCAACCAGCTCAATCTTGTCTGCATCAATACTGGCGCCCCTACTTTCCTTTCAGACACCTCTCACACCTATTCCCATTTAGACCTCTCTGTATGTGCTACCCAACTTGCACGCCGGTTTGAGTGGTATGCGCTTTCTGATACATATTCGAGCGACCACTTCCCATGTGTTATCCATCTCCTGCATCATACCCGCTCTCCGTGCTCAACTAGTTGGAACATCTCCAAAGCAGACTGGGGGCTCTTCACTTCCAGGGCAACCTTTCAGGATCAAAACTTCACAAGCTGCGATAGTCAGGCCGCACACCTCACGGAAATAATTCTCACTGCTGCTGAATATTCCATCCCTCACACTACTTCTTCTCCACGCCGCGTACCGGTCTCCTGGTGGACCTCCGCATGTAGAGACGCCTTACGTGCTCGTCGACGTGCTTTACGGATCTTTAAACGCCACCCTACAGTGGCGAATTGTATCAATTATAACCGATTACGTGCGCAGTGTCGTCGTATTTTTAAAGAAAGCAAGAAAGCCAGCTGGGCTGCTTTCACAAGCACCTTCAACAGTTTTACTCCTCCTTCTGTTGTCTGGGGTACCCTGCGCCGGCTATCTGGCACTAAGGTCCACTCACCAGTTTCTGGCTTGACGGTCGGGAATGACGTTCTTGTGGCCCTTGAGGATGTCTTCAATGCCTTCGGCCGCTTTTTCGCAGAGGTTCCGAGCTCCACTCATTACCCCCTGCCTTCCTCCCCCGAAAACAGGCAGAGGAGGCTCGGCCACCTAATTTCCACTCCTCGAATTGTGAAAACTACAATGCCCCATTCACCATGCGGAAACTCGAAAATGCACTTGCCCGGTCACGGTCCTCCGCTCCGGGGCCTGATTCTATTCAGATGCTGAAGAACCTTTCCCCTGCGGGTAAAGGTTTCCTTCTTCGTACTTACAATCTCATCCGGATTGAGGACATGTTCCCGCATGCTGGCGCAAGTCTATTGTTGTACCGATTCCTAAGCCGGGGAAGGACAAGCACTTGCCTTCCAGTTATCGACCCATCTCGCTTACCAGCTGTAAGGTGATGGAGCGAATGGTTAACTCACGGTTGGTTTGGCTGCTCGAATCACGACGCCTACTTACCAATGTAATATGTGGATTTCGTAGGCGCCGCTCTGCTGTTGACCATCTGGTTACCTTGTCGACCTTCATTATGAATAACTTCTTGCGGAAGCGCCCGACCGCGGCTGTGTTCTTTGATTTGGAGAAGGCTTACGAAACGACTCGGCCCCGTTGCTCTCCCATTCGTGGAGACAACAAAATTTTTAGGTCTTACATTTGACAGGAAACTTAGTTGGTCTCCACTTGTGTCATATTTGGCTGCCCGCTGTACCCGTTCTCTAAATGTCCTCCGTGTTCTCAGTGGCACGTCGTGGGGAGCGGATCGAACCGTCCTACTTCGCCTATATCGGTCGATCGTCCGCTCCAAGCTGGATTATGGGTGCTTTGTATACTCCTCTGCACGGCCGTCCATCTTACGCCGCCTCAACTCCATACAACATCGGGGTTTACGGCTTGCGATCGGAGCGTTTTATACTAGTCCCGTCGAAAGTCTTAATGCTGAAGCCGGTGAATTGCCACTCACCTACCGGCGCGATATACTGCTTTGTCGTTACGCCTGTCGGCTACTGTCAATGCCCGACCACCCATCGTATCGTTCCTTTTTTGACGACTCTCTCGACCGTCAATATTGGTTGTATGTCTCTGCCCTGCTACCCCCTGGAGTTCGCTTCCGTCGCCTCCTTCACCACCTTGATTTTTCCCTCCCTGCAACCTTTAGAGTGGGCGAGAGCCACACGCCACCTTGGCTCCAGGATTAGGTTCGCGTTCACCTTGACCTCCGCTCGCTCCCAAAGGAGGTTACCCCCGGTTCAGTATACCACTCCCGTTTTGTCGAACTTCGTTCGAAGTTCATTAATATGACCTTCATTTATACAGATGGCTCTAAGACCAATGACGGGGTCGGGTGTTCTTTCATTGTCGGTGCACAAAGTTTCAAATACCGGCTACATGGCCATTGTTCGGTCTTCACAGCTGAGCTCTTTTCCCTCTACCAGACTGTTCTTTACGTCTGCTTATGTCATCTGCTCCGATTCTCTGAGCGCCATCCAGAGCCTCAGTGATCCGTATCCGGTTCACCCTTTCGTGGACCGGATCCAATCCTCTCTTCAGCAGCTGGTGGACGACGGGTCTCCAGTTAGCTTTATGTGGGTTCCTGGCCATGTTGGTATCCCTGGGAACGAAGCTGCAGATGCCGCGGCCAAGGCTGCGGTCCTCCAGCCTCGGACGGCTTCTTGTTGTGTCCCTTCATCAGATTGTAGCACGGTCATTTGTCGGCGCATTTTATCGCTGTGGCATGCCGATTGGGCTGCACTTAGGGACAACAAGCTTCAGGCCTTGAAACCTCTTCCCGTAGCTTGGACGTCCTCCTCACGTCCTTCTCGGCGGGAGGAGGTCGTTTTGGCCAGGCTACGAATTGGACACTGCCAGTTCAGCCATCGCCATCTGCTGACGGCAGCGCCGGCGCCGTTCTGTCCATGTGGGCAATTGCTGACGGTCCGACACATTTTAACGTCCTGTCCGGATTTTACTACGCTGCGTCTTGATCTTGGCCTGCCATGTACTCTGGATGCCATTTTAGCGGATGACCCAGGAGCTGCTGCTCGCGTTCTTCGTTTTATCAACTTGACACACCTGTCTAAGGACGTTTGATTATGCTGTAGTTTTTTAATCCTATGTCTGTTCATAAGTCTTTTATAGTGTTGACCCTTTTAGTCGTTGTTTAAACCTTGTGCCTCGCGGTACATTCCCAAATTAGTCAGGGCGCTAATGACCATTGTAGTTGTGCGCCCTAAAACCACAAAAAAAATCACTGATCGCTAACACTTTTATGGTGTAGTAAATAGCTGGTGTGTAAGAGTCACTTGCGACACACCCGATGTTACTTTCATTTCCCCACACAGTACAATGTTCTGAGTACTATCCAGTCAAACGTCCATCGACTCAATTATACATCTGCGAAGACACTTCGTACTATTGTTAGTGGTGGACGATTTGGTGCAGTGGCGATCGACTTTGGGAAATGCGGAAAGATGAGCCTACATCCATTGCTTTCTAAGTGTCAGATATGAATATAGTAAGAATTCAAACTAATTCTTGGATAGAAGCTCGTTTTTCTCATGAAACAATGTTGATGTTTTGCATGTGTTCCGTGCTCGTGCAAAAGAACCACCTGAGGAGTATAGGTCTGTAACCCAGTGCAGTCTTTCTTCTACCTTTTCTGTAAAGAGGAAAAAACTGCAGGACTTCTTTCTGCGTAAGAGATTCTCTATTAATATGAACCTATTAATGAATTCATTACGTAGGGTCTTTATCGTAAAATCTAATAAGATTTCTGGCTTTCTGGTGCCCTGTTCATTTTAAGTAGCCTTAATTGGTTTCCAATATCGGGGTAACTTTTAACAATGCAGGAGTGCACTGTACAATGACTCAGTACCAGTAAAGAAATTTCGTCGTTAACGATCCTTCTCTGACCGAGCAAGGTGGCGGAGTGGCTAGCACACTGGACTCGCATTCGGGAGGACGACGGTTCAATCCCGCGTCCGGCCATCCAGACTTAGGTTTCCCGTGATTTTCCTAAATCGCTCCAGGCAAATGACGGGATGGTTCCTTTGAAAGGGCACGGCCGACTTCCTTTCCCTTCGTTTCCTAATCCGATGAGACCGATGACATCGCTGTCTCGTTCCTCACCCAAAACAAAACAAACAGTCCTTCTGAATTTGGTGTTTCTGGAGCGGCCGCTAACCAATGCTTCGTACTTGCACAGTGTTGTTACAGGAAGGTCATGTGATGTTTTCCAAGACGATAATTTCCGCTCACTCACTGCCCGTGAAGCTCAACATGCTTTGCAAGACGTGCAGCAGCTCTCCCGGCCGGCACGATCTGTGGACTTGTCTTCAATCGAGAACGTGTGAGATATGATGGGACGAGAAGTGACTCGTGCGACTCCTCAACCAACCACTCTTACAGAACTATGTGAACAGGTCGAACAGGCGTGCGTAACGAATCCCAGGACAGTATTCGCCGTGTTTACGATCGGCTCGATGCCAGGTGCACCACCTGCATTGCTCTCCATGCAGACTACACGACGTACTATTATGGTTATCTCATCCTGTGTCAATACTTGGTACCGCAGAACCGCTTGTGCTATTGATCTGTAAAAGAAATCATGTCATCTTCTCCACAGGAACTATTATAGCAATGTATCTTTAGTGAGCCAGCCGATATGGCCGAGCGGTTCTAGTCGCTTCAGTCTGGGACCGCGCGACCGCTGGTTCCAATCCTGCCTCGGGCGTGGATGTGTGTGATGTCCTTAGGTTAGTTAGCTTTAAGTAGTTCTAAATTCTAGGGGACTGATGACCTCGATGTTGAGTCCCATAGTGCTCAGAGCCATTGTTTTTTAAATCTATAGTGAACTGGAAACCTCTAAAATGGTCTACTAATTTCTTCTCGGCAGTGTATATCGAAACCACATCATTTGTCCGCTGGCTCTGAATTCCTCGATCTAGGAGCGATCATTAACTAATGGAAAAATTAAATACAGTAAGTTTGAAGACAGTCCTAATAACCAATTACAATAACACGAAAATAATGAAAAATCAATATATGGAAAAGAAAATACACTGTTGGAAATTGAAATAAGAACACCTTGAATTCATTGTCCCAGGTAGGGGAAACTTTATTGACACATTCCTGGGGTCAGATACATCACATGATCACACTGACAGAACCACAGGCACATAGACACAGGCAACAGAGCATGCACAATGTCGGCACTACTACAGTGTATATCCACCTTTCGCAGCAATGCAGGCTGCTATTCTCCCATGGAGACGATCGTAGAGATGCTGGATGTAGTCCTGTGGAACGGCTTGCCATTCCATTTCCACCTGGCTCCTCAGTTGGACCAGCGTTCGTGCTGGACGTGCAGACCGCATGAGACGACGCTTCATCCAGTCCCAAACATGCTCAATGGGGGACAGATCCGGAGATCTTGCTGGCCAGGGTAGTTGACTTACACCTTCTAGAGCACGTTGGGTGGCACTGGATACATGCGGACGTGCAATGTCCTGTTGGAACAGCAAGTTCCCTTGCCGGTCTAGAAATGGAAGAACGATGTGTTCGATGACGGTTTGGATGTACCGTGCACTATTCAGTGTGCCCTCGACGATCACCAGAGGTGTACGGCCAGTGTAAGAGATCGCTCCCCACACCATGATGCCGGGTGTTGGCCCTGTGTGCCTCGGTCGTATGCAGTCCTGATTGTGGCGCTCACCTGCACGGCGCCAAACACGCATACGACCATCATTGGCACCAAGGCAGAAGCGACTCTCATCGCTGAAGACGACACGTCTCCATTCGTCCCTCCATTCACGCCTGTCGCGACACCACTGGAGGCGGGCTGCACGATGTTGGGGCGTGAGCGGAAGACGGCCTAACGGTGTGCTGGACCGTAGCCCAGCTTCATGGAGACGGTTGCGAATGGTCCTCGCCGATACCCCAGAAGCAACAGTGTCCCTAATTTGCTGGGAAGTGGCGGTGCGGTCCCCTACGGCACTGCGTAGGATCCTACGGTCTTGGCGTGCATCCGTGCGTCGCTGCGATCCTGTCCCAGGTCGACGGGCACGTGCACCTTCCGCCGACCACTGGCGACAACATCGATGTACTGTGGAGACCTCACTCCCCACGTGTTGAGCAATTCGGCGGTACGTCCACCCGGCCTCCCGCATGCCCACTATACGCCCTCGCTCAAAGTCCGTCAGCTGCACATACGGTTTACGTCCACGCTGTCGCGGCATGCTACCAGTGTTAAAGACTGCGATGGATCTCCGTATGCCACGGCAAACTGGCTGACACTGACGGCGGCGGTGCACAAATGCTGCGCAGCTAGCGCCATTCGACGGCCAACACCGCGGTTCCTGGTGTGTCCGCTGTGCCGTGCGTGTGATCATTGCTTGTACAGCCCTCTCGCAGTGTCCGGAGCAAGTATGGTGGGTCTGACACACCGGTGTCAATGTGTTCTTTTTTCCATTTCCAGGAGTGTAATACCAACTGATAATGAAATCATAAAGAAATAAAAATTTATTCGTATATTCGTTCGGTGAACGAAACATGATCCCTAGTGGTTAATCAGTTTACCAGTTACGCTAGTGGAAACTTTGCTCTGTAGTTAATCCCAATTTAATAGACGTTCAAAATTAGTGCTGTGTATGAAAAGAAGCACCAGATATGAAATCAGCGTTGTAACAAAATTCTGTCGAAAGAATTCCTCTCAGCAACCGAAATTTATCGGTAACTGAAATTTACGCATGAAACACAATGAGGCCTGCAACATTTCCTTTAACGTTGTAAGGAACGCAATTTCAGCACGCTCCATGCTATAATATCGGTATTTAGTTTGTCACGATTAGTTTCAGCAGGTTGCTGTTGTCGGTAGCTGCCCAGATGATGATTACACGCTTTTTGTTTGGTTATATTTTCGCATGTGTGATGTTATAATTGCTGTAGGATTTGCCAGTTGCGTTCGATGCCGAAATATCATTGGCCTCAGTATCAAAAAGCGTAATCCATGTTCTTGAACTTATTTAGCTTTCTGTGTCCCAGACAGGTACTCCGTATTATCTCTGGACGTAAATCAAGATTTATTTGAATTATTGTAAGACACACAGGGTGATTCAAAAGGTTGAGAAAGAACTGAGGGAGCTATACATCAACTTTAAAACAGGAACCTATAGCCTTGGAAATCCTGAGTCAATAGAAGCGGTGGATTGGCAAGAACAACAAGGGCAATGAACGATAATGTACCGCTTAGTCAAACATGTTGCAAATTACAGTAGGTATTCAAAATGGCGACCACCACGTTCTATACAGGCATGAGTTCTTCGTAGAAAGTTCTGGCCTACTTTACCAAGTACACTAGCGCTCGCACGAATCTCACCAGACGCTGCAAGATACGTTTCTTCGTCGGGAAATTATCTCACGTACACGAGGCTTTGATATGGCACCACAAAAAAAGAAGCGGTGGGCATGAGACGATACCAGGTGTTGGATCGATCTAGTTGCATGGCCACATAGTGAATGATGTGCTAAAACGTGTTTTTGATAAAAGTAAAATTTGTCAATACAAATTAAAGATAGCAAACTGGAATATCAGAAGCCTCGCCAACAAAGAATCTGAATTAGTTAAAAAATGAAACGAAAGGAAATACTAGCTGCAACGGACACGACGAAAAACTTTAGATCAGAAGTGATTAATGAAGAGATAACGTTTTATAGCAGAGTACTGCAAGAACCAGAGCTCAATGGGAGGTGGCCATATTTGTGCACAAAAAATAGGCATCTAAACTAGACATATTTGGTTTTATTAATGAATCAGGAATGACTAAACATTGAAGTACAACAAACGCGACATGACAGAAACATGCAGTAGAAGAAGGAAAGGAAGAGAAATCCAAAGAATTTTATTCTGTTTTGAAACATGAAATAGACAAGAAAAATCGAAATGACTTAATGAAATTTAACGCAAGAGTGGGAAACTAACCTATAACTAATGTAAGTAGTACCCAAGGGGAAAGTATTATAATTAAAGAAAAACATTTCGCACTTTTAATAACCTAAAAATTAGTAACACATTCACAGACGGAATATCACAAGTACACATTCTCAGCTAGTGATCAAAGGCCATTTACTGATTGCTTAATGATTCATAAAAAATGAAGCGTCACTGATGACCGACACAAGAGTAGGATCTACATTGAGCAGTCTACATCTATTACATATAATATTCTAAAATGGACATGGTAACAAAATGGAAAAGGAGTAATAACACAGAAACAAAGAAACATTCAAAGTACGTTTATCACAAGACGAAGTGTGCAAACCTTTTGCGAAAAAAGACTGGACGAACAATCGTTTACTCACTATATTCGCAAGAAATTCCTTAGGGAGTATCCATATGTGCTGCTAAATGCACCTACAAAAGTAATTTACATTGGTACCACGTATAGTTTACGAGATGCGACGTCATGAACACTAAGATGTATGATAAATTTCTGCATTGTCCATAATGTTTAAATTTATTACTTCTATTCTACTAAACCTAAATTGGTATAAATTACAGGCATGTAAGTTGAATAGTACATGAGTTATTGGAGGTCAAATTGGCCGATTACTATCCATAGCGTCAGGCCATAAGTACTCCATAGTTAAACGAAGAAACGGCAGCAGAATGCTTATAAATATATTTATTCTTCTATGTCTTTGTTTATATCCGATATATACTGCACATGAAGAAATTGGTTTAATACTTAGTGTGTTTTAGAAAGCATAGGGACATTTAGTCACTGCCCTACATCTTGTTCTATTCCTTTCTATATGTTTATTTAATTTGTTTATGTGTCAGATAATGTGCGTTAAAGCGTGTTTATGGCCCATCGGCAGGAATATTTATTTAATTTCAAGTTATTTAAATGTAAATCCAGTATTTCGTATTTCTTTCAATATGTTTGTGAGTGCACTTTGGCTTGGAGACATGGCCGGAGCGCTGTAGCCAATCACAGCGCTCTTTACTCAGACAGACATATGGAGGTTGTGGAGGAGCATCGTTTCCGGAGAGGACATGAGTGCGGAAGAGCGCGGCGCGAGGCGCAGTGTGGGAGAGGACCCGGACGTGAGTTGGGACAGTACAGGCGAGGGCGAGGGACGCATGATGGTGCGAGAGACATGGAGTGTGGAGCGGTTTGCGCGGAGTCGCAGCAGATAGAGATACTTCGGATTACCGACTTGTGCACTTGTGAGATTTCCTTAGCTTCTACAGTGAAGACATAGTGTGCGTTTAGAAGTGAAAATCTCGCGAGCTATGTTGTTGTTCGTAATTAATACCGCTAATTACGTGTAGTAGGAATCTACTGTTTCCCTGTTTTTCAACTTATATTTTACTTAATTGCTGGACCATCGACACCAATAAGCGTTTTGCATAAATATAACACACTCTCAAAAGTACTTCTACTATCGTACTCATTATTTAAAGTCGTTAAGATAGTACCTGCAGATATTATTTAATTGCAATATGTCATTTATAAATTTCTACGTTACTTCCGCAACTACCAAGTGATAGGAACCTTCGACCATTCGATTCATGTGTATATTCATATTGTATACCGTAGACTCAGCAATATTTGTCTTGTAATGCGGGAACTACGTATCCCAGCCCCTAGACAGTGAAACCAGCCAAAACTTTCAACATTTCAACTTTGAGCCTGAGGGTCGTCGTTGAGAGACACCACAACACCACCATCATTCCATACCCTTTTTCGGAAGCCCGCAGGCTGTGGGCGAAAACGTTAGCCGTCTATAGAGCTATGAAGAGGCGTTGCCATAGAGACGTTTACAAAATGGCGTTGTAGACACGTGATGCACCTGCGCCCAGCGTACAGAAACCGTAAGGGATCGCCTTCTTAATTTGAGTACTGCAGGTCAGGCATATTTTTGTTTATAACAAAAAAATTGGCAAATTGGAAAATTCCAGAGTTCGTTAGCTAGTAAAGAGCAAAATAGCTAAATTTCAGAGTGTCTGTGAAATAAAAGAGAACTCCAAAGAAAAATACATGTAAAGGAACTCAATTGATATTATATAAACCACTAGCTACCCCAGTGCTACTTAGGCATCTGAGGCTTCGACAGCAGACAAGGAAGACAAATTCGGACTGTGAGTGAGAAATGAAATTCTTCTCATCATTTAAAAGGCGTAAACTAGAAGACAGTATAAGAAACAAAGATATTAGAAATAAAATATTTGTCATAATCGGAAAATGTCGGCGCATATAGACTAAAGCGGGAGCAACATCTAGACAGAATGCATGAAGGCAGATATCAAAAAAAATGTTGCAATGTATACAAAGGGATGTTCAATCGGAATATGTTTATTGAACATAATCGACGGAAGTAAATGGCGACGGTGATGATTACATATAAGACGTTGGTTCCTTCAGTACGGAGAGAGCCAAACGGATGATAACGGTGCCACTTGATTAAAATCTTGCAGGCAGGTCTCCATTACGAAAGACGTCATTAGTCATTTGCTGGTGTTATCGTTGAAGACATTCGGAAAATTGATAGGTGACTGAAATACTGCGACAGAGTGCCAGAAATTGCTGTTCTCAAAACGCCTATTTCACGAACATAAAAAAAAATTCCATTTACATAATTAATTTTTTTCGCTGGAGGCGTATTACGAGGGTTGTCCAGAAAGTAATGCACCATTTTTTCTTCTTCACCAATTCCTTACTGAAGATATTGAGAATTACACATACGAAAGAAATCCCTTTTATTTACACTCCCTATTTTTTTTATATTTGAACCCTAATAATATAAACAACTGTTTTAACCAATAATATTCACTTGTATCAATCGATATCTGTTCATTCGTTGACCTTCCTCCAGCGCGAAACAAGGGCTTCGTGTGCCCTGTCGGTACCAATCCTTGTGCTGGTGACGGGGCCAGAGCTCACTTTGTGAATCACCTCCTCATCGTTTTCAAAACGTCTTCCACAAGTGGAAGTCCGAGGGTCTAGGTCATGGGTGTCAGGCGTGACAGCTGTGGATGGTCACCCCGACCGCTGCAAATCGTGGAGCTCCGCCGAACAACCTTCGGATGACCTCCACCTCTGTGCCCAGCAACTAACTGTACTTCTCTCGACAGCAGATGCTCCATAGACTTGCGCAAGCGTTTGTGAGTATTCCCCACAGTTTCTTTCCCAGCAGTGACAAATTCAATGTCGGCAGGACGCCTGTAACATGCATCACCTAGAGGCGCCATTTTGAAACTGTCCTGCAGCTACGCTACCTGTCGGAAGTTACGGAAACTAGGCGCGCACACTCAGGAGACTTCATACATATATAACCTTTCGCATTCATAGCATTGTTTTCGACTAAGACAAAAAATGCGGTGCACTAATTTCTGACGAGCCTTATATATTACTCTAGCATGTCAGCGCATTGTATTAGTGTATCTGCTTACGACGTGTCTTAAGATAAATGTTCATAAGAGAACATAAAGAAGTCGAAAAAAAAATCAGGAACTGCGCGTCGAAACGTTGAGAAGCCTGGCTCCTCTTCGAGTGGTACGGCCGGCACGAACCAGTATTCACTGCTTTCGATAGCAACGAGATATCGAATTTCGATGCGCACGTGGTCCATAACAGAGGAGATGCGATCATGTCTCCGAGCACATTTCATATGGCCGCGGCCGAAAGAGCCGGCGGTGGCGGCTGCTTGCTGTATTATTCAGGCCGGGCCTCGCCGGCATTTCAAAGGCGCGGCCGGCGTGTGGCCAGGGGACACACTTTCCGTGAACTGACACGCCTGCCTCACAGCACCGCGATGGATGAGCGTCGTCGTCTCCGGGGACATTATTTCGTCAAAAATGACGCGGCGGGAACATAAATAAAGGAGGACGCATTGTGATAAAACTGTTTCTCTAACTTGACGCCGGCAGAGTCGGATCTCCGTCCTGTTTCTTCGCCCCCTTCATTCCATAATGCCACTTACGTACATGCTCATTATTTGTAGAATTGATAATAGAAACAAACAAGGCATATACGGCTGCCAAAAAAACCAAAAAAACACTTTATTTTAAAATTATAACTACATCTATTATATTACCATGGAAAGTTGATTTGCTCCATTATCCATTACGATCACACAGACATTCCGAAGGAAAATTTATAAAGTAAATAATTCGACGCCAGCGTATCAACCAATGCAGTTGTCTTGAAAGGAATATTCAATTCTCGCGTCCATACCACTTCCTTCCCTGATGTAATAACAACTTACGGTAGGGCAGATTCTAGTTTTTATTTATTTATTTTTGTAACTGCGCTTCTGTTTATGATGCCCACTGCTGATGCCCGTCGCTGTGTGCTTCGTCGCCAAATATTCTCCGAACCGTGTAAGACATCGCATTCCATGCTTACACTGATGAATGACGAGAAAGCCCTCACTGTAACGAAATATAGACTACCGGCCATTAAAATTGCTACACTACGAAGATGACTTGCTACAAACGCGAAATTTAACCGACAAGAAGAAGATGCTGGGATATGCAAATGATTGGCTTTTCAGAACATTCACACAATGTTGGCGCCGGTGGCGACACCCACAACGTGCTGACATGAGAAAAGTTTCCAACCGATTTCTCATACACAAACAGCACTTGATCAGCGTTACATGCTGAAACGTTGTTGTGATGCCTCGTGTAAAGAGAAGAAATGCGTACCATGACGTTTCCGACTTTGTTAAGGTCGGATTGCAGCCAAACGCGAATGCGGTTTATCGTATCGTGACATTGCTGCTCGCGTTGGCCGAGATCCAATGACTGTTAGCAGAATATGCAATCGGTGGGTTCAGGGGGGCAATACGGAACGCCGTGCTAAATCCCAACGGCATCCTATCACTAGCAGTGGAGGTGACTGGCATCTTATCCGCATTGCTGTAAGGGATCGTGCAGCCACTTCTCGATCCCTGAATCAACAGATGGGGACGTTTGCAAGACAACAATAATCTGCGCGAACAGTTCCACGACGTTTGCAGCGGTATGGACTATCAGCTTGGAGACCATTCCTGCGTTACCCTTGACGCTGCATCACAGACAGGATCGCCTGCGATGGTGCACTCAACGACGAACCTTGGTGCACAAATGACAAAACGTCATTCTTTTGTATGAATCCAGGTTCTGTTTACAGCATCATGATGGTCGCATCCGTGTTTGGCGACGTTGCGGTGATTGCACATTGGAATCGTGTATTCGTCTCGCCATACTGGCGTATCACCCTGCGTGATGGTACGGTGTGCCATTGGTTACACGTCTAGGTCACCTCTTGTTCGCATTGACGACACTTTGAACAGTGATCGTTACATTTCAGATGTTTTACTGCACGTGGTTCTATCCTTCATTCGATCGCTGCGAAAGCCTACATTTCAGCAGGATAATGCACGACCGCATGTTGCGGGTCCTGTACGGGCCTTTCCGGGTAAAGAAAATATTCGACTGCTGACCTGGCCAGCACATTTTCCAGATCTCCCACAAATTGAAAACGTCTGGTCAACGGTGGCCGAGCAACTGGCTCTTCACAATACGCCAGTCACTACTATTTAAGAACTGTGGTATCGTGATGAAGCTGCATACGTGTACACGCCATTCAAGCTCTGGTTGACTCAACGCACAGGCGTATCAAAGCCGTTATTACGGCCAGATGTGGTTGTTCTGGGTACTGATTTCTCAGTATCTATGCACCCAAATTGCATGAAAATGTAATCACATGTCAGTTCTAATATAATATATTTGTCCAATGAATAACCGTTTATCATCTACATTTCTTCTTGGTTTAGCAATTTTAATGGCCAGTAGTGTAGTTTGGTGTGGTATCTATAGGAGCGTTCCTAAAAGTAACGCCCGTAAACTTTTTTTAGAAAACTATTAATTTTTTTAATAAAACGAATTTTATAACATTTTTCGTGTCTACACATTTATTTCTGAAAATAGTCACACTATAATCGAACACGTTTCTCCCATCGAGTGACCAGTTTGTTGATTACGTCACTATATATGGTTCGCCTTTGTTGACAGAGCCACAATCCCAATTCTGCTTGCTCCGACTCGTCACTGACAAAGAGGAATGCTCGAAGGAATTCTTTTAGTTTTGGAAACCGATGAATATTGTATATGGAGCTAACTCGGGACTGTATGGATGACGTTCGATGACCGTGAGTCCAAAGCGTCGGACTGTTACAGATGTGGCAGCGCTTGTGTGTCGTCAGACATTTCCTACTGAAGAAGCGGGTGCTCCAAGTGTGGACGAACTCTTTCAGTTCGAAACTCAATTACAAAACAGTCTTTCTCACGCAACGATATAGTTATTTTACACCCCGCCAAGTTACGTGCTACGGTTCTAGCGCCAGAGGGTTGGAACTTGCATAGCGAATTCAAAAAAAGTCGACTGCGTAATGTGTATGACATCTAATATATCGACCGATACTGAGAAGACAATAAAAAAATCGGAGGAATTACTTTACCACGCTGTCGTATATAAATTACACAGCCATTCAATTTTGGACGTTCACCTTTTTTTGAAGGCTCTGGCAGGAACAAGTGCAGAAATGTTACGACAATTACCTGGTGAATCACCTTTAGATGTCAGCTCAGTTGCACTCCACTTTGTGTCTCAGTGCACTTACATTAATAACTTTTCTCCATTATTCCACTTTTGTAAGCAGACACTCTTGACTGTCAAGCTGGAGAGCTCCAGCAGCCTGAAGCGACCGTTTCGTATAACAACACGAACTTCCGCGGAAAGCCACGTTCTGCCAGAAGAAGGAATTCTGCACCGCGCGTTTTGCGTCTGCACGGATGCAAAGCTTAAATACAATGCGCATCTGTGTTTTGCTAGGGAAAGAAACCGTAAGAGCATTACATGCTCCGTACACAAATGCTATCTGGGAAAGAAGAGCAAAGTGTAGCTACTTTTAGCAAAGTACTGATATACTGTACGATGCTGAAATAGCGCATGGAAGGAAAGGGAAACAAACTCTCTAGTCTGATGATAGCTCAACGTAACATAATGGACGATGAAGAAGGCGTCTGCTCGCACCACCCTCCCACGAAGCGCAGAAAAACCGTCAGCAGTCTTTGAGAGTGCGCCAATTAACAGTGCATCTTTCTCGGCACTGAAATTTACGTACAGCTTGTTAGCAGACATTGTCGCCATTTTCCACACGAATTTTACTTATATTGGAGCAGTTACTTCACCAGGACGCAGCATACAACAGGTAACAAACATCCTGACGTAAAGCGCTGGTGCACTACACATTGCGCCCTCTCGGCCAAATCTTAAATATTTTGTTACAGTCGAGAGGAGACGCACTACGCTGTATATGTTACGTATTATGTTACGAAACATTTCCGCTTCTAGGAGAACCCCACTCAAGCGTGTGTCGAGACCCAGCCAGGAATCTAAAAATTCGTGACCAATTTGACATCTGCCGTCGACAACACTCATTACTTCTTGTGAATAAAGAGACAGATGGACTTTTTCTGAATCTGTGTTGGTTCTTTGTCAGTAAACCGTTTTCAGTATATGTTTCAAAATCCTACTACAAATCGACGCTTCCGGTGGGGGTATGTAATTCATCGAAATACTCCTATTTCCTTATTTGAGTATTGGTGTGACCTGTGTCGCTTTCTGGTCTTCAGGAAAGATCTTTCGTATATGAGTGTTAAGAATGGAGCTATTGTGTCAACATAGTCTGAAAGGAACCTAAGTGGTGCACAGCCTGGAGCGCAGGCCTTGCGTTTATTAAGAGATTCAAGCTGATTCGCTACCCTGAGGTTATCTACTTCTAAGTACCTCACACAGGTAGTCGTTCTTATTGCAGTTCTGAAATATTTTCTCGCCTTATTTAGTGAAAGGAATTGGGTAGAACGAGGTCAGTAAGTCCCCTTTAGTGACGCTGCCGTCGGTAACATAACCGACGCTGTCGTATAGTATACACTCCTGGAAATGGAAAAAAGAACACATTGACACCGGTGTGTCAGACCCACCATACTTGCTCCGGACCCTGCGAGAGGCCTGTACAAGCAATGATCACACGCACGGCACAGCGGACACACCAGGAACCGCGGTGTTGGCCGTCGAATGGCGCTAGCTGCGCAGCATTTGTGCACCGCCGCCGTCAGTGTCAGCCAGTTTGCCGTGGCATACGGAGCTCCATCGCAGTGTTTAACACTGGTAGCATGCCGCGACAGCGTGGACGTGAACCGTATGTGCAGTTGACGGACTTTGAGCGAGGGCGTATAGTGGGCATGCGGGAGGCCGGGTGGACGTACCGCCGAATTGCTCAACACGTGGGGCGTGAGGCCTCCACAGTACATCGATGTTGTCGCCAGTGGTCGGCGGAAGGTGCACGTGCCCGTCGACCTGGGACCGGACCGCAGCGACGCACGGATGCACGCCAAGACCGTAGGATCCTACGCAGTGCCGTAGGGGACCGCACCGCCACTTCCCAGCAAATTAGGGACACTGTTGCTCCTGGGGTATCGGCGAGGACCATTCGCAACCATCTCCATGAAGCTGGGCTACGGTCCCGCACACCGTTAGGCCGTCTTCCGCTCACGCCCCAACATCGTGCAGCCCGCCTCCAGTGATGTCGCGACAGGCGTGAATGGAGGGACGAATGGAGACGTGTCGTCTTCAGCGATGAGAGTCGCTTCTGCCTTGGTGCCAATGATGGTCGTATGCGTGTTTGGCGCTGTGCAGGTGAGCGCCACAATCAGGACTGCATACGACCGAGGCACACCGGGCCAACACCCGACATCATGGTGTGGGGAGCGATCTCCTACACTGGCCGTAAACCTCTGGTGATCGTCGAGGGGACACTGAATAGTGCACGGTACATCCAAACCGTCATCGATCCCATCGTTCTACCATTCCTAGACCGGCAAGGCAACTTGCTGTTCCAACAGGACAATGCACGTCCGCATGTATCCCGTGCCACCCAACGTGCTCTAGAAGGTGTAAGTCAACTACCCTGGCCAGCAAGATCTCCGCATCTGTCCCCCATTGAGCATGTTTGGGACTGGATGAAGCGTCGTCTCACGCGGTCTGCACGTCCAGCACGAACGCTGGTCCAACTGAGGCGCCAGATGGAAATGGCATGGCAAGCCGTTCCACAGGACTACATCCAGCATCTCTACGATCGTCTCCATGGGAGAATAGCAGCCTGCATTGCTGCGAAAGGTGGATATACACTGTAGTAGTGCCGACATTGTGCATGCTCTGTTGCCTGTGTCTATGTGCCTGTGGTTCTGTCAGTGTGATCATGTGATGCATCTGACCCCAGGAATGTGTCAATAAAGTTTCCCCTTCCTGGGACAATGAATTCACGGTGTTCTTATTTCAATTTCCAGGAGTGTAGGTACTGACTGTGATTTGCCGCTACGCGCAGTCCGGAACCGTGCGACTGCTACGGTCGCAGGTTCGAATCCTGCCTCGGGCATTGATGTGTGTGATGTCCTTAGGTTACTTAGGTTTAAGTAGTTCTAAATTCTAGGGGACTGATGACCACAGCAGTTGAGTCCCATAGTGCTCAGAGCCATTTCTTTGGTTTGCCGCTGATATACACTGGACCAGTTTCGTCGTTGAAACACCTACCTTTGAGGTCCACGCAGATTGTCGAGCTTTAGTAGAACATCCTCAGTCTTGGAGATTTAACTTTTTTTTAATTTTGCTCGCCTTTTTGTATTGCTTCTGCAACTGTCCATTGACATGTTTCGTTTACAATGGGAGGTCGGTACCATCCCTTATTAATATATTCCATAAATATCTCTTCATTTGCTGTCGATACTCTTTCTTTGAATTTAGCCCTTCGGTCGACGCGCCTACGGTAGTTAGCTACAAGATTTAGTCTTCTGTTAGTTTCACAGAGAGCGTTTAGGTTGTATGCACTTCCAGATACATATTTGTTACTCATAACAAATGTCACCTCTTATTACATTTAGTCTATTCAGCTGTTTAGTCGCAATTGTTGCTCGGAAAGTGGGTGTTGTGTTTGCGGTGTGTTTGCCGCTACGCGTCTTCTGTAGTGAGTATTTTCTATACTTGTGTTTTTATTTAACTTCAAGGCATTTTTTCTTTTACTATAGTATGTAGTGTATATTCGAATCGAATCAAAAATCCCATATGCATTTTTCAATATTTTTAGAAGTCTTGGATATTGTTTTGCGACAGTATTTTCATTTTACAAACATTTGCTTCATTATGTTTCACAAAAGTGTGGAAATAGAGAATAAGACGGAATTATACACTGTCAAATTATACGTGCAGAAGCCACTGAGAAAGTATTACGAGAATTGTCAGAAGAAAAATTATCAGAACCGTCAGATTCGTGTGAATCTGAGTTGGAAGTTATCGAAAAAGAAAATCGCAGCAGTGACTCCAAACAATCAACAGAGGAGACCGATGACGAAATGGTTGAAAATGAACGTCAGCAAATTGGTCATTATCATTTGTACAGAGGAACAGTTGAAGAAATTTGTAGGATATGTGAACTATTTACTTCTCGTTCTAAACCCAAAGTCAAGAACATTGTAAAAATTTTGAAGGTCTAAAATACGTAAAAAAATTACGGAAAATTTGAATTTGTGTGTTTTACCCATTTATTACTGATAGGATGATTGATAATATTGTGGAAAATATAACGTGATACATCCAGAATACTAATAGAGTTGATGTCCAGTATTCAAAAGAAGTGACTACCGAGACACCACAAAACCAGAAATAAGCCCTATTTTATTATATATAATAGGTATAAAGAAAGGAAGACACAGGAATTACTTTGAACTTTGTGATTCAGATGGCACATGAATGATTATTTTACGACCGCTCTTCAGCTATAAGCACTTTTAATTTGTGCTTCGAGCTTGTACGTTCGACGACTTGGCCACCAGACTGAGGGAAAACAAAGTGACAAGCTAGCACCAATTCGGCACTTCCATCAAGAATTTGTCAACAGGTGCCTTGCTCATTACAATATTAGAGAGTTTGTCCCTACTGACGAGATGTTGCATCGTTTCAGAGGACTTTTTTCTGCACTTTAACTGTGTCAAATTCAATTGTACTTTTTTCTTATCTAACCACAAAGAGTTTACCAAAGAAAATCTATTTTCCGCAGCACCATTTGACCCAGAAATTTGCCAGACAAAACTCCCCCAAGTGAATAATGATTTTCAGGTTAATGTTTTTGCTGTCGAATTAGGCAAACATTTTACACCAATTGCACTAAGGCTTTGATTGTCTCCTCCTCCACTTTTTATTAAGTTCTATAGACATGAAAATTCATCGAAGAGTTTGTCTAGTCAACAGAAAAATTCGGTACAATACTTCTAACAAAGGCACAACATGTATGAATATCCTTCCACCGTAGTTGCTTCTTTAAAAGACTCATAGAAGATGTCCATGTAGCTACGAAATTCTTCAACAGTAATTTCATTGTCTTCTTCTAGCTCCTTAGCTGCTCATGTACAAAGGATGTGAGAAAGCTTTCAGATTTTCTACGCTGCCGTTTGCCCAAAATTTGTACATCTCTTGATACGTAATCAGCATGGTTCCAGAAAACACCGTTCTTCTTTTGACACCGTTCCTCACAAGCGACTTCTAATCAAGCTGCGGGCCTCTGGGGTATCGTCTCAGTTGTGCGACTGGATTCGTGATTTACTGTCAGAAATGTCGCAGTTCGTAGTAATAGACGGCAAAACATCGAGTAAAACTGAAGTGATATCAGGTGTTCCGCAGGAAACCGTCCAGGGACCTCTGCTGTTCCTGATCTATATAAATGACCTGGGTGACAATCTGAGCAGTTTTCTTCGGTTGTTGGCAGATGATGCTGTAATTTACCGTCTAGTAAGGTCATCCGAAGACCAGTATCAGTTGAAAACCGATGTAGAAAAGATTTCTGTATGGTGTGGCAGGTGGCAGTTGACGCTAAATAACGAAAAGTGTGAGGTGATCCACATGAGTTCCAAAAGAAATCCGTTGGAATTCGATTACTCGATAAATAGTACAATTCTCAAGGCTGTCAATTCAACTAAGTACCTGGGTGTTAAAATTACGAACAACTTCAGTTGGAAGGACCACATAGATAATATTGTCGGGAAGGCGAGCCAAAGGTTGCGTTTCATTGGCAGGACACTTAGAAGATGCAACAAGTCCACTAAAGAGACAGCTTACACTACACTCGTTCGTCCTCTGTTAGAATATTGCTGCGCGGTGTGGAATCCTTACCAGGTGGGATTGACGGAGGACATCGAAAAGGTGAAAAAAAGGGCAGATCGTTTTGCATTACCACGTAATAGGGGAGAGAGTGTGGCAGATAT
Organism: Schistocerca gregaria; assembly: GCF_023897955.1. Classification (NCBI taxonomy): domain Eukaryota; kingdom Metazoa; phylum Arthropoda; class Insecta; order Orthoptera; family Acrididae; genus Schistocerca; species Schistocerca gregaria. Next base: position 1,019,765,503 of record NC_064920.1, read on the forward strand.
GATACTCGAGTTGGGGTGGAGGTCATTAAAGCAAAGACATTTTTCGTCGCGGCGAAATCTTTTTTCGAAATTTCAGTCACCAACTTTCTCTTCCGAATGCGAAAATATTTTGTTGAGCCCAACCTACATAGGTAGGAATGATCATCAAAATAAAATAAGAGAAATCAGAGCTCTAACAGAAAGGTTTAGGTGTTTGTTTTTCCTGCGCACTGTTAGGGAGTGGAATGGTAGAGAGATAGTATGATTGTGGTTCGATGAACCCTCTGCCAAGCACTTAAATGTGAATTGCAGAGTAATCATGCAGATGTAGGTGTAACTGCAATTACATTAGTGCACATTCTTGTTTCTCAGCACATTTAAATGTTGTGGAGATAGGTTTTAGCTGGCTAACAAATAAATTTATAAGAATAACAAACAAAAGGTTTTCGAAGAAATTTTTAAGAATAGCAAGATCTTATTAAAGGAAATGAAATAAAATTTTAAAGCAGGATGTATGTCTATAATATTTTCCAATGCTGATAACAGAGGTAACCATGTGTCTTGCTGTGTCAGAGTACAGTTTTGTATTTAGTGTCAATAAAATTACACGACGAGTTGAGTGATTCAACCTTTACTATACATACGTGGAAAAGCTGGCTCATTTTGTTCACAATTGACTGGCAGTCGATGAGTAAGCAATCAGAGCTAGTTTGTAAAGAATAATGCACCACGTGTGGTGGGCAGCCAACAATTATATTACTCACTACCTTCTGTTGTAATTTCTGGAACACATTAATCTTTCTTTTCCTTCATTTACCGCCAAAATTGGTGTCAGTGTTGTCTGCGGAAACTGAACTACCTTTTTCTGAAGATTAAATTTCTTTACAATCTCCAGCACATAATTCTGGCGTTAATGTGAAGATTATCCAGACAGATTAACCAATTCAAGCATTTTCACTATGAATCCAATTTCTGGGTCAAAATATCCTATAAGAAGAAAGAGTAGCTTCAAATCCAGATGTTTCGGTATATGAATCATTACAGAAATGAATCGAGCACGTTTTAGTTTATTTAAAACCTTATGAGCTGCATGTGCTTCAATAACATTTGAAACGACCGTATTGCATTTTGTGTGTTCACATGTAAATTTAGGACTGTAAAACTTTGTTAACTACTGCTGTAGTACACCCCACTAACTTAAAGCTATGGTTATGTGTTGCACAATGGTAGGCAAACGTAGCTTCTTGCGCTGCCACCTGCGTATCCATTTCATTTACTGTTTTCAACCATACGTAGTCGTCACTCTTACTTTTATTTGCACTTTTAGTTTGGACAGCCATGCAATGTTTTTCCGTTTTAATACTATTGACAGTGTCAGAACTTCCACTGTGTCCAATAGCCAGTTTTGGTTAGCAAGAGGTTCAATCTACAGTTTCCCCAATACCAGTGATATAAGGAACCTCATATTTTATATAGCTGTTAAAATTGCACTTCCGTTTTGTTATGATGAAACTAATATCTACGTAGATTTAAAATTGGCACATATCCACCCTAACGGCTTCAGACCCCTTTCAATAACCAATTGATAACACAACATGAATCGGTACTGCGAACAGTGCGGAACATTAACAGTGGTGTGATGAAAGCAAGTAGCAGTGTTGTTAGTTATCTCTGGACTGTAATGAGAGACTAGAAGTAGATGGTCTTTGTTGTTATTCATAACCCAGTTTTATGTAATTGCTTTACTTGTTGTGTTGTTCTGTTTGACTTCTTTCAAAGTAACAAAGAACTAAAGTGTTAGAAGCCATCACAGCTTTAATTAATTATGGAGCATAGTATCCAGAACAGTAAATAAATCAAGTTTGAGAGCAAGTTCTCATAGTGGCACTTCCTAGCGTATTTATTCGCGCAGCTAATCGCAAATGAAACATCCGATAGAATACAATAATTCAAACAAGCGAATTCCCCAAAAAAACTGGATATTTGAGAATCACTAAAAAACATTCTCGACGGTTGGATACTTTGGAAAAAAAACGGTATCTCACGGCAAAAACGGGACGAATGGACACCCTAGTACAGATATAGATGTATGATATTGCCTTACTCGACACAATCTAAATAATCTACTTCGGGGAGACACAAAAATGGATTTTTAACCTCAGTCGAGAGCAAATATTAACTAGCAACAACAAAAGTTTGTATCAGGTAGATCAAATATTTGGATTTGAGTGTGAAAGCTGTCAGAAGCGACCTATGTATAAATCACAGACCATAAAATTCAAATCGGATAGTGAGGTATCATGGTGCCTTGTGGTGGCATACACTTGCCACATCATTCACTTGCCAAGAGGGGTGCAGTAGTCAGTGCAGTAGTATTTAATGGTGTGAACTATGAGCCATGAAGCAACCAAAAACTTCCACGCGCATTGGTTCGATAATAGTTTACATATATTATCAGTTTTTTCACATTCGGTTGCTCACAATCGATATTTTTTATTATGCTTGAGAGATTCTTAGCAGAGAGAGAATTATAGATAACGGAAATATCAGTTTCTTATAACGCAGTGAACTGATAAATGTGTAATTAAATTTTCTAACCAAATTAATGATTGACTTAACGACATTGGAATGGTTCAAAGCATCGGCGCGTATCACTCGCGCCAAGAATGTCTTGCTGTACCTGATGTCGAGTCTTGCCTACCTGCTCCTGCTTAAAGCCATAGTGATTTGTACTGAAATCATTTCATTGAGCTTTGGATATAAGGTATCTCCACAGTCTACAAATGGTGGTATTGACGCCGCAGTTTACTGTTAATGCAGTTATGGTACTTTCTCCTGTCATATACCTCAATTTTAAATGTGAGAAAAGCTTCTTGCAAAGTTATAAATCTCTGTTATCAATCTAAAACACATTTAGTATTCTATACAGTAGAACGCGACTACTATGAACATAGATTTTTTTCAATGTTCCTTTCAAAGAAGAAAACTATTCTGTATTGGATATCTGCATTCCGTTATATTAAATAGTGCAGTTCTCGTATTTCTGCGAATTAATGAGGAACCTGTTCACCAAGTTTTTGTCGTAACGTTACAGGATTTTTGTATGTGTGCCAAATTATTAATTAATTTTACATGTTACTGATGTCAGTAACTTATAGAAGAGAATTAATTTCTTGTATCGAATATACAAACCTTAATTTGAATGTGTAATACAAATTTATTCTCTGCACCTTTTCTGTACAGTTCTTCGATGCTGCAGGCATATGTCATTTTTGCTGTGGCACTAATACTAAATTGTACTCACGGTCTTCTCTTCCCATACCTCATCATACTCAGCACCACGAATTTAGTTATGATTAATGGTATCTGACTAATGACTCTCCTATCGTGAAAAACAAGCCATTGGGTCTTTCGACATTGTTTGGGTTTCTGCTCTGAAATGGAAGATGTCCATACTGAAATTGCAGATTTGGTATAGCATGTTAGTTATCGGTTTGGTTTTCTACCATAGTTTCTTCCCAGGTAGTGAAGCCTGGCCTTTTCCGTTCTATTACGTTGCATGGGAATGCATGTTTCTCCACGTACTCGTCTCGTAATCCCGTCCCATGTTTACACCATCAACCAATAAAGCGCACGAGTGATGAGCGCTGGACGGGTATTCCGCTAGAGTAAACATCATGTGCCGGCAGCGAAGTCGAATTCCAGTGCGTTCCTGGACATCCATCCTACTGTCGAGATCCTTTGATGAAGTAAATTCAATATTTGACTAGAAAGGTAATGTAATACTCGTTTAGCGATGGCCTTTCGAAAGCAGGTATATGACCCCGCTAAGGAGCATGCTAGCTATCGTGATATCGAACTGAAAACTGTTCGTCTAAATCATGAGAAAAGGATATGTGGACTCGAGAAGAAGATAATGTCAATGTTTATTGTAGTTGAAATAAGCGCTAAGAAAAGCAGGGAAGCAAATGTTAAGCAGAACCTATGTGAAAATGATTAAACTTTGTATCGAACGATGACGATGAAAGTATGCAGGACCTCATATGAATATCATAACACGTAGTACGTAAGATTTTTGTGTCCGACATTCCATCGGAAACTTTGGTGAAGACACACCACCGTTAAAATACGGTCATAAAAAATCATAAAATCGAAACATCCGCTGGGATAATTCAAAATATTCTACATGGTCCACACAAAAAGTTTTATGAATAGAAATAAATATGGTACCTATACAAACTGAGCGAGGTGACTCACAGGTTAACACAAAGGACTCACATTCTCGAGGATGACTGTTAAAATCCCCGTCCGGCCATCTAAATTTATTATTCCGTAATTTTCCTAAATCGCTCCAGGCAAATGCTGCGATGGTTCCTTTGAAAAGAGCATAACTGATTTCCTTACTCATCTTTCCGTAATCCCAGCTTGTGCTCCGTCTCTAATGACAGCGCTATCGACGGAATGTGGAACTATGATCTTCCTTTCCTCCTTTCTGATACCAACATAACATTCAGTGCTCCTTAACACTAAATTTGAACATCGAATCGTCAAAAATTCACGAACCGCTGTTGTCGCCTGTGAAAGCCGCTGCATCAAAATCTATGCTACATTTGCACGTTTATGACTCAGTAATGAAGGATTAGCTACAAAATTGAAGAGTGGAATTTTCAATGCTGTCATGGAATATGTTTCGTGAGAGAAGATGACGTGAAAGTTGGCTCATTCCGTGGTAACAGGGACAAAAAGAAACGCTGGTGCATAGAAAAGTACGCGCGGACTCCAGAAGCACTGAAAAGGAACTCTGGAATAAAAAAAAAATAATAATAATAATAATCTGTTAGATTCGGTGTCGAAGATCACTAATACGAGAGAGCATTCCTTCAAATGTGAAACGAGACAAATACATCCAAATTCTAATAAACAGTGTAGAATAAACGAGGACAGTTTAAAAAAATCTCAAAAGAAGACCACTGATTAGTTGTGAAGTTACTCCGCACTTGCTTCTGTTATGGATGTGAAGCAACTGAATGGGATACAGTTGTAGATGACTACATTGCGTAAATATTCTATATTCTCTACGCTTGCGGAAAGGATGGCTGTTATAGAAAATGTTACTAAGTAAATAACATCTATGAGTGAAAGATATTACAGTGAATAATTTTTTTTAAGTGTTCCAGTCTCCTGGCTGACAAGTAGAGCATTCTGTTCTAGATACAAGTCAGTCTAGGGCCTATTCTTTCTTGGCCAAATAACTCGTTAGTTGGCAATGGAAATAAGAACGTTGTCCCATTTAGGGATGCAGTTTAGGACAAAATAAAGAACAACAAAGGAATTATAAGAATGCGAGGGAAATTAGTAGATACACTACTGCAAATTTAAATTGCTACACCATGAAAATGACGTGCTACAGACGCTAAATTTAACCGACAGGAAAAACATGCTGTGATATGCAAATGGTTAGCTTTTCAGAGCATTCACACAAGAACGGTGATTCTTTTCCATCTCTCACGATCTTGCTTGGCACATACTCATCTAACGCATATTTCACGATGGTTTTGAACTTTGTCCACTGATCCTCAACACTATCTGTACTTGAGACAAAAATTTTGTGTTGAGCCGTCTGGTACTCTGTAATCTGCTTTTTGTCACTTTTGCTAAACAGAAAAATCTTTCTACCTTTTTTAATATCTCTTTTTACGGCTAAAATCATCAATGCAGTAACCGCTTTATGATCGCTGATTCCCTGTTCTGCGTTAACTGTTTCAAATATTTCGCGTCTGTCTGTCACCAGAATGTCTAATACGTTATCGCCACGAGTCGGTTTCCTGTTTAACTGCTGAAGGTAGTTTTCAGATAAAGCACTTAAGAAAATGTCACTGGATTCTTTGTCCCTGCCACCCGTTATGAACGTCTGAGGCTCCCAGTGTATATCTGGCAAATTAAAATCTCTACCCAGAACTATAACATGGTGGGGAAATCTACTCGCAATATTTTCCAAATTATTCTTCAGGTGCTGAGCCACAACAGCTGCTGAGCCAGGGGGCCTATAGAGACATCGAATTACCATGTCTGAGCCTGCTTTAACCGTGACCTTCACCCAAATTATTTCGCATTTCGGTTCTCCGTCAATTTCCTTCGATACTATTTAACTTCTTATCGCTATAAACACGCCTCCCCCTTCACTGTCCAGCCTGTCTCTGCGGTATACATTCCAATCTGAGTTTAGGATTTCATTACTGTTTTCGTCTGGTTTCAGCCAACTTTCTGTCCCTAGTACTATATGGGCGTTTTGATCGTTTACTAATGAGAGCAGTTCTGGTACCTTTCTGTAGACGCTCCTGCTGTTTACTATTAGCACACTAATATTGTTATTCCCTGTGGCATTTGGTCTACTCCTACCATGCCGCGCCTCAGGAGGCGTCTTGTCGGGCCTATGGAGGGAATTCTCTAACCTAAAACGACGGCGTTTGCAGCAGTATGGACTATCAGCTCGGGGACCATGGCTGAGTTTACCCTTGACCCTGCAACACATGCAGGAGCGCCTGCGATGGTGTACTCAACGACGAACCTGGGAGCACAAATCGCAAAACGTCATTTTTTTCGCTTGAATCCAGGTTCTGTTTACAGCATCATGAAGGTCGCATCCGTGTTTGGCGACATCGCTGTGAACGCTCATTGGAAGCGTGTATTCGTCATCGCCATACTGGCGTATCAACCGGCGTGATGGTATGCGGTGCCATTGGTTACACGTCTCGCCGGGTCACCTCTTGTTCGCACTGACGGCACTTTGAACAGTGGACGTTAAATTTCAGATGTGTTACGACCCGTGGCTCTACCCTTCATTCGATCCCTGCGAAACCCTACATTTCAGAGGGGTGATGCCCCGCCGCATGTTGCATGTCCTGTACAGGCCTTTCTGGATACAGAAAATCTTCGACTGCTGCCCTGGCCAGCACCAATTGAAAACGTCTGGTCAACGGTGGCCGAGCAAATGGCCCGTCACAATCCGCCAGTCACTTTTCTTGATGAACTGTGGTATCGTGTTGAAGCTGCGTGGGCAGCTGTACCTGGGCACGACATCCAAGCTCTGTTTGACTCAATGCTCAGGCGTATCAAGGCCGTTATTACGGCCAGAGGTGGTTGTTCTGGGTACTGGTGTCTCAGGATCTATGCACCTAAATTTGGGTGAAAATGTAATCGCATGTCAGTTCTAGTACAATATATTTGTCCAATGAACACCCGTTCATCATCTGCATTCTTGGTGTAGCAATTATAAAGGCCAGTAGTGTATGATGTGCACGAACGGAGAAATAAATGTTCAACAAATGTTCAGAAATTCGGTATAAATGGATGATTTGTTCAAGACGAAGAACTACACAAACTGATCGTTGATCCACCTATGGCCGTTATGAGAGTTATTATTCGGCTTGCCATTGATTGACAGAGATGTTGGTTGCTATCCTGAGAAGTGGATTCGACAACATCACTCCTAGTCGTCAGCCCTTATGGCTGACGACAGTAATTAGTATCCCAATACTTTGTGGGGCGTCTCCAGACGCGCATTAGCTGGTCATCGGAGCTCGATTCGAAGCGGGACTCATCACTGAAGACAATGCTACTGCTGTCAATGAAGCTCCAAGCCGATGATGTGTATAGAGATGCGTCTGACAGTGGTAGTATACCAGTGTTGTGGTATGACTGTTGTCACATTACTCTTGCTCACCACATGCCATGACGACCAGGTGTGGTGCTCTGGGGCGCCATTTATTTTCATAGCAGAACCTCTTTGCTAGTTATCCGCGGCACCCTTACAGCTCAGCAGTACGTCTATGATGTTGTATGGCCCGTTTTATCACCCTCCATGGCAAGTCATCCTGGGTTTACATTTCAGCTAGCTAATGGTCATCCGCACATGGGAATGGTTTCTACAGCTTGTCTTCGTTCTTGCCAGGCCCTACCTTGAGAAGCTACATAGCCGGACTCCCTATTATTGAGAACGTTTTAAACATTACGGGCAGGGCCTATCAACCACCTCGGGATTTTGAAGATCTAACGCGTAAATTAGACAAGATTGGTATATTATCCTTCAGGAGGGCACCCAACAATTCTGTCGACAGGGGCAAGCCGAATAATTAGCTACATAAGAGCCAGAAGTGGACCAACGCGTTGTTGACTTGCTCAATTTGTGAAGCACTTTCTCTTAAAGAAATCATGAAATTTTACTGAAATTGTAATCACTTTTTTGTCTGTACATATGCATCACATCTACCGATCTCCATTGCATACGGGTAATTCCTTCGTGTAGTGGCGTTTTTTAGCTTCAGTATAAGGCCTATATTAGGAAGACGATTTCCTGATCCAGTGTTTTCCTTATAATCAAGGGAAACCTACCAGGACACTTGGTCAGAATGGGAAGGGCTGAAGGTAGAAGGGGCGCGGAGAAATTCTATCTGTTTTTAAGTTATTCGTTTGATACGAAGTCCCAGACAAATATCTAATGGGCTTGTAGGAATGTACGTGTTTGTGTTTAAGTGTGTGTTTGCATACGTAAATGATAAAGTTCATGACTTGCCCGATGCTTGTAGCGATAGATTTGACACATCAAACAATGTAAGTGAAAAACAGCAATTGCGAGCCTGACAGAGGAATCGTTTGCTCGTCAAGATTCTGCACCTCACTTCATATAGGATCACGTTCTTTTTGCCCCCATTTCCTCGGACTTGTTTATCTATGTGAAAACAATGTAAGTGAGAAACAGCAATTGCGAGTTTGACAGACGAATCGTTTGCTCATCACGATTCTGCACCTCACTCCTTATAGGATCAGTTGTTCTTTCTGCCCCCTTTTTCTCTGACGTACGTCTTTATGTGTGTGTTTACATAAGTAGATAATAAAGGTGATGACTTGCCCGACGGTTGCATCGGTAGCATTGACACATCAAACAATGTAAGTGAAAAACAGCAATTGCTAGTTTGACAGAGGAATCGTTTGCTCATCACGGTTCTGCACCTGACTCCTTATAGGCTCACGTTCTTTCTGTCCCCTTTTCCACTGAAACGGAAGAGGTATTAAGTTGAATTTTACGTCAAATACTGAGGTCTATGTTGCCTTGGCAGTGTAAAATCTGTAAGCTTCTAAGTCAACGTAATCAAAAGGTACGATCAGTTTTTGATACTCTCAAACTCACTTATCGAAACGTGTAGGGAACCAGGAACACCTGTTGACCTAGAAACATGATATCAGGGACCAAGCAAGGCTTTATAGTACAAGTAAAGGAAAATGTATGGAAACTGTAGTAATTACATTACATAAGAAATATTTTTGCCATTACAAACTTACATTGCATTCTTAATCACTCACAAATCATAGGAGCCATTGTGGGGATTTTGATTTGGTTTTCAGTAACAGGTAGAGTGGTTAGCGAGAAAGGTTTTTGTGGATAATTCATAAATATTTCGAGCTAATAGGCTGAGCTACAACTAAGTGCAGCGTCCTGCCGTTGTTAACACGATGCCCTTACCATCTATCAGTGATACGTGTACGGTCGGTCGACTACAGCACCACGCCAGCGCGACCTTTGCAGCTCCTTTAGAGACTGTTTATTCCAAGTACAAACATTTCCTGGCAGTCTATGCCTACGATACACACAGACTCGTTAATGTTTCAAGCAAAGGAATAATGGTAATTTAACCAGGATTGCACGTTTGTTGTTTGGGGTGGGGTTTCGATACCCCATAAAATATCCGTAGAGAGAGTGCACAGAACAATTTGTCATTTTCGTAAGAACATTAGCATATGGCCAGCTGTACTTCCTTCTCTTGAGATTTTCGTTTGAACTTACCAGTAATCGCAAGAGGAGCAAGAGCAGCATCTGCAATAGCTGATTATCATAGCATGTTAATATAACTTGAAAACAAATTATAAATTGCAGTAGCGAATTCAAAATTACACAAAAACTGAAACTTGAAATTAAAATTAATACACTCTGGAAAGTCTTGGAATTTGCCAGGTTTGATATCTTGCCAATATCGATACTGCGAAAATCGTAGAGATCCTCGATTCGCAGGATCGTTGAACGTAATTCTGTAGGGAACCCTCGGAGGGTGAGCACTATTCACGCTTTCACTACTTTTTATTTTGAGTTTAGAATGGAGACGTTTGCTGTCGGTATCTAAATCTTTCGAAGCGATTGTTATAAATGCAGTAGGCAGTGATGTTCCTTGACCCTAACGTCGTTAGTTGATGTTTAAAACAAACAAGCTGACCAAACTGAACTCTTCACTGAGCAAAGTTTGATTAAATTTTAAAATCAATTGACGTCTTTAGAGCCTCTGAGCATACCTTCAGCATTTGGAAACGAAATGTAGGCACATAAACATGCCTTCTATCGCAGACTGATTTCCATCTAACAAAAGTCACCAAGCATATTTTTAGATTTCCCAAGACACCATATATATCTTTCATGTTTATGTACTTTACCCTCAAACATTCTGGGTTTCAAATAATTAACGCAATAATACACAGCAGAAAATTTTTCGTAAACTGTGAATTCGATGAGAGTGTCCTATTTTACTTAATTTTCTAGTAGTAAGTGAAACATCATAATTTCTTGATGTGGGTTTATATTTTCTGAATGGAAAATTATATTCGTCCTGTTAGTTTTAAATAACAGTTCTTTCCTCCCCTGTTTACTATGTTGGTGCTTCCAGGTATATAAAGGGATGAGAATTAGAACAGAGTAGCATTTCCTCCATTTTACTGGTTCGTACAATCTCTAATCGTTTGTATATAATCTATGTTCATTACATCTGGTGGTTTGTGCCTAGTTTTCATAGATTATGGATGCCACCCGAGATAACTTTTTGGTTTCTCTATCTTCTAGTGAAGTAACCGAAGAATCGTAGTTTTGCTGCCACACATTGAACTGTATCCGAATTACCAAGTTAGTTACAAAGTAGAATTATTTTTTTCTTATAAACTGCCGGCAACGAGTACCAATATCTCGAATTTTCTATTTCATGTTTTTTTGTTAATATGTCAAAGTAACGGTCATTAACAGAATATAAGGGGAAGGAGTAGCTTTACAGATTGAACAGCACATAAATTAAAAAACTGATAAAAATTTCTCTTACTTGACACAACCTCCGTATTTTGGAACCCCTTGACAGCTAAATATTGCAGATCGGATGAATTCGTAAGTAGCACACAGGCTACAACTACTCCATAGACACAGAGTTAAGGGGATACATTCCTGGAAGTGATTCTATGAATTTAAATCTGTTACATACATCACAGGTATCCCTAAACCTGAAGTAAACTAGTTTGATTTTATACTTTGCTATGATCTGTATTTTACGTAGAAGGATTGTACATTAATTAGCACTATCTGTTCACAGACTTATTATGCCCCTTATCTCAGGTAATTGACTGTAAGCTAATATCGTCCCCGGGAGCAACCGTAGGAAGCTGTGCCTTAGTACTTGAATGTGATACACCGCACCGCGCGATATTGAGTTACTGGTAGTTGCCGAGCAGAACGCTCCCCCTTCTCTACGTCCCAACCAGCAAACCCCCAAAGTCCCATCTTTCTATGAGCTCAAGAACAACAATCAATGTCATCTGCAACCCTAGAACTAGCAGGACAAGACGTTAGTAGAAGATGTGTCGTGTGTTGGCGTTTTCATTCACAATATATCCTTCATTGGTTCGTTTCTAGTTGCAACATGTTGTTGTTTTTACCTTCGGTCCCATTCACAAACATGCAACCAAACATCTAATGTTCCGCTATGTGTGTAATCCCTCATATTCCGTCCATGTTTTTAGATTCATGGTTAATACATGCAGAACCTTTAGATTTCACAGACGTACAACTGAATGTACAGAAATTTCTGGTGTGGAGGATGGGGTGAGGGCTTTAAATTGGTTCAAATGACTCTGAGCACTATGGGACGTAACTTCTGAGGTCATAAGTCCCCTAGAACGTAGAACTACTTAAACTTAACTACCCTAAGGACAGCACACACATCTATGCCCGAGGTAGCATTCGATCCTGGGACCGTAGCAGCAGCGCGGTTCCGGACTGAGGCGCCTAGAACCGCTCAGCCACAACGGCCGTCTTACTCAAAACAAATAACATAGCATTTAATTTGAAAGCTGTATGTCACGAGGTTCTGGGTTAAGGTGCACACCTGTGCTTAAAGCTTAAACAGATGAGCAAACAATATGACAATGATAAGGCTTACTTTAAAGCAACCAACCTCTTAATTTCAATCTGCAACCAAGGTGTGACTGGATCCCAGTCCGTACCTGTTGACAGTCTTATTTTGACTATAGCTCTGATGACACTTGGCTGTTAATATTGTAAAAGTTAAACTGACTGTCAGTTACTAAGGCCGCTATGAAGAAACATCTTAAAACACTTGTGAATACTTATCAGAAGAGAACTCACTCAGCGGAACCATGAGATACAGCTAAAAATACAGCAATAATGACCCGGTCTTTCAAAGACAGCAGCGCACGGTTTACTACAACAGGTTGTTCAGATTATAACTAATGCAATTACAAAAAACGGTTCAAATGGCTCTGAGCACTATGGGACTCATCTGACGTCATCAGTCCCCTAGAACTTAGAGCTACTTAAACGTAACAAACCTAAGGACATCACACACATCCATGCTCGAGGCAGGATTCGAACCTTGGACCGTAGCAGTCACGCGGTTTCGGACAGAAATGCCTAGAAACGCACGGAATACAATTACAATCAAATCTAAATCTCACCACAAGGCCTCTGTTTTGTTTAACGGCAACCTGTGTTAATACAATTGTTCTGGCTGTACTTACGACCAGGGGCAGATTCATTAGAACATTAATGATCGGAGTATAAACCAGAAAGGAAAGACAATATTATAGCGAGACAAATTTTCAAACGGCAACTAGTGTCTTAATACAATACTACGGCCCACATTTACGGCCAAAGAGCCGACCGAGTAAAACTCTGAGAATCGAGTACAAAGCAAAAAATAATTAGGAGAGCAGGTAGACAATAACACAAATCACCACGAGGGCTACAGAAAGATACGCCCTTTTATGAGCAACCCGTTCCATGGATGCACGGTGCGTTGCGGCGGTTACTGAGTGGTGCCGATGAAAGCCAAGTAGAAGAGGGCAGCCTACCACGAGCGGTCGTCCGACACGAATGTTGCCAAACCAACAAGCGAGATGTCGTCCTGCTGCTTGTAGTCGACGCTGAGCCCGGTGATGTACTCCGGTATCTTGGCACTGCGAAGGCCCTCCTAGAGCAGCTCGTGGCTTCGGCTACTCGGACCTCCTGACCAACGCTTTTCGCGACGCAACTGCTAATCCCCAAACTTCGTGCCTCCTTATCGCGCCAGCGAAATCTGTACATATATCGACAAGCAAGGACCTTCTAAGGACGCAACCCACAGATACCAGCTCGTCCTCATAGACATTGGCAATGGTGCCGCAAGAGGCATAGTCGATACAACACATGAGCCTGTGGCGCCAGACAGAACAGCCCACTAATTGAATGGCACCATGGCTCAGGCAGGGCACCACCGAAGCGGAGATACAGAATACAAATGGGGAACACTATTGCATTGAGTGACAGGTTGCTATTACGCATAGACTGTGAAGCTGGTCCATTGTTAACTTGCTACCTTTTGTGTTAGCAGAAGAGCTAACACCGTGTTACGAGTGGAGGCCGAAATACACACGTTTTAGCTCACGCGGGCTGGCGTGAGGAGTGAAGTACTGACGTGAGGTCTGGAACATAAGGAATGAGAATTCAGGAAACGGACGTAATTACACTCCTGGAAATTGAAATAAGAACACCGTGAATTCATTGTCCCAGGAAGGGGAGACTTTATTGACACATTCCTGGGGTCAGATACATCACATGATCACATTGACAGAACCACAGGCACATAGACACAGGCAACAGAGCATGCACAATGTCGGCACTAGTACAGTGTATATCCACTTTTCGCAGCAATGCAGGCTGCTATTCTCACATGGAGACGATCGTAGAGATGCTGGATGTAGTCCTGTGGAACGGCTTGCCATGCCATTTCCACCTGGCGCCTCAGTTGGACCAGCGTTCGTGCTGGACGTGCAGACCGCGTGAGACGACGCTTCATCCAGTCCCAAACATGCTCAATGGGGGACAGATCCGGAGATCTTGCTGGCCAGGGTAGTTGACTTACACCTTCTAGAGCACACGGGATACATGCGGACGTGCATTGTCCTGTTGGAACAGCAAGTTCTCTTGCCGGTCTAGGAATGGTAGAACGATGGGTTCGATGACGGTTTGGATGTACCGTGCACTATTCAGTGTCCCCTCGACGATCACCAGAGGTGTACGGCCAGTGTAGGAGATCGCTCCCCACACCATGATGCCGGGTGTTGGCCCTGTGTGCCTCGGTCGTATGCAGTCCTGATTGTGGCGCTCACCTGCACGGCGCCAAACACGCATACGACCATCATTGGCACCAAGGCAGAAGCGACTCTCATCGCTGAAGACGACACGTCTCCATTCGTCCCTCCATTCACGCCTGTCGCGACACCACTGGAGGCGGGCTGCACGATGTTGGGGCGTGAGCGGAAGACGGCCTAACGGTGTGCGGGACCGTAGCCCAGCTTCATGGAGACGGTTGCGAATGGTCCTCGCCGATACCCAAGGAGCAACAGTGTCCCTAATTTGCTGGGAAGTGGCGGTGCGGTCCCCTACCGCACTGCGTAGGATCCTACGGTCTTTGCGTGCATCCGTGCGTCGCTGCGGTCCGGTCCCAGGTCGACGGGCACGTGCACCTTCCGCCGACCACTGGCGACAACATCGATGTACTGTGGAGACCTCACGCCACACGTGTTGAGCAATTCGGCGGTACGTCCACCCGGCCTCCCGCATGCCCACTATACGCCCTCGCTCAAAGTCTGTCAACTGCACATACGGTTCACGTCCACGCTGTCGCGGCATGCTACCAGTGTTAAAGACTGCGATGGAGCTCCGTATGCCACGGCAAACTGGCTGACACTGACTGCGGCGGTGCACAAATGCTGCGCAGCTAGCGCCATTCGACGGCCAACACCGCGGTTCCTGGTGTGTCCGCTGTGCCGTGCGTGTGATCATTGCTTGTACATCCCTCTCGCAGTGTCCGGAGCAAGTATGGTGGGTCTGACACACCGGTGTCAATGTGTTTTTTTTTCCATTTCCAGGAGTGTAGTTTGATACTTAACTTTAATCCATTAATGATGAACGTCGCTGTTGACGGTACATGATTCAGAATATTATCTGTTCAGAATACATTCTTCTACATATACATCTACATGACTACTCTGCTATTCACATTTAAGTGCTTGGCAGAGGGTTCATCGAACCACAATCATACTATCTCTCTACTATTCCACTCCCAAACAGCGAGCGGGAAAAACGAACACCTAAACCTTTCTGTTCGAGCTCTGATTTCTCTTATTTTATTTTGATGATCATTCCTACCTATGTAGGTTGGGCTCAACAAAATATTTTCGCATTCGGAAGAGAAAGTTGGTGACCGAAATTTCGTAAAAAGGTCTCGCCGCGACGAAAAACGTCTATGCTGTAATGACTTCCATCCCAACTCGTGTATCATATCTGCCACACTCTCTCCCCTATAACGTGATAATACAAAACGAGCTGCCCTTTTTTGCACCCTTTCGATGTCCTCCTTGAAGATAGTACTTATAGTAACTGAATATGGCGTCTTTCTAGGTCGTAGCAAATGACGTAGCTGAAAGCTATGCTAAACTGTCGTCTCTGCAAATGAGAGCTCATGTAGACAGTGAACCATCGCTAGCAAAGTCGACTGTACAACTGGGGCGATTGCTAGGGAGTCTCTCTAGACTAGACCTGCCGTGTGGCGGCGCTCGGTCTGCAATCATTGATAGTGGAGACACGCGGGTCCGAGGTATACTAATGGTCCGAGGCCGATTTAAAGGCTATCACCTAGCAAGTGTGGTGTCAGGCGGTAACACCACGCTGCCGTTGTGAGCATCTACGGAAAGAGTTAGGACAGTGAAACTGCCACAAGATGCTAAATACTTGGATGTCCACGACTCTTAAAGATCGTGGGTTTCGGAGGCTTGTCTGCTCTGAAACGTAGGGGAGATGCGATCTGCAGCTTCTCTACCAAAAGAGCACAGTGGTTGATCACGCGCAAGTGTTTCGGAGCATACCGTTCATCGTACGCTGTTAAACACGGAGCTACGCAGCAAATTACCCCGGAGTGTTCACATGTTGACCCAAAGACACAGTCAGTTACGATTGCTGTGGGCACGGGACCATCGGCATTCGACCAACGATCAATGGAAATGTGTCAGCTCTTCGGGTGAAACAAATTTTTACTACTCTGGGTCGCTGGTCGTCTCCTGAAACGCCGCCATGGAGGCGAACTGCGGCTATAAACGTGCAACACGCTACCGTCGCAGGCTGCTCAGGAAAGCATTATGCTGTAGAAGACATTCTCCTGCGCTTGCATGGGACGCTGATAGCTGCGAACCACTTGCATCCCTTCATGCTTGATGTCTTCCCCAAAGGCGATGCCATCCTTCAGCAGTTGGTTGGGTAGTTTTGGGGAGAAGACCAGACAGCGAGGTCATCGGTCTCATCGGATTAGGGAAGACGGGGAAGGAAGTCGACCGTGCCCTTTCAAAGGAACTATCCCGGCATTTGCATTGAGCGATTTAGGGAAATCACGGAAAACCTAAATCAGGATGGCCGGACGCGGGATTGAACCGTCGTTCTCCTTCAGCAGTATAATTGTCCGTGTCTCGGAGCCAGAACCGTGCTACAGTGTTTGAGGAGCATTGTATGAGCTCATATTGTTGTCTCAGTGACCAAATTCGCCTGTTCTAAATTCTGTGGTATCCATCTGGGCTGCTATGGGATGCCGTCACCGTTTAAGTTACGCAAATCAGCGGCAGATTATTTACTCGAATTACACGACCTGTGCGTAGACATCCAATGCCACATTCTTCCACATACCTACCAACAAATTGTTGGAACTCTGACACGCAGAATCAGCGATGTATTTTGTTCCAAAGCGTGTGGTCGTAATGCTTTGACATATCAGTGTATGTATATTCATCATGTGCCTATGAGCCGCCACGTCCCTCTCCCTCAGTGGTGATTCCTCTGCCTTTAAGAACAATTTCCCACCGCTATTGCAAAATAATGCCCGTAACATATATCCGATCCTTCCCCTGCTTTGGCAAGGCCGTTTGTTGAATGAGAGTGTCTTCTTATGCCGGAATTCTTCGACCGTTATAGTATGATGATCTTTTTTCGAAGTTTACGTGGTTGTGGGATACCAACACGGAACCAAGAACTTTTTGATTAGTAATTAAGGACCTTACCCCTTGTGTGTACTGCAAACATCTAAGAGGATCTACTATTTTTTTCCGGAGGTGTGTTTCTACGACTAATATTTGCACCCATCGTACGGTGCAGGGTGTTTATTGCCTTGTACAACTGCTAGTCATTCGATTTCCTGTTCCACTCGTAACTGTAGTGAGAGAAAAGCGCTTGTACGTATGTTGTTGTATGGGTAGTGATTTTGTTGTCTGCGAGGTTGTTATGTGGGATGTACATTTGTGAGAGTAGGAATGTTCTGCAGTTTCACGCAGAAGTCCGTTCTCTAACTTCGTTAATAGTGTGTCTCAAAAAAGGCGAGAGAGACAAACTGTGGGGCTCTTTTTCCAACATGGCGGCTATAATAATTTTCAAATGTAAAGGGGGTCATGTAAAATTCGACATAAGTAATTACGAAGGAGAAAATGTGGTGCCTTTGATTTAAGTACAGCTTCTCCTATCCAGAATAATGCCGCACTCTGTAAGTAAGAAGGCGAAATTTATACCATTTTTTTTTTTGTTTTAAGTATTCGACTCCACCTCTAATATGTATGTATCGTGTTTCATGTCGTCTATCGTTGTTTGTGATTGTTTTTGTCCAACAATCTCTTTGTTCTTGTGAGTACTCAGTGTATACTGGAGAAATGCGTTTGGAAAAAACTAGGGCTGGATAAACGATGAGGAAGCTCCACATGGCTCTTTTGAAACTGAGGGAGATATTTTTGTGACTGAACTCCCACCACAAAACAATGTATCAATTCAAGACATACAATCTGTAAAGGAGTCCGCTGTCATTCTGACGCACTTTATTTGTAAAGATCCATCTTGAACACAAGAACTTTACAGTTCACTATTACCGGTTTTGGCTGCTGCCATTTTCAGATCATAAACCTTTCTGATATATGGATCAACGTCAATATCTACACATGTGGAGGTATGTTCCTTCTATGCAATGTTGTTAGTCTGTGTGTGTTGTCCTAATACCACCGAAAATCTTAAGAAAACCTAACAACATTTAACCTCACTTAATTTCTGCAACATAAGTTGTTTCTAATCTGAAAAATAAGAGAAACATACAACCAAATGTAAGTAAGTAACATATTATAACTACTATCTAACACATTTATTATATTTACAAAAAGAAACTTGTATTACGGGCCACTGAAGATGCTTCATGAGCAATAAGCGAAAAGTTTATGACAAAAAACGAACTGCCCTTCATTTAGTTCCCTTAACGGAACACACCACCAGGAATTCTGAATCAACTGAGGAACGACGGAAAAGCCGGCCGGAGTGGCCGTGCGGTTCTAGGCGCTACAGTCTGGAACCGAGCTACCGCTACAGTAGCAGGTTCGAATCCTGCCTCAGGCATGGATGTGTGTGATGTCCTTATGTTAGTTAGGTTTAATTAGTTCTAAGTTCTAGATGACTGATGACCTCAGAAGTTAAGTCGTATAGTGATCAGAGCCATTTGAATTTGCACGACGGAAAACTGAAAAATAACGTGTACAGATTTTGACGTTGACGCCTACATCAAAATATTTTGTAACCTGAAGATGGTAGTAATCGAAAAAGGTAGTAGTGAACTGTAAGACGTGTCATGAAGACGGACCTTTACAAATAATGTGGTAGACCAATATGTTGATAAGAAAGATGTAACAACGGAAATCTGGAAATTTGTGGTAAGGTCTTACGGGACCACACTGCTGAGGTCACCAGTCCCTACACTTACACACTACTTAACCTAACTTAAACTAACTTACACTAAGGAGACACACACATACACACACACACACACACACACACACCCATGCCCGAGGGAGGACTCGAACCTCTGACAGGTGGAGCCGCGCTGTAACAGAAATGCTAATAATCAGTTATGTTGAGTTTCGTATGGATGTAGATATGAAATGATCATTAGAAGATACGAAGATCAGTCAGAGATTTAAAATAAAATGTATTTGGAGACACAGATCCAGTCAAGACCCACTAATTAATAATACACCTAGATCGATAACAGAACGTCGATTGCTTGTGTGAATAACGTGGTGTCACTGACCTTCTTACATGGACAACACCCTCGTATACTAATTGCATGCTAAAGCTTGAAAAGGTTTGTAGGGAACCTATCAGTACCAAGTTAATCCTCAGGAAGTCCGAGTTAGCAGAACTCGGGTCCGCTGTGATGGATCCAATCAGGACGTGGCGCAGCAGGCGGGCAACTAAGTTGTCGGCACGTGGTACTTGCAGCGGAGAACAAAACCAAGTTTGCGGACGTCTCTCGGAGAAGTTGCTGCGGCCCCTGGTGGCCTCATTCAGAGGGGAAGTGGCGGTAGAAGGGGATCTTCCGGAAGGAGCAGTACTGCATGCCGGCGTCTGACACCGGTGGATGCATCTTCGCCCAGTTACTGAGTTAACGACACTGCGGCAAGTGGCGTCTGCAACTACCTCGTTATTCGCATTCAGTTAACTTTGCTATTGCTTGGCTCTTGTCTAAAGATACAATCTACATACTAATTCCGGCAGATGATTATGCAGTAGTTTCAAGTTCTGAAATGTGTCGCGACGGCCTTTGAATAATAGAAAGTTATGAAAGGGTGTACAGGGACCCTTCACCCTATTTTCTTACTGCAGATGCGATCTACATACTAATTACAGCAGATAATTATATAATAGTTCGAAGTTCTGAAATGCTTAACGGCGACCTTCACGAAATACATAGCAATGAAAGACTGTTATCGAGGTTTCACCTTACTTTCTTTTCGTAATTATAATTTTCTCTCTTTATCTTTTACTATGGGTGTGGTTTAGATTAGATTTTCGTTCCATAGATCCGTGCTGAGGAGATCCTCGTGAATGTAGAACATGTCTTTTTTTTGTTTTATCATAGCATGAATATGTAGAATAGATAATTTTTTTCTCTTAAAAAATTCGTCAATGGAATGGAAGGATTTGGCCACTAGTAAGTCTTCCAGGGTCCTTTTAAACTGATCTTTATTTGTAACTAAATTTTTTATCTTTGCTGACAAATTATTAAAGATGAGTGTTCCTGAGTAGTGGACCCCTTCTTGAACTAAAGTAAGTGCTTTTAAGTCTATGTGCAGATCATTTTTTTTCCTGGTATTGTATGTATGAACTGAGCTGTTTATTGGAAAAAGAGGTATTTTATTTAATACAAATTTCATTAAGGAGTAAATAGACTGAGAGGCAGTAGTTAGTATAAGCAGTTCTTTGAAGAGGTTTCTACAGGACGTTCGTGAATTTACTCCACAAATAATACGTATTACACTTTTGCTTGACTTGAAGAGTTACCCCAAAAATTATACCATACGACATTATGGAATGAAAGTAGGCAAACTAAGCAAGCTTTTTCATTTTTATATCGCCTATGTCTGCTAACACTCGAACTGCAAATACAGATTTGTTAAGGCGTTTCTGCAGTTCTGTGGTGTGCTCCTCCCAACTGAATTTATTATCAAGTTGTAATCCCAGGAATTTAAGACTGTCAACCTCTTCAATCTGCTCTTCTATCTGCTCTTCTTCATACTTTATGCATATGCTGGGTGGAAACCTCTTACATGTTCTGAATTCCATATAGTGAGCCTTTTCGAAGCTTAATGTCAGTGAGTTAGCTTTAAACAATTTATTAATATCCATGAAAATATCATTAGCAGATCTTTCTAGAACTACACTCAACATACTATTTATTGCAATACTTGTGTCGTCTGCAAACAAAACGAACTCTGCTTCTGGCAGTGTAACTGATGAGAGATCATTAATGTACACAAGAAAAAGCAATGACCCAAAGATTGATCCTTGTGTGACACCACATCTAATTTCTTCCCATTCTGATGATCACTGATGACTTAATTCACTAGTCCCTTGCAGTGACACCCTTTCTTTCCTTTTAATGATGTATGACTTCAACCATTTTGCAGCATTGCCCATGACACCATAGGATTCTAATTTATTTAAAAGGATGTTGTGATTTACACAATCGAATGCCTTTGACAAATCACAGAAAATACCTGCTGCTTGTAACTTGTTATTTAATTAATTAAGTACATTTTCACTGTAGGTGTAAATAGCCTTTTCGATAATAGAACCCTTCAGAAATCCAAACTGTGTTCTTGATAATTATTTGTGGTCAGATGGATGAGAAGCTGCCTGTACATTACTTTTTCTAAAATTTTTGAGAATGCTGGCAAAAGTGAAATCGGTCTGTAGTTGGATGGTATCTCTTTATCCACTTTCTTGAATAGAGGCTTAATATCTGTATATTTTAGCCAGTCAGGACATGTCCCATGACTGGTTACACAAGTAACTTTGAATTGCACTAAACTCACAAGAACATGCCTTAATTAACTTTGTTGATTTTCATAGTAACCACTAGAATGGTTTGTTTTTAAAGATTTTATTTCGGAAGTTATTTCTTTTGGTGAAGTGAGTGACATATTTGCGTACCTGAAGCTAATTATAAAGGCTAGTTTGAGGTATTCAAAGGCATTATTTACTGATCCCATTCTATCAGTGACGGATACAAAGTACTTGTTAAATAGATTTGCCAAACTATGCCCATCGGTTACTAATGTGTCATCTACCCTAAGTGCTATTTGCTCTTGTTCCTTTCTGGTTCTGCCAGTCTCCTCTTTCGCTATATCCCATATTGTTTCATTTTGTTCCCTGACATTGCTATCTACTTCTCGTAGTACATTTGTTTAGAAGTCTGAATTACTTTTTTCAATATTTTACAGTTCCTTGTATTTAGCTAAATCATCAGCATTGGAGCTATTCTTGGTCGACAGATACATTTTCCTTTTTGTCTTACCGGAAATCCTTATTTCTTGTGTAATCCACGGTTTTACTATAGACTTCTGTTTAATTTGAGTAACTTTTAGAGGAAAACAGTTTTCAAACATGGTACTGACATTGTTCATGAATGTGTTATATTTTTCATTCATGTCACGAGCACTATAAACATCTTTCGAGTTCATATCTTTGATCAGTTTTCTAAAACACTCAATTTTTGGTTGATTGACTACTCTCCTGTACTCAGATTTAGCAGTATTGATAATCTGCTTAGGATTTACATCTAAAACAAGCAACTGCATGTCATGATCTGATAGTCCATTTATTACAGGTTTTATGATATGATTTTGTTCCTTTCATTTGTCTATAAAAATGTTATCAATGGCTGTCGTTGAGGATTTAGTGATCCTAGTTGGAAAGTTTACAGTGTGAGTTAGATTGAAAGACAACATTACTAACTGCAGTAAATGTTCACTGGTAGATTGCATTAGAAAATCTGTATTAATGTCAGCAGCATTCAAAATTCCTTTGTTTCTTCCTGTTAAATAACCCAAAAGAGCTTCTAGATGATTTATGAATAGATGATAATTTCCTGCAGGTTAAGCAACGTAACCATCCTAGAACCTTGTTTGTCTATTGTAACGTGTAACTTCGCACTCGCTGCTAAAAACATCAGTATTAACACTTTGAACAATATTTTAAAGATTACTTAACACTCTTACTAAGGCTAAAAGCACTTGTACCTGTTTGAATTTTAAATAGACTACTGTACTTCTTCCTGAGGAATTTAAGGTGTCTTCATATCCAGGAACAAAGTACATAAACTGTTCACTTACTACTATCTGCAATTATCGTTCTGATGCTTAATGTTAACCATTAAATAACTGTGACAGCATTTACCACTGGATTAGGAACCAATACTACTTCACACTGTAAAATTTACTCCAGAAAATCAAAAATTCTACTGGCTAAAATCAATCGCCACGTCCTTAAAGGACAAATATTATAGGTTTGTTTATTCATTTTAAAACAGATGATGCGTTTATAACACCAAAAATGTTGTTATAGATTTTTTTCCACCTGAACAAAACTCACAAGATCTTGAATAATATTCTTTTGAAACATTTCTCTACAAATTTTTCAAAGACAGAACGAAGTTAGTATTTGTCATTACACTGTTACTTTAACCTGGAGACTTTTACTGAAGGAATTTAAAGAAATGGAATTTAGTCATGTACTGTGACATGCTAATTTTAAGATCTTATTTAAATACAATGAATGACTAGTACTTGAAATAAAAGAGTAACACTGGTCAATACATCGAACTGAATGTGCTTTTCATTGCTGTTTGTCAAACAAGTCTTGCTCCTTGTAAATGAATTATGAAATAAAACGTAAGAAGTTTTCCTTTTCAGAAGAAGTGCTGTTGAGAATGCTGTGCAAAAATACTTCCACATGTTTTTCATGCCTCTTCTTAATTAGAGAGGCTACCATTGAAATAACATTATGTAATTCTTGCAACAACATGTTCTTTCTGGAAATATCTTGCATCCACGGCTACAATTTAAGTGAGACGAGTTACTACTGCAGAAATGCTAATTATCACCTTTTTATATAAACTGTACCAACGTAAACACAAAATATTTAGTATTTTGACGAGCACACCATAAATGATCTCACTCAGCCACTCCTTAGCGGCTTCTCTCCGCAGTCTAGTATGTCTGCGGTATACTTCGATCCACATGAGAGGTATTCACAAACCAACAAGACACATCCGGCAACCCTAACTAGACACTGAGTCAGCCTACGGCGCATTTTCATTCGTCGAAATGGAATTCACGAAACGAAACAACAGGGAAAATAGTCGGTCGCCCTCAGCCCTAATAACCTCATTTCTTTGGCAGAATGTTACGCTTTTAGCAATGATAAAAACATGCTTAGAAAGAACTAGAGCAACAATCGTGAAGAAATAAGTCAATTCTACATTTTACGTACGCTTTTCAGCTCCTTTTTAACGTACCTCCACTACAACATGTAAACCAGCTGTCACTAATATCCTTCTGAACAACACAATTATAAAGGTTGATGCCACTGTCTTGGGATTTAAATAAACCTTGCATTTTACAGCGGATTGGCTGCTTATTTTTTTCTTCACGAAGGCCTTACACATATGATTGTTTTAAATCATTAAGTATGTAGCAATGAAATCAAACTGCACTTACTTGTCACTATTTACTTTTACAGTTGCCTGATAACATTTCTATCGCTATAATGATCACTAAATAATCATTACCACATTATGAGGAAAGTCAAAATGTAAAGGCACTTTACAGAAAAGGAATATTTATTCTAACGATAGAAAGCTCAGACGTACATTACTGTTCTACATAACCTCCCTACACTTCAACGCACATTGTCCTACATTTCACAAGTATTTTTTGATTGCAACTGCAACCAGCTTTGCACCACATCAATGAATTTTATATCGTTTGCAAGTCTTCTTCCCCAAACGCTTCCTTCAATGATCCAAAAATATGGAAATCGCTTAGAACCACATCCCGACTATACGGTGGGTGTTCCAGCAATTCGAAACCCAACTCCTTCATTGTTTCGGCCGTTCTTTTGGCTGAATTTAGCCGAGCGGGATCTTGCTTTAGGATGACACCTTTTCGCAATTTTCCGCGACATTTGGGTCTGATTGCAGATTTTACATTAGTTACCAAGACATCACAAAATTTTTCACCGCTCACATTTTCGCCTCTTGGGGTGAAATGAACGGCTACCACACCTTCCATGTCGCAGAATAGTTTTAGCACAATCTTACCAGCTGATGGTAGACGTTTAAGTTTCTCATCTTCTGGTGATGAAGGGTGTTTCCAAACCATGCTCGCAGTCTTACTTCTCGGTTCGTGATGATGAACTGACGTTTCGCCTTCAGTAAGAATTTGCTACAAAAATCCATGTCTAAGACGATGATAGCTGGCCATATGTTTATGAGAGATGTCCATCCTGTGCGCTTTACGCAGCACTGACAATTCCTTCGGTACCCACCTACCACACACTTCACGAAAATTTAGCCTCTTGTGTAAGATGGAATACGTTGAACCATGACTGATATGTAAAGTGTTGGGCACTTCGTCCACCGTGATTCGTCTGCTTTCGATCGTCCAGATGTCAAAATTACCTGACAGTCAGTATAATAAGTCACGGATGCAAAATACTAAAGAAAATTCTTTACAAACGAATGGAAAAACTGGTAGAAGCCGACCTCGGGGAAGATCAGTTTGGATTCCGTAGAAATATTGGAAGACGTGAGGCATTACTGACCCTACGACTTATCTTATAAGAAAGATTAAGGAAAGGCAAACCTACGTTTATATCATTTGTAGACTTAGAGGAAGCTTAAGACAATGTTGACTGGAATACTCTCTTTCAAATTCTAAAGGCGGCAGGGGCAAACTACAGGGAGCGAAAGGCTATTTACAATTTGTACATAAACCAGATGGCAGTTAGAAGAGTCGAGGGACACGAAAGAGAAGCAGTGGTTGGGTAGGGAGTGAGACAGGATTGTAGCCCTTCGCCGATGTTACTCAATCTGTATATTGAGCACGCAGTAAAGGAAACAAAAGAAAAATTCGGAGTAGGTATAAACATCCAGGAAGAAGAAATAAACACTTTGAGATAAGCCGATGACATTGTAATTCTGTCAGAGACAGCAAAGGATCTGGAAGAGCAGCTGAGAAGAATGGACAGTGTCTTGAAAGGAGTATATAAGATGAACATCAACAAAAGCAAAACGAGGATAATGGAATGTAGTCGACTTAAGTCGTGTGATGCTGAGGGAATTAGATTAAGAAATGAGACACTTAAAGTAGTAGATGACTTTTGCTATTTGGGGAGCAAAATAACTGATCATGGTCGAAGTGTAGAGGATATAAAATGTAGACTAGCAATGGCAAGGAAAGCGTTTCTGAAGAAGAGAAATTTGTTAACATCGATTACAGATTTAAGTGTCAGAAAGTCGTTTCTGAAAGTATTTGTATGGAGCATAGACATGTATGGAAGTGAAACATGGACGACAACTAGTTTGGACAAGAAAAGAATAGAAGCTTTCGAAATGTGGTGCTACAGAAGAATGCTGAAGATTAGATGGGTACATCATATAACTAATGAGGAGGTATTGAATAGGATTGGGGAGAAGAGAAGTTTGTGGCACAACTTGACTAGAAGAAGGGATCGTTTGGTAGGAAGTGTTCTGTGGCATCAAGGGATCACCAATTAAGTATTGGAGGGCATCGTGGAGGGTAAAACTCAGAGGGAGACTAAGGGATGAATACACTAAACAGATTCAGAAGGATCTCGGTTCCAGTAGGTACTGGAAGATGAAGAAGCTTGTACAGGATAGAGTAGCATAGAGAGCTGCATCAAACCAGTCTCTAGACTGAAGACCACAAAAACAACCCTCAACGACGTTCTCAATTGTTGGCGTCTTTTGTCACACGTTGACGTTCTGCCCTGTTTGTGGTGGTCCATCCACTCGTAGATCTTCCTTCGCAGTAAACAGTTGTCACCATATTACATTCGACGAATAATTTCCGCAGTTTCAACACAATTCGCAAATAAAAAGTGAATCACTGTCCCCATGTACTTCTTGGTGCAGATCGACAATGGAACCACCATGTTTCATGGTTTGCTACAATAGAACCAATAACATGGGTATAAGAGTGACTAGTTGTAAAGACCAATTACAGGGGACAATACTTCAGGCGATAAAACTGCGGTCCTAGCAATGCTACCGTACCCGACGGACAGAAACTGCGAAATTCCTTTCATCTTTTTACTTTCCCTCGTATCTGAAATATCGACAACACACTATACAGGAAGTAAAAGCAACGCTGTTCCAGTACAGCTATAATTTCCATATGTCTCTGAGTAAACTCGAGTTCTCTCGTCCGCATCAAAAATTTATGCAAGATGGTTTTTAATAAGGAACACCATGTATCAGTACCAGGAATGTTAATCAATCGCTGTCGAAAATGTGTGATATTTACACAATATATGCTAAAGCGCCAAAGAAACTGATACACGGCATCCGTATTCAAATACAGAATATGTAAACTGGCATAGGACGGCGCTCCGGTCTGCAACTCCAATACAAGACAACAAACGCTTGGCGCAGGCGTTAGATCAGTTACTGCTGCTACAATTGCAGGGTATCAATATCTGAGTGAGGTTGAACGTGATTTTGATCAGCCGCGCAAGATTAGCCGAGCGGTCTAAGGCGCTGCAATCATGTACTGTGCGGCTGATCCCGGCGGAGGTTCGAGTCCTCCCTCGGGCATGGGTGTGTGTGTTTGTCCTTAGGATAATTTAGGTTAAGTAGCGTGTAAGCTTAGGGACTGATGACCTTAGCAGTTAAGTCCCATAAGATTTCACACGCATTTGAACATACTTTGATGTTGACTAGTCGGCGCACGAGCGATGGGACACAGCATCTCCGAGGTAGTGATGAAGTGGGGATCTTCTGGTACGACCATTTCATGAATGTACGGTTAACATCAGGAATCCGGTAAAAAATCAAACCTCTGACATCGCTGTGGCCGGAAAAATATGTATTAAAAATGGTTCAAATGGCTCTGAGCACTATGGGACTTAACTTATAAGGTCATCAGTCCCCTAGAACTAAGAAATACTTAAACCTAACTAAGGACATCACACACATCCATGCCCGAGGTAGGATTAGAACCTGCGACCGTAGCTGTCACGCAGTTCCAGACTGTAGCGCCTAGAACCGCTCGGCCACCTCGGCCGGCTAAAAGATGGATGAACTTTCAGAAAGCCTTAAGCACGAAGTGAAACACATCGAGAGAAAACTAAAGGAATATTCATTTAGGCGTCCTTCCGTGAAGACAAGATAAGTAAATTAGTAACTGAGAAAAGTGGCAGGAAATAATGGAATTTTTTTTCCGAATTTATCAGTAATAAGGCCTAAAAACAAGTAGGTGGTGGTAGCCATTCCGTTGACATAGTTTCTAATCCAAGACAATTTAGTATCATTTTCACATTTCTCAGACAGTAATAACTACTGCAGGGAAATACAGCAATGACCTACAAACTCAAAGTCCCATGACACTGGCCAATGTATGTTGAAAATTATTGCCTAGTGTAATTTACAACAGAATATTTAAGAGGTGGACAAAAATATGCAAACACTAAGAACATATTACCATGCATAAAAAGATGTAGGGTACCTGTTGGCATTTAAAACAGATGTCTGTCGTTTCGTAATGCTAAATATAGGTTCTGTACGGTCTTCAAAGGCGTCTTACGCCTTTCTTCCTGCAAACTAGGGGCAAGTTCACGTAATGATGACAGAGGTTTATAGCAACCACGCACCCTTCTCTCCAAAATCAAAAGGCTCTATCATATTGAGATCTGGTGAGTGTAGTGACCAGGGGAGTAGTGGCAGTTCATCCTCGTGCTCACAAAATCAGACCTGGATGTGGCAAGTTGTGTGAACAGGGGCTCCATTGTCTTGGAACAGAGTAATCATTGGGAAAGAAACATTGCACCGTAGAATGGACTTGATCAGACTAGATGTTCACCTAAACCTTGGCAGTAAGCGAAACTAACAGAGTAACCCTAGGGCTCACGGAATACGACGAAATGTCCGCTCAACTCATCACCGAACCCCCGCCATGTTTCACTCTTGGGACATACACGCAGCCAGAAGCTGGAAACTGTGAGAAAAAAAAATACATCCATCCAAATGACACTCTTTCATTGCTTCAGAGACCAAGTTTTATGGCTTCGGCCCCACATTTTCCTGTAAAGTAGTTGCACTGATGAGTCGTTTTGGAATTTCAGCTCACCCGGCAGTTCTCTATTTCGGGCTGACAGAGACCGCGAGGACGACATTCAGGTCTGTACTGACCTTTTCAACTGTCATCTTGTTTTTCGTCAGAATCCTCTTTAACGAACGCCTGTCACGATCACTCAGCACTCTCTTTTTTCTGCTTGGTCACTCAGCCGATGATGTTTTTACCGCTTTGCCTGAGCGCGGTATAAATCTTCGATGTGGAGCTTCTTGAAACACAAAACATCTTGGCTACGTTGGTTATGGAAGTACTCACCATACGGGCACCAACCATCTGCCCACGTTTGAATTCCGTTAGCTCCAAGGTAATACACTTGAGGCGTAGCGCCGTATAACGATCCTGCCTTGGAGGCGGTTAAGTGGGAGATGTGTCTCAGAGCTGGATAGTGACATATGGTGACGCGATACTGGACGCGCACGTAGTTTATGTATCAGCCGATAGAGTATAAATATTCGATAGGGAGAATGTGATTTTAGATTCGATTGTGCCCACTAGAGTGCACTAAAGTAATAGAATGTTTTTCATAAACTGTTCTACTATTTTCATAAAGTGTTGTTATTTCTTTTTGTGTATGTAAAATGTTATAAATGTGTTTTAGCAGTATGAATGATGTGTGAGTGTGGTTTAAGGTTAATATGAAGATAACTGTTTAACGAGTTATGTAGTAGGATTTAGTGCGGGAATATTTCGAAGAAGTAAGGAGATGCACAAAGGGGATTTTTGTAGAATAGATTTGTAAAGTAAGTTTATGATAAAGAGAAAGTTAATTCAGGTATAAATAAGAATATTAAATAACATTATACAACACAAAACTTCAGCATATTAGATAATTACGTCGGTAAAGAGTGCAGTCTTAAAGTTTACTATTTTGCGATTGGTTATTGATGAAAAGCGCCGACTGACGCGGGGGAGTGTTGTTTTGCTATTGGTTGTTGAGTAAAGTGACCAATGGCAAAGCAATATTCTTCGCGCGCCTTTCTCTCCTGGTAGAGAAGACTTAGTGTATTCTAGAGAGGAGTGGGAGCCTAGCCGTGAAACAGTTCCGATGGAAACGATAAGCTGCCGGATCTATCAGTGTTTCATACATCAAAAGTGTGGTAAAGTGACGGCATAATTATTCCGTTGGGCGTTTAGAAATATTCGAATTTTTAAGTGAATTTTGGGACGAGAAAAGACATATATTACGCGTGGAGTATTGAGCAGATCGGTGGCTAAAACCTGTGAATGCATTTGGTACCGACAGACTTAATACTTGGCGAGCATTCTCAATCAAAAACAATCAGTATTTTTGTAACTATTACGTTTTCGGGAAATTCAACACCATTAACTTGCTGACATGAGTGAAAAGGATTGTGAGTGACTGTGTTAAGACTAGCACGGGCTTGGCAGTGATACTTGTTCATCTAAGTTTCAGAATATATTAATTGAGGACAAAATTTCCAACCTTTCAGTTGCGTGAAAACTTTTTTTCCGAAACGTAGATAAGTGACTTAAATTGCAGCCTGGTTGACGTTGAAGTACAGTACGCCTCACTCGGCTTCCCTACTGATGATCTGCTGAGACAATGTTCACAGGTAGGTGCAGGTTCGTCGTAAAGGGACGGAAAGAACTGCGCCGCCACACACTCACAACTACACAGAACACTGTTTTGATCACGACAGACACTTGCAAGGCATTTAGGACACCGCACAGGTCCCGCTGATGGTAAAATTCAACAGAGCAACCTACATGTTTGGCTAGCACCTGCATTTATGTTCAACCAAGCATTTCTCCTGGTGTTTTCATATTTTTGTCCACTCCCTGTATACGATTAGTGAGAGCACGTTAACAGCCCCTCCTCTCCCCCACCTCTCTCCCTCAGATCTTACTTGATTTACATCAAACTGGAGTTTTCACCGTTTGCTGGACATATCTGTGGTGTTCGTCATTGAACGGCTTTGACATGATGGGCTCCTCATACCTTTTTCTAAATGGGTTGTGGTCTCGGATTAATAGGCTTATTTCGAGGACGTGTCATTTTCCCAGGATGGTCGGTGTTTTCTAGCACCTCGTCTTTGTCAAAATAGCCAAGAGTCCATAGAAAGTGAAATAAGAGCTGTAGATAATGAGCGAACTGACGTGTAGGATTTCTTCCTACCTGCATACTTCTTAGCGCCAGCAATATGTAGATTCTGACCATGGGTGGCACCTGGCCCCACGCCAGGCACTCCTGGGTGAACTTAAAGGGATGCAGTCGGATGACGTCATCGACAACCGCAGATATATCGACAGGTGCAAATCCTGTAATTTTCGAAGCACAAAAGTAATGAGACACCGCGCAAGGGAATTTAAACCTCCGTATATGGATCTGTGCCACCCAAAATCTACAGTATGGCGTGTTCAGAAAAAAACACACACAAACACACACACACACACACACACACACACACACACATACACACACACACATAACCAAAGATGACCAACGTATGAAGTTATCGCTACTGAATATTAGTTACCTGTGACCGAGCAAGAAGCATTAGCTCTGTCTATGGATTGTATGACCAGCAAGCGAGCAGGATTCCACCTGTATTTCTATAGTAACTTGCTAAATTAATTTCAAGTGCTTTCTTAATAACACTGTCCCAACGAAACTACACACTAGAATCTGTTACATCTACATGATTACTCTGTAATTCACATTTAAGTGCTTGGCAGAGGGTTCATCGAACCACAATCATACTATCTCTCTACCTTTCCACTCGCAAACAGCGCGCGGGAAAAACGAACACCTAAACCTTTCTGTTAGGACTCTGATTTCTCTTATTTTTATTTTGATGATCATTCCTACCAATGTAGGTTGGGCCCAACAAAATATTTTCGCATTCGGAAGAGAAAGTTGGTGACTAAAATTTCGTAAAAAGATCTCGCCGCGACGAAAAACGTCTTTGCTTTAATGACCTCCACCCCAGCTCGCGTATCATATCTGCCACACTCTCTCCCCTATTACGTGATAATGCAAAACTAGCTGCCCTTTTTTTTCACTTTTCGATGTCCTCCGTCAATCCCACCTGGTAAGGATTCCACACCGCGCAGCTGTGTAAACTGTCTCTTTAGTGGACTTGTTGCATCTTGTAAGTGTCCTACCAATGAAACGCAACCTTTGGCTCTCCTTCGCCACAATATTATCTATGTGGTCTTTCCAATTGATGTACGATGACCGATACTATGGCAGTGTTCTACAATAGATGGTTTTCTGGGTTGTTATAAGCGTGTATGATGCTAATGCACAGTGCCTATACACTTGTTCTCCAAAGTCTTTTTGGTCTGACTACGTAATACATACCACAATTGCAAAGGACACGGCAGACTCCCATCTTAGGCAAACGAAATTATCCTACCCTAAAAGGACCCTAATCTCGGGTGGTTTCCGAAAAGAACAATTCACGCCGTCTTTCCGTAGAATACTACCAATCCTATTGGAGGTACCGTAGACTAATGGGTCACTTCGTCGTTTTCATTACTCACTCGATTCACTCACTGTTGGTCAACAGCGCAAGGCTTTCTCTATAACCAAGAGTAATAGCGCAGCCGTCGATTGGACTGGTTCGCGTTTACTCAGCGTGGATTCTTATGATTTCATCTTACCCACGAACTAGGACAAAGCTACGGTTGTGTTGCACAAGCAGAATTATGTTCAAAACATGCAGTGTATGCTACTTGATCCAGTGTATCGCAGACTCAGTGCTGAACCTATTTGCACTATTGTGATGGTTGTTTCCCTTGTGTCTATCTTGGATAGATAATACGTTCACTATGTTGTTCCCAGAAGCTTACGCGCACATTTATCTTCTCATTCACTATTAGAACTACTCTTGTATTGCCACTGTTCGATTTTGTGTTAATCTTGTACTCAGTTGTCCGGAAGTCCTGTTCCTCATGCTACCGCTCTTCACTAATTCCCACTACATCCAACTTCATCTTGTGAATTTCACTTTTTAAATTCTCTAGCCGACCTTTCCAATTAATAGAGCCAACATCTCATGTTTCGAATTGTAGACTGTAAGTTTTTTTTTCTGAGAAGCCTCCGTCCATAGGTACGATGGGAAACTATTTTGCTTTCAGATTATTTTACCAAAGAGGATGCCATCATTATTAAGCCACAGAACTGAGACGCATGTACTCTGGAAAAACACCGGCTATAGTTTCCCCTTACTTTCAGTCTGTTGCAGTACCAGAACAGCAAGGCCTTATTGACTAATGTAATAAGGCCACATTAGTGAATCACACTGACTGTTGTCCTGTAACTACTGAAAAGGAACCGTAGATCACTGTGACCTCTCCGTAGATACACATCAGCTGTGGTTGCTATCTGTACCCATGAGGCAAGCACATTACCCAAATCGACAAGGTCCGTGGTTCACGGAAGGGCCGCTGACACCAAGGGAAAAAATTGCCGAAATCAGACTTTGGAACTGCTACTTCATTTTTCAGCTACACATACCTATCGAAAAAGTACAGAATACGAAACGACCATTTGCACCACTCAAAGTGTATGTCATAAATAACAAAATTTCGATTACATCAGAACCAATGAGTGAGAAATATTCGGCGAGATCAGTGACTAAGAATAGAATTGGGGGCTTATGAAATGTGAAAAGGTTAAATACCAAAGGAGTAGATAAAATATTAAGGTTAAACAAGACAAAGTATCTAATGCATGAAGTAAATGATAGTGGTTTCTATAATTACGACAAATTTTGTTTCTTTTCTCACATTATCTTTCCACACGTCACTGAAAAATTTGAATTCAGTGGGAGATTGATTATGGATCTATACCAACACCGTCGAATAGTGTGTTTCTGACAATACAGGGAACTGATAGCGGAACATAGCATTACAGGTTCAATTAGGAGGAGAAACAAATTTATCCGATCAAGCCCTATATGCCAATCTAATGCTTACATTGAGCTGTACAAAGCTAATAAGGTAGAACCATAGTAACAACAGTACATTTGTTCTTTAAGTGATTAATTTACAACATAGAAGCACATTTGAACACTGACGTGCAGAGTATTAGAAAACGGCACCGTAATTACCTGTTATTACATGTAATTTCAAATACTAAAAATAACACTTGTGTAATTTTACTTCACTGACGTTTACTAGGATAGGCAGTTCTGTTCCTGTGTAATGCATATTACCATCTAGTACTTAGTAGGGTCATGTAAACAACTTGTAGTGCGGTATAGAGGCATCACAAGGAGAAGGCATGAAAAGTTGTTTTAAATGTTAGATCATTGGCGAATTGATACAAGGCTGTTCATTAAGAATAATGAACATTGTTTTAACAAAAGTTCAGACATTAAGGATTTATTCTATAAAAAATGCAAAGAAATACCAGAACCCCACGTCCCACACACATTTAGGTCGACGGATTACTATTGCAACTAGCGAAAGACAGGGCTCATCGCTGTACCTGGATTTTTGAAGCAGTAGTGACAAGTGTTAATGGAGGAAACTTATTTGGACATTAATATGGCGGTGACCTTTTTTCTCTTTTTTTTAAATGTGACACTGTAGGCCAAATCGCCGTGAAAAGTGTTGTTTGATGCAAAGGTGGCAAGCTATGGCGTCAAGCAGTATTTCCATTAGACGTTTCCAAGCCACTTTGGCTGTGAGTCCTCCCTTTTGTCTGCAGCGCGGAGCTGCTATGTTGGTTTTCCATAATCCGTGTAAAGTGCGATGTCAGGGAGAACCGAATGGAGTACTGGTTAATAATACGTGAATTCCTTATAACAGTTAGTACAGTGAAGTCATACTGCGCGAGTAAATGGCTTCGCCAACGAGAACCAGAAGCATATCATTCTGTATACCGAGCAGATTTTCTGAAACGCGACAAGAATTCTGGGAGATACAGTGAACTCCAAAATCTAAGAGCCGATAGGCCAGCCCTCCTCGGTGTAGTATGCTTCTCTTTGGTGCCCTGTTGCGGAAGTAAAAATTTGATTTAAATTCTTATTACATTAGATTGTACTCAGCTGGTACATATACATCATCTACGTGATGTGCTGTCCATTATAAAGTTATTAGTCGTTGCTGTAACTCTCGGTAACTAAACAAACTGTGTTCATAACTCCGCAAGAGGAGAATCCGTCCTTACGTTTAGTTGGCTAAATAAATATCCCGTTCACACCGTATCTAAAACACACGGTATATGAGAAAGCAAATGGACAGGAAATATTAAGCTTTATAAGTCTGCGTTAATACACTCTCCACTCCCCACTCACTTTTCGTTATGACGGGAGCTGTTCGTTTCACAATGTATTGCACAAAGTCTTCATTTACCTGGCTGGATATTATATTCATAGTTAAAATACGTGAATACCCAGTAATCAACTACGTTGACCTCTGCATTCGTTTTAACAGATGCTGATAATGGAAATACTTTCGAAACGACTAGGATCATTAAATAGTTATTAAAATTAAGAAAGAACAAGAAACACTATACATTTACTTTATATTTCATAGTCGCTACTCGTGCAACGAAGAAAATGAAATTTCTGAAAAACTCTTAGAAAATGCTGATGCGACGGTAGTCTTCAGAAAGTCAGGGTACTGCAATGCGCTGAGTTGAAATCGCTGCTCATACGAGTGCCCTGAAGCCGTGGCATGGCACGATATGGCCTTACTATGCAAATGGAATAACTTCTGCGTCTCGAGAATCTTCCACAAACAAAACTTACCTGCAGGGTGTTCCTCGCTACTTTCGCTCTACCAACCACGGGAGCGGGCTCTCGCTGAACATGAAAGAGTTAACACATTCAGTAATACAGACCAGCTCTAACGTCCAAACAC
Source organism: Schistocerca gregaria (assembly GCF_023897955.1). Lineage (NCBI taxonomy): Eukaryota > Metazoa > Arthropoda > Insecta > Orthoptera > Acrididae > Schistocerca > Schistocerca gregaria. Next base: position 1,019,801,407 of record NC_064920.1, read on the forward strand.
TTATTTGTACCATGTTGTATTAACGAATTTGTGAACTTGAAAATGATTGATTGAAATTATTAACTGGAATCCTGTTTTCATTCTTAAGTGAATTAATAGTGAATATTAGCTTTAGCTGTAAATTGTAGAAATATAACAACATAGTCTACAAACGGTTACATTGTTTGGAAAATGACGAAAATATGGGTCTGGCCGATCTGTCAATATTCTAATAGAGTTGTCTAGCGGTGGCATGCTTTATACTAAGAATGGTGACATATTTCACAGGCGTTCTTCATTACATATCATAGGATTGCACTTAGTGTATCTTTCAGATCACAACTTTACTTCTGAGTGGTCTGACATGCTTCCTTATTTCTCTGGAGGACGTGATAAAAACTTTGAATTTTGTCAGTTTTGTCTCGTGAGGTCGAGAGAGAAATTTTAAATTTAAACAGTTTTGTCTGTATCAACTTTTCGGTAGTTTTAGTTCGGCATCAGCACTGTGTTTACAGTTTCTTCGTTTACGTTTTCAAAGGTTATTATCGCAAATAGCGGCAATATATAAATTGACTTTTGCAGTACTGCAACTTTTCTTAATGAAAATGGTGGGTTCAGCTGAACCCACACTCTCAAGAACACTGTCACCCATGTCAGAGGTTACTTTAGGTTGATCCACGTATTAAGGTTTCATCTCATTCCATTATTTAACTGTATGAGATCCAAATTCTAGACAAAATTCACATACTTAGAGGATATTAGAATTTTTCTTAATATTTATTGAATATAATGTAAAAGAAATGACATGTTATTACTTGTTGTACCTAACTTACGAAAATGTCTTCCTTTTGGGGCCAATGCGCTACCTTTAAAGGACGCAACGAGTAGTTCATTATACCTCATACTAAATTTAATTGTTATTGGAGAAAATGTGTTAATGAATGTGCACTGACGCTTTGTGAAATTGAAGTCCTTCACAGGTTGCACTGGGGAAATTTAACAGACAGCTCAACGTCGTTAAGATTTCTATAATTCCATTGTTTTGTCATCTGACAGTACATCTCCTACAGAATAGGCAATGTTTTTGTAACTTTCACCTGGTGTAAAACATTCACGTGAAGTACTATGTGCAGCTCCACGAGTAGAGAAATTTATGAATGTTTCTAAATTTAAAACTGTTTTCTCAAAACGAGTATTCTGTCACATTCGTTTGGAACTTAAGGTGAATATCGTCACACATGGGTTATTCTTTAGTGGATGCTTCTTACGGAAACTACAACCAGACGTTTCCTAGTATTTTATATAATAATAGGAAGACGAATCATATTATTTTTATTTAAAGGCGGTTCATAATTTAAATAAATTGTAGTTAATTGCTGGAGTTGTGAAGTTGTCAGTTTAAGTCCTGAACTTCTAAGATTAGATGACGGTTGTGTAGAAGTTATTGGTTGCACTTTAAATACAAACGAAGGATATTTTAAACAGTGCCATAGGATTCAGTGTCCAAATGAGAAGATGAATGATAATTATGTCTCTCTGATACAATATAGGAAAATTTTTCGTTAAACTTGCGAAGTGTGCAAATTTAAATCAATCGAAATTATGGGGGAGCAATTAAACCATGAGCACCATGCAAAATGTCTGCCGTTTATTCTTAGATGTATTTGCTTTGGATCCCAAAGGAAACCCTTAAGCAGGTTGGTGTGGCCGTGCGGTTCTAGCCGCTTCAGTTTGGAACCGCGTGACCACTACGGTGAAAGGTTCGAATCCTGCCTCGGGCATGGATGTGTGTGATGCACTTAGGTTAAAGTAATTCTAAATTCTAGGGGACTGATGACCACAGATGTTAAGTCCCTTAGTGCTCAGAGCCATTTTTGACATCCCCCCCCCCCCTACCACCTCAATTTACAGTTAGATTAGATGTAGTAAATGACGTTCACGATGGACACTTACAATTTTACAGTGTATTATAATGCCACTCAACAACGCTTATTCTTGTACTGCAAAATATTTATGGCAGATAACATCTCATAAGAAAATTATATTAAAAAAAAACAACGAAAAGAAAATCTAAGAAAACAGCTCATATACTGGTTGACTTGAGTTGTAAGCGGCAGCTTGCTGATAAAATTCGCTAATATTAGATAAATGTCCAAAACATTTGAAAAGAATCCGTTTTCTCTTTTAATGCACTTATAAGCGTCCCACTATTGTTCCAGCAATCATATAACGGTCGCCAAAGCGGTTGAGATGTTTACTTTCATAGTCTACCTATAGGGCATCAAAACTGAGAACAAGCTAAATAGTTTACAGAACAGGGAAGGATCCGGGTGAGACCCTTTTTTTTCAGTTACTTGACGTAAATCAAAATGGTTTAAATGGCTCTAAGCACTACGGGACTCAACACCGGAAGTCATCAGTCCCCTATACTTAGAAGTACTTAAACCTAACTAACTTAAGGACATCACATACATCCATGACGGAGGCAGGATTCGAACCTGCAACCGTAGCAGCAGCGCGGTTTCAGAATGAAGCACCTAGAACCGCTCGGCCACATAGGCCGGCTCTGACTTAAATCCTACGACTCTGTGTGCAAGGGACATCTTCTAGACTACAGTAGGTGAATGGATGCTGGTACACTGGCTTTAGACTGGTGGGTCAGTAGTACCTACGGTATGACTTATTATACAACGAATATTATTACACATCCAACTGTGAGGTTCGGTGGGGAATCATGGATTTTAAATCGTTGAGATAAGGACTCATTAGACTTAATTTTCAATTTCGTTGTGTAAGATATTGAAACGGATATGTTTTTATTAACATGTGCGCATTCATGTGAATGTTCAATCATTTACACATTCTGCAATTTATTGTTTAAAATATCTCTACAGCTACATGACTACTTTTCACAATTAAGTGCCTGGGATAGGGTTCGTCGAACCACCTCCAAGCTGTTTCTCTCCCATCACACTATCGAAGGGAGCGTGTTAAAATGAACACTTCAGTTGCTCCGTGCGAGACCCGATAACTCTCATTTTATTACAATGAACACTCCTTCCTATATAGGTGATGACGAATAAAATATTTTCGCATTCGTAGTAGAAAGTCGGTGACTGAAATTTCGTGAAAAGGTAATGCCTCAACGAAAAACGCCTTGTTTTAATGATTACCACCGTGATTCACGTATCATATCCGTATCACTATAACCCATATTTCACGATAACACAAAACCAGCTGCCCTTCTTTGAGGTTTCTCGATGTCCTCTGATGGTCCCATCTGATAAAAATCCCCCACCCGCGATCGTAAAACTCTAGAAGATAACGGACAATCACAGTGTACACAAAAAAATGAAGTTATCGTATGGCATTGTTGGCTGGGATGCCCCATGAGGGGGAGTTCGGCCGCCGTATTGGAAGTCCTTTTTACGTTGACCCCCTTCGACTTGCGGGTCAATGGCGACGAAAAATGATGACGAAGGACACACAACACCCAGTCACCTGACGGAGCTCGAACCCGGGTCCCTTACGTGGTAGGCGGAAACACTACCGCTACGCTACGGAGGCGGACACGTGTTTAAATTTCTAAGTGCTCCACTTTCCTCACGATATCATCTATGTGATCGTTCCAGTTGAAATTATTCATAACTGTAAACACTACTTGTATACTAATCACTAAGTATATACTCGAATTCACAGCCTTTACATACGTGTGCTTTATCGTACAACCTAAATTTTGAGGCTTCCTTTTAGCACTCACGTGCATGACTTTACACATTTCAGTACTTAAAGTCAGTTGCCTTTTTCCACAGTACACAGAATTCAGATATCTGGCCTACATCATTTTGCAATTACATTTTAGCATCTGGCAACTTGCATTTTTGTCATCAGTCTCCTGACTGAATTGAAGCTACCTTCCATAATTTCCTTTCCGTGCTAGACTTTAGATCTCAGAGTAGCACTTGCAACCTAAATCCTCATTTATTTGCTGAATGTATTCCAATCTCTGTCTTCCTATAAAGATTTTGTCCCTACATTACCACGTATATCATTCTCTGATGCCTTGAGATATGTCACTGTTCCCCACTTATCCAACGGGGTGCTGGGTGTGACTCCTGGCTGGGTTGAGGATTTTCTCTTCCAAGGGAATGGGTGTTTGTGTTGTCGTCATCGTTTCATCATCAGCATCATCATTCGTGACAGTGGCTATATTGTACTGTGTAAGAAACTGGACTGTGAAAAAATTGGGGCCTTATACGGGCGCTGATGACCACGCAGCAAGGCGTCCCACAAACCAACCATCATAATCATTATCCACATACCCGCCTAACATCAAATATTTTTTCTGTACACCACATCTCAAGTACTTCGGTTCTTTTGTCTTCCAATTTTCCACAGTCCATGCTTAACTACCAGTCAATGTTATGCTCCAAATGTACATTCCCTGGAAGTTCTTCCTCAAATTCATATCTATGTTTAATGCTAGTGGACTTCTCTTGGCTAGGAACGCCCTTTCTGCCAATGTTATTCTGCTTCTTATGTCCTTATTTCCGCCTGTCAAGAATTATTTTGCTGCCGAGGTAGCAGAATTGGTTCAAATGGCTCTGAGCACTATGGGACTCAACTGCTGTGGTCATTAGTCCCCTAGAACTTAGAACTACTTAAACCTAACCAACCTAAGGACATCACACACATCCATGCCCGAGGCAGGATTCGAACCTGCGACCGTAGCAGTCGCACGGCTCCGCACTGCGCGCCTAGAACCGCGAGACCACTGCGGCCGGCGGTAGCAGAATTCCCTAACTTCTTCTACTCTGTGATCACCAGTTTTCATGTTAAGTTAATCTCTGTTCTCAGTTTGTGTAGTTCTTTCATAGATTTGCTCTCAAACTAAGTTCTGTACTCATTAGGCTGTTCATTCGATTGAGCAAATTCTGCAGTTCTCCTTCAGCGACTCTTGTCATTGATATCCTGTGTTGAATTTTAAACCAACTCTGCAATCTTTCTGGTACTTTCATCATCGCTTCGTGGATGTTTTTGTTGAACAGTAATGTGAAAGACTACATCCGTAAGCCACAAAACTTTTAATGCGAGCACTTCGTTCTTTGTCTTCCACTATTTTTTTTTCTTCCAGATACAGTATATTAGCCGTATTTCCCTATAACGTCACCCTCTATTCCTCAAACTTTCGAACATCTTGCACCAAATGACAGTGTTGAACGCTTTGTCCAAGTTGACAAATCCTAAAACGTGCCCAAACTTTTCTTCAGTCTTGCTTCCATCACCTATCCCAACTTCAGAGCTGCTCTCTGGTGTCTTTACTTTTCCCGAAGTTAATCTAATGTTCATCCAACAGATTGTTAAATTTCTTTTTCACTCTTCTGTATATTTCTGTTATCAGCAACATGGATGCGTGAGCTGCTTATTGTGCAATACTTCTCGCACTTGTCGGCTCTTGTAATCTTCGTAATTGTGTGGATGATGCTTTACCGAATGTCTGAAGGTTTTGTCGCTAGTCTCATACATTCTACACAACAACTTAAATAGTTGACTTGCTGCCACTTCTCCCAATTATTTTATAAATTGCGGTGGGAAGTTATGTATACTTTTGCCTTATTTGATTTTCAGTATTTCAGAGCTCTTTTAAGTTCTAATTTTAATACTAGATCACCTATCTCTTCCCTGTCTCCTCCCTGATTCTTCTTGTACCACGTTATCACCTAAGCCCTCGCTCTCATACAGGCCTTGAATGTAGCCTTTCCACCTAATCACTCGCTCCTCTGCATTTAACGATGGACTTCCACGACACTCTTATTGTTACCATCCATGTCTTTAATTACCTGAAGGCTCCTTTGATTGTTCTATATGCTGAGGCACTCTTTACGACTATCATTTCTTTTTCAATTTCTTCTCATTTTTATGAAGCTATTTCGCCTAAGCATCGGTGTACTTCCTATTTATTACATCTCTAAGTGATTTGTATTTATGTATTCCTGAATTTCCTTGAACATATTTTTACTTCTTTCTTTCGTCGACAAGCTGATGTATTTCTTGTTACCCACAGTTCCTTCGCAGTTAATGTCCTCGTAGATATGTTTTTTTCATACTTCTATAATCTTCCTTTTTTTTAGGTGTCTATTTCTCTTTAACTGAAAGATCTACTGAGCTGTTCATTATTGCGATGTGTATGGCGTCAGAGAACATCAAGAATTTCTCTTCATTAGTATCCCACTTCTTTGCGCATTGATTCTTCCTGACTAGTCTCTTGAATTTCTGCCTGTTTTCCATCATTGCTGGATTGTGATCTGAGTCTGCGTGCTCCCTACAATACAATGTCTGATTTTGGTATGTCTGCCTGACCACGATATAATCTAACTGAAATCTTCTCGCGTCTACGCGTCTCTTCCAAATAAACCTCTTCTTGTTGTGATTTGCTGTTACTACAAGAAACTTATTCTAGAACTAAATTAGTCCTAGAATAAGTTTCATTCCTACTACCTAGCCCATATTCTCCAGTAACAGTTTCTTCTGTGCAAACAACCGCATTCGAATGTAAAATGACTATTAGATTTTCATTTTGTTTACATACTGCATTACCATTTCAATATCCTCTTACGATGAAGAGAAGCACCCTTCCCTTTATCTTCTGCTTGCGATGTTGGCATGTACACCTGAACTATTTGTGTCACTCTTGGTTTGCTGTCGATTCTGCGGAAAACAATCCTACCATTGAACTGTTCGTAGTGACTCGCTCTCTGCCCTACCTTCCCATTCTTTTAGCATTTCCCTTTCCTGATTTTCTAGCTTCCCTACTACGTTCAAACTTCCAACATTCTACCCTCCCCCCTCCCTCTTCCCCCTCTGAAGTGTAGAAGTGTAGTCTTTTGTTGTTTATTCACTCTCCTCCTCACGGTCACCTCCCCCTGGCAGTTCCAGGAGTGACTAAGCAGAATCTTATGCCCATGGAGCGATCTTACGCCACTTTACCAATTGTAGGCAGTCTTCTGCCTTCTCATGCTTTTAATCATTTCTGACTCTTTCACCTTTTAGGGTCAGTTTCCCACCACAAAAAACATAATGCCCTGAAACTCTGCCTGCTTCTCAGCCCTATTTGACAAGGGAGTCTTTTGCCCTGGCCAGTTTTCGAGGAGGTAAATGGCTGTATCATCTGTAAACAATTTAGGAATGCTGCTCAGACTGTCTCCTAAATCTATTATATAGATTAGAACCACCAGAGGGCCTTTAATAATTGCTTGGAGTACGCCGGATATAACTTTTTATACAAAGACGCAGCCGTGGCTGCAAGTCATTTTTATTAGAAATAATGCTTTATTACAAATAAAGCGTCTTCAGGTTTTTGAAAGGCTGAGAAACTCGATGCACGCCACTGGCTAGTCGGGTGGGCAGTCAGAAGTGTTGTAACAACAATCTGAAGGAAGAACCGTAGAAAAAGAACTTGTGATAGTCGCCGGGTGAAGTGCAGCGTAGAGCCGCATTTAGATTTAATGAACCTGGAGGGAAGGTGAGTAAACGGCCTAATAGACGGACACACTGAAACTAGAGTGCAGAGGAAAATGATGTTTTCCGCGCTAGTAGGGCGGTACGTCAACCGAAGGGCCTAGTGTGGTGAAACGAAACTAATGTAGATGTAAGACAATAAAAAGTTCCACTTTAACTGACAATGTATGTTTGCGCACAGGATAAAAATTAAAAATTAAAAGAACATAACGAGTAACAAATACAGTAAAATCAAATGTTACCATAGAAACAATAACGAACCCCAGAAGGTTAAAAATGGGTGTACATAAAATATAACCAGAATAACTACGCGTGTGGAAGTACTGATCTGGAAGCACACTAGTTAGATATATTTTAAGACAGTTATCATGAGGTCTGATTGTTACTGTCCAAGCAATCATTCAGAAGCCCACCATCATTGTCAATTAAATAAAGAGAATTTCCATCTCTTGGAGTGAGTTCAATTTTTCCCTTTTTTTTCAAAAGGAATTTCAATTAAATTATTTAAGACCGAAAGATTGTGACAACAATATTTAAAGTGTTCGGTAAGCGCCCAGTGGCGTACGATATACCTTTTTTGTTCGTAAAATGTTCGTGGAATCTTGTTTTCAACATCCACGAAATTTGTGCAACGTACGATACATCGAAATCACTGCTGTTAGTCATGCATACCCCAGAACGACTAAATTTGTCTCTATATGGTTGTTCATTATGAACATAAGAATTCTGCACTTTGTTAAGTGATAAATGTATAGAATTATTGTCGTGTTTTTGAAAGAATTTGGCTAAGGCGTACGAGAGTTCCCCACGAAGTTGCTTTTCACCAATTTGGAGACAGTAGTTGGGGATTTTTTTTTTTTTTTGGGGGGGGGGGGGGGGAATGTTCTCATTTGGCGTAGTTTTGTTTCTGTACAAAATGCCAACTGCCAACTAGCCAACTAGTTATAGCAGTTACAAATTGCAATGTATATCAGATTATACAGCTCTTTCTCTATGCGGAACAGGTGACAAGCGGAAGCGTGTATCATCATGTCAATCGTAGATGGTTTTCAGTAAATATCTGCTGTCCATTGAATCGGACCTGCATTTTTAAATAGTCAAGTATATTACCTGTATTCATCAATTCGTTGGCGAATTTCATTCTGGGATGCATTTTACTGAAGTCTTCTACTAAAAATTGCGCGTGTTCCCTTGGTGCACTGAAAATAGATAATAATTATAGGGTATTGCAGTGCCTGTGTTGTTCAGAAGAACGGTAAAATAGACTCTTCCGATTTTAATTTATCATTAGTAGTTTTTAATGATAAGTAATCAACATGTTTAAATTTCTTATGAGAGGCTTTTACTATGATCTCTTTAAGTCTACAAGTGATTTTAAGCTTGAGATCTCTCGTGCAAGAAGAAGTGTTGATACCTATTTCCATCGTCCATCTAATATTGTTTGGCTGCAGTGTTTCAAACCCTTATTTAGCAGTTGCATTTATTGCTGATCAAAAACTGTTCTAGTGTGATTAAGCACTCTGCGAGCGAACATAAATTGACCTTCGGTCTCGGCACCTCTTTTGTTAGGTGTGGGACAATAAATATTCCTAAGTTTATTTGATATATGCGAATGGATCCTAGTGATCAGTTGGCCAGTATTCCAAACGTTTTAATTAACTACTTTCACTGAAACATTCACTTGGTCACGCAAGAGCTGTTTGACAGCGGAAAAGTGAGTATGGTACGAAGAAGGGTGCGATTACCTCCTTCTTAGTGTAAACGACTTATGCGGCTCGAAATGAGAAGTCTGCTACACTTAAGGAAGATTTTTACTCGGAAGTTCATTCTCGCATATTCTTAAATTTGCGTATAGGTGGAGGGGGGGATAAGTTTTTGTCGAAAACATTGTTTGTTGAAGTATATATTCATCGTAGTCTTAATTACACTACAGGCTATTAAAATTGCTACACCAAGAAGAAATGCTGAAGATAAACGGGTATTCATTGGACAAATATATTATACTAGAACTGATATGTGATTACATTTTCACGCAGTTTGGGTGCATACATCCTGAGAAATCAGTACCCTGAACAACCACCTCTGCTCCTAATAACGGCCTTGATACGTCTGGGCATTGGGTCAAATAGATCTTGGATGGCGTATACAGGCACAGCTGCCCATGCAGGTTCAACACGATACAACAGTTCATCAAGTGTACTGACTGGCGTATTGTTACGAGCCAGTTGCTTGCTCACCGTTGACCAGACGTTTCCAGTAGGTGAGAGATCTGGAGAATGTGCTGGCCAGGGCAGCAGTCGAACATTTTCTGTACCCAGAAAGGCCCGTACAGGACCTGCAACATGCGGTCGTGCATTATCCGGCTGAAATGTACAGTCTCGCAGGGATCGAATGAAGGGTAGAGCCACGGGTCGTAACACATCTGAAATGTAACGTCACTGTTCAAAGTGCCGTCAGTGCGAACAAGAGGTGACCGAGACGCGTAAACAATGGCACCCCATACCATCACGCCGAGTCATACTCCAGTATGGTGATGATGAATACACGCTTGTGCAGTCCAGTGATGTCGCCAATCACGGATGCGACCATAGTGATGCTGTAAATAGAACCTAAACAAATCAAAATAAAATGTTTTGCCATTCGTGCACCCAGGTTCGTCGTTGAAAACACCATCGCAGGCGCTCCTCTCTGTGATGCAGCGTCAAGTGGAATCGCAACCGTGGTCTGCGAGCTGATAGTCCATGCTGCTGCAAACGTCGTCGATCTGTTCGTGCAGATGGTTGTTGTCTTGCAAACGTCCCCATCTGTTGACTCAGGGATCGAGACGCGGCTGCACGATCCGTTACAGCCATGCGGATAAGATGCCTGTCATCTCGACTGCTAGTGATACGAGGGCGTTGGGATCCAGCACGGCTTTACGTATTACCCTCCTCAACCCACGGATTCCATATACTGCTCACAGTCATTGGATCTCGACCAACGCGAGCAGCGATGTCGCAATACGATTAACCGCAATCGCGATAGGCTACAATCCGACCTTTGTCAAAGTCGGAAACGTGATGGTACGCATTTCTCCTCCTTACACGAAGCATCGCAACAACGTTTCATCAGGCAACGTCGGTAAACTGCTGTTTGTGTATGAGAAATCGGCTGGAAACTTTCCTCATGTCAGTATGTTGTAGGTGTCGCCACCGGCGCCAACCTTGTGTGAACGCTCTGAAAAGCTAATCTTTTGAATATGACAGCAGCTTCTTCCTTCCGGTTAAATTTCGTGTCTGTAGCACATCATATTTGTGGTGTAGCAATTTTAATGGCCAGTAGTTTATCTTAGTCTTCTATTTCCTTAACGTAGTTGCAGCCCACTTGCATGCCTGTTAGAGCCATTCCTTATACAGCTTTCTTCATTCCGTGATTATATATAGCGACAGTCTCGTTTACCCAGTTATTTTTACTATTAATAACGTGATTCACCTGGATTCCTCAGATTTTTGAAACGCCATCATTACAATGCATATCACCCGTTTGTAGAGCATTTAGTGAGAACGATGGTAACAACTCTCTAAAGTATTGTCAAACAAGATAGGCTTGAAATAGTCATAGCCACAAGGTGAATCGCAGCGTAGAGCCACAAGTACACTGTTTGACATAGAACCTGTCCGGCGGCTTGCCGCGCCAAATCTTAAGTCCGCAGCGATCGCGACATGGGTCAAACAAAGTAGCCACTATGATAATTCTCTAAATTCGACTATGTGCACAATCTGGCAACAATGTAGACTGCGGAAATTCCTACAGGAAGGCTAGCATTCTGTTCGAGGCGTTACGTTACGCCTTCTCCCATGGTCTAGTGGTAAATAGAGCACCATCTGAGTGCCACGTCTCGCATTCGAAATCACTGCTTGCCTAAATGTTCATAGCGGCTTTCGTGTGATTGCCGAAGTCTTTAGTGTAATGGTGACACAGCTACAAATTACATCAGACATAGTGGTGATAAAAGTTGAGTCCAAAAATTTTATTGCGACAGTATTCTTGAAAGACTCTGCCTCTGAACGCCGCTTTCATCAAAGATCGCCGGGGTCCATTCGCTGCCACCGGGCAGCAATTTCCACGGCGGCATTACACTCCCACGCACTTTGTCGAAAGCGTCAGCCACCGCTCAATGCTTTAAAGAATAAAAAGCTTATTGAGTGGTACTAGACAAAAGATGTCTACTATTTGCGTTTCACTCTCGATAAAACGGAAGCAGACGACTTGTACTTACATCATGAGTATTGCATTATACTAATATGCAAACATTAATACTGCTAAAAACTAATTTCATAGTTTTGAAGCAGAGACAATTACTTTGCTAACTCTATTCGATATAATGCGTGGGAATTATTCAGAATATTTCAGTTAGATACCAAGAAAAAGTCAAGCGAGTTTAGCGGTATCCACCAGTCACACATCCGCAAATCACTGTTATGACAACAGAGTTGCAAATAATGCCTAGTACGTTGCAAAGTCTTGACTACACTAGTGGCAAGAAGAAAGCGTTTACCTACCCGGAATCGTAACAGATCGGATCCGGGCATCCAATGTAGCAGAATGCAGCAAAATCATTGTGCCACCACCTTTGGCACATGCAAAGCTCCCAGTACCAGTCCATTACCAGTCCATTTTCAACATGACACTTCATGTTGAGAAACAAAGCAAATTACTCGATTATCATTTCCCAAATAAGGGCATTAACGAATTTCGGAATACTTGTGCGGTATGAACATATATACAATTAAAGGGTTATAATTGTATCACCAGTAGGCCTCGCACTGTACACTGCGGAACGCTGAAAAACACAGATTATTTTTCAAGACACAATCACAGAGTTACATAAGCTCTGAAAGTCAGGCAGTAGTGTCTTCTTAAAATTTCTGACACTGAAATAACCAGTCGATTAACGGTAGATGCGAACTTATTGTTCCCCAGAACTTTATTTTGCTCTTGGTCACTTCTTATTAGAGAATTCAAAAAAATTAAGATAACGTAATCACTCTTGAACTTTAGCGTAATTGAGTTTTAGACTCCGAGTGTATAAAGTTTGCGTTACAAGAGAAAGTTATTTACGCAGGCACTTAATGAGTCCCGAAAAAGACTTCCAAGGAAAAAAAAAGTGCTGCTCGTTTATTCGTGGGTTCATCAAATTCTCCAGCAAGAACTTCGTGTAAACCGACCGGGAGGTGCTACGAAAATAAATTATTTTGTGGAACATATTTTTTTTCAAACGTGCCTATGTGTTGCTTAATTTCATTTTTTTAGTTTAAATACAAGTGTAGGACAATTTATTCATATATTATTTTATTTTTGTTTCTCTCCTTTTTTGAACGAAATAATCGACATAGGGAAAACGTTTCACCTAGAGTTAATATTTAACTCTGCAACAGTATGTGCACCGTTGTATAATTTCCTGACCTATTAAAACTGTGTGCTTTAAAAGAGTGCCTTATCTCAGATCCATATCAAAGCTATGAAGCTGAGTCGTTCCTAGAAAGCCCACTGAATAGGATTACAGAACTTGGAAGACAGTGTCAACTGCATAGGAATAATCCACCATCACAGATTCGCTTACTTAAGCATCTAGCTGATGAAGACGCGGAATTCGTTCTGCCACATACCCTTACGTCTGTGTGAGCAGAGCTATGAATCATTACATAAGTTAGTAAGTCATCCACCCACAAAGCTATAGTGGTGTCCACTGACTCATCAATGCAGCAGTTATTTTCGTGGTCCGAACTAGCATTTTTAGCAGACAAATATATTTTTACCGCCACAGCAATGACGTCTTATCATTCGAAGGCCATTACACGTAAAAGAAAAGTCAAATGTCATTTCCGCAAACTGTTTTAAAAATTGTCCATTCACAGTACTAAAGTTATTGCGTCAGCCGCACTGTTACTCCAAGCAGTTGTATCTTTATTCGTCGTATCATAGCACATTCCGAAGCACCTAATGTTTGTTGCATCTATGGACATTCCGAAGCACCTAAGGAATAACATGGTTGTCGTTTCTGAATCAGGTTAACTGCGATACTTCCACTGTTTACTTGTTTAATGATTCAGCTGAAAACTATTCTTTACAGAACTTTAGGGCCAGTACTTACGACTGTGAGATGGATCAATACAACTCAACTTAAGAAATTCTACATTCGCTAATTGGTTTTCTCGAGCACTATTAACTACGCCAAAATGACTGATTTCACAAGATTACATTTTGTCATGAATGAGGATAGAACCTTGCGGCGAATCTTAACTTGCACGTAGAACTGCTACGGTTTATTTTCAAAAGAACCGTCCCATTTTACAAGCGCATAACTACCTTGATGTACGTTTTACGAGTACGTTTAAGACAAGAATTTACGCCGTGTGGGTTAACCGCGCGGTCTTGACGCCTTGTCACGGCCCGCGCGGCTGCTCCCGTCGGAGTTTCGAGTCCTCCCTCGGGCACGGGCGTATGTGTTTCATCCTTAGAGTAAGTCAGTTTAATTTACATTAAGTAGTGCGTAAGCTTAGGCACCAATGACGTCAGCAGCTTTGGTCCCATAAGACCTTACCACAAATAACCAAATTTTTATTTACCTTTCACAAATGTCGAATGTGTCTTCCACCGAACTCACTAAAAGCACACAGGTGACAGTCAAGCTCGTTTCATAAATTTGCGAACACGTATAGAGCCGATTATTTTGGCTTTCCGAAATGTAAAGATGCCACCGACAGAAATCTGACGTTGCGACTGATACTGAGGCGTAGAGCGCCGCATACCGATCCTGCCTTGGAGGCGGCTAAGTGGGAGATATCTCAGAGCTGGATAGTGACAGGTGGTGACTGCGAGACTGGACGCTCACGTAGTTTATGTATCAGCCGACAGAGGACAGTATTGGATAGGGGACTGATTTAGTTTAGATGGTGCCCACTAGAGTGCACTAAAGTAATACAATGTTTTTCATGAACTGTTCTAGTATGTCCATAAAGTGTTGTTATGTCTTTCTGTGTATGTAAAATGTTGTAAATGTGTTTTAGCAGTATGAATGGTGAGTCAGTGTGGTTTAAGGTTAATATGAAGATAAATGTTTAACGAGTTATGTAGTAGGATTTAGCGTGGGAACATTTCGAAGAAGTATGGATACGGACAAAGGGGATGTTTGTAGAATAGATGTAAAGTAAGTTTATGGAACAGGGAAAGTTAATTCAGGTATAAATAAAAATAGTAAATAACTTTATGCATAAGCAAAACTTCAGCACATTAGGTAATTACGTCGGTAAAAACTGCAGTCGCTAGGTTTACTATTTTGCAATTGGTTATTGGTGAAAAGCGCGCATTGACGCGGGTTCAAAATGGTTCGAATGGCTCAGAGCACTATGGGACTCAACTGCTGTGGTCATCAGTCCCCTAGAACTTAGAACTACCTAAACCTAACTAATCTAAGGACATCACACACATCCATGCCCGAGGCAGGATTCGAACCTGCGACCATAGCAGCAGCGCGGTTCCGGATTGAAGCGCCTAGAACCGCGAGAGCACCGCGGCAGGCTGATTGACGCGGGAGAATGTTGTTTTGCTGTTGGCTGTTGAGTAAACTGACCAATGGTAAAGCAATATTCTTCGCGCGCCTTTCTCTGCTGGTAGAGAAGACTTAGTGTTCTAGAGACGAGTGGGAGCCTAGCCATGAAACAGTTCGGTCGTGTGTAGTAGTAGTTCCGATGCAAACGATAAGTTGGCGGATCTAGCAGTGTTTCATACATCAAAAGTGTAGAAAAGTGACAGCATAATTATTACGATGGGCGTGTAGAAATTTCAGAAACTTTAAGTGAATTTTGTGACGAAAAAAGACATTCCGCGTGGCGTATTGACCAGGTCCGTAGCTAAAAACTGTTACTGCATTAGGTACCGACAGACGTAATATTTGGCGAGCATTAACTGAGGACAAAATTTTCAAAATTTCATGTGTGTGAAAACTATCTCCCGGAACGTAGATTAGTGACTTAAAATGCAGCCTGGTTCGCGTCGAAGTGCAGTAGCTTTCGCTCGGCTTCCCTACAGATGATCTGCTGAGACAATCTTCACAGGTAGGTGCACGTCCGTCGTAAAGGGACGGAAAGAACCGCACCGCCGCAATATGGAAGCAAGACTTAAGAAAAATCAAGACACATCCATCGGATTTGTCAACCTAAAAAGAGTTTTTCGCAGTGCAAAACGTTACAAGACATTCGAAGTACTGAGGAAAAAGGAATAAGGCTACAGGGAAACACTTGTAATAAGCAATACGTACAGGAAGAAAGAGGGAACAACAAGAATGGGAGCACAAAAAACGAAGCATTTGAACTAAAAACGGTGTAAGACGCTGGTGCAGTCTTTCGCTACCATCGTTCAATTTATACATCGAAGAATCAATGACGGGAATAAAGAAAATACTCTAGAGTGCGATTAAAATTGATGGTGAAATGGTATCAATGAAAATATTCGCTGATAATGTTGACATCATCAATGAATATCATGTAGCATTACAGGGTGTCTTCAATGAAATGAACAGTCTAATGAGTAATCGCTGTAGACTGAGTTAATAGAAAAAAGACGAAAGTAATAAGTAGCAGAAATAAGGATACCGGTAAGTGAACATCAGAAGTCGTTTAGAAAATTTTGGAGGAAGACATAAGGGGATTTTAGAGAATATTCAAAGAAGAAAGTCTCTGTTTCAAAAGGCGGGATCATATTTTAGTATTAACTAACAAGGAGAATTGCCAACACTTAGTTGACCATTTCATAACTCTTCTAAACTGTGAGAAACCTCTGGAGACACTAAATCTCACGAAAAAATGGAGCACACACAACCCTAGTCATAGCCACAGAAATTAAAGGCAATAATAAATTTATCAAAGAACTTAAAACCAATAATGTGCCTTTGAAGGGCAGAATAGTATCCGAGATGTTTAAATTTGGAGAACGAAATACAGTATAAAACTTAAATCATGTAATTCATGATATCTGAGAAAAGAAAGAATGATAAGTAACTGGAAATATGCCCATATACGCCAACTACGTAAGAATGGAGTCCGCACAGATCCAGATAGCTACCGAGGACTGTAGATACTGAAGGTAAAATCTTCTAAGTTGTTACACCGTATGAAGCTTTTCTTCTACACGATTAACGTTTCGACCTATTTGTATGATCATCTTCAGAGTATTCTAGTGTTTTGGTTAGGTGAACATTGTCCTGGAAGAGGAACACGATGCGGACGGAAAACACAGATTTTACCTTAAATGACAATGGCTTACGAAGATATTTTTAAAGCTTTATTTATCATTTGCAGAAATGCTCTTTTGTTTGCGGACTGCATCATATTTATTTTGACCGGTTTCATTTAGTTAAATAACCACAAAATCCAAGAAAGATCATAGGATGGTAAACTTAAATTGAATAAACGACAATCGTGTCCTTATCTGTGTGACACTACTAACAGTCCAAAGATGCTGCCTACCATAGCGAAACCGGTCGTTAATAAATCATCACTTCACACTTTTTTGCGGTTTATTCCAGTTCAGTTGACCATAAACATCAATAGATGTGAGTGAAAAATCATAACATCTGCTGGTTTAGGAAATGCATGTTTCTCTTACCACTTTCATGTACCAGAAGTGTCAATGGTAAAACGTGAAATGCAACACAACCACATTCTGACATCATCTTGAAATTTTAGGTAATATGAACATACACTCCTGACAGTTAACAGATGACTAGTCAACTACAGAAATTTTTTAATTTTGTCAAACAAAGTTCAAATAGATGAATACCGAAGAGGCTTCAGAAAAGGACGATCTTTTGTGCAACCTATTTTATGTCTGTAAAACATCCTCAGGTTAAGAGTAAAAAGAAATTGTTGTTGTCTTCAGTCCTGAGACTGGTTTGATGCAACTCTCCATGCTACTCTATCCTGTGCAAGCTTCTTCATCTTCCAGTACTTACTGCAACCTACATCCTTCTGAATCTGCTTAGTGGATTCATCTCTTGGTCTCCCTCTACGATTTTTACCCTCCACGCTGGCTTCCAATGCTAAATTTGTGATCCCTTGATGCCTCAGAACATGTCCTACCAACCGGTCCCTTCTTCTTATCAAGTTGTGTCACAAACTCCTCTTCTTCCCAATTTTATTCAATACCTCCTCATTAGTTATGTGATCTACCCATCTAATCTTCAGCATTCTTCTGTAGCACCACAATTCAAAAGCTTCTATTCTCTTCTTGTCCAAACTATTTATCGTCCATGTTTCCCTTCCATACATGGCTACACTCCATACAAATACTTTCAGAAACGACTTCCTGACACTTAAATCTAAACTCGATGTTAACAAATTTCTATTCTTCAGAAACGCTTTCCTTGCCTCTACATTTTATATCCTCTCTACTTCGATCATCATCAGTTATTTTGCTTCCCAAATAGCAAAACTAATTTACTAATTTAATGTGTCTCATTTCCTAAGCTAATTGCCTCAGCATCACCTGAATTAATTCGACTACATTCCATTACCCTCGTTTTGCTTTTGTTGATGTTCATCTTATATCCTCCTTTCAAGACACTGTCCATTCCGTTCAACTGCTCTTCCAAATCCTTTGCTGTCTCTGACAGAATTACAATGTCATCGGCGAACCTCAAAGTTTTTATTTCTTCTCCCTGGACTTTAACACCCACTCCGAATTTTTCTTTTGTTTCCTTTACTGTTTGCTCAATATACATATTGAATAACATCGGGGACAGGCTGCAACACTGTCTCACTCCCTTCCCAACCATGGCTTCCCTTTCATGTCCTTCGACTCTTGTAACTGCCATTTGGTTTCTGTACAAATTGTAAATAGCCTTTCGCTCCCTGTATTTTACCCCTGCCACCTTCAGAATTTGAAAGAGAGTATTCTAGTCAACATTGTCAAAAGCTTTCTCTAAGTCTACAAATGCTAGAAATGTAGGTTTGCCTTTCCTTAATCTATTTTCTAGGATAAGTCGTAGGGTCAATATAGCCTCACGTGTTCCAACATTTCTGCGGAATCCAAACTGATTTCGCCGAGGTCGGCTTCTACCAGTTTTTCCATTCGTCTGTAAAGAATGCGTGTTAGAATGTTGCAGCTGTGACTTATTAAACTGATAGTTCGGTAATTTTCACATCTGTGAACACCTGCTTTCTTTGGGATTTGAATTATTATATTCTTCTTGAAGTCTGAGGGTCATACATCTTGCTCACCAGATGGTAGAGTTTTGTCATGACTGGCTCTCCCAAGGCCGTCAGTAGTTCTAATGGAATGTTGTCTACTCCCGGGGCCTTGTTTCGACTCAGGTCTTTCAGTGCTGTGTCAAACTCTTCACGCAATATTGTGTCCCCCAATTTCATCTTCTTCTACATCCTCTTCCATTTCCCGTTTGTATTCCCTTTTGCCTGCTTCATTTACTGCGTTTTTATATTTTCTCCTTTCATCAATTACATTCAATATTTCTTCTGTTACCCAAGGATTTCTAGTAGCCCTCGTCTTTTTACCTACTTGATCCTCTGCTGCCTTCACTATTTCATTCCTGAAAGCCACTCATTCTTCTTGTACTGTATTTCTTCCCCCATTCCTGTCAGTTGGTCCCTTATGCTCTCCCTGAAACTCTGTACAACCTCTGGTTTAGTCAGTTTATCCAGGTCCCATCTGCTTAAATTCCCACCTTTTTGCAGTTTCTTCAGTTTTAATCTACAGTTCATAACCAATAGATTGTGGTCATAGTCCACATCTTCCCCTGGAAGAGTCTTACAATTTAAAACCTGGTTCCTAAATCTCTGTCTTACCATTATATAATCTATCTGAAACTTGTCAGTATCTCCAGGATTCTTCCACATATACAACCTTCTTTTATGATTCTTGAACCAAGTGTTAGCTGTAATTAAGTTGTGCTCTGTGCAAAATTCTACCAGACGGCTTCCTCTTTCATTTCTCTCCCCCAATCCATATTCACCCACTATGTTTCCTTCTCTCCCTTTCCCTATTCTCGAATTCCAGTCACCCATGACTATTAAATTTTCGTCTCCCTTGACTACCCGAATAATTTCTTTCATCTCATTATACATTTCATCAATTTCTTCATCATCTGCAGAGCTAGTTGCCATATAAACTTGTACTACTGTAGAAGGCGTCGGCTTCGTGTCTATCTTTGCCACAATAATGCGTTCACTATGCTGTTTGCAGTAGTTTACCCGCTTTCCTATTTTTTTCATTCATTATTAAACCTACTCCTGCATTACCTCTATTTGATTTTGTATTTATAACCCTGTATTCACCTGACCAAAAGTCTAGAAAAACTATAATTATGTTCGTTGAGTTTGAAAAAGCATGTGATTGTTTTGGAAGAATTCAGAATGAATGGAGAAACTAGGGTAATTATGAATCAAACGGAGAGGGGAACAATCTCCGAAGTAAAATTTTGTGGGACTAATTAAAACCCATCAACATTAATATGGAAGCTAGGTAGGGATATGAACTGTCATTTTGTCCAACACCATTCAAAAGAAGATAATGAGGGCATGGATAAAGCCACGAAAGAGAGAGCACAATGAATCTGTTGAGGTCTAAGAAAGCAGTTTTTGAAGGTGAAGTGCCTAGCATTCGCTGATGATTTATGACACTGTGTGACACCGAAAATATCGCTGCACCACCCAGAACGTCTCGCCATTTTATATCCAGTTAATATCTTGTACTATACCGCTAATTCTTAATCTGTAACCTTCATTACAAAAACTGTATTTAGTATGTAACAGATTCAACGGTGTATTTATTTATGAATATACAAAATTGATTGTAATTGTGTATTTATTTGTGACGGTATATAATTGATTGTAATTGCAATGCAAACATACTAAATTGCTGGGTAATAGCCAACGGAAATTTATTTAAATGCATGGATACCAACGCCGAAATGACAGTAGCTCTGCCATTGTTTATCTTTGCTTATGTAGAGTCTCTGTCGCACTGTGAGCAGAGAGGAAACAGAGCAGTGTGCAGAGGTGATGAAAGAGTGTAGAGGTGTTTGTTGGACACTTCCGCAGACGCTGTGTGAAGCTATGATGGCGCCAATGTATATGCACCTAATTCGTTAACCCGTGAGTATTGAGAGGAACAGGCGGAGACATTATTACCTAGCAGGGTCCCTCTCCTTCCCGTACAATCACCTAGTGTAGCAAGAATATGAAAATTAACTATTTACTGACAGTTTTGTGTGTTTACTAATGACCGTTTCAGTCAAAATTTAGTACCTCAGTATCTGTTCATTCTTGTATTGGCTTAATTAATTTGCAGTTTTGGGTATTGTCTTCCTTCACTTAAAGTAACGTAAGATTTCACTTGCAAAACTAATAACTGAGCATACAGCACAAATTAAGTGTGAACCATTTTATTTATTCAGTATTAAGATTAGCTAGTTATTTCTGCTGCCTTATGTATTTTATTGTTCTTATATTAAAAGTAAAATCAGTCGCTAATTTGCTTAAAGTAAATTCAATTCAGTCCTTCAATAATAAAATGAAAGTTGCTTGGGCTTTTCCAAATTTTGCAACACTTTATGCAGAGGTTACTGAAAGTCATATTTTTACAAAACCAAGTTTAAGTAACAAGTTTAACCACAAACAAAATTTAACTTTACTTTCGACCTTTAGTATCTCAGAGTAAGCAACTGCAAATTCACTGCTTTCTGATCAATTTCCTCGTAAACTGTTGTGTTGTGTAAAAGTGTGATAACTTTCTGTTGCCAGACCAGTGATAATTTGCTTGAATTTCGTTGCCACTACCTTTCTTAGGCTTGTGGAGATTCATTGACCTATCGGACTGGCGACCTTTTTATTTTCCCCCTTTTATTAGTATTTTTTGTATTAAAATACTACGTAGTACCCTTCCCTCCCACTCCCCCCCCCTCCCCCCCCCCACCTTTGTGCTTCGTGAGACGTTGAACTATATTCCACCGATTTCGAAATTGTCGTAAGTATTTATATTACGTTTCAAATAGTTGTTCCCTTCGGAAGGGTCTGTTGTACAGTCTCCTCCTACTTACCGGCGATATTTTCCTTCAGTAGCGATAGCCTTATTCACTGTAAAATATCATTAGGCATACGCGATCACGATCAGTTATATCGCAATAGAGTAGCCCGATTAGGAAGGAGGAGGTTCAGCTGTTACCCGATGATAAAGAGGAAGTTCCAATAGTGGCGCAAAAATTGCAAGAGAGGGCAGATAGAAATAAGACTCGTGATCTCGTACGACAAAGAAAAAGAAACTCAATATACAGATTACAAACTGGTGAAACTCATCTGAATACAGGTTTTGGAATGTATGAAGGGAACAGATAAAATTATTTTGGAGAACAGATCTCACCGAATGGACTTGACAAAGAAGTAAACAAGTGAGGGGCTAGAAAAATGGAAGTAGCATACGTGCTGTGCTGTACGAAAATGCACTCTCCGGCTCAACGGTGGTTTCTTGGTATGTTTCGGGAGGAGACATAATAGAGTTTAACATATAAAATATTACTTCATTATACTACACTAGAGATCTGAAGAGTTGCTTGACTTTCTACAGTCCATTTCCACTGGAAATGTTTTGAGTATTTACAACAGTATCTTGAATATTAAAGTACGCTCTGAGACAAAAAAGCGACAGAAGATACCATGAAGGTATTATTAGAATGGAACGTAAATCGGTAGATGTGCTATAGATGTACAAGCAAACAAATGATTACAATTTCAGAAAAACTGAGTGATTAGTTTAAGAGAAAGAGCTTCACAAATTGTGCATGTCAGTAAGGCTTTGGTCAATCTCTGGCCTTCCGCAAGCAGTTATTCAGCTTGGCAATGATTGAAACAGTTTTTGGATGTCATCCTGTGGGTTACAGTACCAAACGCTAACCAATTAGCATCCTTCTATCGTCAAAGTCACGATCTAGTTGCAGAGGCCTGTAAACAGTTTGGGATAAATTTGGTGATCTTGCTGGCCACGGCGGGGTCTAGAAAGCACGAAGGCAAGCAGTGGAAATTCTCGCCATGTGTGGGCGGCTAGTATCTTGCTGAAATGCTACCGTATGGGTGGCTTGTATGAAGGGCGAGAAAAGGGGACGTAGAATATCGCTGTAAGTGTGTCACGAGTGAGAATAGGTCCTGCTGTGAAATAAAATGGCATCCCAGACCATCACTCCTTCTTGGACAGTTGGCTGGTGACAGTCAGGTTGGCATCCCACAGCTGTCCGCAGTGTCGCCAGACACTTCAGGGCGTTTCCAGACAAATCTCCACTGCTCATCTAAGTGGAACTGATCACCCAAGACAATTAATTATCCTCCAGGCAATGAGACTCCAGTTCTGAGACGCGCAGAGAACGGTGTGATACCAATATGACTCTAGCCCGCCATACAGTCCGACAACCAGGACTGCACGTTGTTCTCAATGGAGAGACGTCTACAGACGTTAAAGGAACTTCTGGTGTGCCACAGGGGAGTGTTATGGGACCATTGATTTTCACAATATATATTTCACCTAGTAGAGAGTGTCGGAAGTTCCATGGGGCTTTTCGCGGATGATGCTGTAGTATACAGAGACGTTGCAGTATTAAAAAATTTCAGCGAGATGGAGGAAGATCTGCAGCGGATAGGCACTTGGTGCAGGGAGTGGCAACTGATCCTTAACATAGACAAACGTACTGTTTTGCGAATACATATAATGAAGGATCCTTTATTGTATGATTGTATGATAGCGGAACAAACACTGGTAGCATTTACTTCTGTAAAATATCTGGGAGTATGCGAATTGAATGATTTGAAGTGGTATGATCATAAAAAATTTTTTGTTGTTAAGGCGGGTGCCAGGTTGAGACTCATTGGGAGAGTCCTTAGAAAATGTTGTCCATCAACAAAGGAGGTGACTTACAAAATACTCGTTCGACCAATACTTAAGTATTGCTCATCAGTGTGGTATCCGTACCAGGTCGTGTTGACGGAGGAGGTAGAGAAGATCCAAAGAAGAGCGGCGCGTTTCGTCACAGTGTTATTTGGTAAGCGTGATAGCGTCACGGAGATGTTTAGCAAACTCAAGTGGCAGACTCTGGAAGAGAGGCGTTCTGCATCGCGGTGTAGCTTGCTGTCCAGGTTTCGTGGGGGTGCTTTTCTGGATAAGGTATCGAATATATTGCTTCCTCCTACTTATACCTCCCTAGGACATCACGAATGTAAAATAAAGAGATTCGAGCGCACACGGAGACATTCCGGCGGCCGTTCTTCCCGCGAACCGTACGCGACTGGAGCAGGAAAGGGAGGTAATGACAGTGGCACGTAAAGTGCCCTCCACCACACACCGTTGGGTGGCATGCGGAGTATAAATGTAGATGTAGATATAGAATTAATGGTGTCGGGTGCCATTTCATTTCATAGCAGGATCTTGTTGACTGTGATCCACGACACCGTTACAGAAAAACTGTACGTCAACGGTATTCTACGCCCCGTTTTGTTGCCCTTCGTGGCCCGCACCCAAACGTCGAGGTACTGTTTGCCTTCGTACTTGCCAAATCATACCTTGACCAGTAACGTCGCCAGATATTTCACCAGTTGAGATTGTTTGGAGAAATACTAACAGGACCCTCCAACCAAATCGGGATTTTGACGATATAACCGGCTGACTGGACAGTATTTGGTAATATATCCCTCAGGAAGACATCTAACATCTTTATCAACCAATGCCAGGCCGAATAAGAGATGACACTGTGACACTGTTCATTCGTCAGTTCGGCATGCAGTGACTATACCCTAATGTGGTTTCGTTACGAGGGGCCAAACCTTCTTTAGCTTCCCACTCCTCGGACAACGCCACAAGAATAAATACAACAAAAGAATAATGTCCTGCTACACCAAGTTTAGCCACTACACTACAGCTGTTTAGCTAGAAGCAGTTTACATATACGAATGAGGGAATAAGAAAGGAGAAATGCAAGAACAAGAGAAGAAGGAAAGAAAAATTTTAAGGAATATCACATACCACATAAAAGAAAAAGTTAGTAAATTGAAGAAGAGGATTAATGATGGTCTTTATAAGCAGATGAAGATCACAGAAACTATATGGAAGAGAAGGCTGTAGGTTTATGGGCCTCTCTTCGGAATGATTGACTGCAGATCGAGAACGAAAATTTTGATGTACATTACCATAGAAAGATTTAGGCTGCCAAGATGCCGTACAGAAGATACCGTCGCCGTTCCAAACAGACAGTGTACAAAACTATCGAGAACATCGAGTTTGCTACAACATCTGGAGACAAGAAGAATCGTATACCAGTCAAGTCTGTCGCTGCTCAAGCCTTGCTGGACGGACCTTCTGTTTTCTGTGGCTACCGACTTAATTTTAGCTTAGATATTAATGATTCATCTGGTCATGATAACGGATGGTTCACTGTAGCCATTGTTCGTGGAGGTTCTGGAGTACCAAATGTTCCTGAACTCGAAAGTTTTGTTGACAGAAACATCATTGACAAAGAGAACACCGATAACGAGGAATTTCGGATGAAGTTTGGGAAACTGAACGAGTACCAGGAATAAAAAGTATAAGGACCAAGATCTTCTGCAGACAGGAAATGAGGAGGAATCTCAGCGAATAATGAACAGCTTCTGGGAGGAGAAGAAAGGATTAATCGGAAACCAGTTGTCTCCTATGCAACACAGCTGGTCGAATTCGTAAATGAAAATAAAGAATATCACCATTGATGAGTTTAGGAATTCAACTATCTTGGAAGCAATATAACGAAGGACAATCAAAGACAACATGAAAATCAGAACTAGCACATGTGAAGAGGGCATTCCTGACCAAAAGAAGTCAGCTAATTTCAAACATCGGCCTGAATTTGAGGAGGAAGTTCTGAGAATGTAGATTTGCAATGGACAAAGAAGTTTTGATAGTGCACTTTTGCATCCTTTCGCCAAGAAAGAAGCAGAAAGGTTACTTAAGAATAGTGCTAATGCAGAGCAATTTAATTTTCCGATGTTTTCGGATAAAGATAATGTGAATATTGATGGTCCTGTCCCTCCAGCGTCTAAGAGCTCAGAAATTCGTTCTCTCCGTTTCACGGACTCGCCTTACAGGAATGAAACCAATGGTGAACGCTGGCGACTTTGCACTTGTCTCAGTGGCAGGAAATTTACGCAAAAAGCCACCCATGCGTAGCCGGAACTGGCGTGAGATGGTGTATACCGTACACAAGCACACTGGTTTTACCAGCTCAACGGCTCTGTAGTGGGTATCGATCGCAAACAACTTAATTAGCTGTGGGTAGTCTTTGAAGTAAATGGGATTTTTTTTTATAATTTCTGTATGAGCGAGATAATCATATTGCTATCCTCCTCGCGGGGCTAGGGACGCTAGGGCCTTTGTGTAGGGACCCTGGTGTCTTCCGGTGTGTAGAGAAAAGACGTGTTGGCTGTAGAGTTCCACAGGTTTCAGGTCTTTGGTCGGTGATTTTGTCAGATGTTGCTAACAAGGGAGCCTCCCCATCGCACTCCCCTCAGATTTAGTTATAAGTTCGCACAGTGGATAGGCCTTGAAAAACTGAATGCAGCTCAATCGAGCAAACAGGAATAAGTTGTGTTTAACTATGAAAAAATAAGAAAAATATTCAAACTGAGTAGTCCATTCTCAAGATACGCAACATCAAGGACAGTGTGAGTTCGGGAACGCCGTGGTCCCGTGGTTAGCGTGAGCAGCTGTAGACGAGAGGTTTTTGGTTCAAGTCTTCCCTCAAGTGAAAAGTATACCTTCTTTATTTTCACAAAGTTATGATGTGTCCGTTCGTTCATTGACGTCTCTGTTCACTGTAATAAGTTCAGTGTTTGTGTTTTGCGACCGCACCGCAAAACCGTGCGATTAGTAGACGAAAGTACGTGCCTTTCCAATGGGAGCCGAAAATATTTGATCGCAAGGTCATAGGTCAACCGATTCCTCCACAGGAAAACACGTCTGACATATTCTATACGACACTGGTGACGGCCTGTGCGTCACATGACAGGAATATGTTGTCGACCGACCTAACTTGTACACTTGGCGAATGGGTAAAAAGATTCTTCTAGCTTGCCCGATTTAGGTTTTCTTGTGGATGTGATAATCACTCCCAAAAAAGTGATGAAAACATAAGAGTTTGTCACATAAACTGCAACAAATGAATGCAACAGTTTCACAGTCGCACAGTTTCCCCTCTGTACTCTGTCAAAACCTATGTTTTTAAAGTTTTCAAATTTTTACGTGTGTAGACCGTGAAATCCTGCATATGTCCAAGCGTATCTGAACATGTCCTGGAATTTTTGAGAGCGAAGTTGTTTATGTGTGAGTGCCTGAACTTTGATAATTAACACACTATCACCTCGCATCGGACGGACAGATAACTGTCTGAAAATAAAAAATTGAACTTTTCACTCGAGGGAGTACTTGAACCAAAGACCTCTCTTTCCGCAGCTGCTCACACTAACCACGAGACCACGGCGCTCGTGGGCTCGCCCTATCCTTGATATTTCCTATCTTGCGCATGGACTACTCAGTTTGTATATTTTTCTAATTTTTTTCGTAGTTCCACACAACTTCTTCCTGTTTTCTCGATTGAGGTGTGTTCAGTTTTTCAAGGCCTAACCTCTGTGCCAACTTATAACTGAATCTGAGGGTGGTGCGATGAGGAGTTTCCCTTGTAAGCAGCATGCAGGGCATGCATACTTGCTATACTATTTTTATAAAGTTTCTCAATGAACATGTGATCTTTTTTTAAATAATTTCTCAGAGCGACGAAACTTCTGTAACTCTCGTGTGTTGTACACGCTTCCGTCATGCGCACATCGGTTTCATGTGTGCAAAATCTGCTTGCTATCAATACCACAGTGGAGTCATTCTCTCTACCAGTGAATCATTTTAAATGCCTCGCGGTTTACATTGAACCTTGTCTGGTTGAATTCGGAACTCTGCGTCCCATGTGCTTCTTTATAATAACAGCACGTGTAATACCATGTTTCACATGCTCATTTTTCTATTGGAAGAACTAGTGACTTCTACTCTGCAGCCCATGTAAGTTTGCACTTTGTGAAATGAACCAAATACCTTCAGCAGTTGGTAACGTTTACACCAATTTCTTATTCTCATCAAAGCTAACATCAATCTCCTGAATGTTATACATCCCACATTTTTAAACGTTTTCAGCAGATAAGTTGGTGCACGTTGTAGGCACGCTATGCTTTGCTTTACAAAAGGCGTATATGTTCCATACTGCATAAATTGAAGTGCAATCATCAGATAGCGATACCCACCGTTACAGTTGGCGGTAGTATCATATATAGATGTAAACAAGGTGTGGAAGGGCAGTGCATTAGCGGAGCTATCATTTGTACTTAGGTTATTGATGTGAAAAGATTTCGGAAGTGATCATGGCCGCACGACGGGAATTATCACACTTTGATCGTGGAACGGTCGTTGACGCTGGACGTATGGGACATTTAGATTCGGAAATAGTTGGAAGATTCAATATTTCGAGATCCACAGTGTCAAGAGTGTACCGAGAATACCAAATGTCAGGCATTACCTCTCACCACAGCCATTACAGTGGGCGACCGCCTTTGCTTAACGACCAAGAGCAGCTGCGTTTGCCTACAGTTGTCAGTGCCAACAGGCAAGCAATACTGCGTGAAATAACCACAGAAATCAACAGGGAACGTACAATGAAGGTATCCCTAAGACGTTGTTGTTGTGGTCTTCAGTCCTGAGACTGGTTTGATGCAGCTCTCCATGCTACTCTATCCTGTGCAAGCTTCTTCATCTCCCTGTACCTACTGCAACCTACATCCTTCTGAATCTGTTTATCGTATTCATCTCTTGGTCTCCGTAAGACAGTGAGGCGAAATTTGGCGTTAATGGGCTACAGTAGCAGACTACTGACGTGACTGCCTTTGAAATCGCATGCAGCGCCTTTCCCGGGCTTCGGTTGGATCCTAGACGACTGAAAACCCGTGGCCTGGTCGGGTGAGTCCCGATTTCAGTTCGTAAGAACTCATGGTAGAGTACAGACCCCACGAAGACACAAACCAAACTTGTCAACAGGGCACTGTGCTATCTGATGGTGACTCCATAACTTTGTGGGCTGCATCTACCCGGGCTCGACTGGGTGCTCAGGATAATCGACCAGTTGGTCAAAAAATGATTCAAATGGCCCTGAGCACTATGGGACTTAACATCTTAGGTCATCATGACCCCTAGAACTTAGAACTAATCAAACCTAACTAACCTAAAGATATCACACAACACCCACCCATCACGAGGCAGAGAAAATCCCTGATCCCGCCGGGAATCGAACCCGGGCGTGGGAAGCGAGAACGCTAGCGCACGACCACGAGATGTGGGCTCGACCACTTTGAGACGCCATTTTGACAAATAGCAATGAATTTTTTTTATGGATGATAATGCGCCATTCGCAGCGCCGCAATTGTTCGCAATTTGTTGGAAGAACGTTATAGAAATTCGAGTGAGTGATTTGGCCACCCAGATCATCCGACATGAATCTCATCGAATATCTACGGGACATAATCGTCTGGTCAGTTCGTGCACAAAATCTTGCACCGGCAACACTTCCGAAAACATGGAGACGGCTGAGGCAGCATGACTCCATATTTCTCCAGGGGACTTCCAACAGCTTTTTGAGTCCATCCCACGTCGAGTTGCTGCATTGCGCCTGGTAAAAAGGGGTCCGATATGATATTGAGAGATACGCTGGGACTTACGCCACCTCGGTTTGTTTGTGTGTTACTGTACAGCTTTGGGCTTACATCCCAATAGGCTATAAACCACGTTGTTTAAACAGTTTATGCCTGACGTGGTTGTGGTGAAACAAGCACTGTGTGAATTGAGAGATACAGAGCCGAGCGTGTTTTCGCTGTCTCTGCTTTGTTATTGCTCGCGTAACAACTATTATATTGATAAATGTATGGGATTAATATGTTGCTACGAAAAGAGCCCTGAAATACTTTTAGGGATGCTATGCTGTGACTTTCTTTGAATCATTAAATTTCAACAAAACAAATATATTATGTTCTTACTTTTCTGGATCTGGCATTCTATTAAAGTAACATTGTTTCGTTACTGTAACTCACTATAAAGTGCAACATGTCGTCCTTACTTTACAGTTATTGAAAAGGTTGTTCGTTATCAGTGCTGATGTTACAGCACGGAATGTTTGGCTTTGCTCTGAGCACTATGGGACGTAACTTCTGAGGTCATCAGTCCCCTAGAACTTAGAACTACTTAAACCTAACTCACCTAAGGACATCACACACATCCATGCCCGAGGCAGGATTCGAACCTGCGACCGTAGCGGTCACGCGGTTCCAGACTGAAGCGCCTAGAACCGGACGGCCAAACCGCTCGGCACGAAATGTTTGTTCAACATCAAAATTTTGCAGTGGATTTTTGTTAACAGTAAAACGCCAATAAGTAGCACGACTAACACGAGGACATGAGACTTCTCAGAGAAAAAGATGTTTTTACTACAATGTTTGCCAGACCAGAATTACGCACAGCAAGGTTTCTTTTATGTCATGAAGGTAAATTATCTTTTTGCACTGTTAATAATATATCGTCTACAGCCCGCGTCCGCCTGCAAAATACATAATAAAATCTGACGCTCGGCCCTGTAATCCCGAAAGCTGAAAGAAATAATTTATAATTTTAATTCACTATTACATGTTTGCTTGTTTGCGGTATGATTGGTTTCATTTAATGCAGTTTGAATGCGCCGTGACAGCGGCTCGTTCGTTCGTAGTCCATTACTGCACGACTAATAATATTAAAACATTTAGACAGATTAAATTATTACACACCTTTACAAATCAGTACCTAACGGCGTGCCGACTGCGGTGGTCTCGCGGTTCTAGGTGCGCAGTCCGGAACCGTGCGACTGCTACGGTCGCAGTTCGAATCCTGCTTCGGGCATGGATGTGTGTGATGTCCTTAGGTTAGTTAGGTTTAAGTAGTTCTAAGATCTAGGGGACTGAGGACAACAGCAGTTGAGTCCCATAGCGCTCAGAGCCATTTTGAACCTAATAGCGTCCTTCTCTGAATCTTGACAAAAGAATGCTGCACAAGCATACAATATAGCGTCACAGGCTCTTCCTACCAACGTAACTACAATAAGATGACAGATACATTTATGCTTTTCACTATTTATAGGTTGACATATTCTCATCTTTATTTGATATTTAGTGCGTATGGTCTGTGGCGGTTTCTGTACTCGCCGACAGAGATATTATCTTTAGAAAAATCAGTACATAATTCTAAACAAGTATAGAACATGACACATAATGATTCTCTTTATTCTATAAAGTTCACACAATCATTTTACACGCAGCAGTAAAATTACAATCATCCGGATCAATATTTTTTTTCTTTTTTACCACATGTAATATGTGTTTTTCCAGGAGACGTTACAGTGTGTGTGCCGTGACTTATCCAGTTCACTGCTGCTAGCGCCACGTCACCATAACGCGTCTGTGAGTAGCACACAAGTCTTGCACCATAATTTAAGAATGACGTTAAAATTAAAGTAGCTTTTCCAAATTTTGTCAACATATGCTGCAGTATATGAATGTTTAAATTTTGAAATATCAGAGTGATCACATAAATATCATTCCCTAAATACATTGTTATAATAAAAAACCAAGTGACGCTAAACAATAAAGATAGAAAGCCAAGAATTTGTATGAAGCTTCCGTTTGACATAAAAAACAGTAACTACGTGACTCCATTAAGTTGCCTCTAATAGTCTTCCAGTAACATAATAAAAACTAAATTTTGCAGAAATAATGTCTTTATTTGTGGTAGATTAAGTATCAGCTATAATAATGCTAGAAAGTTCTGATTATAGCCCGTGATTAAACCCATTAAGTAATAGAGGAATAACAAGTTTTGAGACTCTGTTGTAAGTAACATTCAATACACTGTCTCTTAAAGTTGCAGTTCACAGGTCATTTTCTACTGTCAGTTCCATTCTAAAAATTTTAGAGGGCAAAGCTTAAAAGCAGGCGAGCTAACACTTTTTCTGTGATTTAAGCCTGCACCCGTGGTCTAGGGGCAGTCTGCTTTCGGCTGCGGTGGGGCGAGGACGTCCGCTGCGCCTCGCCGTGCGCGACCGTGAGGGCTTGCTTGTGTTTACCTTCTCGCGGCGCGAGTTGTATTAGTTCCAAGTTCAGTGCGACTATGGCACACACATGGCGCCACGATACGATCAAAATTACTTTCCAACCAGATCACGCGCGTCCTCGAGCCTATGAAATAGAACAGTTCATACGCGACGATCTACGTTTAGATCCGGCGACTGTCGTCGGAATACATTTTTCTATAACGGCGAGCGTGGTTTACGTTAAAATGACCAGTGCAGAGGTCTGCGCGACAGTGGTGTCTAAATACTCGAACTCTCTCAGATTCAAACGTTCTGACGGGCATATCGGTGCAGTGACGGTGGATCATGCAGGCATGGGCCTAAGGACTGTGAGGGTTTTTGAGCTCCCCTTCGAGGTCCCAGAGGAAGTTGTCAAGGACGCCTTCCGACTATATGGCAATGTTATCAGCCACGTTGCAGAAAAGTGGCAAACTTTTTCGACGTATAAGGTCTACAATGGTGTGCGCCAAATTAAACTTGAGCTCAAGAAACATGTGCCGTCCTTTTTGAACATCGGTGGCTGTCGTGCAATCATCATGTACGACGGTCAGCCACGTACCTGTTCCGGATGTGGGCAGGAAGGCCATGTTCGATCGAGCTGCTTACAACGTCGAATTGCGCAGATACCAGTGGGAGACTCCGTTTCCCCGACGGGGACGACAATCCTGCCCCTCACGTACGCTCAGACGACGATGCGCACCATAGTTGAGGACGAAACGAGCGATCAGACTCACCCATCGACGCCAGAAGTACTAAGGGAGGAAGAGGAAGGACCCCCGATACCAACCCATATGTCGCCCCCTCCACAGCAACAACAGCAGCAACAGTTCCACGGACTCCAGACGCAACGTAACATTCAGAACGCGATGGACGTGGACGCGAACATTGTCCCAACCGCGGCTTTCCTAGCGGAAGGTGATACGACTCTGGATTGCCTCCCACATTCGGATACGGATGTCCACGTTCGAAAGCAACGTTCACCTTGACGACGGAAGCGACGTCGGCGGACCCCTTCTGACGATTGCCTCCTATACACGGTCGGTCAAGAAGCTGACATCTCATCCGACGGCATGGATGCTGCGCCTGCTGAGGATCTAAGTGGTGTAGACGGTTCACTTTACCATACCACGAGTGCCAAGTTACTTCTTGCACCACAGATGCAGCAGGTCGCGTCGATGGATGGCGCTGCGTCTACCTCTACCAAAGACCCCGTACGTGAGGGAGATTTAGGTGCCGATCAGCTACACAGCATGGTGTTGCAGCCACTGTGGTCGGACGATGTTGAAGAACTTCCTGAAGAGGGCACGAATGACAGGGGAGGGGGTGGCATTGGGGATGCCACTCCTAGCATGAAAGACTCTTAATTTGTAACTGTTTTGGTGGGTCCGGCATCTCTCGCGGTTAGCTTTGATTGCTATGGCGTCTACCCTAGGTGAAGAGGCTAGGCAGCACACCTTTCGCCTTGCCACAATCAATATCAACGCGATAAGGGCACCATACAAGCTGACAATGCTACAACGCATGCTTGATGCGGCGGACGTCGACGTGGCCCTCTTACAGGAAGTATGTGTCGCTAGTTTCCCTGACTTCTACGGATATACCGCCCACATCTCCCACGCCTCTTCTACCGATTGTGGTGTAGCTGTTCTGCTACGAGACGGTCTGACGGCTACGGACGTACTGTACTTACCGAGTGCAAGAGCCATGGCGGTAACTGTCAACGGTGTACGACTCATTAATGTATATGCCCCTTCAGGATCAGGGAGACGGAGAGATCGGGCCCGCTTTTTTTCGGAAGATATTACGCGTCTATTTATGGGCCGCCTAGATGATATGGTGATCGGAGGAGATTTTAACTGTACATTATCTCTGCCTGATCAGCAGCCACATCACGTCCCGTGTGCGGAGTTGGAAATGCTAGTGCGTGACCTCCACCTTATTGACACGTGGCGCCTCATCCATGGCCCAGCTCCTGGATACACCCATTATACAAGTCATTCATCAAGTCGGTTAGACAGGATTTACGTCACAAGCACCCTTTCGATGGCGACGAGAGGAGCAGAGCTCTGGTCCACTGCATTCACCGACCACACAGCCTATATTTGCACCATTGCCCTCCAACCTGCACGTGTGTGGCGCAGTAGGCCCCCCTGGAAACTGAACGTCGCCCATCTGGACGAGCCGGCATGTAAACGTGCTATCGAAGAGTCGTGGAACGCGTCCTTACAGCGTCGTGGTCGTTACCAATCGACCCTCAGTTGGTGGATTGAATATGCGAAGCCAGCTCTTAGGCGCACCTTCATGGCTTACGGCCGGGAAGCGGCGATATGGAGGAGGAGCTCGGAAAACTTTTATTACACCATCCTGCGGGAATGTCTTGCTATGGAGCCCTCACTTGACCGGCAGATCATCGTCAATCGCGCGAAAGTGCAGCTCGTCTCCTTAGCACGCCAACATTTACAAGGCGCTGTTATACGGTCGCGTGCTCCAGACATGATACAATCAGAAAGGCCATCTATGCACCACGTGCTCCTAGAACGCAGGAGGCGCCGTAGGGCACTGTAACCGACATGATAACGGATGACGGACGACACGTGGCAGAACAAGCTGATATAGCAGAAGCCTTCTATGGGCATTACGCTCAACTTTATTCAGCAGTGCTCCCTGTTATGGCGACGGTAGACACCGTTACAGCACATGTCCACGGTACAGTTCCACCAGACATGATACCGACTTTACTGGGAGAAGTGACAGAAGAGGAAGTGCTCGACGCCATTGGTAAAGGTACTCCCCATAAATCACCAGGAATCGATGGATTACCATTAAAGTTCTATCGAGTATTTAAACAACTGTTGGTACCGTGTTGGGTTGCAATTTGTCAGGAATTGATGTCCCCGGGTATACCGTTGCTTGCACTGTTCTTGGAAGGACTGATTGTTCCCATCCATAAGCCGAAGGGACGGAATCATGTCCGCGATTATCGCCCCTTAACGTTATTGAACAGCGACTTCAAGATCTTTTCGAGGCTGCTATCAGGACGTCTTCGGGGCACACTATTTCACGTCCTGTCCACTGATCAGATGTCCTTAGGAGGACCCAACAACATCAGAACTGCGTTATGTCGTTACAGAGATCCCATCTCCCTCGCACGGGTGAGACGTTTGCCGGCAGCCCTGGCGTCTATCGACTTTAGCCAGGCTTTTGACCGTGTGGGCCACACTTTCCTCACGGCCGTTCTACGGCGCATGGAATATCTCGACCCCTTTATCACAGTGTTGACACGCCTTCTGCATGGGGCTACTTCTCGAGTTCTTGTTAATGGAAGACTGACGGCACCTATGCCTATCCGCCGATCAGTACGACAGGGATGTCCATTATCAACGTTGTTATTTGCATTGACCTTAGAACCTTTGTTGTGTGGTCTCCGAGACAGGCTCACTGGGATACAGTTCTGCGTCTCCATCTATTGATGCACCGTATATGCGGATGATTTGATGATCGTCATACGAGGAGCTGACGATATGGCCGCGGCGTTGGACTGGATTGCAACCTACGGTACAGCTTCTGGTAGCCAAATCAACGTTGACAAGTCTGTCGCCTTGAGCATCGGGATTGGGCTACCGCAGGAACACATTGCTTCCTTACGCTTCGGTGATACTGTCCGCTTCTAGGGCTTAGAGTTCATGAACGACATGCGAATCGCGACGACGCTCAATTATCGACGCCTTCTTCACCAAATTAGGGCCGGAATTGCAAATCAGCGCTTGCGATCCCTGAACATCGTTCAGCGGGAGTATTATGCCAATGTATACCTTGCACCCCGCATACCGCATGTCGCCCAAACGCTACCCATTCCGAAACCCTTGGGTCGTAGCATTATGGCAACTCTGGGAAACCGCGTCACCGCTGGTATGTTACTGAAGATCAGATACGTATCTCTTACCCTCCCCAAGGGAAAAGGTGGTCTCGGCCTAGTCAACGTCCATGATAGGGCCATTGCCCTTTATGTTAGTTCACATTTATGTCCGATACGCCGTTGTCCTACGAGCCTCACGAGTCTGCTTCTGACGGCGCTACGACCTGCTGCACTAAGAGCGCCGGTGCCACTACAGGACATCCCAGCACCCCTCTTTTATATAGGACGTTTCTATTTAGAACAAAGTTATTGCAGTGTAGCGCTCACGACACCACAAATGGCCACGACACGACGCCTATATCACGACATGCTGCAACGCCGCCCCCTAAATGTGGTCGAACTAAAATATCCTGACGTACGGTGGTGCGTGGTGTGGAAGACTGTACACGATGCCATGCTTGATTCCGACGTTGTTTCCCAATGGTACGTAGTAGTTAATGGGAAGCTGGTGACGCAAGAACGTCTCTAAAATATCCACATGGCAGAATCTCCCAATTGTGTGGATTGTAACACAGTAGATACTGACGAGCACCGCATCAGCTGTGGAGAGGCGGAACCGGTTTGGCACCTAGTGCGGCAGATGCTGGCTGATCTCTTGCGAGTTAGGCCGGAGCATAATCTGCACGCACGTTATTATTTCCGGATGAGACATTTTACCCCAAGACTCGAAGCAACTCCGTCACCTGGATACGTGGACATGCTGTCCATTACCTCTGTCGTGACGGACACAAGAATTTCCTTGACTTCTGGCTCTATTTGCAAGAAAGACATCATGCTATTTCCGGGCATACCAGATATCGACAATGCTTTGCAAACTACCAATGGAGTACCTTTCACAGCCCGCCGCGCACCTGGAATGTTCCAGGCAATGGCAGATGAGGTCAGAACGAACTGCAAACGAGCATATATTGAACAATCTTTATCAGTGGGCGCAGTCGCTGGGAAGCCTAACTACGACGTGGTAGCTTTCTTTTCATGTTACTTACGTTTAATATCTTCCACGGTGTCTTCATTCTGGTTTAGGTTTTCCAGGCTTGATTAATTATGACTGTTCGCACATTGATTCCGATATAAATAAAAAAAAAGATTTAAAAAAAGTGGGCTGGAGACCAGCGTTTCCAATCCAAATAAATACACAAGAACAAACTAAGAACAAAATGAACAACAAATAAAATATAATAAAGTATTATACCCTTTTCCTTTCTCCTTTTATCATTATTTTTTTTAAAAAAAGTTCAGAGGCATATTTAATTTTTGTTGCGTAAAAACAATAAAAAAATAAAAAAATAGAAAAAATAAAAAAATAAAAAAGGGGTAGCGTCTTTGATTCATAATCAAAACGTCTTCGGTCCCTGGTTCGATCCCCGCCACTGCCTAAATTTTGGTAAATAATCAGCATTGGCGGGCGAAGACTTCCGGCATAAGAAGTCAGCCTCATTCTGCCAACGGCCTTGTCAAAGAGGGCGAAGGACCGGATTGAGGTTGAGGGCACTCTCTTGTCCTAGGGGTGGGAAATTGCCCCTAAAGGCGGAAGAATCAGGAATCATCAACGACATGAGGACGCAGAAGGCAATGGAAACCAATGCATTAAAGACACGTAACGTGTATCCACAGGACATGTGGCCTGTAGTTGAAGAAGTGTCATGATGATCTCTCCATTGGCAAAAGATGCCGGAATAGTCCCCCACTGGGATCTCCGGGAGGGGACTGCCAAGGGGGAAGTTACCATGAGAAAAAGAGTGAATAATCAACGACAGGATAACGTTCTACGAGTTGGGGCGTGGAATGTCAGAAGCTTGAACGTGGTAGGGAAACTAGAAAATCTGAAAAGGGAAATGCAAAGGCTCAATCTAGATATAGTAGGGGTCAGTGAAGTGAAGTGGAAGGAAGACGAGGATTTCTTGTCAGATGAGTATCGGGTAATATCAACAGCAGCAGAAAATGGTATAACAGGTGTAGGATTCGTTATGAATAGGAAGGCAGGGCAGAGGGTGTGTTACTGTGAACTGTTCAGTGACCGGGTTGTTCTAATCAGAATCGACAGCAGACCAACACCGACAACGATAGTTCAGGTATACATGCCGACGTCGCAAGCAGAAGATGAACGGATAAAGAAAGTGGATGAGGCTATTGAAAGGGTAAGGCAGTATGTAAAGGGGCACGAAAATCTAATAGTCATGGGCGACTGGAATGCAGTTGTAGGGGGAGGAGTAGAAGAAAAGGTTGCAGGAGAATACGGGCTTGGGACAAGGAATGAAAGAGGAGAAAGACTAATTGAGTTCTGTAACAAGTTTCAGCTAGTAATAGCGAATACCCTGTTCAAGAATCACAAGAGGAGGAGGTATACTTGGAAAAGGCCGGGAGATACGGGAAGATTTCAATTAGATTACATCATGGTCAGATAGAGATTCCGAAATCAGATACTGGATTGTAAGGCGTACCCAGGAGCAGATATAGACTCAGATCACAATATAGTAGTGATGAAGAGTAGGCTGAAGTTCAAGACATTAGTCAGGAAGAATCAATACGCTAAGAAGTGGGATACGGAAGTTATAAGGAATGACGAGATACGTTTGAAGTTCTCTAACGCTATAGATACAGAAATAAGGAATAGCGCTGTAGGCTGTACAGTTGAAGAGGAATGGACGTCTCTAAAAAGGGCCATCACAGAAGTTGGGATGGAAAACATTGGTACAAAGAAGGTAGCTCCGAAAAAACCATGGGTAACAGGCGAAATACTTCAGTTGATTGCTGAAAGGAGTAAGTACAAACATGTTCCGGGAAAATCAGGAATACAGAAATACAAGTCGCTGAGGAATGAAATAAATAGGAAATGCCCGGAAGCTAAGACGAAATGGCTCCAGGAAAAATGTCAAGGCATCGAAAAAGATATGATTGCCGAAGAACAGACTCAGCATACAGGAAAGTCAAAACAACCTTTGGTGACATTAAAAGCAACGGTGGTAACATTAAGAGTGCAACGGGAATTCCACTGTTAAATGCAGAGGAGAGAGCAGATAGGTGGAAAGAAAACATAGAAAGCCTCAATGAAGGTGAAGATTTGTCTGATGTCATAGAAGAAGAAACAGGAGTCGATTTAGAAGAGATATTGGATCCAGTATTAGAATCGGAATTTAAAAGAGCTTTGGAGGACTTACGGTCAAATACGGCAGAAGGGATAGATAACATTCCATCAGAATTTCTAAAATCATTAGGGGAAGTGGCAACAAAACGACTATTCACGTTGGTGTGTAGAATATATGAGTCTGGTGACATACCATCTGACTTTCGGAAAAGCATCATCCACACAATTCCGAAGACGGCAAGAGCTCACAAGTGCGAGAATTATCGCACAATCACATTAACAGCTCATGCATCGAAGCTGCTTACAAGAATAATATACAGAAGAATGGAAAAGAAAATTGAGAATGCGCTAGGTGACGATCAGTTTGGCTTTAGGAAAAGTAAAGGCACGAGAGAGGCAATTCTCATGTTACGGCTAATAATGGAAGCAAGGCTAAAGAAAAATCAAGACACGTTCATAGGATTTGTCGACCTGGAAAAAGCGTTCGACAATATAAAATGGTGCAAGCTGTTCGAGATACTGAAAAAAGTATGGGTAAGCTATAGGCAGAGACGGGTCATATACAATATGTACAACAACGAAGAGGGAATAATAAGAGTGGACGATCAAGAACGAAGTGCTCGTATTAAGAAGGGTGTAAGACAAGGCTGTAGCCTTTCTCCCCTACTCTTCAATCTGTACATCGAGGAAGCAATGATGGAAATAAAATAAATGTTAAGGAGTGGAATTAAAATACAAGGTATGGTTTGAGAGTAAATCGGGGAAAGTCGAAGGTAATGAGAAGTAGTAGAAATGAGAACAGCGAGAAACTTAACATCAGGATTGATGGTCACGAAGTCAATGAAGTTAAGAAATTCTGCTGCCTAGGCAGTAAAATAACCAATGACGGACGGAGCAAGGAAGACATTAAAAGCAGACTCGCTATGGCAAAAAAGGCATTTCTGGCCAAGAGAAGTCTACTAATACCAAATACCGGCCTTAATTTGAGGAAGAAATTTCTGAGTCTGTACGTCTGGAGTACAGCATTGTATGGTAGTGAAACATGGACTGTGGGAAAACTGGAACAGCAGAGAATCGAAGCACTTGAGATGTGGTGCTATAGACAAATGTTGAAAATTAGGTGGACTGATAAGGTAAGGAATGAGGAGGTTCTATGCAGAATCGGAGAGGAAAGGAATATGTGGAAAACACTGCTAAGGAGAAGGGGCAGGATGATAGGACATCTGCTAAGACATGAGGGAATGACTTCCATGGTACTAGAGGGAGATGTAGAGGGCAAAAACTGTAGAGGAAAACAGAGATTGGAATACGTCAAGCAAATAATTGAGGACGTAGGTTCCAAGTGCTTCTCTGAGATGAAGAGGTTAGCAAAGGAAAGGAATTCGTGGGAAAAAAAAACATACAAAAATAACGAATATTCTCAACTGATTCATGACAGTGTCTGATAAAGCGGTCATTAAGAGGCTATTACCGGGGACATCAGTTGTTCCTTTAGCCGCCGCTGTGCCCAGTATAAAAGCGGCCTGAGAGGCATTTACTTCACTCCGCACCCAGCTACAGTACTGTCCGCGTCAGTCAAACGCCGGCTTAAGCGCTGCCTATGGTGACTTCACAACCTGGCTACTACGAAACGCATGTTTTTAGTAACAGTAAAAAGTGAACTCGCGTGGACTGTTCAGTCCTGGATAGTTCAGACATCCTGAAAAGATTTCACTTTGCACCAACCTACCGTACGGTCCGCGACAGTCAAACGAAGTACGCGCTGTCTCAGTTGATGTCACAGACAAGCTGTTATTAAACCAATATTTTCAGTAAAAATAGGAAGTGAACTCGCAAGGACTTCACACAGTCCAGGATCGCTTAGATTTCACTGAAGTAACTGTTTCTGTGCCGTCCGTAATGTTAATAAATCCTCGTGGCAAGTGGTCGTAGTAATTTTCTTCTTCTGTGGCGATCAATTATTTTGATTATCAGATGGTTCAAATGGTTCAAATGGCTCTGAGCACTATGGGACTTAACATCTATGGTCATCAGTCCCCAAGAACTTAGAACTACTTAAACCTAACTAACCTAAGGACATCACACAACACCCAGCCATCACGAGGCAGAGAAAATCCCTGACCCCGCCGGGAATCGAACCCGGGAACCCGGGCGTGGGAAGCGAGAACGCTACCGCACGACCACGAGATGCGGGCTTTGATTATCAGAAGTCACGGCGAAAGACCAGTTAATGGGAACTTACCGTAGAGGTCTCCTCTCAACTGCTCATAGTGCTGTTTAGGATAGAGACAATTAATATTAGTATTATCGTAAGGAATATTACTATGCTGTGCGTGTGAAAGTTGGTCAAATGTATCTGTCAA
The DNA here is from genome assembly GCF_023897955.1 of Schistocerca gregaria. Taxonomy (NCBI): domain Eukaryota; kingdom Metazoa; phylum Arthropoda; class Insecta; order Orthoptera; family Acrididae; genus Schistocerca; species Schistocerca gregaria. The sequence goes on from NC_064920.1 coordinate 1,019,842,512, forward strand.
TTTGAACACTAAATCTTCGATAATAATCATAGTACCTGATACCGCAGAGTAAACAGAGAATAAAAATATTTCTTTCACTGGGTTGGACAAAAATGCCGACTTGCAGACTGGAAACTATAGTCGTTTTCTGGCTAACCACAGAAACAGTTTTCAGGCTCTCGTGAAAGACGCCGCCGCCCCACAACGTAACTGATAAGATTCCCGATGTTCACTGGAATTTAATTTCGTTTTTTCTCACTATAAACTAATGCGAACCAAATGTAAGCGGTCTCTGTCTAAAAGTTATTTTAGGCAGTTTGCGTTATAAAACTTAACTAATGATTCAAATCTTGTTATTTAGGGGTCATAACGGGAGTCTTGCAAGTGAAAATACAATAGTATTCTAGGTTCCTGGCAGTGTATAAATGCTTGGTAGAATCCGTAACGTTATATTCGCAAGCGGCTACTTATTTTGAGCATAATTAATTAATCATAAATCTTGAGTGCCAGTACTTCATTAATGTGACATTGCAGGTGAAAAACCGCCCTATGAGCAAGTTGGGCCTCAGATAATAACTTTCTTTATAGGTACTTTTTTATAATCACTTCCGCTGTCAACATTATGTCTTTGTTTAGGCACATCACCTACACTGGTATGATACACTGCGGTATCTGAAGGTAATCGCCTTTCAGAAGCATCAACAGCCATTAAAACATTAACAACAGTTTCCAGACGGTTTCCTCAAAAAGATTAGGCCAATTTCAAAAGAATATCAATATAAATTAAAGACCATGTGAAATAAATATTAGGTTTGTCGCTAGTTGTTAAGTACTTGTTCATGCAGTTAGCGTTACGGTTCCCATGGCGTTGCTAGGTCTTTTCGCTCGCACTGGCCCGCGTTCGTTTATTACAAAAATAGGTTGGACCGAATCGCCGATAACGTCGAAAAACGGGCATTTGATTTCTCGGGTTCAAGGTGCAATCCACAGCTCACGGCGTCTGACAGTGTCACTAGCTGTTTCATAATACTGGTTGTTATGTAAGGGAAAACCTCCGGGCCAACCCAGTATGTTCGTCCAGGGAGTAGAGAGTATTAAACTGAATTTTTCACGAAATCCACAGATGTCTTCTCCTTGTACTAGCAGGCAGGTAATCACTAATCGTGATTATGGCGTGTTTTGCGGAAATATTTGTGATTCAACCGGTGGAGGTTAGTTAAATGAAAACTCAGAGGCTAGTGCACCTAGGAAAACACGATATTTTTTGAAGGGTCTGTCTAGTGACTGATTCTAGAATCACAAGAACGAATGCACACTACGCACCACCGTAAGCTTTTTCCGCCATTTTCTACAGGATTCTGTCGTTGTAAGACATGAGGTTTTGTACAGCATTTGTGTATACTTCAGTTCAACCCATCTAAATACTACATAATACGCTACAGTTATATTGTTAATTGTTCACGCACAGAATTTTATGGCGAGTAAAATCCTATATATTTTAGCACCGTTTGCATAACATTAGGATAGTTGAGCCGTACTTCCCCGGTCGTGCACCATCTTGCACCATCAAACAGGAGAACGACTTTGACTATGCAGCCATAGATATTTGCAAATAAACTGAGCTTCTTTAATGTCGTAACCGTTTCCCCTGTCTTGAATCTGCAAATCCGTGTCAGATCCCAACAGATTCTATTTCAAAACTGTATTGGGCATGATACCAGTTTCTCATGACACTTGTGCTTCATTTTATTTCACTTCCTCATTATTAGTGCGCAATAGAGTGATAATATAACAGATATAGACTATTAAATACATTATTGTCAAGATTTTCTCGATTGCAACACTTTTAAATTTCGATGAGATATTGCTGTGAATATGTTGTTAAGAAGAACGATAAAGTGTTCCTTCGGACATGCGTGCATTTCTGAAGGAACTGGCGCTGCAGCGTCTACAGCCGTTGCAAACACGAACAGCCATCAGCTCTGTAAGAGAATGACGACAGTGAAAATTTCCGCCTGACCGGGACTCGAACCTGGATTTCCCGGCTTCAGCTTTATTTTCATTTTTTTTTCGTTACTGTTGTAGTCGTTTCGTCTGAGCAGATGACAAATGAATGATAACTTTTTCTTTTTCCCAGAGGGCAACCAGCCCTCTGACCGAACACGCTGAGCTACCGTGCTGGCAACTTCGGCCATCCGTGTACGACTCACTGCCAAAGACATACTTCGACATGTTGCCATTCCTGTGTCACAACCTGCACTCGTACAGGAATTATGTAATTCCTGTACAGGGGACAACGTTGCATCGTTTTTCTGAATAACATAGGCACTGCAATATCTACTTGCCCTCCGAGGCCAAGCAGTTACTTTCACTTAAAATGTCGTCTCCTGTACGGGAATTACATAATCCGTGTACGACAGTCTGTGTACGTGTACAGGCTGCGACGCGCGAACGACGACATATTTAAGTGGACATGGGTCTTGTGCGGATAGCCAAAGTGGTTACGGCCACCACTCAAATAAAGCAAGAAATGCGGCTTCGAGTCTCGACATGGTACAAATTTCCATTGTCATTCCCTTATACAGCTCATGGTTGTTTTCATGCATTTCACTTGAATAGTTGTTCCGATGTACACGGTAAATTTAAATGTCGTGTGACTAGGGCCTCCCATCGGGTTGACTGTTTGTCGGATGCAACTCTTTCGATTTGACGCCACTTCGGTGACTGGCACATCGATGGGGATGAAATGACGTTGAGTGGGACAACACAACACACAGTCCCTGAGCGGAGAAAATCTCCGACCCAGCTGGGAATGGAACCCGGGCCCTTAGGATTGACCACTCAGCTACCGGGGGCGGTCGTGGACATGATAACGTCGTACCTTCTAACATGTTTCCGCATTTGAAAAAATCTTACTTTTCAAGAATAATTGTTTTAATTTCAGAAATAGACTGCAGTACATAAAAAATTTACACCATGATTTAAAAGCGAAATCAGAAAGTATATTGAACTTCTATTGCAGTGCTGGCTACAGGTCAAAGGCTCAGGAATATACCAAGATACAATATATTCCTCCATATGTAGGCTATATGTGATTACACGCACATGATATACCCTTGTAAAATCGTGCAGCATTCTGAAGCTAAATGCTTACTAACACTATAAGTTAAAATTAACCCTGTGGCTCCATATTAATTAGTGCTGAAGATACAGTTTTATAATTTGGTTTAATCTTTTTGATGCATCGACTATTCGAAAGAATTGTGTACTATAAATTATTAATGTGTTCATATATTTGTAGGTGATGAATTGCGTAAACTCCTCTGCTGACATGTGGAAGTGCTGCTTCTATGTGGATGACTGTGACAAAAGTTTCTCTCCGGATTTCTGCACGGACATATTTCGCAGTTGGCAGCGGGAGAGATTTTTTGCGGAGCCCAGTCAGCCGCAGGACGAAGCAGGCGGCGATCTTTCTCGCGTTCGCCGGACCGCCCCCGCCGTATATCCGGGCCGGCCGACTGAACCATGAGGCGGGCGTGGTGTGAGCCGCGGTCAAGTGGTCTCCTATCGGAAAGCAATGGCCGCCCCCAGGACCCGCCGCCACCTCCGCCGCCCCCGCGCTGCTGATGGCTGCCGCCTTTTTGCCTCCGCCACACCAAGACCGATGGGACCCCAAGCCAGGTCGCTTCCTCGGCACCCTTTTCCACCACACTACAGCTCTCCCTGCTGCTCAGCTTCGCACTCTGCATCCGGCCTGTGCCGTTGAATGCATGAATGGCAACAAAATTTATATCGTGTTCGAGGTCTAGTAATCGGAGTGCAGTCGATCAGGCCATACTATTAGCCCTTGAAACATGAATGCAGTTCCGCCTCGTTTCATTGTTTACTGTAGGCTGTTATACGCAAAGATGCTTGCATGTCTACTTGGGAAATATGCTTTCGGCCTGACATAGCCTGCCGGAAAGGAAATCAGTACAACTGGATAGACGAAGAATTTGATCCACTGGGTGACAGTAGATATGGTGATATTAACTTCGTCATCTGTCAAACCGAGCGAGGTGGAGCAGTGATTAGCACACTAGACTCGCATTCGGTAGGACGACGGTTCAATTCCACGTCCAGACAAAGGGCGCGGCCGAGTTCCTTCCCCATCCTTCCCTAATCCCATGAGACCGATGCCCTCGCAATTTGATCTCCTCCCCAAAATCAACCCAACCCCTCGCCCGTGAACAGATAGTGTCGTGACATAGCTACCAGAGCACCGTCTGTGTCTTCTTTTTAATAAGAATTGCTCAAAACCAGAACGCTCATTTTAGTGAAAACGTGGAGCAAGCAGGCAACCATGCCATTGAGACGCACAAGCACTTCCTACAGGCAAGTGAGCGACTCAAGTTGCGGCCTTCCGAATGACAGGTATGTCCTTTCTGAGAAAAGCCACACGATTTGGACTTACTACTTTAATTGGGCAGCGATTCTGGCATCACTGGTCAAGTAAATATCCTACGCCTCGTAAGATGAGCTTCTACGGGGAACTGTGGCAAATCGTGCAGCTACCACAACACAAATAACCCTTTCGTGGTTGCTAAGACCATATGTCCCATTAATTTTGGGCCTTAGTTAAAACACTGGGAAGCGAGTTGTATATTTCTGCTTAGTCCTGCCATCTGTTGACAGCTCTTCTGAACTCGGAAAAAAATCGCGGCACTGAAATTCTCAGTCTATAGGAGGCTGTGACTGATCCAGTGCGTTGTCGCGTGAGTTTCCGCTCCAAAACTTCAATTCCTTGTGTCTCGAGACACTTTTTGGCGTATTCTGACTACGAAAAATGTCCGAAGTAAGTATTTTTGTTATTTTCAATTTCTTAGATATTTACAAATGGCAAATACACTTCCTAATGTGTATTTTACTTCGAAAATATTTTTTTAGCGTAGTTGCAATTAGTGAGACACATGTGTCCCAGTAACCATTGTATGACCCTATAGTTCCTTTATGTTAGGTTAATGTAGGACTTACATTTCAGAGAAACAGCTTTTTTCTCTAACATTTTGTGCTAGTAAAAGTATGGTATGTGGTTTAGAACTGAGACATATTATTGTTACTTTATGCAGAAGCTGCGAGACAGCGAGATCCAGGATTTTTTATTTTCACTGCCAGATAATCCAGAAGAATCGGACATTGAAGCTGATGATGATGATCTAGAGGAGGTTATCTAGAGGAGGTTTTTTCATCTCACGATCATCTATGTTCTCCACTCACACCATTAGAAACATGGGCACACAATTATATGGAGCAGATTGTCAACAACGATGTGCAACTAGATTCGTTGATAGATGAAAACATCAGTGTTGCGAGTGAAAATAGAGTGAATTGTGAGCAAGATGATGGAACTGGTGAATTTACAGATTCTCACTGGGATGATGATGCAACTCACTTTGAAAAACTAAATTTACCCTGAGTGATCGATCCAAAACCAACAGTATAATTTGCTTTGGCAGACAATGAACTTGTGTATGTTGAAAAGTTATCTGACTATTGGATGATGCAACAGATCTGCTTTCAAACAAATTTGTATGCCAAACAGGAGAATAGTGCACAGTGGAGGGAGCCCTCACAGTTCAGGAACTAAAAGCTTTGCTGGGTATGATCATAGTAATGGGTATTCATCAATTACCTGAAGCAGCCAGTTACTGGAGCTCAGACCCATATCTAAATGTAAATGCAGTATCCAATGTTATGACACTTGCTCGCTATAAGAAAATAGAGAACCTTCACTGCAATGATAATTTGTTTCAGCCAGCAACAAACGATCCTGGTTATGACAAATTGTACAAAGTCAGACCACTTATCTCAGCCCTACATAAAAACTGTTTGAAAGTATATCACCCTTCTACTTCACTTGCAGTTGATGAGTCAATGGTTGCATTCAAAGGAAAAACAAGCCTGAAACAGTACATGAACATAAAACTTGTAAAAAGAGGTTACCTGTAAGAGAGGTTACAAAATTTTCTGCCTTGCTGATGCAAACACAGGTTTTATTTCAAATTTTGATGTCTACACAGGCAAATCTGCCTGCCAGTAGAGGGGAATTCAAAGATTGCCATATGTGTGAAGGAGTAGTGCTGGAACTCTGTAAACAATTTTTTAATTCCAATAGAACTGTGGTTTTGGGTAATTCCTTTTCAACATTTACACTAATGAAGGAACTGAGAAAACGGAGGCTTTATAGCTGTGCAACCGTCAGAGGATACAGAAAAGGCCTAATTCCATTTTTTGCGAGTAAATTACCAAGTCTAAACCATCAAATCTGGTGTTGCTGCTGTTAAGTGGCAAGATAACAAAGCAGTCCCCTTTCCACTGCACGTAGTACTAAAGATGTTGTATTCATCAAAATAAAATTGAAAGATAGATCCACAATCAGGATTTCATGTCGTGAAGCAGTACGAGTTTATAATAGTACTATGGGTGGAGTAGATCGTTTTCACCAGCAATGAGAAAGGTATATGGTTGGCAGGCGATCGATAAAAATAGTGGCGCCGACTATTTCATTTTTTTGTTGTTGACTTAGTCGAAATAGTACATAAGAGTTAACGATGGCTAAGACGAAACGCAAACCAGCTGTCATTTCGAATTAGACCAGCAAGGCAGTTGATAAATCTATTTTCATCAAGAATGAAGAAGGGCCCATCACCTGCTTTCTGTTCTATCAGTGCCACAGGAAGTACATCTACATCTACATGACTACTCTGCAATTCACATTTAAGTGCTTGGCAGAGGGTTCATCGAACCACAATCATACTATCTCTCTACTATTCCACTCCCGAACAGCGAGCGGGAAAAACGAACACCTAAACCTTTCTGTTCGAGCTCTGATTTCTCTTATTTTATTTTGATGATCATTCCAACCTATGTAGGTTGGGCTCAACAAAATATTTTCGCATTCGGAAGAGAAAGTTGGTGACTGAAATTTCGTAAAAAGGTCTCGCCGCGACGAAAAACGTCTATGCTGTAATGACTTCCATCCCAACTCGTGTATCATATCTGCCACACTCTCTCCCCTATAACGTGATAATACAAAACGAGCTGCCCTTTTTTGCACCCTTTCGATGTCCTCCGTCAATCCCACCTGGTAAGGATCCCACACCGCGCAGCAATATTCTAACAGAGGATGAACGAGTAGTGTAAGCTGTCTCTTTAGTGAACTTGTTGCATCTTTTAAGTGTCCTGCCAATGAAACGCAACATTTGGCTCGCCTTCCCGACAATATTATCTATGTGGTCCCTCCAACTGAAGTTGTTCGTAATTTTAACACCCAGGTACTTAGTTGAATTGACAGCCTTGAGAATTGTACTATTTATCGAGTAATCGAATTCCAACGGATTTCTTTTGGAACTCATGTGGATCATCTCACACTTTTGGTCATTTAGCGTCAACTGCCACCTGACACACCATACAGCAATCTTTTCTAAATCGCTTTGCAACTGATACTGGTCTTCGGATGACCTTACTAGACGGTAAATTACAGCATCATCTGCGAACAATCTAAGAGAACTGCTCAGATTGTCACCTAGGTCATTTATATAGATCAGGAACAGTAGAGGTCCCAGGACGCTTCCCTGGGGAACACCTGATATCACTTCAGTTTTACTCGATGATTTGCCGTCTATTACTACGAACTGCGACCTTCCTGACAGGAAATCACGAATCCAGTCGCACAACTGAGACGATACCTCATAGCTCCGCAACTTGAACGGTGTCAAAAGCTTTCCGGAAATCTAGAAATACGGAATCAACTTGAGATCCCCTGTCCATAGCGACCATTACTTCGTGCGAATAAAGAGCTAGCTGCGTTGCACAAGAGCGATGTTTTCTGAAGCCATGCTGATTACGTGTCAATAGATCGTTCCCTTCGAGTTGATTCATAATGTTTGAATACAGTATATGCTCCAAAACCCTACTGCAAACCGACGTCAATGATATAGGTCTGTAGTTAAATGGATTACTCCTACTACTCTTCTTGAACACAGGTTCGACCTGCGCAATTTTGCAATCTGTAGGTACAGATCTTTCGGTGAGCGAGCGGTTGTATATGAGTGCTAAGTAGGGAGCTATAGTATCTGCGTAATCTGAAAGGAACCTAATCGGTATACAATCTGGACCTGAAGACTTGCCCGTATCAAGCGATTTGAGTTGCTTCGCAACCCCTAAGGTATCTACTTCTAAGAAACTCATGCTAGCAGCTGTTCGAGTTTCAAATTCTGGAATATTCCATTCGTCTTCCCTGGTGAAGGAATTTCGGAAAACTCCGCTTTAACGGCACAGTCGTCGATAACAGTACCATCGGCACTGCGCAGCGAAGGTATTGACTGCGTCTTGCCGCTTGTGTGCTTCACATACGACCAGAATTTCTTCGGATTTTCTACCAAATTTCGAGACAATGTTTCGTTGTGGAAGCTATTAAAGGCATCTCGCATCGAAGTACGTGCCAAATTTCGCGCGTCTGTAAATTTTAGCCCATCTTCGGGATTTCGCGTTCTTCTGAACTTCGCATGCTTTTTCCGTTGCCTCTGCAACAGCGTTCGGACCTTTTTTGTGTACCACGAGGGATCCGTTCCATCTCTTACCAATTTATGAGGTATGAATATCTCAATTGCTGTTGCTACTATATCTTTGAATTTGAGCCACATCTCGTCTACATTCGCATAGTCAGTTCGGAAGGAATGGAAATTGTCTTTTAGGAAGGCTTCTAGTGACACTTTATCCGCTTTTTTAAATAAAATTATTTTGCGTTTGTTTCTGATGGATCTGGAAGAAATGGTATTGAGCCTAGCTACAACGACCTTGTGATCACTAATCCCTGTATCAGTTATGATGCTCTCTATCAGCTCTGGATTTTTTGTGGCTAAGAGGTCAAGTGTGTTTTCGCAACCATTTACAATTCGCGTGGCTTCGTGGACTAACTACTCGAAATAATTTTCGGAGAAAGCATTTAGGACAATCTCGGAAGACGTTTTCTGCCTACCTCCGGTTTTGAACAAGTATTTTTGCCAACATACCGAGGGTAGGTTGAAGTCCCCACCAACTATAACCGTATGAGCGGGGTATTTATTTGTTACGAGACTTAAACTTTCTCTGAACTGTTCCGCAACTGTATCATCGGAGTCTGGGGGTCGGTAGAAGGAGCCAATTTTTAACTTAATTCGGCTGTTAAGTATAACCTCCACCCATACCAATTCGCACGGAGTATCTACTTCGACTTCACTACAAGATAAACCACTACTGACAGACACAAACACTCCACCACCAATTCTGCCTAATCTATCTTTCCTGAACACCGTCTGCAGAACTTATTTCAGGCTTTAGCCAGCTTTCTGTACCTCTAACGATATCAGCTTCTGTGCTTTCTATTAGCGCTTGAAGCTCAGGGACTTTTCCAGCGCAGCTACAACAATTTACAATTCCGACTGTTCCTTGATCCAAGCACGTCCTGTAATTGTAAGTAAAGTAAGGCTTATGAATGTCAGGTCTCATACTCCCGAGGAGAAAAAGACCAGGAGGCGGTGTAGGTTTTGCAGCACAAAAGACACTGAAAAACGAACTAAATATATTTGTTCATCCTGTAATGTGCCACTTTGTATTTCACCTTGCTTTCCAAAATTTCACGCAATGTAAGTAATAATCACTAAGTAGCAAAATGTACTTTTGTTGGAAATGATAAAGTATCCCACATGTTTGCATATTTGCAAAAATGAGTTACATTTAATTTCCAATATATTGATGTTAAATACTGGTGCAAATAAGCCTTATTCATAAATTTTACACTAATTTGTAGTAACTTCATTGTGCGTCCCACTTTTTTATATTTTTTTTTTTGAGAAAATGGTTCAAGTTAAAAATTATTCAAAGGCATATTTGTAATTCTGAACCAAATAAGACTCTTTAACAATCTGTGGTATCTTAATAAATTCTAAAAAGAATGAGTGAAAACCACGAAAGGGATAAGAGGGCTTGTGTGATAAGACGTGTAAACACAAACTTTTGCGAACCGTTTATTAGCAGTGCGTCTATGGGAACTCACTACCCTAGCCCAGAATCTTCCTATATCCGACTTTTCGCTGTTCTTGCAGCATTAAGGTTATGCGTTTTTCCGACAGGATAACGCACGCTCACATATTGCCCGTGAAACTCAGCACGCTCTGGAAAATATGGGGCAACAGCCACCACGATCTCCGGACCTGCCTGCAATCCAGCGTATGTGAAGAATATGATTGGACAAGAAAGCCGTGCATCTCTTCACCTAAAATCTCTTACAGAGCTACGTCATTAGATTGAGCAGGCGTGGCAAAATGTATCCTAGTACAGTAATCGCCATCTGTACCATCGACTGGATGCCAAAGACAGCGCCTGCACTACCGACACTAGATACTACTCCATGTACCAATATGGATGTTTCAGCACGGGTACCTCAGAACCGCTTGTGCTAGTAATCTGCTACCAAGATAACTTAGAACTAAATATCCTCGGTGCAGCGAAACAGCTTAAATCTCTTAATAAAGTCGAGGCTTCCGGTCCATATAGCATAATGTAGTCTTTCATGTTCTTCTTACGCGCTGTTGCAACACAAAATCTTGATGAACTGAAAAACTCTAAATCTGTGTACTAAGTTTTGCACGGCAGTGTAGGACAGAGCGATATTAACGTCTCGTCAAGTCTTTTGTAGTGGTGACCTATCACACCTTGCACAGGAAAATTTCAAAGGGTCGAATTTAGCAACTGTATGGATTCTTCCCTGATGGGCGGATGTGTTACGAATAACGGAAGTTGTTACCATTTCATATCTCCGTTGCACGCCGCTATACACATTCTCTTGTTGGATTTTTGTATATACTTAATTTGCGACTTTTACTTTTGTGTCAGACTGACTTGCAAAGAGGTGCCAAATAAATATAGTGAAAATGGAATAAACATTGTTACTTAATATCTGTCCTAAGCTGCCATAAACCTTCAGCAACTTCACTATGGACCAGTTTAACTGTGCTTCCCTTTCGAGATGTCTTGCATTAGTAGATACATAGTTTAGTGTCTTGGAGATCAACAATTTACAGTGAACATTCGAGCAGTACATCCAGTCACCAAAAGAATTACGTCTTCTTGAGCCAGTAAATTGGTCTCTCTTCAAATCTTGAATTAATATATCTGTAATTGGCACTCAATTACGTATCGCTCCATCTTGTTTGCTTTCCAATAAACAAAAAATATTTGCATGCTACACAGATTGCACTCGCATGTGGATTGCATGGATGAATCCTGTAGGACAAAGCCATTTGTACTGATGTTCTTACATGCAGTTTTTAAAATTAAAATGTAAAAGAAACAATAAGCTTTCACCGTTCAACTCGTTAGATTATATCTCTTAATTCCTTAAATCCTTTGGTACTTTCTTAATCTCTTCGCAAATATGAGTGCCCTTACAGCCATTGGTGTATTGCTGCAGCTATATTTTGTCAGTTTGTGTCATGACGAGCTATGCAAGGCAAACCACTTTAGAGATTGTTAATAACAGAGTGCAGCCATCAAAGACGAGGTCGTTTCAGAAGAAGCAGTTATACGATGCTGACAAAGCGGTTTCCCGACTTAGGTCATTCCTGAGTATACATGCTGAAGAGAGTGACGTTTCTGATACAGTGATTTGCGTAGTGACAGAACTGTAGAAATTCATTCATTCATCATCATCATCATCATCATCATCATCATTTAAGACTGATTATGCCTTTCAGCGTTCAGTCTGGAGCATAGCCACCCTTATAAAATTCCTCCATGATCGCCTATTCAGTGCTAACATTGGTGCCTCTTCTGATGTTAAAGCTATTCCTTCAAAATCATTCTTAACCGAATCCAGGTACCTTCTCCTTGGTCTGCCCAGACTCCTCCTACTGTCTACTGCTGAACCCATGAGTCTCTTGGGTAAACTTGCTTCTCCCATGCGTGTAACATGACCCCACCATCTAAGCCTGTTCGCCCTCACTGCTACATCTATAGAGTTCATTCCCAGTTTTTCTTTGATTTACTCATTGTGGACACTCTCCTGCCATTGTTCCCATCTACTAGTACCTGCAATCATCCTAGCTACTTTCATATCCGTAACCTCAACCTTGTTGATAAGGTAACCTGAATCCACCCAGCTTTCGCTCCCATACAACAAAGTTGGTCGAAAGACTCAACGGTGCACAAATAACTTAGTCTTGGTACTGACTTCCTTCTTGCTGAGGAGAGTAGATCGTAGCTGTGAGCTCACTGCATTAGCTTTTCTACACCTCGCTTCCAGTTCTTTCACTATGTTGCCGTCCTGTGAGAATATGCATCCTAAGTACTTGAAACCGTCCACCTGTTCTAACTTTGTTCCTCCTATTTGGAACTCAATCCGTTTATATTTCTTTTCCATTGACATTACTTTCGTTTTGGAGATGCTTATCTTCATACCATAGTCCTTACATTTCTGATCTAGCTCGGAAATATTACTTTGCAAACTTTCAATCGAATCTGCCATGACAACTAAGTCATCCGCACATGCAAGACTGCTTATTTCGTGTTCACATATCTTAATCTCACCCACCCAGTCTATTGTTTTCAACATATGATCCATAAATAACATGAACAACAGTGGCGACAGGTTGCAGCCTTGTCTTACCCCTGAAACTACTCTGAACCATGAACTCAATTTACCGTCAACTCTGCTGCCTGATCCATGTAAAGACCTTTAATTGCTTTACCTCCTACTCCATAATCTCGAAGAACAGATAATAGCTTCCTCCTAGGAACTCGGTCATATGCCTTTTCTAGATCTATAAAGCATAGATACAATTCCCTGTTCCACTCATAACACTTCTCCATTATTTGCCATAAGCTAAAGATCTGGTCCTAACAATCTCAAAGAGGCCTAAACCCACCCTGATTTTCATCCAATTGGTCCTCAACTAATACTCGCACTTTCCTTTCAGCAATACCTGAGAAGATTTTACCCACAACGCTGATTAAAGAGATACCTCTGTAGTTGTTACAATGTTTTCTGTTTCCGCGTTAAAAGGTTGGTATGATTACTGCTTTTGTCCAGTCCGATAGAACCTGTCCCGACTCCCAGGCCATTTCAGTTATCCTGTGTAGCCATTTAAAACCTGACATTCCACTGTATTTGATGAGCTCCGACTTAATTTCATCAACCCCAGCTGCTTTATTGCACTGCAATCTATTGAACACTTTCTCCACTTCCTCAAATGTGATCCTATTTCCATCATCATTCCTGTCCCATTCTACCTCGAAACCTGAAACTTTACTTATCTTATTTTCACCTACATTGAGCAACTCTTCAAAATATTCCCTCCATCTGCCCAAGGCATCCACAGGATTCACCAGCAGTTTTCCTGACCTGTCCAAAATACTTGTCACTTCCTTCTTACCTCCCTTTCGAAGACTGCTAATTACACTCCAGAATGGTTTTCTAGTAGCTTGACCCAACTTCTCCAACCTGTTTCCAAAGTCTTCCCAAGATTTCTTCTTGGATGCTGCAATTATCTGTCTGGCTTTGTTTCTTTCTTCAACATAACTTTCTCTGTCTACCTGAGTTCTAGTATGTGGCCATTTTTGATACGCATTCTTTTTCCTTTTACAGGCTGCCTTGACTGTGTCATTCGACCAAGCTGTTTGCTTCATCCTACTTTTACACACTACTGTTCCAAGACATTCTTTATCCACTTCTAGTACTGCGTCTCTGTACCTTGTCCATTCTTTTTCCAATGACTGTAATTGACTACATTCAACTAGCTGGTACCTTTCTGAGATCGCTGTTATGTACTTGCGCCTGATTTCCTTATCCTGAAGTTTCTCTACTCTTATCCTTCTACACATGGACCTGACCTCCTACACTTTCGGCCTCACAATCCCAATTTCACTGCAGATTAAATAATGATCAGTGTCTTCAAAGAATCCCCTGAATACACGTGTGTCCCGCACAGCCTTCCTGAATTCCTGATCTGTTATTATATAGTCAGATCTGGTTCCCCTGCCTTCCCAAGTATAACGGTGAATGTTCTTATGTCTAAAAAAAGAGTTTGTGATTTCTAACCCCATACTGGCAGAGAAATCCTAGAGTTGTTACCCGTTCCTGTTGGCCTCCATATCCTCTCCAAATTTACCCATAACCCTTTCATACCCTTCTGTTTGATTTCCAGTCCTGGCATTAAAATCACCCATGAGCAGAACACTGTCCTTGTCCTTTACTCTAACAACTACATCACTGAGTGCCTCATAAAAAGTATCTATCTTATCTTGATCTGTCCCTTCATAATGCGAATATACTGACTTAATCCTAGTTTTCTTGCTATACGCTGTCAAATCTATCCACATCAGTCTTTCGTTTACATACCTTATTGCAACTACGCTGGGTTCCATTTCTTTCCTGATGTAAAGCCCTACACCCCATTGTGCTATTCCTGCTTTGACTCCTGACAGGTAGAAGTTCTATTCTCCCACTTCCTCTTCTTTCTCACCTCTTATCCGAATGTCACTAACAGGTAAAACGTCCAGCCCCATCTTACTTGCAGCCTCTGCCAGCTCTACCTTCTTCCCAGAGTAGCCCCCATTGATATTAATAGCTCCCCATCTGATTAGCATTTGTTTGCCAAGTCGTATCTTAGGAGTCCCTGGTTTGTCAGTTAGAGGTGGGACTCCGTCACCTACAAAGGTCCGAGAAATTTTGCTTTGATTATTGCCAGCATCATATTTAAAGTACCAGGGAAGCAGGTTCCTAGTCTTACTTGCCCCGAGCACCATTGGGTTATACCCCTAACAGCTGAGGGACTAACCGTTGGATTGGGTAGTCTTTGCCGTGTGAGCACAAAGGTGACCACGACTCAGAATATGTCCGAGATGTCCAGTCTTATTCCAAAGTAACTGGTATTCCGACTGTCGGGACCACTTACTTGGCCACTCATGCGTTGCCCGTGGTTCAAGAACTACGACATGACAACAGGAACCCTCATCATGAACCACATTGGGCTAATTTCCAGTCAACTTAATATGTAGTTGGAAGTCGTTACCGTGGCCATACGAACAGATGGGGTGTAGTCGAAAGTGACGTTCGTTGCAGGCCAGATAGCAGTTACAACCTGCGTGTACTACTGGGTGTACCGGCCTTTAGGTGGACGGGTAGGAATATTAAAAGGTTCTTCTACTTCCACATCGAGCGGTCCAGAATTCAGTAACATCCACGCAGCTAAAATTACTAAACTTCATACTTCACTTGAGGATTAACAATATTTCTTAGGCATGGCTGTCACTAGAGATGGATCTCTAGCACTGATTGGACAAGAACTGATGATAAAAATGCTTTGTGCTCTAGCACAAGCTATGGGGATTTGGTTCATGACACAGTATGGGACGTTTCCTTCCCTGTGTCGCTCTTTTCACTGCCACTATGTTTCTAAAAGGTATCATCTCCTGGATCTAAAATACTGAAGACGCCGCCGCAAGGAACGTGTGAAACATTGTCAGACCATGACAGATCATCCCCTTCACTCTTAGATATGTATGTTTCTCTCTTAGGTCTGTGTCCGTATACCTGTGGTCTCACGTAAAGTACACCAGAAAAAGACGAATCAATACCTTCACTGTGCGATAACAGTGTTGAAGTTACTGATGACACTGCCACTAAAGCAAAATTACTAAATAGGGTTTTCTGAAATTGCTTCACAAAAGAAGACGGAGTAAATCTTCCAGAATTCGGATGAAGGACGTCAGCATGAGTAACTTAGAACAAAATATTCTAGGTGTAATGAAGAAGCCTTAACCTCTTAAATAAGGCGAAGCCTCTGGTCTAGATAGCATACCACTCAGGTTCCATTCAGAGTACGCTTATACAATAGCTGTATACTTAGAAATCATATACACCTGCTGGCTTACAGAAAGATCCGTACCCAAAGGCTGGAAAGTTGCTCAAGTCGCACCAAAACCCAAGAAAGGAACTAAGAGAAATCCGCTGAACTACAGATCAGTATCACTAACGTCGATTTTTAGGAGGATTTTGGAACATATACTATGTTCTAACACTACTTATCACCTCGAAGAAAACGATTTATTGTCAAATTGCCAAATCAGATTTAAAAAATATCGTTCTTGTGTAACAAAAATAGCTCTTTATTCTAATGGTATAAAGAGTTATATCGACAGAGGATGTCGAAATCATTGCATATTTTTAAATTTACAGAAGGCTTTTGACACCGTTTCTCGCGAGCGACTAATCAAATTGCGTGCGTTTGCAGTATCGTATCAGTTGTGATACTGTATTCGTGATTTCCTGTCCTGGTTCGTAGTAACTGAAGGAAAGTCATCGAGTAAATCAAAATCCTCAAGGAAGTATTACAGGCCCTCTGCTATTTCCGACCTACATAAAGGACATAGGAAACAATCTGAGCAGCCCCTGTTATATTTTTTGCAGATGATGCTGTCATTTACCGTCTAGTAAAGTCACAAGGATATCTAAACCAACTACAAAATGATTTAGACAAGATATCTGTATGGTACAATTGACACTACATAATGAAAAGTGTGAAGTGATCCACTTGAGTACTAAAAGGAATCCATTACATTGCTGTTACAAGTTAAATCAAACAAATTTAGAGGCTAGAAATGCAACTAAATACTTAGGGATTAAAGTTATGCATAGCTTATATTGAAACGATCACATAGATAATGTTATAGTGAACGAAACTTAAGACTGCCATTTATTGGTAGAAAACTTAGAAAATGCAACAAGTCTACAACAGTAACTGCCTATTCTACGCACACTACTAGAGAGTGGAATGGTAGAGAAATTGCTGAAGGTGGTTGGATGAACACTCTGCGAGGCGCTTGATTGTCGATTTCAGAGAAATCATATAGATATACACTCCTGGAAATGGAAAAAGAACACATTGACACCGGTGTGTCAGACCCACCATACTTGCTCCGGACACTGCGAGAGGGCTATACAAGCAATGATCACAAGCACGGCACAGCGGACACACCAGGAACCGCGGTGTTGGCCGTCGAATGGCGCAAGCTGCGCAGCATTTGTGCACCGCCGCCGTCAGTGTCAGCCAGTTTGCCGTGGCATACGGAGTTTCATCGCAGTCTTTAACACTGGTAGCATGCCGCGACAGCGTGGACGTGCACCGTATGTGCAGTTGACGGACTTTGAGCGAGGGCGTATAGTGGGCATGCGGGAGGCCGGGTGGACGTACCGCCGAATTGCTCAACACGTGGGGCGTTAGGTCTCCACAGTACATCGAGGTTGTCGCCAGTGGTCGGCGGAAGGTGCACGTGCCCGTCGACCTGGGACCGGACCGCAGCGACGCACGGATGCACACCAAGACAGTAGGATCCTACGCAGTGCCTTAGGGGACCGCACCGCCACTTCCCAGCAAATTAGGGACACTGTTGCTCCTGGGGTATCGGCGAGGACCATTCGCAACCGTCTCCATGAAGCTGGGCTACGGTCCCGCACACCGTTAGGCCGTCTTCCGCTCACGCCCCAACATCGTGCAGCCCGTCTCCAGTGGTATCGCGACAGGCGTGAATAGAGGGACGAATGGAGACGTGTCGTCTTCAGCGATGAGAGTCGCTTCTGCCTTGGTGCCAGTGATGGTCGTATGCGTGTTTGGCGCCGTGCAGGTGAGCGCCACAATCAGGACTGCATACGACCGAGGCACACAGAGCCAACACCCGGCATCGTGGTGTGGGGAGCGATCTCCTACGCTGGCCGTACACCTCTGGTGATCATCGAGGGGACACTGAATAGTGCACGGTACATCCAAACCGTCATCGAACCCATCGTTCTACCATTCCTAGACCGGCAAGGGAACTTGCTGTTCCAACAGGACAATGCACGTCCGCATGTATCCCGTGCCACCCAACGTGCTCTAGAAGGTGTAAGTCAACTACCCTGGCCAGCAAGATCTCCGGATCTGTCCCCCATTGAGCATGTTTGGGACTGGATGAAGCGTCGTCTCACGCGGTCTGCACGTCCAGCACGAACGCTGGTCCAGCTGAGGCGACAGATGGAAATGGCATGGCAAGCCGTTCCACAGGACTACATCCAGCATCTCTAAGATCGTCTCCATGGGAGAATAGCAGCCTGCATTGCTGCGAAAGGTGGATATACACTGTACTAGTGCCGACATTGTGCATGCTCTGTTGCCTGTGTCTATGTGCCTGTGGTTCTGTCAATGGGATCATGTGATGTATCTGACGCCAGGAATGTGTCAATAAAGTTTCCCCTTCCTGGGACAATGAATTCACGGTGTTCTTATTTCAATTTCCAGGAGTGTATATGCAGATGAGAGATACGATACCGTTTCAAAAAAATGGTTCAAATGGCTCTGAGCACTATGGGACTCAACTGTTATTGTCATTAGGCCCCTATAACTTAGAACTACTTAAACCTAACTAACCTAAGGACATCACACACATCCATGCCCGAGGCAGGATTCGAACCTGCGACCGTAGCAGTAGCACGGTTCCGAACTGAGCGCCTAGAACCGCGAGACCACCGCGGCCGGCGATACCGTTTTTCCAGCGACCTGATGTCATAGGCTTTCTAGTTGGTTATGCGACTAAAATGGTACTGAATTGTCTGATAAGGCTACTAGCGGAGTTGGAAGTCAGCTTGAGACTTAAAGAGTGAATTAACTGCGATTGTGAGCATAAACTGCCACAGATACATTCAGCAGAGATGAATTTCTCACGACTGGAAAAGCCTTCAGATCTCACGTTTGACAATAAAAATAAGTAGAACTATTTGAAAAAACTACAGTCTCTTACCAGTTTTATCAGTTTGCTGTAGGATATCAGAGTTTAAACGTAATAACCTGAAACAAAATAATCTTTATCACTGGGCTAAATCAGTTACTCGTGGCTTCAGCCATGTTGTAGAAATGTTTGGGAGCAGCACGGTCTACAGAAAAGGAAATGGAAAGATCACCAGGGATCACACAACAATAAGGGAAATGGAAGTTAGGATTCATGGATTACCCATATACAAGAATGTTATATGAAAGATAATTCCTGTTGCCAGACAAACAGAGTAATTCACTAATGTATAAAAACGAACAAAGCAAATGGCCATGACCTCCGTATACTATTGAATCAAGTATGAGTTTTCAGCCTGAGATATTGAATAACCAGCTGGCCATTAACACTGCAATACCATGAAGACAGCAGTGTTGCTGTTGTTGTGGTCTTCAGATCAGAGACAGGTTTGATGTAGCTCTCCGTGATACTTTATCCTGTGTAAGCTTATTCATCTCATAGTACCTACTGAAAGCTACATCCATCTGAATCGTAGTATATTCACCTCTTGGTCTCCCTCTACCATTTTTACCCTCCAAACTGCCCTCCAATACTAAATTGATGACCCCTTGATACCTCAGAACATGTCCTACCAACCTATCCCTTCTTCTAGTTAAGTTGTGCAACAAATTTCTCCTCTCCCCATTTCTGTTCAATACCTCCTCATTAGTTATGTGATCTACCCATCTAATCTTCAGCATTCTTCTGTAGCAACAAATTTCGAAAGCTTCTATTCTCGTCTTGTCCATACCATTTATCGTAGATGTTTACTTCCATACATGGCTACACCCCATACAAATACTTTCAGAAAAGATTTCCTGAAACTTAAATCTGTACTCGATGTTAACAAATTTCTCTTCTTCAAACACACATTCCTTGCCATTGCCATTCCACATTTTATATCCTCTCTACTTCGACCATCATTAGTTATTTTGCTCCCCAAATAGCAAAACTTCGTTACAACTTTAAGTGTCTTATTTCCTAATCTAATTCCCTCAGCATCACCTTATTTAATTAGATTACATTTCATTATCCTCGTTTTGCTTTTGTTGATGCAAATCTTATATCCTCCTTTCAAGACACTGTCGATGCCACACAGCTGCTCTTCCAGGTCCTTTGCTGTGTCTGACAGTATTACAATGTCAAAAACTTCACAGTTTTTACTTCTTCTCCATGGATTTTAATTCCTGCTCCGAATTTTTCTTTTGTTTCCTTTACTGCTTGCTCTATATACAGACTGAATAACATCGGGGATAGGCTACAACCCTGCCTCACGCCACTCCCAACCACTGCTTCCCTTTCATGCCCCTCGATTCTTATGACTGCCATCTGGTTTCTGTACAAATTGTAAATAGTCTTTCGTTCCCTGTATTTGACCCCTGCCACCTTCAGAATTTGAAAGAGTATTCCAGTCTATAGTCAACAGATTACTCTAAGTCTACAAATGCTAGAAACGTAGGTTTGCCATTCCTTAATCTTTCTTCTAATAAAAGTTGTAAGGTCAGCATTGCCTCAGGTGTTCCAATATTTCTACGGAATCCAAACTGATCTTCCCCGAGGTCGGCTTGTACCAGTTCTTCCATTCGTCTGTAAAGAATTGGCATTAGTATTTTGTAGCTGTGACTTATTAAACTGATAGTTCGGTAATTTTCACATCTGTCAACACCTGCTTACTTTGGGATTGGAATTATTAAATTCCATTTGAAGTCTGAGGGTATTTCCCCTGTCTCACACATTTTGCTCATGAGAGGGTAGAGTTTTGTCATGGTTTGCTCTCCCAAGGCTGTGAATAGTTCTAATGGAATGTTGTCAACTCCTGGGACCTTGTTTCGACTAAGGCCTTCCAGTACTCTGTGAAAGTGTTCACACATTATCATATCTCCTATTTCATCTTCATCTACATTCTCTTCCATTTCTATAATATTGTCCTCAAGGACATCACACTTGCATTGACCGTCCATATACTCCTTTCACATTTCTGCTTCCATCTGATCTCTTGATACTCGTACAAGTGGATCTCTTTTCCCCAAAGGTCTCTCTAATTTTCCTTTAGCATCTATCTTACCCCTAGAGATGTATGCCTCTACATCATTACATTTGTCCTCTTGCCTCCCCTGCTTAATCATTTGGCACCTCCTGTAGACCGCATTTTTGAGAAGTTTGTATTCCTTTTTGTCTGCTTCATTTATTGCATCTCTATATTTTCTCCTTTCATCACTTGAATTCAATATATCTTCTGTTACCCAAATATTTCTACTAACCCTCGTCTTTTTACCTACTTGATACTCTGCTGCCTTCACTATTTCATCTCTCGAAGCTACCCATTCTTCTTCTACTGTATTTCTTTCCTCCATCTTGTCAATCGTTCCCTAATGCTCTCTCTGAAACTCTCTACAACATCTGGTTCTGTTTGTTTATTCAGGACCCATCTCCTTAAATTCGCACCTTCTTAAAGTTTCTTTAGTTTTAATGTGCAGTTCATGATCAATAGATTGTTGTCAGAGGCTACATCTGTCACTGGAAACCCCTTACAGCTTGAAACCTGGTTCCTAAATCTCTGTCTTACCATTATATAATCTATCTGAAACCTTCTATTGTCTCCAGGCCTCTTCCATGTGTACAACCTTGTTTCACGATTCTTGACCGAAGTGTTAACTATGATTAAGTTATGCTCTGTGCAAAATTCTACCAGACGGCTTCCTCTTACATTTCTTACCCCAATTCCATATTCAACTACTACGTTTCCTTCTCTTCCTTTTCCTACTACTGAATTCCAGTCACCCATGACTATTAAATTTTCGTTTCCCTTCATGATCTCAATAGTTTCTTTTACCTTATCATACATTTCATCAATCTCTTCATCATCTGAGGAGCTGGTTGGCATATAAACTTGTACTACTGTAGTAAGCGTGGGCACCGTATCTACTTCGGTACAATAATGCATTCACTATATTGTTTGTAGTAGCTTGCCTGCATTCCAATTTTTTTATTCATTATTAAACAAACTCCTGCATTACACATATTAGCTTTTGTATTTATAAATCTGTTTTCACCTGACCAGAAGTCTTGTTCCTCCTAAGACGGTACGTAGGAATCGTTAAACTGGCAGGAAGTGTACTACAAGTTTTGTCATGCAAATGAGCAGCGTTTTAGCGCAACCGCACGAAGCAGTTAAGAGTAACACCATCTACATCCCGTATGTAAGGGAAGAGCTCGCTATTTATTTAGAAATACCTTCTGAATGACGGTTGTTTGAGATAAGACGGTGCTGTGCTTACTGTAAGAAGGAGAAACGCCTACTAACACGCGAGGGAATTCGACAGGCAGTTTTGTGGCCTATAGAAATGGAGGTTTCTTGTTCCTAGAGTCGAGGGATATGAAAGGGAAGCAGTGGTTGAGAAGGGAGTGGAGACAGGGTTGTTGCCTCTCCCTGATGTTGTTCAATCTGTATATTGAGCAAGCAGTAAAGTAAACAAAAGAAAAATTCGGAGTAGGTAATAAAATCCATGTACACGAAATAAAATCTTTGAGGTTTGCCGATGACATTGTAATCCTGTCGGAGACAGCAAAGGACCTGGAAGAGCAGCTTCGTGGCATGGACAGTGTCTTGAAAGAAGG
This sequence comes from Schistocerca gregaria, assembly GCF_023897955.1. Taxonomy (NCBI): domain Eukaryota; kingdom Metazoa; phylum Arthropoda; class Insecta; order Orthoptera; family Acrididae; genus Schistocerca; species Schistocerca gregaria. The sequence continues at coordinate 1,019,864,985 of NC_064920.1, forward strand.
ATATAAGAGGGGCATCAACAAAAGCAAAATGAGGATAATGAAATGTAATCTAATTAAATAAGGTGATGCTGAGGGAATTAGATTAGGAAATGAGACACTTAAAGTAGTAAAGGAGTTCTGCTATTTGGGGAGCAAAATAAATGATGGTCGAAGTAGGGAGGATATAAAATGTAGACTGGCAATGGCAAGGAAAGCATTTCTCAAGAAGAGAAATTTGTTAACATCGAGTATGGATTTAAGTGTTAGGCAGTCGTTTCTGAAAGTATTTCTATGGAATGTAGCCATATACGGGAGTGAAACATGGACGATAAATAATTTGGACAAGAAGAGAATAGAAACTTTCGAAATGTGCTGCTACAGAAGAATGCTGAAGATTAGATGGGTAGATCACATAACTAATGAGGAAGTATTGAATAGGATCGGTTGGTAGGACATGATCTGAGGCATCAAGGGATCACCAGTTTAGTATTGGAGGGCAGCGTGGAGGGTAAAAATGGTAGAGGGAGACCAAGAGATTAATACACTAAGCAGTTTCAGAAGGATGTAGGTTGCAGTAGACCCTGGGAGATGAAGAAGCTTGCACAGGATAGAGTAGCATGGAGAGCTGCATCAAACCTGACTCAGGACTGAAGACCCCAACAACAACAACAGACATTTCTGGTATTAGGATCCCACGACCGCCGTGCAAATATAGGGTGCAGGTGCTCAAGAGGTACATACTAAACGCCATGAAGGGTCTCAAAGATTCCGCGCAACTATAGCCCGGGAGAACACGCACATTATTCACTCAGTTATGCAGGACCGTACAATCATATCACGTACCTTCGATGAAGAAATATGCTCAGTACGTTTGCAGGGTGTCTTCACCTAAACGGCAATACCATACTATATCGAATAATTTCCCTGCAGAGGGTCCGAAATATCAAGCGTGTAAGAACACACTGAAAAATACCATGACGTGGCCTGACAACCTAGAAGATTTTACCTTCAGCGAAACGACCTAGTTTGCGCTAGTAAAAGTGTGACAACGTCTGCAGCACCACGGTCGGAAGGATAGCGACCGTTTCTGCAGCTGACTTTAACTCTGCACGCTTTTGGTGTCGAATGTGGTGCGTCCAGTGACAACAATTGACGCGGCGCTTTTCAGATGAGTACCGATTCTGTGGACGGGAACGTGAGAGTAATAGATGCCAGGACATCGATGAAAACGCATTGTACCGGAATGAATTCGTTATGGTCATATGGATCTGGCAATGGTTATATAGCATAAGGTGGCGTTGGATAGACAATACAACCACCTCCTGTTGGCACAATCTGTGATTTGAACCGTCTGACTTGTTAAGAGAGGTTGCTGTGACATGTCCTTGAGATGTCTGTAATGTTATCTTTCAACACGATAACACGAGACCGCGTGTTCTACATCTACATGTATACTCAGAAAGCCACGATATGGTTCGTGGCGGGTTACTTAAAACTACTACTAGCTATTTCTTTTCCTGTTCCACTCGCAAGTAGAGAAAGTGGAAAACGACTGCTGTATGCCTCTGTACGAACCGTGATCTCTTTAATCTTATCTTCCTGATCCCTACGCGAAATGTACGTAGACGAAACTAGAATCTTTCGTTAGGCAGCCTCAAGTGCCAGCTCTCTAAATTTTCTGAACAGTGCTCATCGAAAGGAAAAGGCGGCTTCCCTCCCGCGATCCCCATTTGAGTTCTCTAAGGCTCTCCGTAACACTTGCGTGTTATACCAACCTACTAGTAACAAATCCCCCAGCCCGCTTCTGAACTGATTCGATGACTTCATTTAATCCCACTTGGTGCGGATCCGAAACACTCTAACAGTACCGAACAATGGGTCACACCAGTGTCCTATTTGTTGTCTCCTTTCCAGATGAACCACTCTTTCCTGTGATTCTCCCAATAACCCGATGTCGACCACCCGCCTTTCCTACCACAATCCTTTCATGTTCGTTCCACTTCATATAGCTCTGCAACGTTGCGCCTAGATGTCTAAAAAATATGTGTGTGTCAAGCAGCATTTTTTTTTTTCTGGTCATCTCTCTACTAACTGGTATGATGCGGCCCGCCACGAATTCCTTTACTGTGCTAACCTCTTCATCTCAGAGTAGCACTTGCAACCTCCGTCCTCAATTATTTGCTTGACGTATTCCAATCACTGTCTTCCTCTACAGTTTTTGCCCTCAACAGTTCCCTCTAGTACCATGGAAGTCATTTCCTCATGTCTTAGCAGATGTCCTATCATCCTGTCCCTTCTCCTTATCAGTGTTTTCCAAATATTCCTTTCCTCTCCGATTCTGCGTAGAACCTCCTCATTCCTTACCTTATCAGTCCACCTAATTTTCAAAATTCGTCTATAGCACCACGTCTCAAATGTTTCGATTCTCTTCTGTTCCGGTATTCCCACAGTCCATGTTTCACTACCATACAATGCGGTACTCCACACGTACAGACTCAGAAATTTCTTCCTCAAATTAAGTCCGGTATTTGATATTAGTAGACTTCTCTTGGCCAGAAATGCCTTTTTTGCCATAGCGAGTCTGCTTTTGATGTCCTCCTTGCTCCGTCCGTCATTGGTTATTTTACTGCCTAAGTAGCAGAATTCCTTAACTTCATTGACTTTGTGACCATCAATCCTGATGTGAGGTTTCTCGCTGTTCTCATTTCTACTACTTCTCATTACCTTCGTCTTTCTCCGATTTACTCTCAAACCATACTGTGTACTCATTAGACTGTTCATTCCGTTCAGCAGATCATTTAATTCTTCTTCACTTTCACTCAGGATACCAATGACATCAGCGAATCGTATCATTGATATCCTTTCACCTTGTATTTTAATTCCACTCCTGAACCTTTCTTTTATTTCCGTCATTGCTTCCTCGATGTACAGATTGAAGAGTAGGTGCGAAAGGCTACAGCCTTGTTTTACACCCTTCTTAATACGAGCACTTCGTTCTTGATCGTCCACTCTTATTATTCCCTCTTGGTTGTTGTACATATTGTATATTACCCGTCTCTCCCTATAGGTTACCCGTACTTTTTTCAGAATCTTGTTCAGCTTGCACCATTTTATATTGTCGAACGCTTTTTCCAGGTCGACAAATCCTATGAACGTGTCTTGATTTTTCTTTAGCCTTACTTCCATTATTAGCCGTAACGTCAGAATTGCCTCTCTCGTGCCTTTACATTTCCTAAAGCCAAACTGATCGTCACATAGTGCATTCTCAATTTTCTTTTCCAGTCTTCTGTAAATTATTCTCGTAAGCAGCTTCGATGCATGTGCTGTTAAGCTGATTGTGCGATAATTCTCGCACTTGTCAGCTCTTGCCGTCTTCGGAATTGTGTGATGATGCTTTTCCGAAAGTCAGACGGTATTTCGCCAGAGTCCTATATTCTACACAACAACGTGAATAGTCGTTTTGTTGCCACTTCCCCTAATGATTTTAGAAATTCTGATGGAATGTTATCTATCCCTTCCGTCTTATTCGACCGTAAGTCCTCCAAAGCTCTTTTAAATTCCGATTTTAATACTGGATCCCCTATCTCTTCTAAATCGACTCCTGTTTCTTCTTCTATCACATCAGACAAATCTTCAACCTCATAGAGGCTTTCCATGTATTTCTTTCCACCAATCTGCTCTCTCCTCTGCATTTAACAGTGGAATTCCCGTTGCACTCTTAATGTTACCACCGTTGCTTTTAATGTCACCAAAGGTTGTTTTGACTTTCCTGTATGCTGAGTCTGTTCTTCCGACAATCTTATCTTTTTCGATGTCTTCACATTTTTCCTGCAGCCATTTCGTCTTAGCTTCCGTGCACTTCCTATTTATTTCATTCCTCAGCGACTTGTATTTCTGTATCCCGATTTTCCCGGAACATGTTTGTACTTCCTCCTTTCATCAATCAACTGAAGTATTTCTTCTGTTACCCATGGTTTCTTCGGAGCTACCTTCTTTGTACCAATGTTTTCCATCCCAACTTCTGTGATGGCCGTTTTTAAAGACGTCCATTCCTCTTCAACTGTGTTGCCTACTGCGCTATTCCTTATTTCTGTATCTATAGCGTTAGAGAACTTCAAACGTATGTCATCATTCCTTAGAACTTCCGTATCCCACTTCTTAGCGTATTGATTCTTCCTGATTAATGTCTTGAACTTCAGCCTACTCTTCATCACAACTATATTGTGATCTGAGTCTATATCTGCTCCTGGGTACGCCTTACAATCCAGTATCTGACTTCGGAACCTCTGTCTGACCATGATGTAATCTCATTGAAATCTTCCCGTATCTCCCCGCCTTTTCCATGTATACCTCCTCCTCTTGTGATTCTTGAACAGGGTATTCGCTATTACTAGCTGAAACTTGTTCCAGAACTCAATTAGTCTTTCTCCTCTTTCATTCCTTGTCCCAAGCCCATATTCTCCTGTAACCTTTTCTTCTACTCGTTGCTTTACAACTGAATTCCAGTCGCTCATGACTATTAGATTTTCGTCCCCCTTTACATACTGCATTACCCTTTCAATATCCTCATACACTTTCTGTATCCGTTCATCTTCAGCTTGCGACGTCGGCATGTATACCTGAACTATCGTTGTCGGTGTTGGTCTGCTGTCGTTTCTGATTAGAACAACCCGGTCACTGAACTGTTCACAGTAACACACCCTCTGCCCTGCCTTCCTATTCATAACGAATCCTACACCTGTTATACCATTTTCTGCTGCTGTTGATATTACCCGATACTCATCTGACCAGAAATCCTTGTCTTCCTTCCACTTCACTTCACTGACCCCTACTATATCTAGATTGAGCCTTTGCATTTCCGTTTTCAGATTTTCTAGTTTCCCTACCACGTTCAAGCTTCTGACATTCCACGACCCGACTCGTAGAACTTTATCCTGTCGTTGATTATTCACTCTTTTTCTCATGGTAACTTCCCCCTTGGCAGTCCCCTCCCGGAGATCCGGATGGGGGACTATTCCGGAATCTTTTGCCAATGGAGAGATCATCATGACACTTCTTCAACTACAGGCCACATGTCCTATGGATACACGTTACGTGTCTTTAATGCAGTGGTTTCCATTGCCTTCTGCATCCTCATGTCGGTGATCATTGCTGATTCTTCCGCCTTTAGGGGCAATTTCTCACCCCTAGGACAAGAGAGTGCCCTGAACCTCTATCAGCTCCTCCACCCTCTTTGACAAGGCCGTTGGCAGAATGAGGCTGACTTCTTATGCCGGAAGTCTTCAACCGCCAATGCTGATTATTTATCAAAATTTAGACAGTGGCGGGGGTCGAACCCGGGACCGAAGACGTTTTGATTAGGAATGAAACACGCTACCCCTTTTTTTATTTTTTTTATTATTTTATTTATGTCTCATTTTGATCGTTTTCGTTCGTTGTATCTGCTCGGTGCGGACGTCGCGAGACATCCGTTTATGTTCGTTGTTGCTCGATTAACACAGTTTTTTATTACAGAGGGCAGCTAACCCTCTGACCGAACACGCTGAGCTACCGTGCCGGCCTACCACGGGTTAGTCTACGTTATATTCGAACATTATGGGCTTGATTTTCCTACTGATCTGTTTTAACTTGTGTTTTTTGTCTTTAGGGCTAACTATCATTCATCACACCAGCTATAAATTTGGTCTACGCCATTTTGTACCCTCCCACAGTCACTCAACATCGACCCATCCCGTACACCAGAGTATGATGAGCATAGAGCCACAGATTGGTGTTGACCCTGCCCCCAGATCATTTATGTATACAGCGGTCCTATCACACTTACCTGGGGCATTGGGGCATTCCTGACGATACTTTTTCTAGCAGTGGAAGACAAAATACCTTATGTTGCTTAAGGAGTCTTCGAGCCAGTGAGGCTTGGCCGTGAAGCCTGAGCTACCTCGATAGAGAGTGTTTTTGATTGTCGACCGATCACTTTCTCTTAATCTGTCAACAGCTGGACATATCAGGTCATGGACTGTGTAGTTAATGTCATGCCGTCATACCACGACTAATAGTGGTCATTCGCTACGATGTCCTACCGAGCTTACCCGTTGATGCTGCGAGAGGTGCCAACGTTGTGTACCAATTTCGTATGCTGTATACCCCTAGATCAGTCCGCAGCTCGTCGTCTCACAGTAGCGTTTTCGCTTCCCGAGCACGGGGTCCCTGGTTCGATTCCCGGCGGTGTCAGTGATTTTCACCTGCCTTGAGATGACTGGATGTAGTTCTGTCGTCTTCATCATCATCATCATCATCATCCATTCCCATTACGGTCGGAGGAAGGCAATGGCAAACCCCCTCCGCTAGGACTTTGCCTAGTACAGAGGTGCGATTTTCCCGCATCGTCCTCTACGCTCTGTCGAGGTGTATGGGGCTTCATCATCATCATCATATCGCCTTCATATTTAATCATGCATTTCCGCTACCATAGCGAGCCGCGCTGCGAGATCAATAGCTAGCGTCTTGTGAGCTAAGCGCTTTTTTTTTTTTTTTTTTTTTTTGGCGGTTCGAGGTTTTCTGGTCTCTCTCTCTGACGTAGGAAGGAAGCAGTGGAGCGAGCGAGATGACATTGTGGAAGCTAGCGGCGGTTGGTAGTGGTGTGCAGCGAAGCGTACGTGCTTCTTGGGGACCAACAGTTGAAAACCAAGAGGAAGGGAAGCGCCAAGCTGCTTCAAACAAACTGTATGCAACCGAGGCAAGGTTCTGTCAAACATTAAAAATGACTATCACACATCAACAAAAGGAGGCAGGTCGTAACTCTGTCCTCGGCTGGAAAAAGAAAAGAGGCAGTGGCCCAGAACACCACGACAAAGACATTCCGAGCGAATAGGGCAGCCCAGGGTACGATTCCTAGGCTTCTCCGAATCGCGCTGACGTCTTCAGGACGAAACCTGTTACAAAGCGAACTCTCACAGCCTCGACAGGGTTAGCCTCGCCAAAAAAGATCGCTTTCACAACGACACCGTCCCGTACGGTCAACGCCGTGTTTATACCAGCTCTAAATGTGATACCTTTTTTAGAGCTGTACTAAAGGCTTTAGCTTTGCTTTACCGTTTCACTATTTAAGGCAGTGTTTGATGTGCATGCTGCAGCGCTCGACTTACTCTTGCCTGTCGGGGGATGTGGTCCGAGGTCTATACGTGGGGTCTGTGGTGCCGAGAGCGGGCTTGTGACCTGGTCTGACTTCGACATTATTGATCAATATTTACTGTGTGTGTGTCTAAAATTTTGAAGCATGTCTAAACTGTTTAACAAATGGTATTTGGAGTTTAATAATTTTTCTTAAAATTAATCTTTAGTATTATTCTCGTTTTGCAGTAAAAATCTTCGGTGGTTATACCTTGCTCCTGGTTTGGAAAAGAATTTATTGGTGGCCAATCAATTTTTGAAGGAAGTACTTAATAACAAAAGATGTTCAATGGCTTTCCCTAGTCCCTCCCCCAGTGTCTGACTATTCCCTATAACTAGGTACGTACCCTTCTTGCCTGTTACACATACAGAGCGAACATTAATAAAACCAACAACCTGCAGGGACGGGTTCCTGACTTGTAATGGGGGGAGAAGGTCCTATGAACTTGTGACCGAAAATGCATCGTTGCCACGGTAGATGACATTGACGAATGAAAGTTTCTCTGACCTCTTGACAAGTGTTCCGGGTTTGTTGCAGGCTGTGTGATTGCCGCTGCTTACTGCACGTAGGTCGAGAGGCTGCAAGGATACATTCAAACAAAAATTTTTAACGTGGTGCCGGTGAGTCAGCAAATGTAAAATGGAATTATACACTCCTGGAAATTGAAATAAGAACACCGTGAATTCATTGTCCCAGGAAGGGGAAACTTTATTGACACATTCCTGGGGTCAGATACATCACATGATCACACTGACAGAACCACAGGCACATAGACACAGGCAACAGAGCATGCACAATGTCGGCACTAGTACAGTGTATATCCACCTTTCGCAGCAATGCAGGCTGCTATTCTCCCATGGAGACGATCGTAGAGATGCTGGATGTAGTCCTGTGGAACGGCTTGCCATGCCGTTTCCACCTGGCGCCTCAGTTGGACCAGCGTTCGTGCCGGACGTGTAGACCGCGTGAGACGACGCTTCATCCAGTCCCAAACATGCTCAATGGGGGACAGATCCGGAGATCTTGCTGGCCAGGGTAGTTGACTTACACCTTCTAGAGCACGTTGGGTGGCACGGGATACATGCGGACGTGCATTGTCCTGTTGGAACAGCAAGTTCCCTTGCCGGTCTAGGAATGGTAGAACGATGGGTTCGATGACGGTTTGGATGTACCGTGCACTATTCAGTGTCCCCTCGACGATCACAAGAGGTGTACGGCCAGTGTAGGAGATCGCTCCCCACACCATGATGCCGGGTGTTGGCCCTGTCTGCCTCGGTCGTATGCAGTCCTGATTGTAGCGCTCACCTGCACGGCACCAAATACACATACGACCATCATTGGCACCAAGGCAGAAGCGACTCTCATCGCTGAAGACGACACGTCTCCATTCGTCCCTCCATTCACGCCTGTCGCGATACCACTGGAGGCGGGCTGCACGATGTTGGGGCGTGAGCGGAAGACGGCCTAACGGTGTGCGGGACCGTAGCCCAGCTTCATGTAGACGGTTGCGAATGGTCCTCGCCGATACCCCAGGAGCAACAGTGTCCCTAATTTGGTGGGAAGTGGCGGTGAGGTCCCCTACGGCACTGCGTAGGATCTTACGGTCTTGGCGTGCATCCGTGCGCCGCTGCGGTCCGGTCCCAGGTCGATCGGCACGTGCACCTTCCGCCGACCACTGGCGACAACATCGATGCATTGTGGAGACCTCACGCCCCACGTGTTGAGCAATTCGGCGGTACGTCCACCCGGCCTCCCGCATGCCCACTATACGCCCTCGCTCAAAGTCCGTCAACTGCACATACGGTTCACGTCCACGCTTTCGCGGCATGCTACCAGTGTTAAAGACTGCGATGGAGCTCCGTATGCCACGGCAAACTGGCTGACACTGACAGTGGCGGTGCACAAATGCTGCGCAGCTAGCGCCATTCGACGGCCAACACCGCGGTTCCTGGTGTGTCCGCTGTGTCGTGCGTGTGATCATTGCTTGTACAGCCCTCTCGCAGTGTCTGGAGCAAGTATGGTGGGTCTGACACACCAGTGTCAATGTGTTCTTTTTTCCATTTCCAGGAGTGTATTAAATTTCAACCTCCAGATGAATAAGCAAAGAAACTTTACCTAGGTTTAGGCTATAATAATGTAGCCTTCATCACAAATTTCACAATATAAAATTAAATTAAAACTTGACAGATATTAGCCTTGTAAATCTTAAAATGTTAATGTTACAGCACATAGTCATAAGACTGCGTCATTTCTACTACTGCTTTGCAGATAGGTCACACCAACAGGCCAGCAGATGGCTCCCGGACGCTCAGTCGTAATTCACGCAATGTTTCAAGCCCTTTTGTTTGGACGTTTGTTTGATCGTAGGTCCTTTCAGATAGACGAAGTTGCAGGCGGACTGTAAGAATACCTTTCATGGAGGAACCGGTTTTTAGAGTACATTGACACCAACTCTACTACAATCTCCAGACAAATGGCTCGGAACATGGTGGAAGCCAAAGGTCGCACCCCATGGAAAAAAAATGTTGAAATGTGTGTGAAATCTTATGGGACATAACTTCAAAAAAAAAAAAAAAAGTTTCAAATGGCTCTGAGTACTATGGGACTTATCACCTATGGTCATCAGTCCCCTATAACTTAAAACAACTTAAACCTAACTAACCTAAGGACGTCACCCAACACCCAGTCATCACGAGGCAGAGAAAATACCTGACCCCGCCTGGAATCGAACAAGGGAACCCGGGCGCGGGAAGCGAGAACGCTACCGCACGACCGCGAGCTGCGGACGGGACTTAACTGCTACGGTCATCAGTCCCTAAGCTTACACACTACTTAACCTAAATTATCCTAAGGACAAACACACACCCCCATGCCCGAGGGAGGACTCGAACCTCCGCCGGGACCAGCCGCACAGTCCATAACTGCAGCGCCTTAGACCGCTCGGCTAATCCTTCGCGCACCCCATGGAGGCCACTTTGAATATCTGTTGTGGGATGGATGCGATGCTGCTCTAATGTGTTCCGGGACATTTTGTTGCCATTGCACGCCGAGCGGTCTAAGGCGCTGCAGTCATGGACTGTGCGGCTGGTCCCGGCGGAGGTTCGAGTCCTCCCTCGGGCATGGATGCGTGTGTTTGTCCATAGGATACTTTAGGTGGTGTAGTGTGTAAGCTTAGGAACTGATGACCTTAGAAGTTAAGTCTCATAAGAATACACGCACATTTGAACATCATTTCAAGCACACCGTTCACATATGACCTGTTACCTCCATTTCCCGTCAGGAGTAAGTCCCAACAATTTGTTGCATCTGTACTGTATACGGATGATTTTAATAGCCAGCAGACGTGGATCGTTTCAAGGCGTGGATGGTGGACAGTGCAAGCCTCAGCCAGAGGCTGTCTCGCGCAACCTTTGCCCGCCACTGGCCCGCAAGTCGTCGGCGCCGCAGCAGATGTGGCCTCGCGCTGTGTCCCCAGCGGAGCGGCCGCCGCAGCCATAACCGTAAACACGCGCATTTCCCGCCGCATTTCACCCGAATGCATGCGGAGCGCTGCCCGCAGCGCCGGCGGGCCGCACACAGCCACACGGCCGCTGCGACTCCGGGCCGCAGTCACTCCAGCGCCGGCGCCGCGCGCTCTGTCATCCAAACGGCTGCCATTAGGGGCCTCAAAAAGTTTCCTGCCACGCCGCGCTTTGCGTTCATATTGCTCGTTTTCTATCACGATTAGATATACCTCCTGCAGACACAAACACACACACACACACAAAATCACACATATACACACAAACGAGCGCGCTGGCTTTCGACACTGCAACATGTTACGACCATAAGCTACGAAATACCATCCATAACTCAGCAAAATCACAACCGACTCCAATTTTTATGATCGCCACCTAAATCTGACGTTAGCAGCTCGTAGCTCATAAAGAATGACGTGTGTTGGAAGCTCGTGTCACCATGGTTGCGCGATGAATGTAAAACGCAGTCCTGCACGTACGTAATACGCACACGTCAGTTACTTCCCGCACGTACAGGAAGAAGGGACATTACGCGACTACTCAACAATAAACGATTTCGTAGCGGGTTGGCATTTAGCCGCTGAAATGCTATTTCTTCTCTTGCTAATTCGGCCGTATATCTTTCGGACGCCTTCCGAGTGTGCCGATAGATCGATGCAATGGTTTTCTTTCTGATCTGAAGTTTAAAGTGAGGCCACTCTTCTGGGGACCTACGCCCCCTGGTAAGAGGCGGCGCCCGGCCTGGATGGAAGGACCTTAATTGTGGTTCCTCTCTTTTGAGCCCAACCCGACTCTCACCTATGGTAGTTCGGAAAAAGCCACTGTTCAGGTCGTGTTGTCGGCGAGGCCGGGAGGTGCTTGCGCCTGATGTACTCTACTAGGAGCCTTGTAGACTCAACACAAACCGTTAACGTCATTACCTTATTACCTTTACCACAAGTACCCTTTCATTAGCAACTTTGAGCCAAGCACAAAATCATTTACCTCTCTATTATATATCGTAAATAGTTTAGCAAGCTGGACATGGAGGTCTTAGTCTTAGTTTCTTGCTTTAACGTACCTAATCTCTTCTACTTGTTAGTTTTCAGGATGGTAGATGTTAAAGGCATGGTGAGCGACGGCCAGCGTCTTGAGGGTCATTCCAAGACCCGGGCCGCTGCCCAAAACCAGGTGACGGGCAATATTATACCTATCACTTCTCTATTCAATTCTCTTCCTTCCTTCTTTCTAAATATTTAATTTCGTTTTGTTTATTAATATATCACTTGATTTTGTATTAGTTATACGTTTTTCTAATGCTGCATAAAAAAGATATCAAATGGATGTAAAGAAATAGAACCTGCCTCCACGTGGCGGGACACGGGCAACGGTGTGAGAGGGGACGGGAGCCGGGGTGGTGTGTTACTTTCAGTCACACCGAACGCCGAACCAGTCACAGTGGCTAAGTGGCAACATACGACCCACCGTAGGAAATTAGACTGTGGGTCATAAAATATAAGCAGCTAGTGAAAGAAAAAAAGTGTTCTTTCGCACCGGCCTTTAAACCCGCTGACTGCCTCACTAAACATACGGCCATAGACAACAAGCGATAAGGATGCCGCTCTGGAGCATAAAGTGTTGTACATACTGAATCTGTTATTAGCCGTGTAACTAACCTGTTTCTACGGGTTATTAAGGTAAGATTAGGGTCGCCTCCGACTCTAACCTTATAACTAATGGAAGGTTTGAGCGAGTCGGAAAATAAATTAATTTGATCAGAGACCAAAAACTCATAAAAATGCATACGTCGTGATATCGCTCATAGAGGATGCGATGTAATTAATAGTATTGCCCGTGCACTGTTCACGAGAATCAAACATTTAAAATAAAATAGAAAATGCATGAACAATGTGCGTAAGATCAGCTACCAGCAACACACCTAAAAATAAGACTCAGTCTAAAGCATTCCTTTTAATATAAAAGGGGAAACTAATCACTGGACCTGTGCGTAAGGAAACGCGTTGGATGTGCTAACGGGATGGCTACGAGTTGAGTGGCTTAGGTGCTAAAACGTAACGTCGGAATACAAGAGAAAATTGTGGATAAAATTATTTATCCCTAAGATATGGCATGTTCACAATTCCTGAAAACATTAATTCTTAAAACATTACAGAAAAGCACCGATACATTCACCGTTATAATCTACACCTAAAATCATTGGTGTGAATCATTCGTACAACTACTAACTGATCGTAATAACTCATGAAACGGTACACGCGTGCCCACGTGGTTTGTGGAGACGCAATTTCTAGGTATCGTGGCCAAGTTGCAACAATATCACATCACATAATCATGAACAGTTAACATTCTTTAAAACAAGCATGGGATCGGACAGTTAGTGATGACGGTAGCTCAGCAAACTCTAATGTTCAACCACGTGGTTGGCTCCCCAGACGAAAGATACATAAAACAAGGAAAATTTACGAGAAGGCAAAGCTATTAATATTTAGAAAAATAAAAGCTTATACAGGCACAGCTGAAGGCAAACAGACATTCATACAGAAGCGAGTGCTTACTTGTTATCGACACCTATGTGTGGCGCTCTTCCAGTGGATCCAAGTTTGCTATAGAAATTTTTGCAGAAAGTTTTGCATTCCTTGCTGCGACAAGGCAAAGCAATCTTTCAGAGATGAAAAGTGAGACCAAAAGCTATCAGCTCTCCTCTCGCCAAGTAAGAACGCACCACGTGGTCAGTGTAACTCAACCTTCTTCGACTGGAGCACAGCTGTGGACGTTTCCCGTACCGGCGGCAGAATGCCTCCCTTTTCCTTCTCCATCTTCTTCCAAGCTCCGCGTGGCCAGGAAAACCCAAAGATGCCATTTCCGCCACCAACCTAACGCAGGTGGATTTCTCACAAGTAGCGCAAACCTCTTTGCCTACTTGACCACAACGAGAGTTGGCTATTTTGTACAGCTGCTGCTGAATCTGTATGACTATCGCAGACTTTCTGCAGCAGACTACGCCACCGTCTAGCAACATGACACATTCGTTCAATGTTATGAGAGTTATGAGAAAGGAGAAACTAGGGAAAGAAAGAGAAATGCTAGTGAAAATGGGCTACCGGACTAATGAAAGGTGGTGTAACATCCACGTGATAAATTTTTGTCTACAGTGCGACGAGAGGAAATTATGCCTCTAACAGTTATAAACATTATGTATTCGACGTATGAAAAAACAGTGAAAACTTATAAATATTAATTATTTATATAATATTCAATGATGTAATTAGACATATCGATGTGCATCATACAAAGACAATGATAATTGTAAATTCCTATTATGATCTGCATTTGTCTTCCTTTGTTTTTACCTTTCGTTGGTTGGCTTTTGTAAGTTGCAGACACATATCGAACTGAGGTCTGTTAAGAATTTGTAATTATTTGTTAATTATTACTTGAAAATAGAGTTCATTATTATTATAAACATGAGTGAATAATTATTTGTAACTTTAATTCTTCTCTCAGTAAGCATTATCTGTGTTAATTATTTCTGTCCGCTGCAAGGTGCGCAGCCATTGATGATAGCGATTTGTATCGTGTTTTTGTCTGTGTTTTCCTTAGAAACAGATCAAATGTTTGCTTGATGAAGTCTAAATAGTGCACAATACGAAAGTAGAGTTTCTGTAAAGTTAAATAAGCATGTAAAATACTTATTTGTTCTAACAATAGAAAGTCTCTATCAATTGTCTGCCACCGTCTTAACAATTGTCTCAGCGGAAAATTCAAATTACGCAACTCCGCAGACACACATCCCGAACGTAATACAAATGTGTCAAAACAAATGTGCACCGGTGGTTCCGAACTCATTTTAATGAAAATGATTAGAATCAGAATTGTTCTTTAAAAACAATGCTCACAGCACGATCGTTATAACAAAATTTTCTAGCTAATGTATGGAGCCGACAATAATTATGCACGAGTTGGGAAGAATATTGGTTTAGGTAACATCGTCAGTGTTGTGCACAGCTGTTATTCGGTGATTTTAATGATCATTTTGCTGAAGATAACTGTTCCCATCATAATCCATAGTTGTATAGAATCCGTTGTATGAACTGTGATTTAGTGACTCTTACACAACTTACAGACAACAGTTTAACACGATGTTAACTTAGAGTTCTTTAGCAACTTGATCAAATCTTTAGCCGGGAGAAAAATTATTTAGTAGTTACTCAATGTAATAAAATGAGATTATCATTTCCATTTACAAATTAGTTAAATACCAAACCACTGAATAACACAGCGAACGCCACAGTAGCTACAGAACCCTTTCAGACGGTCGATCCATGATGAAATATCGATGTGTCAATATCTGCTGCACTGTAGTGAACCGTTCGAAAGTCTATTAAAGAAGGCGTCAAATTACGTTTTTTGTACAGACAGAAACTGGTAACTCTATGGATAAAATTCTTCGTCAAACGAATATCTATTACTACCTTCCGCACCAAATGCCAGGGAGGCGTTGACGTTAGAATTCGAACATTTTCATACGGCAGTGATCAGCGTGTTGCACCACAGCTGAATAATTTGATGTTCTATGCGTCTTATATGGACCGTACGCGTCGTCTATGTGACATATGAAGGGCCATACCCACAGGCGATCTTGTAAGTCCCAACGTAGTGCAGCCTTAAGTCATATTTGAAAGTACCTAAAATAGCTTCCGTCTTC
This sequence comes from Schistocerca gregaria, assembly GCF_023897955.1. Classification (NCBI taxonomy): domain Eukaryota; kingdom Metazoa; phylum Arthropoda; class Insecta; order Orthoptera; family Acrididae; genus Schistocerca; species Schistocerca gregaria. Next base: position 1,019,880,358 of record NC_064920.1, read on the forward strand.
GGTTGAGGACATCAAAACACCATCATTTGTCATAACCTCGTAAGTCCGAACGTAAAGGTGGATTAAGTCATCATACACGGAACCTGAAAAAGCTAGTGTCCTCGTTTGAGGACGACAGAACACTCTCGCTTGTGTTTGATGAGGATCAGACCTCTTTTTGACGACAGGCTATCCACGTTTAGCAGAAAAGCCGTGGAATTAAAACTATATATTAGTCCTTGTTATTCTTGTTATTCGTACCGCCTTATGTGTCTGTTATGGACAGAATCCATTTGCTTCAAAAACTCGTTTTAAGACTGGAAGCTTATCTTGCACTCTCATCAATGACCCTGTGTGCTGTATGAACCAAAACAGTAAGAATAACAATTTCCTGCGAAGGGTTTCGGCGGCTGTTCATACGTAAATACAGAAGTCTGTATGAGTTGAATAAACTGCCCCTCCAGGTTGCCACCGTTTGGCCGAACCAAAACAAGTGGCTCTGAGCACTCTATGGGCCCGCCGCGGTGGTCTAGCGGTTCAGGCGCTCAGTCCGGAACCGCGGGACTGCTACGGTCGCAGGTTCGAATCCTGCCTCGGGCATGGATGTGTGTGATGTCCTTAGGTTAGTTAGGTTTAAGTAGTTCTAAGTTCCAGGGGACTGCTGACCACAGATGTTAAGTATCATAGTGCTCAGAGCCATTTGAACCATTTTTTTAGCACTATGGGACTTAACGTCTGAGGTCATCAGCCCCCTAGAACTTAGAACTACTTAAACCTAACTAACCTAAGGACACCACACACATCCATTCCCGAGGCAGGATTCGAACCTGTGACCGATGGGGTCGCGCGGTTCCAGACTATAGCGCCTACAACCGCTCGGCCACCCCGACCGTTGATTTGGTGGTGGTTAGTGTTTAACGTTCCGTCGACATCGAGGTCATTAGAGAAGGATTGGGAAGGAAATCTGCCGTGCCCTTTCAAAGGAACCATCCCGGCATTTGCCTGAAACGATTTAGGAAAATCACGGAAAACCTAAATCAGGATGGCCGGAGACGGGAGTGAACCGTCGTCCTCCCGAATGCGAGTCCAGCGTGCTAACCACTGCGCCACCTCGCTCGGTCCCGACCGTCGAACCAAAACATCAAGAAATGGAAGAGATCCTTGATTTTCAGTTTCCATTGTAAATTGAATATTCCCGTGGTGTAATTTAGAAACTTTAAAACTTCCTGCAGTTTGTATCCACTTTGGGGTCACACTGCAAGCGAGTCAACCAACTGTCTTCAAAAACCTGTTGGTGTTAAATTGTACGTTCCAAGGTCCTTTCCTCGAAGTCGTAAAAAAAAAAAAATTTCGTCGCCAAGAGTGGAAAGGGACTACCCGAGGCGGCATAGTGAGTTTGCTCGAAAATTTCACTAATATGAAAAATTAAGTCAAGGTCAAAACATGTTTGAACATAGCTGTAATGTCTTTTGCCAGTAAGAGATAAGGATTCTGAAATGGTGATCTTCATGAATGAGGAAACCATATCAAGCTAAGTAATAAATTGCGAATGTCCAGTATGGGTGATTTATGTTTGTCGCTGAAGTTCACTGAGTTATAAATATGATGAGCATAATTTCCCATCAAAGGTCTTAGTGATGAGGTTAAGTGTTAATCAGATTCATATTTTGGAGAACCTATGCTACTCACTATTGGTAACATAGACATATCTTTCTGATGGATTTTTGGGAAACCATAAAGCCACGGAGAGACTGCACCCATTCTCTTCAGTCTGCACGCAACATTCCTTTGTATTCAGGCCACTAGGTTTAAGATACTTGTCCTGATAGGACGTAACAGTGTTTTCAAAACTATAGTTTTAAACTTGAGCGCATCTTCGCTTTCAGTCTATGAATAATTGTCCCATTTTGAATATTACCTCAATTAAACAGTGTTTCTTAGGCTTGAAAACAAAATGCAACTTGAAACAAGCTCTGACACATTTGTGTGCCTCACGGCTGGAATCAAATTTTTGGGATGCAACTCAATATTACTCTTTGACCCGCCTGTATGCCTTTCATTGGATACAAAGAACTGTCGTACATTGCTATAGGTGTCATCACCGTGGTTATGATAATTCATTGGCGATTGCTTTCAGTTCCGATTCTATTCACTTATCCTAACTTTCCGCCTAGATAACCAATTGTGACAATATTACGAACAGCACTTTATGATAATTTATTCCTCGGTAACTAGACGTTCATGTAAAATTCTGATTTTAGTTTACATTCTAATCAGTTGCACAACGAACACGTTTTTTCTACCCTGGGAAAACTGCCGCTGCAAACTTCTTGCGAAATTCTCATGCAATACTGGAAACTACTGAATGAAGAAAGGATATAATAGCTTCTGTGTTTGTTCCAGAAGTCGAATTGTAAGAAACCATTTCGTATTTCAGTGTTGTAATCTGTTCTGTTTCTTTTTCAAATCCGGTATTCCAGCAAAAATGGACGTGAAATAACTTTACGTTTGAAAAGCTGTCAAACACCGTTCATAAAAATAATATTGTTGCTTCAGTCTTAGAAACAGAAAAGTAGGCCGGCTGGGGTGGCCGAGCGGTTCTAGGCGCTACAGCCTGGATGTTTGTGGTGTCCTTAGGTTAGTTAGGTTTAAGTAGTTCGAAGTTCTAGGGGACTGATGACCTCAGAAGTTAAGTCCCATAGTGCCCAGAACCATTTGAACCAGAAAAGTAGTACCAATTTAATGTACTTCGTCAAATCTTTTTTGAAAAAGCAAAGTGACACATCTTTCGTCAGTTCAACGCACCTTTCTGCAGTGATGCTTCCCTGTTGGGAAATCTGACAAAAATATTAAGTATTTACTATAGGAAAATTCACTCCCTCCGTTCACTAGAAGCATTACTGGTACTAAATTTAGAAAAGTTGAATATTTCTCAATGGAAGCAACGTTGAGCTAAGTGCCTCTAACTAAAAATAGACAAATTCTTAAAATGAGATAATTTCTCCTCTAACAGGCGCATTCCTTCCCTGGATGGTTGCGAGTTTTTAAACTTAGGACACGCTTTCGAACCCTCGCTAGCGTTTGCCTCAACAGCTGTTAAGCAGTGATAGCTCAGATTTCAAGTTTTATGAATTATGATTGCTCTTTAATGTGACAAATATTATGCCATCAGTACGCCTGATTTCTTGCAAGATGAACTCGTTTTTCGCAACTCCTAATAGCCTTCTGAATGTGACTGAAAGTTGCTATACCGTATCTGTGATCAACAGTATTGATTTTAAATACAGGAGTACTCTTAAAGTTATAGAACATTAACAGAATTAACATAACCACATAGCAGTTGAGCCAGAGATGTTCATTTCATATGAAATTTTCTCTTACACAAAACTGCTTGCCTTAGAGATTAATAGCTTTTGATGTTCTCTGGAAACAGTGTGCATACGGCTGTAATAACTTTAAAATTGCTTCGATTAAGGGAGCGCTTTAAGGGGTGCAGTGAACATTGCAGAGATAAAGCAGTACATAGATATTAATAACTTTCACTTCCCAGATATGCTGCCAGTTACAATCCGCATGTCTGTATTTATACTTAGGTAATGGAAACGAATTATTGAAGTATATAACACCCATTCTTAAATCATAGAACCTGAATTGCGTATTTCGTAGTGCTATGTGTTCTTTGAAGACATGAACTAGTCCAATCTCGGTTTATTTTTCCCATTAGCAGTTATTTATGTTTCTTAATCATATTATATTTCAAACAGTAACCACATAGCAGTTAAGCCAGAGATGTTCATTTCATATGAAATTTTCTCTTACACAAAACTGCTTGCCTTAGAGATTAATAGCTTTGATGTTCTCTGGAAACAGTGTACATACGGCTGTAATAACTTTAAAATTGCTTCGATTAAGGGAGCGCTTTAAGGGGCGCAGTGAACATTGCAGAGATAAAGCAGTACTTAGATATTAATAACTTTCATTTCCCAGATATGCTGCCAGTTATAATCCGCATGTCTGTATTTATACTTAGGTAATGGAAACGAATTATTGAAGTATATAACACTCATTCTAAAATCATAGAACCTGAATTGCGTATTTCGTAGTGCTATGTGTTCTTTGAAGACATGAACTAGTCCAATCTCGGTTTATTTTTCCCATTAGCAGTTATTTATGTTTCTTAATCATATTATATTTCAAATAGGTCAGTTTACAGAGTTATATTAACGTTACCAGAAAGAAAAAGCATGCATTGTTGAGGGTGGAAAATGGTTTACTGACACTAAAATAATTAATGGATTTTCTTCTAGGAATAACCGGAATAATTTAAATAGGGTTTTAGATTTGGGTATCTCAATCCTTCCTTTCATGGTGCTCTGGTCTCACAGAATTCGAACAGCCACGTTATTCTTTGCTGCTAACAATTCGGTCCTGTTGCTTGTGTTTCCATAATGCTAAGTTCATGATTAATTTTAGTTAGTGGGCCTGAGCAGAGGACAAATACATCACTGTCTGTCGATCCACTATTATACTATGTATTGTTAGTCCGCACGGTCAGGTGTCAGTATGGGTTTCTATGTTGAGAAACCTCTACATGTTTTATGAGCGCGGGTAGACACTTCCTCCTAACACAAACAGATATTGTTTTCCTATTTGGGTGGACTCTAGGATCGTGACAGACTGATAGTGACAGGATGAAGAAATTTTGGCGTTTGCTTTGCAGGAAACTATATAAATGCTATTAATGTTTAACATTCATTCACCAATTTATCTGCTGTATTGAACTGACAGTGTCATATAGTACTGCAGCATTCTGCTAGATAGACTGTAATGTAGAAGACGACAAAGATGGCTATCCAGAGAAGATTATTACCATAATATAATTATACACTCATGAAACATTAAAAGCACCATATGAAATTGTTTCTTCTTCCTTTTTATTTTTATTTTTTATTTGTTTATGTGTACTTGCACCTGTACAGTGGGAGACACCAATGCGAGAATAAGAACTAAACAAGCTTTTAAGTATAGGATGCCTGTTTGGAGTATCAGCTTGATTTTACCAAGCAGCAAATAAACTTTGCTGACGAATGTAATATTACAGCAAATTAACGATATAGTTAGTTGAACATTAAGAAAATACTGTGTGTTCTTATTACACTTGGGATAGTGCACAGAGTGAATATACAGAGAAGATTAAAAGTGCTATTGACGAGTTTCCCAATCTTTTCGCTACAGAGCGAGATGTGGATTGTATAAGAGATGGAAACAGACCTAAATTATCGAAAGTGGGAACAATATTTTCTAATCGTGTTGTTGAAATGCTTTATTCTGCTGGCAATGTAACGTAAATTAGAGTTCTACCTTAGGAGTCAAATCAATCTTGGGCGAGTGAGAGAAGTAGTAGAGCAAACAGCACACAGCGATCAGCACTGAGGTCTTGTATTCCAATGGAGCAGAATCCGAGTCTTCGTCCGCCTGTCCTGATGTAGGTTTTCTTTTCCTGTTTCTCTAAATCTATTAAGAACAACTGTTGGTTTTCTTTTCAGTATCCTCTCTTGTACTCGATCTCTAGTGCCCACGTCGTTAAAGGGATGTTTACTGTGATAACCTTGAACAACAGACAGCTTCAAACGACGGTGAGTAGACGCCTTGTAGAAATACTGCGCTACTTGTACGCACATGGCCCAAGAGCGTCAGCAAAAACTCTTTCGCCTTTAATAACACCTCTCCTGTAACACCGAAAACAAATCAGATATTCATTAAGCACACGAAAATTAAAATTGTATATAGGTTTTATTTAAATTTCAATGTGTTTTTCAGGTACTGTGACGTATGATGCCCGTGCGTGATAAACAGAGGCATTTCACAACACATGCTCCCAGTGATATAGCAGCAAGACGCAGAAAAGAATGAAGCTGAATGCTGGAAATATATTACGCTTACGGTAGTGTAGTAGTTAGAGAAGGATTTTAGTCATTTAAATGTTTAAGAGTATTTGAGGCCATTGAATGGATACCTCAGTAGATAAAGGGAGATGATAATCTAGTTATCAGAGAGGATTGGAGAATTGTCGTACGGGAAGTATTTAAAGATGGCGTTACAGGAGTATGTGGGCTCGGTACTAGGAATGGGAGAGGAGTAATGATCAAGATACGGGAAAACTTCAGTTACATTACATCATGATGAGTTAGATTCCGAAATCGGACTGTAGGGCGTACCCAGGGCAGATTCAGATTTAGATCACATTTAAAAAACAATGACGACTGGGCTGAAATTTAAGTAGGCATGAAGAATCAATGCGCAAAAGGTGGGTTACCGGTATAATAAAGAATGAAGAGACGCGGCTGATGTTCTCTGTGGCTGTAGATAATGGGATAGTGAATATTTCAGTAAGCAGTTTTAATATATCAGTAAGTAGTTCATTGGAAGAGGAACGGACATCTCCAAAAAGCGCAAGAATAGAAGTCGGAAAGAAAAAATGTAGGGAAAAGGAGGTTAAATGTGAGAAAAGTCAGGGTAACAGAAAAATACGGTTTATCGAACGAAGGAAGTACAAAAATGCTCACGCAAGGACAACAATAAATCAATGTTAAGCATTTAGGAATACAATAAACAAGAAACACAGGGGAGATAAGGTGAAATGGCTGCAGGAAAACTGAAAAGATATCATAAAGGAAATGCTTGTCGGAAGGACTTATACAGGAAGGACTATACAGAAAAGTCGGAAAAATTTTCTATAGTATAAAAAGTAAAGGTGTAGACCGTCCCGTGACATATTTTCGTTGCCGGGAGACGTTTGGTGTCTTTGGCTTAGAGCTGTGGCGCCACATTCGTGGCGAAGACGAGGAGGAAGGCAAGAATGACCGGCAATGTGGCCTGCTTTGAGTCTCCCAAAGGGAAGGTTGCCTGGCGGAGTAGTAAACTACTGCTGGAGACGGAAAAAGAGTGACAGCTCAGGTATCAGTTATACAAAATGGGAAGAGAGATGGCGTAGTCGTTTTACTGATTGCGGTATCACCTGCAGCACGTCGTTTGATAAAATGTGCTCTGGAATGTGGCAAAGCCCACTGCGCTGTTGATGTACGAAACCACGTCTCTCAACGAAAACGTTGATGAATTTGTTGTAGAGAGTCGAATTTGCATGAGGGAATATGTCTTGGGCTGATTCACTCCATTCAGCCACATGCGGAATGCAAGTGATACATTCCGACTGTTCTCTAACTAAGGCTCTTTAATTGTAAAATGTTTCTGGAGTGTCTCCTTTTCAAGGCTTTCAGACTTCGTATGGGTGGTCCTGGGTCTGTTTCTAAACTCATAGCGTTTGCCTGTACGAGTAGCCTAGAACAGAGCTCGAACGTGGCGCCACCCCATGTTGGTTCCAGTCACTGCGAACGTAGTTAGTTAAGCACTGGAAGCAGTTGTACGATGGAACACAGAGTTGGTGTCGAGTGTGAGTGGTACATTGGCCATTTGTAAGGAGTTGTGTACTGGGCACGAGTTGCTTTCTGTGATTAATGCACTTACCTCTGGACTTCATGGGTGGGCAGAGAGTGTTAATGTATCCGTCATAAATATTTTCAAGCAATAATTTTGTTGTTGTTAGTTAATTGAATATTAGGTGTGGTTGTATTGCTGTTTGAAAGTTACGTGATGGAGCACATTTTAGTTATTTTATGAAACGTTATCTGAAGCTTATTCCCAGTCATACTTGTTTAATTTTTATCTCCTAGCTGGAAGTGCGTTGTTAAAATATTACGTATCTTCAATGTGCAGTAGGAAGGAATTTCATTGCATCGGAGCATGTTAGCTTACAGATTGGCCAAATTCTAAGGCAATCTTTCTTCAGGTGAGCAGCGTGTACTTTGTATGTAGTGTTGAAGTCGGTGGTCAACAAGGACCATATGTAAATGGCTACCCGTGAGCTGCGGAGCAACGTTCTTTTCCAAGAAGTGAAGGCAACTACTCACTATTTTTAGTGTAAAGTGTCAAGTCACGCTTTGTATTTGGCATCTGTTGTGGCATGAATTTGATTCTTCAATTTCTCCAGGCGTATTTTATGACGAAATAAATCTCGGGTGAACAGCTTGATATGAGTGTGTATAGGATACAATATTTCGGCAATCGGAAACGTTGCCATCATCAGGTGCGCTGATGTACTGACCGGCGGTGGGCCGGCGCTATGTATATACAGGACAATCCCCCTCCCGCTCCTCCCTCGGTCGCTACCTGTGGGTCGGTGCAGTCCGCGCCCCGCGCGCGGTCCAGGTACAGCGTCCGTTCTCCCGCCGTCTGGGCGCTGCGTCCTAGGTCTTCTAGTTTAAGAGGGTCTGCCGGTACCGCTCTCGTTATTCTTCCCTTCTCCCCCGGAGTCTGGGAAATATCCTCTTTCTTCTTAATCCGGGTGATCGCGGGTTCCCATACCTTGCTAAGGGTGTAACCGCTGTCATGATTTAGTTGTGGCTCCGTTACTCTGTCTGATCTCTATGGCTTCTTTGATGACACCGTCCCAGTATCTGGAAGTCTGTGTCAGGACTTTGTGTTCTAAGCACACTCATACCAGGTTTTTCACCCAAAATTTATATCGTCATGTAGTTATTTCATTTTGACTCTCATAATTTGTAACACGTAGTAGATAAATATTAGATAGTCATTTCCACTACCAATCGATGTAACAGGTGTCAGCATTAGGGGTGGTGGAGGAATTCCGCTGCTGAATGTAGAGGAAGCGGGTAGTGGGAAAGAACTGAAGGCCTCTACGAGGGGCAGAAATTGTCTGCTGACGTGATACAAGAACTGGAAGTCGATTTGGAAGAGATTTTGATACCCGAACGATTATTCAAGTTGGTGTGTAGAACCTGTGAGACTGGATGCATACCTTCAAACTTTCGGGAAAATGTCGTTGGTACTGTTCCGAAGATATCAAGACCAGATAACTGCGGAAGCTGCAGCACAATCTGCTTAACCATTCACTCATCCAAGTTACTGACAAGTATAAAGAATAGAAGCATAGCAAAGTGAACGAAGGGTCTCTTACGCGAAAACCAGTTTGGCTTTCTTAAAGTTGTGGGCACCAGAGGGGTAGGTCTGACGTTGCCATTAATTGCGGAAGGATGACTTAAGACAAATCAGGATATGTTTTCAACCTAGAAAAAGCTTTCGACAATGTAATTTGGTGTAAGATACACTAAATTCTGAGAAATAGAAGGGTAAGCTAAAAGAAACGACAGGTGATGTACTACAAGTGCTGAAATCAAGAGGAAGCAACAAAGATTGTAATATCAAGAACGAAACAATCGGATTAAAGAAGGCGTAAGACCAACATACATTCTTCCGCCAATATATCGAAGAAACCATGACGGAAATAAAGAGTGACATTAAAATTCAGGGTGAAAACATAATAATTCGATTCGCTCATTACATTGCTATCCACACAGAAGGGGATGAAGAATTACGGGATACGAAATGAATAAAGAGTCTGATGAGTACAGCATTTGGATTGAGAGTAAACCGAAGACAGTAACAAAAGTAACGAGAAATACCAGAAATGAGAGTAACTATAAATTTAAAAGCAGAAGAGGGTGAAGTAGACGAAGAAATTTTTCTGGCTTGGAAACAAAACAGCATGTGACGGACGAATCAAGGAGAATATAAAAGCATTAACTCAAACAAAAAGGGCATTCTCGATCAAGAGTAGTCTGCAACTATGGACTATTGGACTTAATTTTAGGGAGGAATTTCTGAGAATGTACATCTGGAGGTGAATATTGCATGGTCGTTAATGATGGTCCGTGGGAAATAAGGAAAGAAGAGAAACGAAAGGTTAACATGTTATGCTGTGGAAGGGTGTTGAAAATTAGGTGGACTTAGAAGCAACTTGGAAGTTCTCCGAAAAATCTATGAAGTAAGGAACACGTGGTGGATGAAGAACGAGGGGAAGTCGTCTGCCGCTAAGCATGTTCAAGGAAGTGTGCCCAACAGGGTACTCAGAATGCCGATCCTGCTCCAGCAGTGTACATTGTTGCCCGATTTCCCACAGGTCGCCGCCTACTTTGCGAAGAGGACACGCCTCCGACCTTCGCCTTTAGTGAAGAGGTTTGGACGTCCACCACCTTTCCTCCTACCCGTTGTTTTTCAACAGATTTCCTAAAACGTTCACTATAGTAGCACCGGAGCAGCTTACTAGCTTTGCAAACTCCGTGATACTCGTCGGTTACGTGCCCGCAACGCCGCCATGCAGCGCTCAATGTCGCAATGAACAGGGGTTTCTCGGTTCATCAGCGTAGCTCTGCATAGGCGTCGGTGCATATCTCAGTGAAAAAGCAGAATGCTATTTGTGTTATTTCTGGTATTCTCATCCGTTAGCTTTCTGCTGTACATTCTTCCTCTGAGAGTTACTAATCGATGTATAACTGATGTTAAATAATACAAATCATAATATTCTTAGGCGCTATTCTTCATTTTGGCACCGACGTCTGTTCAAGATGAGATCTCGTATTAGATGTTTCATCAGTACACTATTGTGAAGCTTCGTCGGAGATGTCACGGATCAAGGCGAAACACTTGGGAGGTCGCCGTCCCTGTAGAATACGCGGAAGCGCGCCATAATCGGTTTAAGCTGCCGGGCTGCCAACTTAACAGACAGACGACGGAGGTGTAACAGTCGAAATCAAGACGGCATTGATAAAGTTTATTTCTTCCTCGCGGAGTTTGTTAAAGTCAGGCAACGTGGCGTGACGGTAACGGCTATAACTTCTGCTTTGGAAAATACGGCGCTTCTGGGAACTTTATTGCGGCCGACTTGTGGCAGAAAGTACGCGGCTTCTGATTGGAAGATGGAAGCGTGCTCTTTATCTCGGTGCGGGGTCAGTGGTCGCGAGCCGCCGTAAAGCCGCCCCCTGCGCGGCGGCACTCCCTGCTGCGATACTATGGAATTAACTACTGCCGTTGACCCGCTCGCCTGCGTGCCGCGACTAGCTAACGCCCCGTCTAGTGCTAGCTCAGACAGGTTTTATGCCCGCTGTCCGGGTTGGCGGGGGCGGAGGAAGCGGCCCTCATAAAACAAACATGAGCGTTGCTAGGGAAATGTCTGGTCGAGTACATAAAAGTCGTGAGTGGAGCACCGAGCTACTCTAGCGGCGTGTTATGACTTTCCGGAGGAGGGGCCACTGTCTAGAACTGCACGACAGGTGCCACTGGACCGTTACACAGGAGTCATGGCGCAAGTGATTCTATACAAGGATTGTCATATAGGTCTGCGGGGTCGGGGGTTTGTAGTTACTATTAGCCAATTTTGTGGAGGCTATGTAACCTCGGAAGCATGTCCCAGGTTCTACCATAGTCGAACATTTATAGTGACGACACTCAATGCTGCGGAAATTGTTAGCCAGCAACAACTGAGAACACACTGGCGCCCTTTGCGACAAGGAAACCGTTTGCCACTTAATGCCACATGTACTATAAGATTACTGTTCCTCTTTAGGTCTTTCTTACTTAATAATTATTACATTTCTGCGTCCCAAGTGTTAGTAGAATGTGTATAAGAGACGTTATAACAGTAAAATGAAAGTAAGCCAAGCCAAACCTCATGGATGCAGTGACATCAGCGGCAATTTCTTTTCATGAAGAAGTTCTCTGGAAATGGCAACTGGTCCCATTGAAACCAAGACGATATAAGTACAGTATTTAATCTATAATAAACATATACCTCAATTGCTAACTGTTCTTGCGATTGGTACTTTCTTTGACACGCAACTGTTTCCCACAAAGTCTAAATATCAGCTGACGCTTGTAGATCACTCGACTTTACAATGCACGAATACTTGTTTAATGTAAGTACTTCATGAAAAGACTGTTGAATAAGTTTGATATTTCTGGCTCTGAAACAGCAACAATTTTCTAACGATTTCTTTTCAGTGACGGAAAAGTTATGTTTCTTGCCGTTTTATTACCATGCTTTTGTGGTAGTATTTCCCTTCGCTACAGTTATAAGGGCTTATTTGGTACGTTAAATAATACAGGTACTGTGTTCAGTACCAGTTTCCTATTTTTTAAAGCATTCGTGAAATGATTTGTTTAGAAGTGTAATGAACGAAACTTCACATTATAATGTAGATCTGTGACGTGTGTCAACAGTCTATCATTTCTGTTGGTGTTTACTACCTATTTCTTGTTCTTAAATAGAATGGTTATTCTTCTGCAAAGGGCTGTAGATTACAAGTAAATCGTAACTAAACAGTCCTGTAATGAACTATTTCATACCACTTGTGGCCCTTAGCAAAACCTGTAAAATATCATAAATTTTCAACATCAGATTTTGCTGCTCTCCCATTAGCGGTGTTTGCAGATAAAAGCTGCTGGATGTAGGGTTATTCCGTTATGCAAAACTGTGTTTTTTGTATGGAGCGAAACATGATTCTGCACATTTCCGGCATACTCAGTGAGTGTTTCTTTTTTAAATCATAATTTTAAATTATGAAGTCCTTCAGGACTTTCTGTCTATTACTGTACATCATATAATTAAATAAAGAAAACGCATTTAGCATGACACAAAGGTGCTGAAACCTCTTTGGATCTTGTGAAAAAAACTGTGTTTTGCACAACAAGCAACCCTTATATCCGACAACAAAAATTGTTTCCTTTTTGTTATGTCTGCAGTTCACTACGGTATCACAATCCCATCTATACGAATTAAATCAAAAATCTCTGTAAACTATACTGTTCGCATTCACCGGCCATCGTATTCAGTAGTGTAGCTTACTGTGTGCTTCACGCACTCTGGTCACCGTCTGTAAGAAAAACGTACAGGAGTGTCGACACTGTGTGTGTTAGACTGCAATTCTACTAACATGTGAGCTTTAGAGGAACTTGTAACTGTTTCGGCAGTTCGTAATTCTCATTGATCTCCTTCCGTCTCTAAACCTCCTTGCGCTTGTTTGGCGTATTAAACAGCAAATTATACCACATGTGAGCGTCGAATGGTATTTTTTGGCAGGAACATCCCAAGGGTGGGTTAGGCCGCCTGTCGGAAAGGGTATTTTTCTCTTACAAGAGGACCCTCTGTACTGTAAATTACGGATTTAATGCGCTCCAAGTATATTGTAGAGGCACTTACCCTGAGCACCAGGTTATCCGGTTTTTTAGCGAGAGACCTAAGTTCTTGAGGAAATCGAATTTGAAGTTCATTGCGTGTCTTGTATACCGGTAAGATTATATGTATTCACAGATAGCGTAACGCAGTGATAAAGGCTACCGCGCTGAAGGTACCGTGTAAGAATCTTGTTCGTGTACTTTTTTTTTCAAAATCTACCGAATTTTTCAATTTTATTTCAAAAAGTATCAACAACCAGTATAAGGTGTGCGAAATTATACAGTTATATCCAATAATTAATTATTTCTGTCATACAATATTACAAAATCTTATTTTCCATCTGCCACATTGCTTGATGTGCCACAACAATATTGTGGGTGATACTTATCAAAGAAACAGCCGAGGCACAAATTTTCGCAGCTCACGCGCATTTTATGAAACCAACCTTCTTGCAGGCGCACGGTTTCTTCATGAGCGATACCGGGAAACACAATTCTTTTGCATTCAAAAACATTTCTGTTTCATCGGTTATTTTCGATGCGAACCTTGCGTGTCTAATCATGCTTTCAGAATTAGTTGCGCTGCACTGATGTAGGATTAGCGAATGTAATTTTACCAAATCTTCCCTAGAAGCGATCTCTCTATTGTTTTTCATCAAGTCGGGAGCATTCTGAATAACTTCCGTGAAGATTTTCCACCTGTCGGTAAAAATAAACATCTCAGGGATGGCAAAGTTGAATCGGTTCGCCCTCCCCACGAATCGATAATGTAGAAAAAAAGAATTCTGGCCCACGTCGGAAGAATTACAGTATGCAAAAGTTCTTCGTACACCAGTTTCGTGAGCTTCCCGGACTTCGTGCAGAACACGACTACATTTCTATATTTCCCAGTTAATTCGTCTAATCGTTTTTGAATGTTAGGACCAAATTTTCCGGGCGGTTCTTACATACATAAAAATATGGGAGCAGAATTCGAACACGGTACCTCCACGGCGGTAGCCGTGAACTTTTATCGCTGCACTACGCTGACTTGCTCGGAACATATGTAATGTTACGGTATACAAAGCGTGCAAAGAACTTCAAAATTGATTTTCTCACAACCCAAGGCCCGTCGCTAAAAAACCGGATATCCAGGTACTACAACATATTTGGAGCGCATCAAAATCCGTGATTTACAGTATGGAGGGTTCTCTTGTTAGCCCAGAGACTCCATTCTTTACGGATATGTGAGTTACGCCGTATGTGTATTTGGAGACTGTAGGTGAGTATAGCAGATGCGATTATTGTGTATATAGTGCAGTGTTATGTTCACGTTGCATGACCATTGTGAGAGAAGGGAGGAGGTGAAACCCAATGCCGGGTTTCCTCTCGAGTAGCACAAAGGGGACCCGCCGAGCTTAACAACCCTACTCGATGGACGGATCACCTTCAACAGAACTGAACACCTTAAACAAGCTTTATCATCCAAGTTTTGTATTAACGCATTAATTACTTAAGTGAGATAGTTCTTTGTGAAATAGTGTATTTTATTCCATGCACCTGCACATTTGAGTGTGCCCACAAATCTGCTTTACACTGCTTTGTAATCTGGCCACCTGTCCATCATTTCTGTTACTAGCTTTATGATAATTACGGTGATCAAGCGAGAGGCCAACGCAACTACGAGGAAAAGTTGTTGTCTAGATCTGATTGTGGACTGGAAACTCTATGCGGTAGATGGCCATTTTAGCAAGAGCAGGAAGTACGCAATCGAATACAGCTGTCTGCAGTGAAAATTCCAAAGCAATCTACTCAACATTTTGATGACCATCGACAAGCCACTTGAAATTAAGTCGAAATAATTGACTGATAAACTCCCGCCATTGCCAACAAGGGACTGACGATTCTTCAGTCTCGAACTAGACTACCATACGATTACAGCAACTCTCTGTTCACTTCTAACATCGTAAAAGAGGTGTTTCCGACCTGCTCGAATGTCATAACGCTCAGCACACTAGACTGCGAGGCAGGAAGGTGGATCGACCTGAGTGGGGGATTGACAGTTGGTCTGATACACCAACTATCTGAAAAGTTCTTTTTAGGCGGTTTCCTCCCTCGTTTATGCAAACATATGACTGGTCCCAGATCTTCGCCTCAGGAAATAGGGTACCCAAGCAAGTGAAATGCGACGTCGAGAACGAAGCTCACACGGTTCACATGCAGACGACACGTACGACGTAACTCCGTTAGGGAACCTGATACTTTTGGTTAGATTAAATATACCGGAATAAAAAATAAATAAATAAATAAATTTGCTAAATCATGAAAAATAGTGGACCATATATGACGCGTCATACACTAGGACCGAAACAAAACAAATATGACCGTTTAATGGCTTTGCAATCTACTGTAAAATGCCGTGTGACTAGGGCCTCCCGTCGGGTAGACCGCTCGTCGGGTGCAAGTCTTTCGATTTGACGTCACCTAGGCGACTTGCGGGTCGACGGGGATGAAATTATGATGATTAGGACATCACAACACCCAATCCCTGAGCAGAGAAAATCTCCGACCCAGCCGGGAATCGAACCAGGGCCCTTAGTATTGACATTCTGTCGCGCTGACCACTCAGCTTCCGGGGGCGGATGGCAATCTACTGAAAGCAATGTTTACTGATAATTATCTTCGCACTTGCATGTGTGATGACAGTAAAACACGATTCTAGCTATAGAAATCTGTTTCTTAAAATGTACGAAATAAACATGTCACGAGAGCAGATTGCCAATGAAACTTATATTACTTGTACCTGCAATTTGAGCAACTCTTATCTTTAACGCTTTGGTAGATTTCTAGATTCCAAGAGACATTTTTGAAACGTACAAAATATGTCAGCTACAATACTAACAACTTAAATACACTCCTGGAAATGGAAAAAAGAACACATTGACACCGGTGTGTCAGACCCACCATACTTGCTCCGGACACTGCGAGAGGGCTGTGCAAGCAATGATCACACGCACGGCACAGCGGACACACCAGGAACCGCGGTGTTGGCCGTCGAATGGCGCTAGCTGCGCAGCATTTGTGCACCGCCGCCGTCAGTGTCAGCCAGTTTGCCGTGGCATACGGAGCTCCATCGCAGTCTTTAACACTGGTAGCATGCCGCGACAGCGTGGACGTGAACCGTATGTGCAGTTAACGGACTTTGAGCGAGGGCGTATAGTAGGCATGCGGGAGGCCGGGTGGATGTACCGCCGAATTGCTCAACACGTGGGGCGTGAGGTCTCCACAGTACATCGATGTTGTCGCCAGTGGTCGACGGAAGGTGCACGTGCCCGTCGACCTGGGAGCGGACCGCAGCGACGCACGGATGCACGCCAAGACCGTAGGATCCTACGCACTGCCGTAGGGGAGCGCACCGCCACTTTCCAGCAAATTAGGGACACTGTTGCTCCTGGGGTATCGGCGAGGACCATTCGCAACCGTCTCCATGAAGCTGGGCTACGGTCCCGCACACCGTTAGGCCGTCTTCCGCTCACGCCCCAACATCGTGCAGCCCGCCTCCAGTGGTGTCGCGACAGGCGTGAATGGAGGGACGAATGCAGACGTGTCGTCTTCAGCGATGAGAGTCGCTTCTGCCTTGGTGCCAATGATGGTGGTATGCGTGCTTGGCGCCGTGCAGGTGAGCGCCACAATCAGGACTGCATACGACCGAGGCATACAGGGCCAACACCCGGCATCATGGTGTGGGGAGCGATCTCCTACACTGGCCGTACACCTCTGGTGATCGTCGAGGGGACACTGAACAGTGCACGGTACATCCAAACCGTCATCGAACTCATCGTTCTACCATTCCTAGCCCGGCAAGGGAACTTGCTGTTCCAACAGGACAATGCACGTCCGCTTGTATCCCGTGCCACCCAACGTGCTCTAGAAAGTGTAAGTCAACTACCCTGGCCAGCAAGATCTCCGTATCTGTCCCCCATTGAGCATGTTTGGGACTGGATGAAGCGTCGTCTCACGCGGTCTGCACGTCCAGCACGAACGCTGGTCCAACTGAGGCGTCAGGTGGAAATGGCAAGGCAAGCCGTTCCACAGGACTACATCCAGCATCTCTACGATCGTCTCCATGGAAGAATAGCAGCGTGCATTGCTGCGAAAGGTGGATATACACTGTACTAGTGCCGACATTGTGCATGCTCTGTTGCCTGTGTCTATGTGCCTGTGGTTCTGTCAGTGTGATCATGTGATGTATCTGGCCCCAGGAATGTGTCAATAAAGTTTCCCCTTCCTGGGACAATGAATTCACGGTGTTCTTATTTCAATTTCCAGAAATGTATAAACAGCAACCAATTATACTGCCAGTGATGCAGCCGATGAGCTATATAGGAAATAAATAACCCCCCAACGATCTCGGTGCATAACACGTCCTTAGAGGGAGTAGTAAGCAACACTGGGCCATACTTTAAGCGTCGGCACCGTGCTGTTCATTTGCTAATGACTGAAATAAACTCCATAAAGAAGTCGGTGATTATTGCAGGTCTTTAACAATAAATCCAAATTGGTCGCCTCAAGTACTCCCAATTGTTACAACTTTCCGGGCATCCCAATCATCGGATGGAAACTCAGGCCTTTGAAAACCTACCTCACAGTGAGTCGGCGCCCCAAGAACTCGATGAAATAGATAGATACAGCAGCCGAAACGTCATAAAAATTGAATCTTTACTTAACGCTCCAGATTAATCATAAGAAACGGAGCAGGCAGTGTCAGCTAATTTAACTGGGTCGTCGTGGAGTGACTTCGTTCTTCAAATTTTTCTTCATTGTCTCACCTTCATGTAACATATTACTTTTATGTCACAGTATATTTCGGTAGGAAAAGGGATACTCTCGCCTATTCCCGCATGTCCTACATTTTCAGCAGATCTAGTCGTAAGTTGTACCATGTCGACTGTATTTCAGCTTTGTCGTATCTCTGATACTTTTCATGAATTCTGCTCCACTTGAGTCAACGTAAGGTATTAATTTTGAATAAATAGTGCAGTAGATACAATCAGGTCAAACAGGTAAAAACAAAAAGTAATGTCTACTCTTACAGTTGTAAAAAGCTAACAATGAAAAATTATTAACTGAAGGATTTGCCCAATATAAGCGAACCGCAGATTCTCTTCTTCACGTCCCTGAAAGCTCACACTTCTAGACATATTCAGCAATTACGTTGTGCATCTCAACGTATCTCTGCCCAAACAGCAGACAATGAACAAATTGTAACATGTTGTAGTACTTACCGCTCACCGTGAAGAAACAGCGTTGGTGAAATCTTGGGCCTGAAACCAACAGATAGATTGTATGAAACTCCACTTTTTCAGAATAATGCATAAGAAAAACAATTGTTCACATCTTTCCCACTTGCACGGAAAATAAAATGGAAGTAAGCAGACACAATGTAAGATAGATAATGCATCTGGAGATGAGTGACAGTTTTCAAATTAGTTGAACAACCTTGTGTAGTTGTCAAAACAAATTACTATTCAATTTTCCTTATGACGCTCTTTGTCAATCGTGATTCCTAAATTTGAACAAAAGGGAAAGACTAGAATTAGGATAATGCACGAATTCGGTTAATACATGACATCGTAAGTAGAATATACAGCAACACGAAAACATAAAAGATAGATACAATGCATTTCGTCAAAGCGTACCGCATACGAAAAAAGTAAGTGCCTGACTATATCGTGGCAGCTGCGATAGTGAGAAGAGGTTTCCATCAAGCTACGCTATAGTCACATTACGGATTTACAAAATGTTGAGCATGAGTTTAGAATGAGTGAGAAAACGCTTATTTAGTTTAATGCTCGGCGACGTCTTTTGTAGTCTTCAAAGCTATACTGAGAAGTAACGTTGCCAAATTCTTATTCTCAGAGCAGCACTTGCAATCTACGTGCTCAATTATTTGGCGATTGTATTACAATCTCTGTCTTCCTCTACCGCCTTCACTCTCTAAAGCTCTCTCTAATACCATGGAAGTTATTCCCTGATGTCTTGACAGATGTTCTATCATCCTGTCTATGCTACTTGTCAGTGTTCTCTACGTTCTTTTCCTCTACGATGTCCGCGCCCGGTAGCTGAGTGGTAAGCGCGATAGAATGTCAATCCTAAGGGCCAGGGTTCGATTCCCTGCTGGGTTGGAGATATTATCCACTCACGGACTGGATATTGTGTTGTTCTAATCATCTTAGTTTCATCCCCATCGACGCGCAGATAGCCAAAGTTACATCAAACCGAATGATTTGCACCCGCCGAAAGGTCTACCAGACAGGAGGCCTGAGTCACACGACATTCACATTCATTCCTCTCTGATCCCGCTCAGAACCTTCTCATTCCTTGCTTTATCCGTCGACCTAATTTTCAGCATTCGTCTGTAGCACCACATCTGAAATGCTTCGATTTTCTTCTGTTCGGATTTTCCCATAGTCCGTGTTTCACTATTATACAATGTTGGGCTCCAAACATACAGTCTCAGATATTACTTCCTAGGATTAACACCGATTTTTGACTAGCAGGTATCTCTTGGCCAGGAATGCTCTTTTTTCCTGTATTAGTCTACTTTTTACGTCCTTCTTGCATCGTCCGTCATAGGTCGTTTGGCTTCCAAGGTAGCAGAATCCCTTAACTTGTTCCACTCCGTGATCATCAATCCTGATTTAACATCTCTCGTTATTCTCATTTCCGAAGCTTCTCATTACTTTCATCTTTCTTCGGTCGTGTTCCCGTATCATTACAGTTTAAACTCGCTGTTTATGTAATGGGTAGAATTTTCCTCTGATCATTGTTACAATTATTTTATTTACACAAACAGTACGTCGGAGAAAATAGTTTTACGGCTGAGACATGAATCAGTACACGCCATGTCCTATGACCAAATGCACACAATGAACGTACTGACATTGGCGATTACGTTTGGCACCAGTCATACAAAAGAGCAAACGAGTATCTTCTTAATTAAAATGTTTATGCTGAGAATGAGTAATGAAGACTTTCTGGATAGTTTTATCCACACTGATGAATTTTGAGTTTACTACTACGAACCACAATAGCAAAAATGGAGAAATGCTGAGTTTCAGTGTTGTCACTGAGGGCAAAGGCGGTATGCTCGTCATCGAAATGGGAGTCTGTTTTAAAAATTCTGAGGTAATAGTTTAGCAGTGATGGTGTTGTGAACTGTAAACTATGATGGACTGAATAAAATGACCGAAAGATACTCACATACTAGCTTTTTACCTGCAGATTCACATGCACACGTGTATGTCACATATATTGTCTTATTCTCTGTTGTTTTACGCCATACAACTCCAGTGAGTATATTAAATTTATCCATGGTAAAGATCCACGTAGCATGAGCTTAGTTCCCAGAACAAGTTAGCAAAATTACTTGCTCGCTGGAGTGCTCAACCTTGCTACTTGGTTGATACACCTAACAGCACAAATAAGGGGGAAACTACATTTTTGCCAAGTCTATTGACCAAATACATGTTGTTTTAGAACATTCCTCCACATCGACCGCTTCTCATCTCCATCCCTATCTCTAATTGGTGAAACGTCTGGTTAAATCCGCAGGACAGAACAGGTAGTTGGAATTGTGGAAAGGGGCCAAAAATGAGCGGCTGTCAGTTACACTCGAACATACATAACTTTATGTAGCTGCCAAGACATTTCAGAGAAAATTTTCGAGCTTAACTTTCAACTAAATATGTCACACAATATTATGGCTTAAGGGAAAAACCTCTTTAATTTTTGAAACGACTGAACGCAAATTGTTTAAAACACTAGTACAACAAATTTTTAAAGGTATAAGACCCAAAGCTTTATCCTTAAATAATTTAAAAAAGGATGCTGAAGGCCCAAACAATCTAAGATTTAACAAGTAAGGAACTTTATTTTAAAACAGCTGAAGACCCATGATTGAAAAACACAACTACAAAGTTACACTCGAACATACATAACTTTATGTAGCTGCCAAGACACTGCAGAGAAAATTTTCGAGCTTAACTTTCAACTAAATATGTCACACAATATTATGGCTTAAGGGAAAAACCTCTTTAATTTTTGAAACGACTGAACGCAAATGGTTTAAAACACTAGTACAACAAATTTTTAAAGGTATAAGACCCAAAGCTTTATCCTTAAATAATTTTAAAAAAGGAAGCTGAAGGCCCAAACAATCTAAGATTTAACAAGTAAGGAACTTTATTTTAAAACAGCTGAAGACCCATGATTGAAAAATACAACTACAAAGTATTTTCAAAAGGTAGAAGGCCCCAAGTTTAACCAAAAATATATTTTTAATGAGGCTGGAAGCCCAAACAATCTAAGACTTAGCAAGTAAGGAATTTTAAGACATCTGAAGGTCTATGATTTAAAACCCATCTAAAAGCGCACAAATTCAGACCATCGGCTATGAGCCGTTGAAATACACAATAAACCGCCAATAAGAAAAGGTAGTACAGGCAGTGGCGCTCAGAAGCTTCCCAGGGTAGGTCTGCACTTGAAATATTAACATTCGCTTAGGAACTTCAAAGCCAAAACGTAAAAGGCGTAGCCGCCCACAAACAGGTGTGCATAAAGTGTCAAAACTACACACACGTGTTGGACCACGCCAACACGGTGGGGAAAGGACATTGCCTGAATTTGACGTCAGCGGCAAGGCACGTAACCGAAACGCTAACGGCCACAAGGCAACATTCCGCTGGTGCACTTCACTTCAAATAAGCAAACTACAGTTAAACTCCACCGGATGGTGACCAAAGTTTCACCAACTCGAACACCTGCTGTTGCTCACGGGAATACCCACAACAGCCAAACATGAAAATCAACGGCGCAATGTGAACAGAGTGGCTTCGGTAGTTAAATCACCACTCAACTTTGATGTCCTGGGTTGGTGAGCTACGAAGCTCATTTCAATCGTAACATCTCCACACACTCCAACACTGCGCCACTCCGAGGTTTCCTGGTTGAGCCACACCAGCCGACCAACTGCCGCACTCTGCGGAAACTATAAGCACCTGACCAATGATAGTACAAGGTGCGAATATCAATACACACCGATGCTGCCACAAGTAGAAAGAGGAAGCACCACGGCATAACCGCAATAACCGCGGGAAACCAAACGTAGGGTAACAGTCAAGGTTTAATCCAACGCATAAGTTGGGCCAAGCACAGCGCATTTGGAGTGAGGTTATCTTCCTCGCACATTACTTTCGTACAAAGAATGAGTCATACACATACAAAATTTGATTGAAATAGCTCCAGCATCACCGAGTTATACTAGGGATATTCGGAAAGCAAAATCTGATGAAGCTTTGCACAGATGCGATGGACACGGTGTCTAGTATCCCTTCCCTTCCCTTCCCTTCCCTTCCCTTCCCTTCCCTTCCCTTCCCTTCCCTTCCCTGAAACGTCAGTAGTACTGTCGCCCATGAGCCTCACAATAAGCCACATACCTCTCATGCATGAATAATATATAAAAATAATGTGAAATTTAACCTACACTTTCAACCTGAAACTTTACATTTGGACTAACTCTAAATCTCTGTTGTACATGAATCACCTAGTTTCATTTGTCGGCTTCTAGTGCAGTTGTGAAAACAAGGCGAAGATTTCGTTTTTGAACCATATGGACCAACACCACACCGGTACCTGATTGTAATAGTACTTACGAAAAGTGAGAATCCCCAAGGATGGCTCGGGATGTAAGGATCTCGCATTGCACCACTTGCAACCAACGTTGGTTTAGGTCATCATGTTTGATTACATTTGTGTGAGACTCCGCCTAAGTGCGTCCCCTTCTCATCAACTTTGGATGAATTATAGAGTAAATAATGGACATATTTCAAAGCTCACGATGCACAGTTTCAGTTTCTAATACAACATATCTACTGATTAATACATTTGACTTCTGTAGACCAGCCAATGTGGCCGAGCGGTTCTAGGCGCTTCAGTCTGGTCGCAGGTTCGAATCCTGCCACGGGCAAGGATGTGTGTGCTGTCGTCAGATTTAAGTAGTTCTAAGTTCTAGAGGACTGATGACCTCAGATGTTAAGTCCCTTAGGGCTCAGACCCATCATCAATAATGTAAGTATTACGATTTAAAAATATTAAATTGCAATTACAGAATGAATGGTACCAAAACAGTATAAAATGAATTAATACTATTCTGTGGAAGTTGGTCAACATCTGTTACAATGAATTAAGGAAAAAGTGTTTCAATTTATGAAGTGATTATTTCTGTACTTCTACATCTACATCTACATCTACATCCATACTCCGCAAGCCACCTGACGGTGTGTGGCGGAGGGTACCCTGAGTATCTCTATCGGTTCTCCCTTCTATTCCAGTCTCGTATTGTACATGGAAAGAAGGATTGTCGGTATGCTTCTGTGTGGGCTCTAATCTCTCTGATTTTATCCCCATGGTCTCTTCGCGAGATATACGTAGAAGGGAGCAATATACTGCTTGACTCTTCGGTGAAGGTATGTTCTCGAAACTTTAACAAAAGCCCGTACCGAGCTACTGAGCGTCTCTCCTGCAGAGTCTTCCACTGGAGTTTATCTATCATCTCCGTAACGCTTTCGCAATTACTAAATGATCCTGTAACGAAGCGCGCTGCTCTCCGTTGTATCTTCTCTATCTCTTCTATCAACCCTACCTGGTGTGGATCCCACGCTGCTGAGCAGTATTCAAGCATTGGGCTAACAGGCGTACTGTAACCTACTTCTTTTGTTGTCGGATTGCATTTCCTTAGGATTCTTCCAATGAATCTCAGTCTGGCATCTGCTTTACCGACGATCAACTTCATATGATCATTCCATTTTAAATAACTCCTAATGCGTACTCCTAGATAATTCATGGAATTAACTGCTTCCATTTGCTGACCTGCTATTTTGTAGCTAAATGATAAGGGACCTATCTTTCTATGTATTCGCATCACATTACACTTGTCTACATTGAGATTCAATTGCCATTCCGTGCACCATGAGTCAATTCGCTGCAGATCCTCCTGCATTTCAGTACAATTTTCCATTGTTGCAACCTCTCGATACACCACAGCATCATCTGCAAAAAGCCTCAGTGAACTTCCGATGTCATCCACCAGGTCATTTATGTATATTGTGAATAGCAACGGTCCTATGACACTCCCCTGCGGCACACCTGAAATCACTCTTACTTCTGAAGACTTCTCTCCATTGAGAATGACATGCTGCCTTCTGTTATCTAGGAACTCCTCAATCCAATCACACAATTGATCTGATAGTCCGTATGCTCTTACTTTGTTCATTAAACGACTGTGGGGAACTGTGTCAAACGCCTTGCGGAAGTCAAGAAACACGGCATCTACCTGTGAACCCGTGTCTAAGGCCCTCTGAGTCTCGTGGACGAATAGCGCGAGCTGGGTTTCACTCGACCGTCTTTTTCGAAACCCATGCTGATTCCTACGGAGTAGATTTCTAGTCTCCAGAAAAGACATTATACTCGAACATAATACGTGCTCCAAAATTCTACAACTGATCGACGTTAGAGATATAGGTCTATAGTTCTGCAGATCTGTTCGACGTCCCTTCTTGAAAACGGGGATGACCCGTGCCCTTTTCCAATCCTTTGGAACGCTTCGCTCTTCTAGAGACCTACGCTACACAACTGCAAGAAGGGGGGCAAGTTCCTTCGCGTACTCTGTGTAAAATCGAACTGGTATCCCATCAGGACCAGCGGCCTTTCCTCTTTTGAGCGATTTTAATTGTTTCTCTATCCCTCTGTCGACTACTTCGATATCTACCATTTTGTCAACTGTGCGACAATCTAGAGAAGGAAGCACAGTGCAGTCTTCCTCTGTGAAACAGCTTTGGAAGAAGACATTTAGTATTTCGGCCTTTAATCTGTCATCCTCTGTTTCAGTACCGTTTTGGTCACAGAGTGTCTGGACATTTTGTTTTGATCCACCTACCGCTTTGACATAGGACCAAAATTTCTTAGGATTTTCTGCAAAGTCAGTACATAGAACTTTACTTTCGAATTCATTGAAAGCCTCTCGCATAGGCCTCCTCGAACTACATTTCGCTTAGCGTAATTTTTGTATGTCTGCAAGGCTTTGGCTATGTTTATGTTTGGTGTGGAGTTCCCTTTGTTTCCACAGCAGTTTTCTAACTCGGTTGTTGTATCACTGTGGCTCTTTTCCATCTCTTATGATCTTGCTTGGCACATAATCATCTAACGCATATTGTCCGATGGTTTTGAACTTTGTCCACGGATCCTCAACACTATCTGTACTGGAGACAAAAGTTGTGCGTTGAGCCGTCAGGTACTCTGTAATCTGCTTTGTGTAACTTTTGCTAAACAGAAAAATCTTCCAACCTTTTGTAATATTTCTATTTACGGCTGAAATCATCGATGCAGTAACCGCTTTATGATCGCTCATTCCCTGTTCTGTGTTAAATGTTTCAAATAGTTCGGGTCTGTTTGTCACCAGAAGATAAAATATGCTATCGCCACAAGTCGGTTCTCTGTTTAACTGCTCAAGGTAGTTTTCAGATAAAGCACTTAAAAATATTTCACAGGATTCTTTGTCCTTGCCACCAGTTATGAACGTTTGAGTCTCCCAGTCTATATCCAGCAAATTAAAATCTCCACCCAGAACTATAACATGGTGGAGAAATCTGCTCGAAATATTTTCCAAATTATTCTTCAGCTGCTGAGCCACAACAGCTGCTGAGCCCGGGGGCCTATAGAGACATCCAATTACCATGTCTGAGCCTGCTTTAACCGTGACCTTCACCCAAATCATTTCACAATTCGAATCTCCGTCAATTTCCTTCGATACTATTGCACTTCTTATCGCTATAAACACGCCTCCCCCTTCATTGTCCAGCCTATCCCCCTTCACCCAACAACGCACAGTACTCACATCAACAAATGCTGTCAAGAATTCAATGACTGCATGTTGCTTGGAATTTTTTTGTTTTGTCACATATTAAAAAATTTGGTAGTAAAATTATTGTGTGTTATTTTCTGATCTTCTCTCATACATACTCTATAAGCCACCACATGGTATGGCAGGTGGTCCTTGTACCACTACTAGTCATTCCCTTCACAGATCCACGAATGGAGCGAGGCAATAATGACTGTCTATACACCCCTGTATGAGCCATAATTTCTCTTACAATGACTTTGCAGTCCTTACACAAAATGTGTTTGGTGATCACAGAATCATTCAGCAGCAAATGTGGGTTCTCAAAACGAACGTTCTCTTCATTCCAGGGATCCAGAGTACATAAACCATCTCTGTGATACTTGTGTGTTGATTAAATCTACTGGTAACAATTTGGCAGCCCAGCTCTGAATTGCTTTGATATCATCCTGTAATTTGACCTAGTGGGGATACCAAACACTCGAGCTGTACTCAAGAGTGGATTGCACCATGGTTCTACATGCGGTCTCCTTTGCAGATGAAACACAAATTCCTAAAATTTTCCCAGTAAACCGAAGTCGGCCATTCGTCCTCTCTACTACCATCCTTATGTGCTTGTTCCATTTGATACACTTTGCAATGTTACTTCTAGACACTCAATTGATACATCTGTATCAAGTAGCACATCAATAACATGGTATTTGAGCATAACAAGACTGTTTTTCCTAATCATCAGCATTAACTTACATTTTACTACAGTCAGAGCAAGGTGCCATTCATCACAACAAATAGAAAATCTGCCAAAGTCATCCTGTATTCTTCTACAGTCACCCAAGGTCGACACCTATTAAAGCATCAGTTATAGCTGCTCACACTATCCATAAGATCATTTATGCATACAGAGAAGAAGTGTTGTCCCATTGAACTTTATTGGGGTGCTCCTAATGATTCTCTTGTCTCTGACAACAACTTTCTGTCAAGGAAAACATATTGGGTTCTTTTACTTATGAAAACTTCAAGACACTCACATATCTAGGAAACTACTCTAAATGCTTTACCTTTGTTAACAGCCTGCCGTCGGACAACAAGTCATATGCTTTTTGGAAATCTAAGAATAGGGAACCTATATGTTGCTCTTCAAATATCATGTGAGAAAACAGCAAGTTGAGTTTCACAGAAGCAATGCTTTCTAAAGTCATGTTAATTTGTAGACAGATACAAATCATATTGAAACATAGAATATGTTCAAGAATTCTACAGCAGACCGATGTTAAGGATATACTGGTCTGTAACTGTGCAAGTATAGTTTTTTTTTATATATATAGGCTTCAGCTGTACTTTTTTCCATTCCTTGGGACTTTGAGCTGGCCAAGAGTTCATGTACAGACAAACAGTCTACACTACTGATTCTGTTCAAATAGAGATTTGCATCTAATTGTTCTTGCTACTTTGCAGGTAGACTTTAGTGGTATAGTTGGCATCTATCTTCACACATCTGCCAGTTCTGTGAAGCTATCCCTTGAGTGAAACACACTTGTGAGCATTTGTGGTGTTCTCCTTTGATTCTGTAAAATATCCTCCATTAGTTATATTTGCTATGCATTCCTCACACTTGAGTAAGCATAAGTATTTTCTAAGCAGTCTACTTCTGTGGATTGTATTTTCCCTCAGCCCACCCATGGAGCAAAGTCTGCCAACTTCTTTACTTATGAATGGGTTCCGACAATTATTTCTATTATGTCTCCACCAATTATAACACAGATACAGTATTTTAATGAGTTGATTGATTGTAACTGTAACTTACTGATATTGTAATCACATGCTACTACTTTTTGGCACTTGATGAAGTGCACAATTTTACACAGCCAATCTTTGCATCACTTTGAAAATTCATCAAGATCTGACGCTATTTGTGTAGATTTTCAGACAGTGCTGCAACACTGAAAACAGTACCATCTGCAAAAAATCTGCAGGATGCATATTTCTTGGGAAAATTAGCTGCCTATGACGAACAGGGAAAATAACATCTGAAGCCATCTGCTTGAAGTAATAAAGTGTAATTACAATTTCTCAATTGTCTACCAGGTCATTAACAAATAACATGATCAGCAAGTCTTCTAACACATTTCATACGAAATTATTTCTACATCTACCAGTGGCTCTCTATTGAGGGTAAATGCTGCATCCTTCCTAACACACAAAATTTAATTTAGTCACAAACTGCATTTGATACCCAATGTACCTGTATTTTTATCATTAACCTCTAGTTTGATGCCGAGACTATGCTTTTCGGAAGTCAAGAAACGATGCATGAACCTGATTGCCTTAATTCATGACCTTGAGTATGTCATTTGAGGAAAGAAGAGTTGCAGTTTCAATGACCAATGTTCCCAGAATCCACGTTCGATAGCATGAAAGAGGATGATAATCTACAACAGGGGGATAGCAATAGATACTTGCTGCGGATAATGGTGACAGACACAGAAATTTAATGAAAATATGTATTTTATTTCAAATTTTCTACTTAAATTATATTTTGCAATGTTCACATACAATACATTTCGCCCTAGGTCCATAGTAGTATCGTTTATTCATCAAATATCTTTTGTTCTCTCGGAGCGTTCTCATAAACATGCACCACTGTGAGTGACCAACACGGAGCATGACAGACCAATCACCGTTGGCTACTCGTTGACGTAGTGTCAGCTCCACTCTGGATGCTTTGTCCCTCACCTGCTTTAAGCTAGCGATGACGTGAACCGTCTCCTCTTTGTCTCTCTCTCTCTCTCTCTCTCTCTCTTTCGCGAAATTCTCCGTCCCTAATCCTGGTTTTCTCGACCACCCTGGATGGCTTACGACCTCACTTGTCAAAGGAGTCGGGAGAACAACGGTCCAAATCCCTTCCAGCTATTCAGACTCAAGTTTTCTGTAATTTTCCTAACGAGCCGAGGCGTCTGTCTGGATATCAACCCTCATCATCTGTTTTAATCTTCGATCATCGGCTGCTGCTCGAGTGCGATGTGGTACACTCTGACGGAGAGGAAATGGGCCGCTGGACAGAGGTTAGCACGGCTGTTCAATCCCGCGTCCGGCCATCCTGATTTAGGCTTTCCGCGATTTCCCTAAATCGCTTCAGGCAAATTCCAGGATTATTCCTTTGAAAGGGCACAGCCGATGTCCTTCCCTAATCCAATGAGGCCGATGACCTCGCTGTTTGGTCTCTTCTGCCAAATCAAACAAAAAAGAGGTAAGACAGCATGTACCTAGCAAGTGTCTCGTGAGATGGTCGTCGATTTGGCCGGCTTCGGCAGTACTTCCGTTGTGTTGCGGGCTAGCAGGAGAGCTAGGCGCTTGGGAGCCGCTGAGAGCTGTTACTATTTGAACCAGTTTCGCTTAACTGCCAACTGGTCAATTTATGCTGTCAGACGTGTACTATTGGAGACGTTTCGAGGGGATTTTCCCGTGTTTACGTCGTTTTATTTGAACTTCTTTCTGGCCTCTATATCTGCGTGTGTGTTTATGCTGAAGTTCTAATCAGTGCATTTTGCGTTTGCTCCTGAACTCTGATTTTATTATTCACGATTTATTGTGCTGGTCAGTGTTACGATCAGTTCAGTTCAGTTCAGAGTAGCACTGAATAGTAATTCAAGCTGTACGCGATAGGGTTTGAGCTGTTTCACTGATATTCTTACCTCGAAAATCAGTGATCATTTTCGGTATTTGTTGTTTTAATTGTCCTTTAGTCAGTTCCGGCTAGCACTGTGTACTGTTGAGCGGAGGTCATATCGGAGAGCCTTGTGATTTCGCCAGATATTTTATGGGGAGTTTTGGGGGTTGCCTCTGCACCGGACAGAGGATTAACAAGCCTGGCAGCTACGGTAGGGTTTGAAATGATTTGAATGGTTTAAACTAACAAAAGCGTTATTTGCAAGCTACAGTTTCTAACAATCCTACCACAACAAAGGTCAAAAATTAATTATGATTGTAGTGTTGCTCACGCTGCTAAATATTGCATTTTTAGTCAACAACAAAGTTATGTTATGTGGCAGGTGTCATTAGAGCACAGTTAATAAAGTCATTTCTTGGAATAATGGATAAACTAGGCACTCATATTTTCGTGTTTCCCACGCTGGTGTCGTTGTGAACTCATGGCTCAATCGTCGAAAATGTAGGTAGTGATGATTCCAAACCTAGATGCAAAGAGGCCTAGGTGTTATTGTGCAATATTCAAAAGTTTTACAGATGTGATTCATAAACCATTCTTGAAGGTTAAACTTTTGCAAGTTAGGACAATGATGATGTAAAAAGTACTCAGCACTCCGAATTTAAGTTACACTTCTTTTTTATTAGTTTTGTTGCAATATCACGTAACTCGTTCCAAAACATCACTTCACAATATAAAACATACTTGAAAATACCTTCCTCACTGTTAAAGTTCACTTTTCATAAACTGACTACAATTTGTGTCTTTTTAACAACATGACCAAAGCTTGACTCTCTAATAACCGCTTACGCAAACAAAAATCAAAGTTACATGTACGTCAAAGATCGTAGTGACAAAAGAAAGAATACACATAAGATTAATATCATTGCAATATGTACATATCGATGTATCGAAGTACCTCTACATCAATGAAGTCAAATCTGAATGTTGTCACAGAAATATGTTAACTATTTTACAGAAACACAGTAGAATATTGCTGGTATCGAGAGGTTGAGGTGAGGTGCCGTAATGGTTACGTAATTCTAGTACCGTTACAATTGCGGTAGAACACAAGTATCAGTTGCAGTACTGCACAATCTTAGTATCCTTCCACGGTCGCAGACCCACTTAGTTGTATTCATCACACGGCATCTCTTGACGCGCAGCCTGGCCGGCTTAGGAAACAAGTTACTTCTGTTATACACCAAAGAAAGTATTAGAAGATGGCTCGTTTTATGCCACCTGCAAAATCCAACCAACCTTTTGCATGTAGTCAATATGCGCAAAGTTCTTAGAGCAAATTCCAACACTTTAAAGCATAGAAGACATTTTCATTGCAACTTTGACCATCAAATGAGCTACGTAGAAGGCTTATTGAAACATTATAGCAGTGGGAAACGCAGTAAAAGTGCAGCTCATTATAGGGTTACGATAAAAGTACTCCCTTAACATTACAACTAATAGCATAATTTGAGCTTCTTGCACACACAGTTGAGCAGAGATAACCAGTATGTAATCAAGTGCTGAAAGAGCCATTACCTGTAGTTTGACTGACAATTACGACTACACACGCTGTTATTCATACGACTTGCTACAAACAGCATAACAGACCTTACTACAGTCGCACCTACAGAACTTGCCTGGCATTGGGCTTGAAATCAAACAGATATTAGTCCAGCAAACTTTGCCGGACGCAAACTCTGAAAAGTATGAACAATTTTCACAGCTTTGGTAAGTTTGATTCAGTAAATTATGCAATAGGCAAATGTGGTGGTTGTAAGCAAAGTGGCACCTAAACTGCGACAGCACGTTTGAGATACCCCAACTCAACGTGAAAGTCGTAAAGGGTCACCCAAGAGTTAATCGTACAAGAATGACCCTGGATGACCAAAAAGCTTATCTGCCGGAATTAACACAGCTTAAGATAATCTTGGATGACAAAAGAGCTTACCTACAGAATTAACACAGCTGATATCTTGGCACGGGGATAGGGTGCAGATGGTTGTATTCAGGGCCCTGAATGGCTACGCTGTCCTCCAGATGTAGCAAGGCCCCAGCTCCCCTACTAAGACGAAGTCTCACGCCAAGTCGTCCACTCACGAATATTGCTTCCGTACTCGGCGAAAACAAACTCGGGGCTCGCCTGGCACACCACCGACCACTTGACAGTGCTGCAACGACGACGACTGACAGGGTCACTGTCCTCTCTACATGGCCGGTGTGGCCGAGCGGTTCTAGGCGCTACGGTCTGGAGCCGCGCGACCGCTACGGTCGCAGGTTCAAATACTGCCTCGGGCATGGATGTGTGTGACGCCCTTCGGTTAGTTAGGTTTAAGTAGTTCTAAGTTGTAGGGGACTGATGACCTCAGAAGTTAACTCCCAAGGTGCTCAGAGATGTTCGAACCATTCGAACTGCACTCTCGCGGTAATCAGCGTAACTTCCACCGCGTCTCGTAGCAGCGCCTACTATCCTTCCAGTCTTTTTTTCCTTTAATGTATTTCGATTCCTCCCCCCACATCAGAACCTGACAGCAGCTTAATACGCCCCTCTACAGCCGGTAGAAGAGTTAAAAAACATAATGGGAGGTTGGCAAACAATATGTAAAGGCGATAAAACGGGGACTTTGTTAAAAACAATAAAATGTCAGAAAGTCGCAGAAGTTAAAATAGAAAAAACAAGGGGTTGACGATGCTAATGAAGATACACAGTAAGTACAAAGGCACAATTAAAAGACATGGTCACAGTATGGTTTCTGTTGGCAACACTTTAAAAGTGGGGCACATAACACTGAACACTCAAAACAGTGCACCAGATATTAGAGACATAGATAACACTCCACAGCATAAAGCAGACAAGGAAGGGGGGGGGGGGAGAGACTTGACAGTTGAGGGGAATATAAGGTGGGGAAAGCAAAAAGGGGAGGAGGGAGCCGATGGACGGACACTGGAAAGGGGGGGGGGGGGGGGGGCAGCACGGCGGATGCGAGAAAAGGAGTGGGGATGACAGTGGAGGAGAAAGAAAAAGTACTTGGGGGGAGAGAATGGAGTCAAGGAGTGGGTAGGTGGAGAAAAAACAGGATGGAAGGGGGCAGAGGGAGCGGTAAAAAGACAGAGGGAGGGAGGTGAAGGTGAGGGTGAAATATGATAGGAGGGATAAATGGAGGGGGAGAGGGCATCACTGGGAGCGGGAGTTGATGAAAGCCACATCGGGATAGGAGATGAAAGGTGTGAAGGTGGAGTGTCCTTGCAATGTTTCCAAGCGCTCCTAAATAGGCGATCGAGACCAATAGCACTGTGGCAAAGTGCAGTCACAAGAAAGAGCTGACACACTAACTGCTTCAGAGAGAAGACTCTTATGCAGATTTATAATTTTGTGAACTAGTTTTATGAGAATTTTGATGTGGTTTTCACCTAAGAATTTTAAGATATTTAAATATCCTTGGGTTGTTCACTTCTTTATGCTGTACCTTCCATGTGTTCGTAGTTTATATTTTGTACACCCAGTTGAAGTACTTCGGGGTTTACTGGGATATCCTGGACTTAGTTGTGTTAATTTACTTTCGTGTGCACATGATTTGAGTATCAATAATTTAATACTTACTAAAGTATGCTCTGCACTCCACGCATCTACACTAAACTTGATTGCTTGTGGGACTTGTTCCGCTATGTGCGGGGTTTGCGTTTGGGCTTGGTTTGGGCTTGTGTTCCGTGTTTCGCACGCCCATAGTCTATCAGTACACTGTTTGTTTTTCCGTTGGCTGTTGAGTGCAATAAACTATGCCTAACACTGTGTGCGACGGTGTTACCGGACTCCTTGTATTTGTTTTGAACTACCCCTCAATGTCTCTTACCTAATAACTTGTGCTGTCCAAGCCACCCTCAATGTCCCTTACCTAATAACTTGTGCTGTTCAAGCCATCACTAAGTTCTGTGTTAAAGAAAAGGGTTTTAATTTTGTATAGTACCATACCTTCTGGTCGTATATTGGGATAGGTATCTTTTTTACAGTTGTTCTATTTTTATATTTCGAAAAGAAGAAAAGGTCATATATCAATGCTTTCCTGTAAATGTTGGTGGGCATGAACAAAAATGTCTCTGAGCACTATGGGACTTCACATCTGAGGTCATCATTCCCCTAGAACATAGAACTACTTAAACCTAACTAACCTAAGGACATCACACACATCCATGCCTGAGGCAGGATTCGAACCTGCGACCGTTGCAGCATCGCAGTTCCGGACTGAAGAACGTAGAACTGCTCACCCACAGCGGCCGGCCTGTCATTATTCATTTGACTAGATGTTAATTGCTTAAATTATTGTTAAGTGGTTCATATGGAATGAAATGCTACTTACTGATCTCTTGTCTCCAAAGTGGTTGTTGTTAAGGATATCTAAACAAATTTTGAAGCTCCTTTAGATTAAATTATAGCCTGACTTTGAAGGGCCTTTGTATTTTCAAGTAAAGTTTATCTCCTTTTTAAATTCTGAAACCTTTTCTGAATAAGTCTCTTGTGTCCAAAAAATGCTGAACGATAATACAAACACTAGAATCTAATCTTTCCACCAAAATTCTTACTGGTGAATTTGGGGGCGCCGAGGTTTCCCCATTACACCTAAATCGCTTAAAGCAAATATCGGAATTGTGCCCTTGAAAAGAGCACAGCTGTGTCCATTTCATTCCCTGCCCTTCCATAAGCTTCTGCTGGTCTCGAACCATCTCGTTATCCACGCGACGTTAAACTCTACTCTTCCTATCTTCCTTTATTGTGAATGAACTGTAACCCCGTATAGTGTTGAATGGAGTACTTCCAGACATTCTTCGAAAATTGTTAATTTTTTTGGGTGGGGGTGGGGGGGGGGCTGTGATAAGAATGTTTGTCGTGGATGTAGAGGGGGGAATATTAAGCATTTGAGAAATATTGATGAAAACTTTAACACGGACGTAATTCTAAAAAGTACCCAAATGTTATATGTCAAAGCATACAAGAGATGTACCCCTGCATGATCAAATAGTTAATTTAAAAGTACGAACTTTTTAGCGCTACTCGTAACTTAGCGTGGACGCGTGCGGAGGATATAGTCTTGTGAGATCGGCAGAATTTTTTGTAACATCCCGCATAACGAGTTCTAGCAAAATCTGTGCAATAAAACACTAAGAAAACCGTACCACCTCCATCCCGTGTCATACCAGTTACTGATTCGTTGTACTCAGAAATTGTAAGAGAAGTTAGAAATATACTAATTTCGTAAATGGCGTCGGCTAATATAACACCCGGACGTAAGTAAAGTTCTGTGATTAAGCGTCATACTACAGTAGACGTATTGACGGCTGCCGGTCAGTGGCGGTGTCCCCTCGGTCCTTCTTCGTGCTCTGGTAATGTGTGTTTTCAGCGAGGCGTGGCCGGTGGGCGACACGGCGTGATAAGGAGCCGGGCTAGGCGTAGCAAGCCGCCGAGCGTCCAGCCAATCAGGCGCGATCATAAGGCGGGCGAGGCACACGAGGCGAGCCTTCTCCCGCGCTGAGGGCCCGGTTAGAATTTCATTACGGCTTACGAGCTGTAACGACAGCAGACTTATCTACGCCGCGCGGCTGGGTCGCCTGCCGCGGCGGGGTGGGGTGGTTCGCACCGTCGCCGCCAGGGACGCTGTCGTCGACTCGCCCCGCTGGCAGTAAGAAGACATAGCTAAAGTGCGGTTCTCAATAAGCGTCTAACTGCAAAAATGGCAAAAGAGCTGTTGAAGGACTATACGAAACCACGAAAACTGATACATTCAATGAATACATGTAATGAATAGAAACATCTCATTCTTTGATACGAGGGGCGTTTGAAAAGTACGTGCAAAATTCGGGAGATGACACCAACGGCGCGTATCAGGCCACGTTTAGTTAGTAGCATCTTTGGAAAGAGCGCTAACTAAGTTTCGGCGATATTTGTCTATTTCTTTGTGTTTGGCATTCGTATGAATCAAGGAAGTCGAGTTATTGTCAAAAAATGGACGGAGAAGAATTTCGTGTGGTGGTTAAGCATTTTTTTATGAAAGGAAAAACGCCTCAGGAGACTAAAGAGAAGCTTGATAAACATTACCGTGACTCTGCACCTTCGATCAGAACAGTTTATAAGAGGTTCCAAAATTTTCGGTGTGGCCATATGGGCACAAGTGTTGCTGAATGTTCTGGATGCCCTGTGGAGCTTAGGACTCCAGAAATCATTGATAAATTCCATGGTATGGTGATGGATGACAAAATAATTAAGGTACGTGATATTTCTAGTGCTGTGGGCATCTCGAATTTGCGGATACATAATATTTTGCATAAACATTTGGACATGAGAAAGCTATCCGCAAGATGGGTTCCGCGACTGCTCACGCTTTACCAAAAACGGAATCGTGTGAAGTGTTGCAATGATGGTTTGCAGCTGTTCAGGAAATATCCGCAGGACTTTAAGCGTCGTTTCGTCAGTGTACATGAAAGATGGATACATTACTATACTCCTGAGACCAAACAAAAATCTAAACGGGTCACCAAGGGAGGATATGCACTAAAAAAGGCGACTGTCTTTTGGGATTCGCAAGGGATAATCCTCATGGACGATCTGGAAGAGGGTAAAACTATTACAGGTGCATATTATTCATCGTTATTGCACCGTTTGAAACCCGAGCTGCAAGAAAAACGCCTGTGATTGGACCTCAAAAAAGTACTTTTCCACCACGACAATGCACCAGCAAACACATCAGTAGTTGTGGTTGCAAAATTAATGGAAAAAGGATTCCAACTCGTTTCACATCCCCGCTGTTCTCGAGACGTGGCTCCTTTGGATTACTATTTGTTCCCCAATTTTAAGAAATGGGTGGTGGGACAAGGATATTATTCAAACGAGGAGGTGATTGCAACAACTAATAGCTATTTTGCAGACTTGGACAATTCCTGTTACTCGGAAGGAACCAACAAATTAGAACGGTGTTGGACGAAGTGTATTAGTCTAAAAGGAGACGATGTCGAAAAATGAAAGAAATGTTTACCCCAAACACGTAAGTAGTTTTCATTTCTGCACGTACTTTTCAAACGCCCCTCATACATACAATGAATACATGTAATGAATAGAAACATCTCATTCTTATGTTCCTTTTATCTTAACTACATATCTGATGACAAAAGTAGCTTAAACGTTGTGATATACACTGAAACGCCAAATAAACTAGTGTACGCATGAGTATTCAAATGCAGGTATACGTAAGCAGGCAGAATACAGCGCTGCGATGGACAACGCACATATAAAACTGCAAGTGTCGGGTGCAGCTGTTAGGTCGGTTACTCCTGCTACAAAGGCAGTTTATCCAGATTTAAGTGAGTTTGAACGTGGGGCTATAGTCGGCGCAAGAGCGATGGGTGGTAACTTCCCCGAGGTAGTGACGGTCTTCCGGTACGACCATTTCACGAGTGTACCGTAAATATCAAGAATCCGGTAAAACAACAAACCTCTGACATCGTAGCGGCCGGAAAAGGATGCTGCAAAAACGGGACAAACGACGACTGAAGAAAATCGTTCAATGTGACAGAAGTGCAACCCTTCGCAAACCACTGCAGATTTCAATGCTGGGCCATCAACAGGTGTCAGTGTACGAATTATTCAACGAAGCATCACGGATATGAGTTTTCAAAGCCTAAGGCTCACTCTTGTACCCTTGATGAGTACACGACACAATGTTTTACGCCTCACCTGGGCCCTTCAACAACGACATTAGACTGTTGGTTACTGGAAACATGTTGACTAGTCGGACGGGTTTCGTTTCAAATTGATCGAGCGGATAGACGTGTACGGTTATGGAAACAACCTTGTGAATCCATGGACCCAGCAGTTAAGCAGGGGCTGATCAAGCTGATGGAGGGTCTGTAATGGTACGGGGCGTGTGCAGTTGCAGTGATATGGAGTGATACGTCTAGATACGGCTTTGACAGGTGAGTCGTACGTAAGCATCCTGTCTAATCACCTGCATACATTCATGTGCATTGTGCATTCCGACGGACTTGAGCAATTCCAGCAGGACAATGCCACACCCCATACGTCCTGAATTGCTACAGAGTTGCTCTAGAAGCACCACTTTTATGAAA
Organism: Schistocerca gregaria; assembly: GCF_023897955.1. Classification (NCBI taxonomy): domain Eukaryota; kingdom Metazoa; phylum Arthropoda; class Insecta; order Orthoptera; family Acrididae; genus Schistocerca; species Schistocerca gregaria. The sequence continues at coordinate 1,019,918,172 of NC_064920.1, forward strand.
TTAAACACTTCCGCTGGCTACCAAACTCCCCAGACATGAACATTATTGAGGATATCGGTGATGCCTTGCAAAACTCTGTTCAGAAGAGAACTCGACTCCCTCGTACTATTACGGCTTTATGGACAGCCCTGAAGGTTTCATGACGTCAATTCTCTCCAGGACTACTTAAGACATTAGTCGAGTCCACGCCACGTCTTTTTGCGCCACTTCGGCGTGCTCGGGGGGGGGGGGGGGGGGGGGGGAGGGGGGGGGGGGATATTAGGCAGGTATACCAGTTGTTTGGCTCTTCAGTGTAAAAGAAATTTTATAATAAGCGATCTGCACGGCTTTGTTCACAAAGTATCCAATATGATAGCGGCCTCAACCAGTAGGAAATATATTTCTTTTACTAACACAGGGTCTGTCTGCAGTAGTGTGCAAAAATAAAAAAATATAACAGGACATAGAGAATGCTGCACTGAACAATTTGGGGTAGGGAACCCGGGGTCGGAGAAGCCAACTTGAGGACACATGAAAGTAAACTTGTCTATAGCTTTCTCTGGCATTACTGCTTCCCAGCTTATTTACAACTAACATGCCTACTCATTTGCACGTTCTGCACTGTTTATTTACATGTATAGCCTTTATTTCCTGCAAGGAAACAATGAGTTCTAGCCGGATTACTAGGAAGCCATGATACAGGTTTTGTTTACTTATTTTGTTAATAAGGTGGCTCTGTTGTATTTACATAGTCCCATGATACACCCTGTATGAATCAACGACAGACTTATTCATAACTCAGTGTTGTCGAGAGACATACAGTACCATACGATGGGGCTTTACCGGTTCAGTTTCACAGAACTCACTGACATGTACCTCGTGTATGGGGAAGTACGTTGCAACACTCTCGCTGATCAAAGACAGTACAGGGAACGATTTCGTAACAGGTATCATCCGTAACGACGAGTGTTTATTTCTCTCTATCGACAAACTCAGGAGACTGATTCACTGAAAGAAGCAGCAAAGGACCTGGCAACATGAGAACCACTCGCACACCACATTTTCAAGAGGATGTGCTGGAACGTATTGCAACGGACCCTATTGCAAGTACTAAAAGTCACTTGTGTGTGGGTCCCAGGTGTAAGGAGGAGGAATTACTTGCAGAATTGTAGCTGCCTGTGCTTTGTTTCGAAATGCACCAGGGATGGTTCAAAAAATGGTTCAAATGGCTCTGAGCACTATGGGACTCAACTGCTGTGGTCATTAGTCCCCTAGAACTTAGAACTACTTAAACCTAACTAACCTAAGTACATCACACACATCCATGCCCGAGGCAGGATTCGAACCTGCGACCGAAGCAGCTACACGGTTCCGGACTGCGCGCCTAGAATCGCGAGACCACCGAGGCCGGCTGCACCAGGGATATTTGTTAGATTGCATCAGAAACTTGTTGTCCGATGTCACGCTTGCAGTGAGCTTGATGATCGTCAGTTCGAGCACATTTTGTCAGGTACAGTACAAATGGTACATTCACCGTGTCAGTAATGGTATTTGCAGTTAACTGTAACTAATGTAAACAGGAAAAGAGGCAGTAATGTGATTTTATTCCTATTATCTCCTTAAACTGGCTTCTCCGATCCAAGGTTCCCTACATCAAATAGTTCAGTGGAGCATCCTCTATGTCCTGTTAAATTTTTGCACGCTGTATGGTGTTAGTGTTTAGATCGAAGATAAAGAAATGCTTAACTTTTAAACTTAACTTTTTGTAGACGCTCAGACTTCCGATTTCGAATAACATTGCTGGCTATTAACTCTGGAACGCAAGGGAGTATCTTAAATAACTGTACTATGTTATTTTCGGCTTTCTCGGTGAATCAGGTTGTTGCATTTTTGTTGGGTGTACAGCCGGGTGTTTGCTACATCCCTTCTCCTTTTTTGTTCTGATCGCTCCAGACCCCTTTCTCCTCTGCCAGGCCCACGTTACGGCGCTTGGTGGACTAGGGAGGGGGGAGGGGAAGGTGGGCCGCCGCCAATGGATGCCGGGCACGAACTGTGGTCCCTTAATACTGCTGTGGCCAGCGTAGGGCGCAGAAATCGCGCTCAATCGACGCTGTGATTTTAGATGACTGAGCGATGGGTCCCAAGCTCTGAGAGCGAACCCAGTGCCTCTGTTGATCAGCACGTCGTGTTCTCTTTCAGCACACAGATTCAAAACGACGAGGTGTGTCAGCACTTCCGGTTCTTCATACACCATGAGTCACCTGCAGCCAAACAACATTATGTAACCGCAAATGTTGTTCGTTGCTTAAGTTCTGTGTGTCTTCTGTGTTCCATCCCTTTTGATTGTCCGTACAGTCTGCCCTATATACCCCTTACCGCATTTACGAGGAATACGGTATCGCTCAAGGATGACAGCTGACAGCGCAGAGATACAAATCAGTGTGGCTGCCTTTGCAGTACACACTGTGTCCTATACTACTGCCGTCCGTTCTGCGATTGACTAAGACGTCTCAAAAGGAGGTTAGCCACTCCCTTCCATCTTCATGTTCAGTCTGGTACTAGGGTCGACCTTGTTTGTGGAGGGAAGCCTGGAAACAGCTGAACTGAAGCCTGTGTGCTTTTTCAGACTGTTGATGACATGTTTGTGGTGTGGTCACATTGGAGTTAAGGACTTCAGCATTTCCTCTCACATCTGAACACTCTGCACCCTCGATAGGCCACCATCCTGCCATATACGAAATCCGACACGCGTTCGTGAACGTTTCTTAGTCTGCTATCAGGATTAAAAGTAACTAACCAAAGTCTAACAACTTTCAAATTCGATTTCTGAATGGAAAACGCCTTGAGTAATAGATTCTTAAACACGGAACTGTGGTTGCATTCTACTACCACTTTGTGGGGTCATGTTGAAATGCAAATCATTTGCCTACCCAAGGATGCAGTACACGTGATATCAATTTGACACTTGTTGCACGCCGCCTTCATAGTGTGGCAATTTTAATGGTCAGAATTAGAGATACCTCGATTCTTTCCACCTTCTTCATCCAGTTAATCGAATGAGACATGAATTTACCTCGTGGGTTTGAACTTCTACCGCATATAAAAATGTATTATACATTGCCTTAACGAAATGGATTGTTTTTGGCAAACCATTCCCAGAGAAATGTTTTATGAAACAAACATTGTAGTTGCAAAATATTATAATTACATATGACCCCTTTGAGTCGTTTTATTGCTGTTGAAGAATGCGGGACTCTGATCTTCTGACTTGCTAGAACACCCACTTTCCGCCTTCGTTTCACTGAGCCCATCTTGCATGAAGCAGTTCGCCAAATTTTCGCCCTCATTCACCTCCATCAAACGAAACACTATGCTTAAAAAGTAAATACGTTTTTTAATCCACCTTAAAAAAATAACAATGTCTCAATTACGCTGAATAAACTATAAAATTCATACACTTTGTCTCGATTACAGCTCTATCTGGAAATTATACCACATCATTACTTCTGCCGTCATTTGAGCAAGTAGAGTTTCTACATTCACACCATGATGGACTTCGGTGATTAATTGGATCCAGCAGATCCCAAAACAAGCAACAGTACTGTGGTTACTCGTATTTTCCAAGCCCTTGTTATATTTACCAATGTATGATCAAAAATGCCTTAAAATGTAGCTAGAATTATCAATTTAGTAACCAGAGGACACCGTTTACAGACCTAACCCTCGGTGACATAAAACCCATTTTGGTTACCCTGCATAGTTAGCACCTCTGTCAAGCCCCTTCTGACTGAAGTTGCCCAATTCCTACAATCAGACACCAAGTAACATAAAAAAGAAAAACCTGATTTCATTAGAATACAGTTGAGTTTTGCTCTCTGTACATGGTCTAATTTCCACCCAGGTGGGTCTAATAATTTTCAGCGTAAAATACATTCGAAAACCTATGAAGCTATAGCGCAATTGCTGTTTCGATCCATTTGTGATTTTTATCAGATGGTAAGTTTGTATCGTTTCTCTGTTTCTCTCCTGTTTCTAACGTACTACGCCTAGTGACTGATAATGTGAACACTCTTATGTTTTATTTACGGGTCACACTCCTTTTCCCTCCCTCAAATTCCATCTTAGGGTGTCTGAGTGCATGGAAGTGTGTGTGGAGTATATATAGCGAGATCAGGGTTAACCAGGGATAGTTGTAGTAGAAAAGGTTTGCACCAACTTAACCTTGTGATTAAATTCAACGAACGGAAGCTTGAACCGAAGGTAAACCAAGCTTGCAGAGTGCAGCTTGTCAGAATGGTCACTGCTCACTGCTGAGGGGGGAGTCTCACCGCCTGGGCTAGGTTTGAATTCAGTGCGGTTGTCTATGCATTTCGGTCATGTTAGACTAGGAGCGGTTGGCGGACAATACGAACGTAGTTGCGTGGAGCTCTTCATGTCATTATGAGAAGGAAAGTATTAGAATGTTTCACTTTGTCGCATAGAACGCTAGTAGTGTTTGTTTCGTGATCTGTTTAGGCAGAGTCACTTTTAGCGCTGTTTCGAATATTATTATTTTGCGGTATCAGATGCTAAAAGTAGTGGACTTAATGGTGAGACCGTGTCTGGTACAAACCATCAGTTCGCGCTCTCATTTCAATTGTATGGCGGTTTCTCAGTGTTTCAGTCAATGTAAAAAATTCTGTTGCCGAAGCGGTGTAATTTTGTTTTATTCCGTTAATAAATTCAGAATTTTTTTTCTTTGTGTCCAGTACTTGGTCACACGGTGGCGCTATTTGCCGCGACCCTGCTTAGCTGACCCTAAATCTCACTGTAATGTGTTTTTTATTGTGTTCTATAATCAACTAAATGAACATGATTCCAACTGTACCAATTGTGTAGAGTGGTTTTATCGGATTCTTGGTGTTTATTTGCGACTTGTGTGTTCGCTCCATGCACCTTGTGATTTTCTAATTTGGTTCAGCTTAGGTTTTAAAATAATCTAATTAAGATAGAAGCTCATTCAGTTCGATATCTTTCTGGAAATAACCGATATGTCGGGAAATTTCACTTAATTTGTGTCGTTTCCTTTGTAAATTGTACTCTGCCGTCTGATTGCGCCAGTGGCTATCTCATAGATTAAACCTGTTTCATTAATGTCCTCCCGTGATATTTCAAGAACTCCAAAATGAAGTAAAAGGTTATAAATAAATTCTATGACCTTTCGTGTGAGAATTTTATTTAGTGATATTGTGTTTCTTTGTGGCTTGTGTCCGACGCATGGCCATGCTTTCAGTGGTATCTTAGACGAACCCCCCCCCCCTCATGGCATTTTGTTACGAACTACTTGCTTTACAAATTAATCAGCAGAGACATGAGTGTACTGATACATATTTTGTGGGGAAATTTTGTTCCTTTTTGCGGTTTCGTTTCGCCTTTAGTGTCCACCCACGTGTGAATGTTGCTCACTACATACAAGACGAGGGATCCCTTGAGATAAATCACGATTTTGCTCAGCTCCCGATATCCATTGATAGCTATTCTCGTTGGAGTGTACGTAGTTTAATAATTATTGCTGTGATTTAATTGTGAGGTCAGTTGACTATGCGTTATCACCATTAGCTGTTTTTTTTTTGTGGTCTTCAGTCCTGAGACTGGTTTGATGCAGCTCTCCATGCTACTCTATCTTGTGCAAGCTTCTTCATCTCCCAGTACCTACTGCAACCTACATCCTTCTGAATCTGCTTAGACTAGTCATCTCTTGGTCTCCCTCTACGATTTTTACCCTCCACGCTGCCCTCTAACACTAAATTGGTGATCCCTTGATGCCTCAGAACATGTCCTACCAACAGATACCTTCTTCTGGTCAAGTTGTGCCACAAACTTCTCTTCTCCCCAATCATATTCAATACTTACTCATTAGTTATGTGATCTACCCATCTAATCTTCAGCATTCTTCTGTAGCAGCACATTTCGAAAGCTTCTATTCTCTTCTTGTCCAAACTAGTTATCGTCCATGTTTCACTTCCATACATGGCTACACTCCATAGAAATACTTTCAGAAACGACTTCCTGACACTTAAATCTATACTCGATGTTAACAAATTTCTCTTCTTCAGAAACGCTTTCCTTGCGATTGCCAGTCTACATTTTATATCCTCTCTACTTCGACCATCATCAGTTATTTTGCCCCCCAAATAGCAAAACTCCTTTACTACTTTAAGTGTCTCATTTCCTAATCTAATTCCCTCAGCATCACCCGACTTTATTCGACTACATTCCATTATCCTCGTTTTGCTTTTGTTGATGTTCATCTTATATCCTCCTTTCAAGACACTATCCATTCCGTTCAACTGCTCTTCCAAGTCCTTTGCTGTCTCTGATAGAAGTAGGATGTCATCGGCGACCCTCAACATTTTTATTTCTTCTCCATGGATTTTAATACGTACTCCGAATTATTCTTTTGTTTCCTTCACTGCTTGCTCAATATACAGATTGCATAACATCGGGGAGAGACTACAACCCTGTCTCACTCCCTTCCCAACCACTGCTTCTCTTTCATGTCCCTCGACTCTTATAACTGCCATCTGGTTTCTGTACAAATTGTAAATAGCCTTTCGCTCCCTGTATTTTATCCCTGCTACCTTCAGAATTTGAAAGAGAGTATCCCAATCAACATTGTCAAAAGCTTTCTCTAAGTCTACAAATGCTAGAAACGTAGGTTTTCCCTTCCTTAACCTAGCTTCTAAAATAAGTCGTAGGGACAGTATTGCCTCGCGTGATCCAACATTTCTACGGAAACCAAACTAATCTTCCCCGAGGTCGGCTTTTACTAGTTTTTCCTTTCGTCTGTAAAGAATTTGCGTTAGTATTTTGCAGCTGTGACTTATTAAACTGATAGTTCGGTAATTTTCACATCTGTCAGCACCTGCTTTCTTTGGGATTGGAATTACTATATTCTTCTTGAAGTCTGAGGGTATTTCGCCTGTCTCATACATCTTGCTCACCAGATGGTAGAGTTTTGTCAGGACTGGCTCCCAAGGCCGTCAGTAGTTCCAGTGGAATGTTGTCTACTCCGGGGGCCTTGTTTTCGACTCAGGTCTTTCAGCACTCTGTCAAACTCTTCACGCAGTATCGTATCTCCTATTTCATCTTCATCTACGTCCTCTTCCATTTCCATAATATTGTCACCATTAGCATCCAATCTGTATTTAGAAGTAATGACGGAATCATCATTAATGCTGTTATATTCCATCTAGATTCAAATAAATGCAAAGCTATAATGTTTTGTAATCCCCGTGATAAGTGATAAATTTTGTTTCTTTCCCTCCTCTCCGCAGACCTCCACCACCCCTCACCCCCACTCCATTCTCTGCCCATCAGCATCAGATCTGCTTCCATGTGAATAGGCTTCACTGTGTACCTTCGGATTCCTACCGAATTTACTGAGAGAATGAGACGATTACGCGGATTTACGTAAACTAGCGAACGAGTTTAAATCAGTTTCAAGTAGTCCCAGCAGTTCTTTTACGTAAACTTTGTGACCAGATAAGACTTAAATAATACGTTGTTTTTGTTGCCACTTCCCCTAACGATTTTAGAAATTCTGATGGAATGTTATCTATCCCTTCTGCCTTATTTGACCGTAAGTCCTCCAAAGCTCTTTTAAATTCCGATTCTAATACTGGATCCCCTTTCTCTTTTAAATCGACTCCTGCTTATTCTTCTATCACATCAGACAAATCTTCACCCTCATAGAGCCTTTCAATGTATTCTTTCCAACTATCTGCTCTCTCCTCTGCATTTAACAGTGGAATTCCCCTAGCACTCTTAATGTTACCACCGTTGCTTTTAATGTCACCAAATGTTGTTTAGACTTTCCTGTATGCTGAGTCTGTCCTTCCTACAATCATATCTTTTTCGATGTCTTCACATTTTTCCTGCAGCCATTTCGTCTTAGCTTCCCCTTCACTTCCTATTTATTTCATTTCTCAGCGACTTGTATTTCTGTATTCCTGATTTTCCCGGAACATGTTTGTACTTCCTCCTTTCATCAATCAACTGAAGTGTTTCTTCTGTTACCCATGGTTTCTTCGCAGCTACTTTCTTTGTACCTATGTTTTCCTTCCCAACTTCTGTGATGGCCCTTTTTACAGACGTCCATTCCTCTTCAACTCTGTTGCCTACTGCGCTATTCCATACTGCTGTATCTATAGCGTTAGAGAACTTCAAACGTATCTCGCCATTCCTTAGAACATCGGTATCCCACTTCATAGCGTATTGATTCTTCCTGATTAATGTCTTGAACTTCAGCCTACTCTTCATCACTACTATATTGTGAACTGAGTCTCTATCTGCTCCTGGGTACGCCTTACAATCCAGTATCTGATTTCGGAATCTCTGTCTGACCATGATGTAATCTAATTGAAATCTTCCCGTATCTCCCGGATTTTTCCAAGTATACCTCCTCCTCTTGTGATTCTTGAACGTTGTTTTTGTCCGTAGAGAGCTGAGGTCAAAGCTTTCCTTAAATTGCTTACTACCTTGCATCGCTTGTGGTTCACACCCCAAACTGTATTAACCACTTTCCCATGAATGTGGCATGCTTGCTGTATTCATTAGTATAATGTTCATATACACCTCCTCTCCCACCAGTAAATCATGTGCGATGACAGCTAGGTTCGTAAAGAGGCGAGATTGCTTGCCGTCCTATGTGGGCTCAAATGTTGAGACAAATTGCTAGTTTAGTGTTTTATTTGCTTGAGTTTAAAATAAATCTGAATCTCAGTTAAAGTAAAACATTTTCATTGCTACTACCCCTCAGCCAATTTAGAGAAATAATTTTACCCGATATTTACTATTGTCGGCATTACTACTTCCAAAATTCTACGTAAATTAAATAACGAATATTAGCATTAGATGAAGTGGAATCTACGGCAATTTTGATGATGGTACACGTTGACCCAGACACTAAAAAGCTTATCGGGCCTCTTCATTTGTCAAACATGGCACACAATGTGTAGCAACGTCAGGAGCACTCCTGTCAATGAGCAGACATTCAATATTCTTAAAAAGTAAGCAACAGGCGGTAAACTTACATGAATTTTAACAAAACTCACTCAACTCCGCAGTCATTTTTGTGCTCCAAAACTAAAAAAAATTAGACTTACTTCCATACCAGTCTATCTCTCTAGCTTTTAATTTTAGAAATCTTATGTGTACAAATATGGATTTCCTAATGTATACTACTGATAAAAAGCTCTCGGGTTCCCATTGAAATGGCAGCATTGAGATACCACCACCGACAAGAGTCCACCTTCGCGAGAAGTGTGCACCTCCTCGTTTGGCCTCACACGAGGCTGACTGGACCCTGTTATCAACCTCACTACCAGGAATCGAACCAAGTTCCATCAGCACCGAAGCCAGTGACGTTAACCATCGGGCTACATACGTGGTCTAAAATTATATTTCAGAACGCTCGAAACATACCAGTGACAGTACCGTTTTAAGTAAGCTCACCAAACCACATTTTATTCATTAAACATCACATTTTATGCGGCCGTTTAGTACGTATAATAGTTTAGATTTAGTTTACTAGCTGTATAACAGCAATGACGACTCTCTAAGTACTTTAAAATAAGCATGGCAGTATTCGGCTCCTACTGCAAATTTCAGGCAAAGTTAGTATATTTTGGAACTGCTCTGATGAAGCACCCTATACCGCCTGGTAAGTGAAATATTAAATCAGGCTCCTGTTCGCGTCGTGAAGGTAGATTAACGCTGGGCGGTCAACGTAACGATGTGCTACGTCATCACGAAATGGCGGTATGCTCACACTAGACATAAAGTGGCTATGGATAGCATCCGTCTCACAAAAACCTAAGAATAAGTCATAAGGAAACACAAGAGTGATGGGGGTGTTAAACTCATGATGAGTATTACTAAAGGATCTCACAGAGTGATAGTCGAGTGTATAAATGTGCAAAGCAAAATTTGTAACCGTCGTTCTGCACAACGCTTGTAGCTTCAGTTTTCATAGAAACTGGATGTGAAAGAGAAGGAAAACTTGGAAAGGGAGAAGCTGGTGGTCTATTAACATTCTCCATAGTGACTGAAGCATGAAAAACCGCGATTACGTAACAAAGGAAGATATGTCCATTTCTAATCACAGGAGTCGGAATCCGGAAGCTCGCCTTCTCTCCAAGATGTGGTATGGTGCAGATCTGAGGACATTTCCGGCATAGGCAAAAGTATTGCGGAGCACAGCTTTCAGTGTACCTTGTTGAACAAGCGGCCCCCCAGAAAACGACACATACGTGTCCCCATGTTGCCCGAAACACCTTCAAATACCGCAGTGGGCATGGAATTATCGGTATTGGACCGTGGATCGATTGAAACATATCCCCTGGTTGAATGAATCACGTTTCTTGCCTCAGCAGTCGATGGCAGCCGTTCGCCTGCTCGAAACATCCACTGTGCTACGGACGCTGGCCGTTGATGACTAATATTCTATAGAGGTTATCTATCTGGGCTTCCACGGAACTTCTGGTACTTATGGGAGGCACCACGGTAACTATTGGGGACTGATGACCTCAGATGTTAAGTCCCATAGTGCTTAAAACCATTCGAACGGTAGCTATTGACCGCGTGAACACCATTGGAGACCACCTGCGTCCCTTCTTGCTTGAAGTCTCCCAATACGGCGATTATATCTTCCAGCAGCGTAAGTGTCCGTGTCACAAAACCATCATCGTGTTGCATTGGTTTCATTAGCATGACAGTGAACCTGTGCTGATGTCTTGAATTTGCCTGATTCGATTCCAGTGATTATCTGAAGCCAGCTCCGAGCACACACACCATGCGACTATAATGTAGGGAAATGGTATGATCTGTGCGTAGGCGATTGGTGCGACATACCTTGGAAAACAAGCAAGCACTTGCCATACGGAATCACCGCTATACTCAGTTCCAAATGTGGACCAACATATTGTTAAGTAGGTGGTCATAATGTTTTTCTAATCACTTTATTTACATTCGTACAAACTCAACAAAATTTGCCTGTCGTCGTATTCTGACAGGTTTGATGAAGTCCGCAATGAGTTCCTCTCCTGTGTCAACTTTTTCATCTCACAGTAGTTTCTGCAAACTTCGTGCCCAAATATTGGCCGGATGTATTACAAGCTCTGTTTTCCTCTGCAGTTTTTATTCTCTGAAGCCCCCTCTAATACCAAAGAAGTTAAACTCTGATGTCTTAGAAGACGTCCGATCATTCTGTTCCCCCTTCTTGTCAACGGTTTCCATAAATTCCTACCCCGACAACTGTGAAAGGAACGTCCTCCTTCCTTACCTAACCAATCCTGCGAACTTTAAACATTCCTCTGTAATGCCACATCCGAAACGCTTCAGTTCTCTTCTGGTCCTCTTTTCCCATTCTCATTATTTTCGTCTTTCTTCTATTTACCATCAGTCCATATTCTATGCTCATTATATCGTTATGTTTAACAGTTCTTGTAATTCTTTTCCGCCGCGCGGGATTAGCCGAACGGTCAGGGGCGCTGCAGTCATGGCCTGTGCTGCTGGTCCATACACATTTGAACATTATTTGAATTCTTTTCCACTTTTACTGAGGACAGCAATGTCTTCAGCGAATCTTATCATTAATATCGTTTCCATCTGAATTTTAACCAAGTCCTTAATATTTTGTTTTATTTCTTTCATTGGTAATTAGATGTACTGAACGAAGAGAAAGACTACATTCCTGTTTGACACCCTCTTCAGTTCGAGCACTTCGTTCTTGGTCTTCCAGTCGTATCGTTCCTTCTTGGATTTTGTACACATTTTTATGCATATTTTTTTCAGAATTTCGAACGTCTTGCACCATTAGAAATTCTTGAACGCTTTTTCCAGGCCTACAGTTTCTGTGGGCGTGTCTCGATTTTTCATCAGTCCTGCTTCCATTATCAGTCACAACGTCAAAGCTTCCTCTCTCGTGCCTCTACCGTTCCTACAGCCAAACTCATCACTATCGAACAGATTCTTAATTATCCTTTCACAAACAGGCAGCGTCTTCGGCCTGGAATCTTACTGAATGGTGCAGAATGATCTTTAGTGTTGAGTCTCGCTTTGAAATGAACCCCAGTGACCGGTGAAGATGTCTCTTGAGAAGGGCCGGATACCCGTGATATACCAACCACACTGGTGGCTGTCAACCAGGAGTGATGGTCTCAGGCGCCATTTATTTTCATAGCATCCACGGTAATCTTACAGTACTGCGGGACCTTGATGATATTCTACGCCCCCTTTTTTGTCCTTCATGCCAAGGCACCCTGGGCTTACATTTTAGCAAGATAACGCCCGCCTGCACACGGCGAAAGTTTCTGCTGCTGCTTCTTGTCTTTGTGTTTGCCGAACTCTATCCTGGCCCTGCAAGTTCGCTGGATCTCTCCCTAACTGAAAACGTTTGGAGCATTGTGGGTTGGTGCCTCCAAGCACCTCGATAGTTTGACTATGTCACTCTGCTTTTGCGGAAAATTTGGCACGATAACCCTCAGGAGGATATCCAACAACTTTAACAACCAATGCCAAGCCGAATAACTTGGATAAGTGCCAGAGCTGAAACAATGGGTTACTGATTTATTCAATTTGTGAAACTCTTAATTTGGAATAAATGATCAAATTTTTCCCAACTGAGAATCATTTATTTTTATCTATACGTACTCACATCTACTGATTTACATTACATTCTGAAAATTTCTATGTGGTGCATTGCTTTTTTGTGTTTGCGTATATTTCTAAATAACTCTGGCCAAATCATATATATCCGGGACAATTTAACTATGAAGAGAAGAACTTGTTTAAATTCAGTACGGAGATCCGGCTACGACCTGCAGAAAAATACATACCTATATATTAAGTGAAACTTCCTCTGGAACTAGAACAGGAAGGAAAACAAATGAAACAGCACCCATTCAGTATTTATTCCACAACAAACGCGCTTTATAAAAGCATGAGCACTGCAGTTGAAACAAGATGCAGTAAGAAATGAAAGGATTCTACCCAGCTTCCATTGTAAATTCTTTTTCCCTGTTGCGCCCAGCAGTGGCATTATCAGTGGAGTAGTCTCGGTAGAGTTGCGCGCCACGGTAGAACAAATAGAAACGAGAAAAACTAACTGCCGCCAGAGTCCAGTATATGGGATGCTTTGTATGCAAAACAGGAAATTACGTTTGGGTTGGCTGCACTGCGCCGCTATATTGCTGCGCGGCAGGGGATCCCATGTTTCATGGTGGCCACTGCCCGTGCGAGACTGCTGCGGTGGCGACGCGTAGCGGGCCACGTATGAACTGGGCAACCCTCGGGAAAGGCGGCATTAATTACGAGTACCCGCCCACACAAATATCGCGCAAAGTCGGCGCCTCTTTCTTCCGCCAACGACGCTCGTTTCATTTTTCACTCCAAGATAAATATCACAAGGCTCACTAGACCGAGTCTTGCTGTCCAGATATTTTCCTTCTAAATAGAAAGACGGTCTTTTGTCACAGGAGAAGTGAGTGGTGTGTATTGTTATGTTACGGTCATAACAGTATAGCTCATGTTAAGATCGAATCACAGGCCACCTTCAGGTTAAACGCTAAAATAACGGGGATTGGGGAAAAAGACATTAAATTTTTGTTTGTCATTTTAGCTATTTACAGTAATTTTCAACTGAGGTAAATGCGTAAAATATAAGGTTGTGATAACCTAGCTGACCAAAACTGGATTTTAAACCAAATTTTCGGTTCATGAAATTCAATAACGTCACTTTTGTGAAAGACAGGTTACGGAGAAAGGGTGGAACGAGGAAATTTCGATATGCTGAGGTTCCTCCGAGAGGCATTCTGAATACAGATTTAGAATTGTGAAGGTATTCAACCTACCATTCGGATATCCAAATTGTGTGAAAAATGTGGTGTTCCATTTAGGTATAAAGACGTTTCTATAGATTAGTACAAAATAAAATCACTTCGCTCCCATGACTGAACAATGAGCTTTCATATCATACAATGACCAGCCGCAAACATGGATGATCTGTAATTGGTTCAACATACACATGTAAATTGGACTAAAAGGAAATCAGTATAATGTCCTCTTGACAACGGAGTCAGCAAAGCGACCTCACAAATACTAGTGAACAGCAAGAGATCAAGTATAACAGACACAGTTCAACAGAACTTTCTAAGACCTGAAATCACACAATATACCTGTGAGACAGCAGACGTACCGTCAGACAAGACTAAATATCATCCACGTTATCCACATGTGCACATAACTGCAAGATCTGTCACATGGTCTCCTCAACTGAAGAAACATTAAATCACGTTCAGCAGCATTGTTGGCATCGTTCGACAATATGAACTGATGCAAAGGGTTCAAAATTCTCAGAAAAGTAATTGTAAGTTTTAGGGAAGGACGGGTAATAATATACCCAACGCACAGTAACAATAACAATTAGAAGAGAAGACCAAGAACAGAGTAGTCTGGCTGAAAACTGTGGAAGACAGGAGAAGACGGGAAAGCACTCTTTCGCCCCTACTATTCTATCTGTATATAAAAGAGGCAATGGCGGAAGTAAAGTCAAGATTCTGGAGTGGAACCGAAATTTGGAGTGAAAAAGATATCAATCACAAGATCCGCAGCTGATATTGCTGTACTCCGTGAAAGCGAGGAAGATTTACTGGACAAACGGTTTGGAATGAAGGAACACTGAAAACAAAATATGGATTGAGAACAAAACGAAGAATGACAACATTAACTAGGAGTAACAGATATGACATTATTGAGAAAAATTATTTCAGAACTGAGAACCACGAAGTAGAAGATATACAGGACTTCTGCGACCTTGGAAGCAAAATAACACATGTCGGACGAAACTATGAGGACATGAAAAGCAGAATAATAAAGGGAAGTCTGTTAGAGCTAAATAACGATCTCAATTAGAGAAATAAATTTCTGAGGATGTTGATCTGGTTTACAGCTTTGTTAAAAAAATGGTTCAAATGGGTCTGAGCACTATGGGACTCAACATCTGTGTTCATAAGTCCCCTAGAACTTAGATCTACTTAAACCTAACTAACCTAAGGACATCACACACATCCATGCCCGAGGCAGGATTCGAACCTGCGACCGCAGCAGTCGCGCGGTTCCTGACTGCGCGCCTAGAAGCGCTAGACCACCGCGGCCGGCCACCTTTGTTCGGTAGTGAATAATAGAATGTGAACAATCTGAAAAGAATAGAATCGAAGTGTTTGAGATGTGGTACTACAGAAAGATGATGAAACGTAGATGGTGTAATAATATAAGAAATAATAGGGTTCTCCATGGAATAGATGGAGAAAGGAACATACGGGTAACACAGAAGAAATGAATGTATAGGATGACAGGACAAGTATTAATATATCAGCAAATAGCTTACATGGTAAAACATCAGAAGGAAGGCAACAGCTTAGCAAATGAGGACGTAGGGAGCAAGTGCGCCTCTGAGATGTAAATGATGCCACAGGAGATAAGAATGTTTATGATTTTGCTCATAGCTACGTTATAGGGTACCGTGAAATGCTAAACGCTGCATATCAAAATATGTAGTAGACTTGATGTTAATTAGAGGTTTGTTGCATGTCGCCTTGCCGGCCGTTGTGACCGTGCGGTTCTAGGGGCTTCAGTCTAGAACCACGTGACCTCTACTGTCGCAGGTTCGAATCCTGCCTCGGGCGTGGATGTGAGTGATGTCCTTAGGTTAGTTAGGTTTAAGCAGTTCTAAGTTCTAGGGGACTGATGACCACAGATGTTAAGTACCATAGTGCTCAGAGCCATTTGAATCATTTTTGAACATGTCGCCTTCATGGTGTTCCAGCTTTATAGGCCAGCATTGTACGAGGTGTGACCAAAACATACGGCGAATGAATATTTTAGCAACTTTTGTTTCCACGGACTTTGCAACTTGTGGAGCATCACTTTCTACGAAGCAACTGCATATCATCCAGAATGTAATGGGCTCATTGAGATGCTGCGCCATATCCTCAAGGTGGCCCTAAACTGCTATGGAGTTGAAGGAATGATGCTCCCCTGGATTCTTCTTAGTGTGCCAACAGCTCGCTTGCTGAGTTGTTGTACAGTGAGGTATCGCCCTGCGCAAATTTCCCACTGTGATAACTCTTCTGCCCTCCCTCATTGGCCGACTGAGAAGACACATTTGCTGACCCCACATACGTCCCCCCCCCCCCCCCCCCGCCTACCATTACTCTATTCCGAAAATCTTTCTCTCCAAAAGTCTTGCAATCTGCAGGTTTATCATGGTTTGTGACGACATGATATGTGAAGTCCTTCAGAGCCCCCCCCCCCCCACCCATATTCAGGCCCTCATAAAATGCTTCATCATGGTACTCACAAATCGGTATCTTTCTGCATGGAAAGTCTATCATTGTCACTCTCAGCAGCCTCGAACTGGCCTGTACACTTAACAATGAACTTACGGTTACTGACACTTGCACTTTGTGTATCACTGTGACTTACCCGTACCTGCTCCAGTCAGAAATACACTCCTGGAAATGGGAAAAAGAACACATTGACACCGGTGTGTCAGACCCACCATACTTGCTCCGGACACTGCGAGAGGGCTGTACAAGCAATGATCACACGCACGGCACAGCGGACACACCAGGAACCGCGGTGTTGGCCGTCGAATGGCGCTAGCTGCGCAGAATTTGTGCACCGCCGCCGTCAGTGTCAGCCAGTTTGCCGTGGCATACGGAGCACCATCGCAGTCTTTAACACTGGTAGCATGCCGCGACAACGTGGACGTGAACCGTATGTGCAGTTGACAGACTTTGGGCATGCGGGAGGCCGGGTGGACGTACCGCCGAATTGCTCAACACGTGGGGCGTGAGGTCTCCACAGTACATCGATGTTGTCGCCAGTGGTCGGCGGAAGGTGCACGTGTCCGTCGACCTGGGACCGGACTGCAGCGACGCACTGATGCACGCCAAGACCGTAGGATCCTACGCAGTGCCGTAGGGGACCGCACCGCTACTTCCCAGCTAATTAGGACACTGTTGCTCCTGGGGTATCGGCGAGGACCATTCGCAACCGTCTCCATGAAGCTGGGCTACGGTCCCGCACACCGTTAGGCCGTCTTCCACTCACGCCCCAACATCGTGCAGCCCGCCTCCAGTGGTGTCGCGACAGGCGTGAATGGAGGGACGAATGGAGACGTGTCGTCTTCAGCGATGAGAGTCGCTTCTGCCTTGGTGCCAATGATGGTCGTATGCGTGTTTGGCGCCGTGCAGGTGACCGCCACAATCAGGACTGCATACGACCGAGGCACACAGGGCCAACACCTGTCATCATGGTGTGGGGAGCGATCTCCTACACTGGCCGTACACCTCTGGTGATCGTCGAGGGGACACTGAATAGTGTACATCCAAACCGTCATCGAACCCATCGTTCTACCATTCCTAGACCGGCAAGGGAACTTGCTGTTCCAACAGGACAATGCACGTCCTCATGTATCCCGTTCCACCCAACGTGCTCTAGAAGGTGTAAGTCAACTACCCTGGCCAGCAAGATCTCCGGATCTGTCCCGCATCGAGCATGTTTGGGACTGGATGAAGCGTCGTCTCACGCGGTCTGCACGTCCAGCACGAACGCTGGTCCAACTGAGGCGTCAGGTGGAAATGGCAAGGCAAGCCGTTCCACAGGACTACATCCAGCATCTCTACGATCGTCTCCATGGAAGAATAGCAGCCTGCATTGCTGCGAAAGGTGGATATACACTGTACTAGTGCCGACATTGTGCATGCTCTGTTGCCTGTGTCTATGTGCCTGTGGTTCTGTCAGTGTGATCATGTGATGTATCTGACCCCAGGAATGTGTCAATAAAGGTTCCCCTTCCTGGGACAATGAATTCACGGTGTTCTTATTTCAATTTCCAGGAGTGTATTTAATGGAAGAACGATTGATGGTAGGCCTTGTAAGGTGTCACCTTCCATAAAAACCCTGACATGATAACCAAATCCAATAGTATGTCACATAGCTCCAAGTAAATCGTGACGTTAAATTAACCAAAGTAATACGAGTAACGAGTGAGCAAATGGAATACCACAGACTAACACAAGAATGCCTAAATGCATGTCGTACCGTCCCACCGTGAGACAGACGCAGTTCCAAGGGGAGAAACGAGGGCAGATGCATAACAGCGCATAAATCTTCACTCAGAATTGCAGAAGTCTCATCTGTTACACCCCCTTTTTGCGTAATGCTAGTTTCGATCGTAAATTAATCCTCATGGTGTTCACATTTGCCACTTGAAGTTAAAATCTGAAACGCGAAGATTTCTCTGTTATATAGTTATTGAGAAGCCACATCAGCCACAGTAATTTACGACGAGTTAGATAAGTAATTAAAGATGATTGAGGGTCACTGTAGACCATTTTGATAGTTTGCTCTTTTGTGAAACTTAATTTAAGCCTAGATTATAGATGTGATATGGCATAGGTCATCCTTAGATCCATTGTAGAACTTGGAAACCCACTCAGGGAATATTCGTTCACATTTTTCTTGAACGCAGTTGGTTTGTAGCATCCTGTATTAAAACACTTCCTTTTATCAACAGTGCAATTTATAACCATGTTTTGTGAGTAGAATAAAATTTCCAGTGGTAAACTTAACTGCTTTTTCGACGTTATTTTACCAGCTAACTAAAAATAGGAATGCCTTGAACCCCTTCCACTAAATTTAGTTAGTATTAAGATTGGTTTACAGGGAGTGCAGTGGAGCTGACGCTGAGATCAATTAGTATTTGGTTATGTCATCGCTAGTCTCACTGAACCCTTCTGAATTCTACATGTCATGTGTGGTCTGGCGTCTCCTTACCAGCAACAGGTCCCAGGTTCAAACTAGTCAATTCCCTAAAAAACATGCTCAGAGCGTCGTTGCGCGAAGGTGGTAGGGAGACACGATATTGAACAATCGGACACCACCATGAATGTTTAGAGCCTCTGTAAGGATTCATATCTCTCTAATGTAATAAAATAAAATATCATTCCTGATGCAACAGTTTTGTTACATAAACAGCGAAAATGTAGTAAGCAATGTACTTGTTTTTATTTCACCATTTTATGGACAAGAAAAATTTTCATAAGGTTTTGAAATTATGTGTAAAGTATGTTGAAAGTCACTAACTGGATATTGCGCATAGCAGCTATACGTTACACAGTGAGTACATTATGCAATGAACAATGTGGAAGTATGGATTAAATACACTGAATATTGTACAAACATTGGATTCATTACCTTGTGTCGTATCAAGGAGCACATACTTTGCAAGAAAAGCATTTTCATAAACCAGATAAATTTAAGAGATTAAAGAGTAAACACATTTCTCAAAGGGTAAATATTTTTCCCAAATTAGCAGAAATTATCTTCCACTAGACACTTTCTACGGTACCCTGTTGACGCAACAAGTAATCATTTGATACAATTTGTGCAATAGCCAGATCCGTTGAGACACACAGCGTCAAGCCGGATAACGTTCTGACTTGCCGGTCAGCGTCCGAAGCTCTACAGTGAGGTTGTATTTAAAGTGTCTGTCGCACATCCTGGATTTCTAACAACGAATGAGCATTAAGTTCTCCTTCAAATCGCAAAAAAGTGCCAAAGAAACTCACGAAATATTTAAATTGTTCCACGAGAATCACAATGTACCTCTGAGGATTACTTAGAAGTGGTACAAGAGATGTAAAAGTGGAAAAGAGTAGATGCAAGACGAACACATTTTGGAACGTCAATTAACCGCAAAAACAGACGACAAATCGCAAAAAGTGGCAAAAATTGTTGTTTAAAACATGGGAATAGCTGGTTTGAGAGCTTCCCCAAAAACCCAACATCTTCTACTGGTTCTCGAAAAGTATTTAAACCGATAACTTGCAAATGATACGAGTGAGCGTAAAATCTGTTCACAGACTTTTGAGTGATGAACGGAAGGAATAACCTGTATCATTTCGTAAAGAGTTGAAAAATCGTCTTTATTGAGATCTGGACTTGAAGTCGAAAAGTGTAACTGAAAATGGAACTTGCGTCTTTGGATACGACCCCGAGGCTAATATTCAGAGCCCCCGGTGGAAAACCAGTGAATATCCTAGCCCTAAAAGGCATATCAATTAAAATAGAATGTCGAACTCATGCTCATTGTTTTTTTTTCGAAATTGAGGGCATAGAGCAGATTTAGTTCTGAGGGGAACAACTGTTAAGGCCAGCTTTTAGAAGATCGATGTACGAAGAAAGACCAGATAAATATGACAGTCTTCGCCTTTTGATTCGCCAGGTTTTGGTCAGAGAAAATGTTCCTGGCTGTCAACATCCGTTTTACACACCAGACTTTGCGCCATGCGACTTCTGGCTCTACCGAAAAATTAAAACCATGCTTAAAGCATAACATTTTGACACAATTCCATGTATTGAGATGATTCCAGTAGAGCTTCTAAATTTCCTACCAAAAGAAGCCATCCAAAAATGCTAACAGTCAAGGACTTAACATTGGGATAAGTGCACTGCTAACCGAGGAGTTTACTGTGAAGTAGATATTATAAAGTCCCATGAAAGCTTATTACTTTGTTACTAATAAAGCTATTCAACGTATTTTTGAGCTCATGTTCCACATTTGTCGGCTCACCCGAAACATTTGTGTTTGCACTTTCGATTTGTTGATATATTCTACAGATATATCCTGAGTAAAATACTTGTACATACCTTTCTCACAGCATAACATCGGATTTAGTTTTTTATGTCTTTTAATGTGCTTCAACAAATTTTGTTAATTTTAATTCATGCTTACAGAAAATCACATTCTGTTGCGATTGTCTATTGACAGGGGACGAGAGAAGTTTCAGGCTGAGTTACGGAAATTGTGTACTTCGTGGTGGAATTGTTTCCCTAATCGCACCATACGTGACATCGGATGGCAGTACATGCCAATTAAGGAAATAGGCTTAAATTCATGTCAGATCACATCTACGAACATTATATAATGTTATGATTAAATTTACAGCAGAAGTAACATATGCGATTATTGTCCTGCAGATATGTTCCTTCGGATAACTGCTCATAAAATTGAATTTCTGTTACCTACATTACCCGAAGCGTCCGTCATTTTCTCTGGCTGTATGTCAAAATTAAATTTTCTGTGTACGTTAAACGAAATATTGTAACATTGAAATGTTCATGTAGCAGACAATAAAACACAGATAAAATGTTATTACGTCCTTCACAGAATTTGCAGTTTGTCGCAGTTGCGTAATAATCACGCTCAGTTGGTCCCTGAGGCATTAATTAGCGCACGCTGTCAAACGTACACTTTCACGCGCGCTCCAATTGCAGCTGTCACAGCTGGCCTGGCAGGTGGCGTGTGACGGCCACTGGGCTGCATCGCGCAGATGCCTAAGCGTCAGGGGCGCTCTGACGCGCACAATTCCCCGCGGTGCCCCGAAGCGTTGCTCCGCAGCAAATTCAGCACTGTTGTTAACGACGGGGCAGATTGTGTTTCACAATCTCACCGGACAAAGTACACTACTGGCCATTGAAATTGCTACACCATGAAGATGAGGCGCTACTGATGCTAAATTTAACCGACAGGAAGAAGATGCTGTGACATGCAAATGATTAGTTCTTCAGAGCATTCACGCAAGATTGGCGTCGGTGGCGACCCCTACAATATGCTGACATGAGGAAAGTTTTAAACCGTTTTCTCATACACAAACAGCAGTTGACCGGTGTTGTCTGGTGAAACGTTGTTGTGATGCCTCGTGTAAGGAGGAGAAATGCGTACCATTTCGTTTCCGACTTTAATAAAGGTCGGATTGGAGCCTATCGCGATTGCGGTTTATCGTATCGTGACATTGCTGCTCCCGTTGGTCGAGATCCAATGACTGTTAGCAGAATATGGAATGGGTGGGTTCAGGAGGGTAATACGGAACGCCGTGCTGGATCCCAACGGCCTCGTATCACTAGCAGTCGAGATAACAGCGGTATCGTGTTGAAGCTGCATGGGCAGTTGTACCTGTACACGCCATCCGAGCTCTGTTTGACAGAATGCTCAGGCGTATCTAGGCCGTTATTATCCGCACGTCTGTAACGGATTATGCAGCCAAGTTTCGATCTCTGAGTCAACAGATGGGGACGTTTGCAAGACAATAAACATCTGCACGAACAGTTCGACAATGTTTGCAGCAGCATGGACTATCAGCTCGGAGACCATGGCTGCGGTTACCCTTGACGCTGCATCACAGACAGGAGCGCCTGAGATGGTGTACTCAACGACGAACATGGGTGCATGAATGGCAAAACGTCATTTTTTCCGATGAATCCAGGTTCTGTTTACAGCATCATGATGGTCGCATCCGTGTTTGGCGACATCGCGGTGGACGCACATTGGATGCGTGTATTCGTCAGCGCCATACTAGCGTATCACTCGGCGTGATGGTATGAGGGGACATCGGTTACACGTCTCGGTCACCTTTCGTTCTCATTGACGGCACTTTGAACAGTGGACGTTACATTTCAGATGTGTTACGACCCGTGGCTCTACCCTTCATTCGATCCCTGCGAAACCCTACATTTCATCACAATAATGCACGACCGCATGTTGCATGTCGTGTACGGGCCTTTCTGGATATAGAAAATGTTCGACTGCTGCCCTGGCCAGCACATTCTCCAGATCTCTCACCAGCTGAAAACGTCTGGTCAATGGTGGCCGAGCAACTGGCTCGTCACGTTAAGCCAGTCACTACTCTTGATGAATTGTGGTATCGTGTTGCAGCTACATGGGCAGCTGTCCCTATACACGCCGTCCAAGCTCTGCCCAGGCGTATCAAGGCCGTTATTACAGCCACAGTTGGTTGTTCTGAGTACTGATTTCTCAGGATCTATGCACCCAAATTTCGTGAAAATGTAATCACATGTCAGTTCTAGTATAATATATTTGGCCACTGAACACCCGTTCACCATCTGCATTTCTTCTTGGTGTAGCAATTTTAATGGCCAGTAGAGTATTGCTCCAGCCGTGATATGTGCACTGTAGATCAGGGTAGGCCATAGTGTGAAAAACCTCACGCATCCACTATGTGGTGGTGCAAGGGTCAGCCAGTCTCGCCAGTACTTGCACATCTCGGTCCTCCTCGGTATAACGTGACATCTCATTTAGCAGTGCAACGCCACACTTT
Organism: Schistocerca gregaria; assembly: GCF_023897955.1. Taxonomy (NCBI): domain Eukaryota; kingdom Metazoa; phylum Arthropoda; class Insecta; order Orthoptera; family Acrididae; genus Schistocerca; species Schistocerca gregaria. The sequence goes on from NC_064920.1 coordinate 1,019,941,376, forward strand.
CTTTCACCATTTAAGTAGGCTTATTTTGCTCAGCACAACTTTCTTCTGTTCGACAGAATGTTATTGTTCAGCACCGTTTATATTTTGGTATTTGTTTCTGGGATTAAGGAAATTCACAGACTCAGTGGCTGTCTGAGCAAAAAACAGGCAATCTTTCAAAAATGAGTGGGTATCACACTGGAGAAGGATGAGAGTCTATTATCTATTACGTAGTCGCATACTGGACGGATATCTCAAGTTTCTGTGAAAAGCACTACAACACCATTAAGGAGTAATTTAGGGACTTAGTTGTCGATTAAACAGCTAGAAATTACAACGATCGATGGAAAATTTATGGGATTCATTGTTACGTGCATCAAGAAGCACTTATTGTTAAATGTGTAGGCGTTAGAATTCACAGCATCAGAAGTAAACTTGCACGCGTAATTACATCGTCAGTTGCAACAGATTTCTTAGAAGCAATAACATGTGTTTCCTAAGCTGACTGGCGTTAAATAAAGCGCGGATGCGAACAATTCATTGTAATACTGAAACCGCCCGACCTGCAATGGAATATCTGTTTAAAAGACAAACTCTTTTACTTTGGAACTGTCCTGGAGATCAATGTTGTTTTCCTCGGGAAGATTCTACATCTCCATAATTGGGTTGCAAACGCAATATCAATGTTTCAATCAACATATGAGTGTGAAAGGCTTTTTCGATTATGAAACCAAGTAGCCCAAGGTTACGTGGAAAACGGAGTTACAAAAATTTGTGAGATGGACTGAATATGACTATATGTCGACAGTTTGTGCCATGTATAAATTTTGTTATGTGTTCAGCGCGCCATAAGTAATTAAAAAATATCAAAAATTGGTTTTGTTTGTGATTACGTTGTTGAAAAAACACTTGATGTGGAAGGGGAGTGTGCGCTTGGGCGAACGAGAGTGACACGCCCGCACAAACACTGCATACGAGCGCAGTTCTTGGTCGTTTCCGCTGTAGATACTGTAGGCGTAATACCAGGTGGGCACAAGGCCACCCCATTGACACAGGTAGTGCCAATGAAGTGGGATCTATGTGTCGCCCAGCGGCATACTTACAAAGTTGTTATTCAATGGGGAATGGAACATAATATCACAAAAGGGTTATTGTACACGAACATACCGATAACCATATCGTGAGTAAAGCTGCTTGATTTGTTTGTGCGCCACTGCGAAACGTCCAACAAATCAACAACGACTGGTGTATCACTCGCACCCAATTATCATGGAGCACGGTAGTTGTAAAAAGATGGTAACCAACAGGAAGCAGCCTTGAAAAACCCGAGAACAATAGCGTCTGTAAGGGAAAGCAAGTCCATTTCAGTTTCCGAGACGCATTGCGAAGAAAATCATATGCAATGAGCACTTAGGGTCGTGCTAAAGGCCATTTCTCACAGAGGCGCAAATAATGCGAACACTGGAAGAGAGTAATTTAGATCGACGACTCTCTGTTCTTTTACTTTTCCGACAATGCCAAACGTCACGTCCACTGCTAGCGCAACAAGTTTCAACTTCAGTGGTGTGGCGGGAGGTAGTTCTGTGATGCTTTGAGGATGTTTTTCTCGTATCATTAATTAGGTTTATCTTTGAGCTTACAGTAAACATAAACCAAGGTATTTAACATTCTCGGTGAGCCAGTGGAGCCCTTTCTTTTCTGTCTTTCTTCCCACTCCCAGGGCTATACGCATATGCTCCTGGTTTGACAACTCTCAGCCACAGTGTCACTCCCACAGAAAAGGTCAGGAATCGCCTACGGAACTTCTCTCTTTGTATCTCTCTCTCTCTCTCTCTCTCTCTCTCTCTCCCTCTCTCTGTCTCCATACACGCATAAGCTATCTGCCAAATACGGGAAGCATCCCTTAGACTGCTGTTTTATGCGGGAAAATGAGAGAGGTATTTAACAGGAGTCCTTGGAGGAAAGAAAACATTTCCAGAAAATCTGTGGAGAAGGGTTAGAGGATGTGCATTTTTTGATTCACTGCAAAATGATTCTGTTGCGTAAAATCATAATCTCACTTTAGCTTAACATTCAAAAATTTCCTTACAAACTTCTAGGACTTGTAAAGGGGAGAGAGTACATAATAATTTCAATAGGAACCCATCTACTGAAACGTACCGTTTCCGTGCTGCAACTGAACGTTTGTCCTAGCTCTCTGACCTGATTCAAGCCTTATTTACGCGTCTGTGAGTGTTAGAGCAACATGGAGGAGTACACGTTTGCAGAATACCTATACACTATTATTCTGATTGGCGAAGCTCACGGTAATGGAAGAGCTGTTTGTCGCCTTCATGAAGGTCGGTCTCCACAACCACTGACTCCATCGCATTCACTTTTCGCCACAGTTTTGCAACGGTTTCGAGAAATGGTAGATTTACCGTCAGCAGGCGTGACTGTGGTGCTCCAAAGACACGCTGCATACCAGAACTGGAATAAGCTGTACTGCATCACGTTGAAGAGAACCCGTCAACGAGTAAGCGAGCAATTTATTTGCCTGTTACTGAGTGGAACTGTGAAACAAATGGTAACTGAGTTACGCCTTGTCAATTACTTGTAAAAGTGCTTGCTTTACCAACATGTTTACTCACTCCTCTGTACAATTCCTAGAAGTGTATAACGGGAATTTCCGAACAACCTGTACGTGAGGTCTTGAACACCGAGTCCGTTTGCGTGTGGAACAATAGGGGAAATGATTAGCAATGGAACGAAGTACTTTCCACCGTGAACTTCATATTTCAGTCCACGGTGTGTGGGTATACATGTAGAAGGCTGAAATGGTTCAAATGGCTCTACACACTATAGGACTTAACATCTGAGGTCATCAGTCCCCTATGTAGAAGGCTTGAGAGAGATTATTTATAAGTAAGAAAGAGATTTTAAACCCCATAGCATTTCCAGGGGAAGATGTGAACTATGAGCAAAATTTATTGTTTAGAGTAGATTAAGAGTGAAGACGTATACAAGTTGAAAGAAGCAGTGCTTGTTGAGAATTTCAAACGGCGTAATAGGCAACGACTGTGTAAAAGAGTGGCAAACAATGCAGCTAAAGACGAATGTGTGACTTTAAGACAAGAAATAGTGAAGGCAGTAGAGACAAAAGGACAGCCCAATAAAAATTCTGGGGGAAACAAAGGCGGAATCAAACGAGAAAATATAAAAATGCACGAAAGGACTCGCTCTGAAGGTAATACTGACATCTAGAGATCAGGCACAAAACGAATACAAAATGGGTAAGCAAAGAATAGTCAGAATAGACATAGTTGGCTGGAAAGTTGCACATGACAGTGGGAAAGACAGACGTCACCAACAGATACCTTTAGAAATAAGGGGAGCAGTTGTAAGGAAATTAAGACCGTAAATGACAAGAAAGGTAGGATAAAAGTTGGAGGAACATACAGGGTGTTTCAAAAATGACTGGTATATTTGAAACGGCAATAAAAACTAAACGAGCAGAAATAGAAATACACCGTTTGTTGCAATATGCTTGGGACAACAGTACATTTTCAGGCGGACAAACTTTGGAAATTACAGTAGTTACAATTTTCGACAACAGATGGCGCTGCAAGTTATGTGAAAGATATAGAAGACAACGCAGTCTGTGAGTGCGCCATTCTGTACGTCGTCTTTCTGCTGTAAGCGTGTGCTGTTCACAACGTGCAAGTGTGCTGTGGAGAACATGGTTTATTCCTTAGAACAGAGGATTTTTCTGGTGTTGGAATTCCACCGCCTAGAACACAGTGTTGTTGCAACAAGACGAAGTTTTCAACGGAGGTTTTATGTAATCAAAGGACCGAAAAGCGATACAATAAAGGATCTGTTTGAAAAATTTCAACGGACTGGGTACGTGACAGATGAACATGCTGGAAAGGTAGGGCGACCGCGTACGGCAACCACAGAGGGCAACGCGCAGCTAGTGCAGCAGGTGACCCAACAGCGGCCTCGGGTTTCCGTTCGCCGTGTTGCAGCTGCGGTCCAAATGACGCCAACGTCCACGTATCGTCTCATGCGCCAGAGTTTACACCTCTATCCATACAAAATTCAAACGCGGCAACCCCTCAGCGCCGCTACCATTGCTGCACGAGAGACATTCGCTAACGTTATAGTGCACAGGATTGATGACGGCGATATGCATGTGGGCAGCATTTGGTTTACTGACGAAGCTTATTTTTACCTGGACGGCTTCGTCAATAAACAGAACTGGCACATATGGGGAACCGAAAAGCCCCATGTTGCAGTCCCATCGTCCCTGCATCCTCAAAAAGTACTGGTCTGGGCCGCCATTTCTTCCAAAGGAATCATTGGCCCATTTTTCAGACCCGAAACGATTACTGCATCTCGCTATCTGGACATTCTTCGTGAATTTGTGGCGGTACAAAATGCCTTAGACGATACTGCGAACACCTCGTGGTTTATGCAAGATGGTGCCCGGCCACATCGCACAGCCGACGTCTTTAATTTCCTGAATGAATATTTCGATGATCGTGTGATTGCTTTGGGCTATCCGAAACATACAGGAGGCGGCGTGGATTGGCCTCCCTATTCGCCAGACATGAACCCCTGTGACTTCTTTCTGTGAGGACACTTGAAAGACCAGGTGTACCGCCAGAATCCAGAAACAATTGAACAGCTGAAGCAGTACATCTCATCTGCATGTGAAGCCATTCCGACAGACACGTTGTCAAAGGTTTCGGATAATTTCATTCAGAGACTACGCCATATTATTGCTACGCATGGTGGATATGTGGAAAATATCGTACTATAGAGTTTCCCAGACCGCAGCCCCATCTGTTGTTGACAATTGTAACTACTACAATTTCGAAAATTTGTCTGCCTGAAAATGTACTGTTGTCCCAAGCATATTGCAACAAACGGTGTATTTCTGTCGCTGCTCGTTTAGTTGGTATTGCCGTTTCAAATATACCGATTATTTTTGAAACACCCTGTATAAAAAGAGTAAAAAAGGGATTGGAACTTGAGGACAATATTATGAAACGGGAAGGCAAGGTAGATGAAGACGAATTATGACAGACGTCACATCAACAAGAATTTGAGAGTTCTGAATGACCTAAGATGAATCAAGGCTCCTGGAGTACACGATATTCCCTCAGTATTGTTCAGACTATTGTGAGAGCAGCCACTCCATAATTACTCTGGTTTACAAGACAGACAAGACAGGTGATATGCCCTCAGGCATCAAGTGGAATTACTTCTTCGGACTGGAAGTACGAAAGGTTTGACACATGTGAATACAGCTGTGGCGTCATTGTGAAAAGCCATGTTTCGAAAATACTGATACTAATCAATTACAAAAGCATGGAGTAACGTTTGGAAGGCGATTTGTAGAGTTTAGGAGGAAGGTAGGACCGCGTAAGCAATACTGACTTTACGACTTGCCTTACACTGAAGAAACCCTTACCTAAGTTACCCTGTATGCTGACGTATAGAAACATTTCACCTGTGTTGATTGGAAGAGCTATTTAAAAATTCAGAATGTAGCCGAGATAAACTGAATAAAGGTAAAACAAGTGCAGTGTTATTCAGCCAAATTAAATCTTGTGATCGAGCAACTAAAGTAGCAGATACATTTTTCATATTTAAAGTAAATGCCAACCGGAAATATCTGCAACAGCGTTTCTGGAAAAGAGAACTTTGTTAACAATGAATATAAATTTTGGCGTTAGAAAGAATTGGTGAAAGTAGTTCTCTTAAGTGTAGCTGTGCACGGAAGAGGAACGTGGACTATAAAAAGTACAGAAGAGAAAACAGCATTTAAACTGAGATAGGACTGAAGATTGCTGAAGGTGGGTAGATGGAATAAAAGATGAAGAGGCACCGGAAACAATTAAAAAGAAAAGAAATTTATGGCTCAAGTTGGCTAACGGAAGACGCCCTGAGGCAGTAAGGAAACGTCAATTTAGTAATGAAGTGCTGTGTGAGAGTACAAAAATTGTAGAGCGAGACCAAGAATTTACTACAGTCCACAGATTCACATGGATTTACTCGTATGTTGCAGTAGAGATAGAGAAATGGAGAGACGTGAATGAGGTAGACTAGCGTGGGGAGCTGTCACAACGACAGATAGACGGAAAGACATGCTCGATATGATACGATATTCCATTACGAACAACTTAAATTGGAAAGGACACACAGAAAATGTTATGGGGAAGGCTAACCAAAGGCTGCATTTTATTGGCAGGACACTTAGAAAATGTATCAGACCTACTAAGGAGACTGCCTACACCACGCCTGTCCGTCCTCTTTTAGAATACTGCTGCGCGTTGTGGGATCCTTACCAGACGGGACTGACGGAGTACATCGAAAAAGTTCAAAGAAAGGCAGCACATTTTGTACTATCGCGAAATATAGGAGAGAGTTTCACAGAAGTGATACAGAATTTGGCCTGGAAATCATTAAAAGAAAGGCGTTTTTCGTTGCGACGTGATCTTCTCACGAAATTTCAATCACCAACTTTCTCCTCCGAATGGGAAAACATTTTATTGACGCCGACCTACATAGGGAGGAACGATCACCAGGATAAAATAAGGAAATCAGAGCTCGTACGGAAATATACAGGTGTTCAACCTTTCCGCGTGGTATTCGAGATTGGAATAATAGAGACTTGTGAAGGCGGTTCGCTGTACCCTCTGCCAGGCACTTAAATGTGATTTGCAGAGTATCCATGTGGATGCAGATGTAAATGTAGACGGAAGAGCCACCAACAATACACAGCACATAATAGTAGCTAATTGAATGCCTAGAAAAGAAAACAGGAAATAAATCGACGTTTAACTGAGGATGAAGTGGACTGGTTCTTAATGTTTTCGCTCTCAGCAATCTACTCAGCTCCATCAGGTCTAATATGAAATTTATGCCTTGATGCGTATCATACCAAAGTTCATCGCCCATCTATTCACCAATGGTTGTGTGATCTTGAACACCTGCAGATCCAGCATCGGTATTATATCGATATAATTTTTCATATTTTGTCTGCAAAAATCTTTCATGGCTTATTAAGTCTCATAGAAATTACACGATTACACTTAACTCACTGCACTGTTATGCACCTTATATCTTTGCATCAACCATTGCCTGAGCTGCTCAGAAGTCTCTTTCCGTCTCTAGTGATGAAATAGCGCGGCAGCCGCAGGTTTTTATCTACAGCTGCCTTAGTATGAACTTATTAACACTATTTTGCAAGATGTTAATCCGGGAGATCGTTAGAGGGTTCAGTGCGCTGAGAGACCTGTAACCTATCGAAACCTAGATATACAGATTACTATTGTGGACGGGGTTGAGCAAGCCGAGCAAAGGAGAGGGAGGGCGTGGTCTCAAGCTTTTGCCAACCCTAGTCCAGGAGCGGGTTCCGCTAATAAGGTGAGGCTATGAAAGGTCGTTGCCACCGTCATGGTGGGCAGGGACATTTTGCCCGACATTGTGAGTCCAGCAGCAAGGAACGTTGTAACAGCTGACGCCAGAAGAGGGCACGGCGTGGTACCATTTCAGTGTTGCCGCGTCATTATAATATAGTTAAAGACGTGAGCAACAATTATCTCCTTTCGTTTCCTGTTATGTAGCCATGAGCCCTTGTGTAGTTTGTTGGACTCCGGTAGTAGTGTTTCGCCAATAATTCGTTGGTGCTGTTATAGTTACCGACACCTTTGTAAGCAACCCAACTTGAAACGCCCTAGGCATATCTTGCATACAATTAATGGTCAAACTTTTCCCCTCATTGGCCGTGTACGTATTTCTTGTGGAATGGCGAGATTCCTTGGCCTACAGGGGCTTTGTAGGCAGTGGATCTCAGTACCGAAATTTTACTGGGATACGATTTTGTTGGTCGAACTGACCTCTTGTTAGATTAAGCGTGCCGACTGTTTTATTTTGAATTTCTCCCTGAAGTGAAGTTCAGTTTGCGCCATCATTCTAAGAGGGTGATACCGTGTAATAACCATATTTATAGTACGACTTCGATGTTGCGTACCTCTCTCCCAGTCAAGCTCAGGGCTTGTTAGACATGTTCTGTAGTTTTCTCAGGGTGTAGACTGACAGATAAGTGTTACTAGTCGCATTGAATATCGTATTTTCTTGTCTGATCAAGTTCAGGTCGGACAGTCACCGTATCGGTTGGCCCCACCTGAAGTGAAAGTGGTGCGTGTGTTGGTTAACAGAATTCTCGAGGAGGGGGATATATGGCCGTCCACCTCACCATATGTCACGCCATTACTTTTCGTCTCGAAGGATTATGGAGGGGGGTTTCGGACGGTTCTGGACTAAAGTATTCGTAATCAAATGGTCACCTTGGAGTCCGTTCTCCTTCCCGATTTGCGTGGCAGCTTTTCTCTGTTTTCGGGTGCTCGCTACTCTTCGGCTTTACATTTGCATCAGGGTCACTACCAAATTCCTTTGGCTGAAGAGTCCAAGACGGCTACAGGTTTGTGTACCGACTGGAATTTATACCAGTTCAACCAGGTTCCTTTTGGCCTATTTACTACCGCTACAGTTCTTTCCAAGTTGCTTAATTCCGTTTATAAGTGTGGGCCCTCTTAATCTTAATTATTGAGTCCTTCTCAGTGAGGACTTCACTTTGTGTTTTTTCTACTATCTTATATGTGGTTGTAACGTTATGCTAATAGTCGTGCGCTACCTCCTGTCAGTCAATGGCTCGTTAGCCGACCAAACGCGTTAGCTTGGGGTTTAGTGCTCCACTCCGCGTCGCAGTTACTTATTTACCTCTCGCAAGTTTGTGCAATATTTTGGTTAGCAGTCGAATTTCCTGGTCGGTAACCTTATTCGGAACTATGTTTAAATTTTGGTCGCCACACAAGTTTCACTGATTTGACTCCGTTAACTCAATGAAAAATAATTTACATGTTTTTCTTGTTACTGTGACTTTGATTGTCGTGCGGCTCTATAGTAGCAGCCTGGCTCACTGCCTGTACTAAATTCTGTATTGCTCTGTTAATTAAGCAGCCATTTGTCTTTCCTTTGTTAGGACTTGGGTGAAATTTCCTAGTTGCTAGAGCAGGCGCCGCTTCTGTAACCAGAGCTAAGTATGCGCTTGATCGAACGGACTGGCGGGTGCAGGTGGTCCTGCACCATTTACTCATTTTGAGCGCACTACAGCTTGACGAGACAGAGTTGCATTGTACATCGATGTGTTTATGTCTTAATCATTGCGCGCCAACTGTGGCTCCCCTTTATTTATTTATGTTTTTATTTGTAACTCATGTGAATTGTTGACAGGTTAACAGGCTAATTCACCAATTTAGTAATTACTAGATTTATTTTCTGAAGTATATTTCTGCAAGTGTGGCTCGGTCAACTGAATGGTTAATGACTGAATGGATAATAGTCAAAATGGCTTGAAATTATTATTCTTGTTTCTATGCACTGCTGGTTTTTTAACTGGTCGAACACCTAATGTGTTCATTTAAGACCTGTCAATTTCATGAAAGTTGTCACTGCCTATTCGTACCAGTCAGGAGGCAAAATGGAAGGTCAGATTTGTCTGGTTATCTCTCTTGCACGCCTTGCATACCGCCGTTATCCGGTGGTATAGTAATTTCCTTATATGGAAGTTATTTTCGGAGTATACCTCTGTTTTAGATCGTAAATTTTTAAGTTCCCATTCGAGTAAGAATTTTTAGCTCTATTGTTGTACTCCTACAGTTTTCATTGGTTTATTGAATCTGTACGCTGTTAGTAAATCAGGTACAGTTATGTGATCTGCTTCTTAGTAGTTGATATCACAAGTGGTGTTTTTTCAATGAATCTTTCATAATTCTAAATAAAAATATAAAGAAAGTTCACAATATGAATAATGTTCACTCTCTCTTTGACCCTGTCCTTCTCACCACAGACAGCCTGACGAAGGTATTGCGTTCCAGGTGGTAGGGAATGTTTCAAAGTAACAGAAATTACTTGCCATGGTGAACAGGGGCACCAGTTGCAAACCTACCGACAGTAACGATGCGCGGGTCAATGTAACTGAAGCTCGCGTGCTCCGTACCAACCACGTGGGAATATAAAGTATAAACCCAGAACGCCTGGAGGCCCACCGAGAGCTATGGACCACAGGGGACCCCGTGAGGCACCAGCAGTAAGTCGCTGGCTGCACCACAAAACAACGCCTCCCTCCGGTCACCAGTGTCTAGGGGGCAGCACATCTCTTCCTGAAGACAGACTACTGAAGCCAAACCAGGAACCACTGCGAACAGTTACCATCGATAAGAGGTGACCGGGGCTTGCGCCGAATGCTTCAAATGGCTCTGAGCACTATCGGACTGAGGTCGTCAGTCCCTTAGAATACTTTAACTAACCTAAGGACGTAACACGCATTCATGTCCGAGGCAGGATTCGAACCTGTCACTGTAGCGGTCGAGCGGTTCCAGACTGACATGCACCGACTGCGTGTAGTCCATCACTTCAGTTATCGTCGACGTGCCACTGGAAAAGCCGAGAAGTTAGATTTCGTTGAGGGCAACAGTTCTTCGAGTGCTTGATTTTCCCGTTTTAATCCGGCTCCCGGGAGTTCGTTGGAGCCTATATCTCAGAATTGCATTTAGTTGGAAAGGTGACGTTAATTTCTCATTGTCCCTACTGTACTCTCTAGTTAATTGCAAGGTAATAAAGAAGCTGTTTGTAACATGTTCCGGGCTCTCCTCAGTTAGTAACAAAAAGGTGACATTAATTTCTTATTGTCCCTACTGTACTCTCTAGTTATTTGCAAGGTAATAAAGAAGCTGTTTGTAACATCTTCCGGGCGCTCCTCAATTAGTAATAAAAATATGGATTTTTCACTACACTTTCGCCAGACGAATGCGTCAGTTATGGCCTTACAAAACTTGCATAGAATAATGACCTATATAACATAGTAGTCTAACGTTTTAGAAGTTTCCATCTGATTATTTTTGCTACAGTGCAATAGAGTATATTGATTACATTTACAGATCAATAGCACCAGCGGTTCTGAGGTATCAGGCATCGCTCACTCTGGCATCCAGTCGATCGTACAGATGACAATACTATCCAGGGATACGTTCCGCAACGTCTACTCGAAATGTGTAAGTTGATCTTGTAACACCGTAATTAATTTTGTAAATATTTTGTAGTTATTACTCCTGTTTAATGTCAAGTATTTTCTTTTTTTTTTTACTATGAAGTGTCTTTGACCTATTGTAATGAAGTGAAAAGTTCTGTAAAATGTTTTCTCTTTGCCATTTAAATTCTTTGTATTAATTGAAGGAAAATGTTACATAAATGTGTGGCTTTTGTATTGACATGTTAATGTATTGAAATATTTAGGTTTTATAAAAGATGTTTCTTTACAACTACGAGGGTTGTTTTTAAGTAAGGGCCGTTTTTATTTTTAAAAAAAGAGACAAATACTTTTGTAAAAAAACTTTTATTTTCTGATTTTACACACTTTTACCTATTTTTCTACATAGTTGCCTTGTTTATTTAAGCAGTTGTCATACCATACAACTAAGTTTTTAATTCCCTCTTCAAAGAATTCGGCCGCCTTCTCCGACAGCTAAGAGTTCACGGCCGCTTTCACTTCATCGTCGTCATTGGAGCGCTGCCCGCCAAGATGGTGTTTCAGGTACCGGAAAAGGTGAAAATCGCTAGGAGCAAGGTCGGGGCTGTATGGTGCATCGTCCAAAACTTCCTAGCCAAAAGAATCAATCAAATCCCGAGAGATGTGAGGCCTGGGGTTATCGTGCAGGAGCAAAACTCCTTTTGTCAGTATGCAGCGCCATTTGTTTTGAATTGCTCTGCGGAGCTTCTTTAGAGTTGCACAGTAGGCATCTGAGTTGATTGTCGTTCCTCGTCCACTAACAAAACACCGCGCCGGTCCCAGAACAGACTTGCCATAATCTTGCGCTTTGACAGCGTCTGTTTGGCTTTGGCCTTGACGGGTGAGGTTGTGTGTCGCCATTCCATCTATTGTCGCTTCCTTTCGGGAGTGATATGGGATACCCATGTTTCATCTCCAGTGACAATTTGACTTCTTCCTCTTAACGAATCAAAAACTCCAATGAAGAGGCAAATCTCTTCCCTTTGTCGTCCTCTGTGAGCAGTCTGGGTACCCACAGAGAACACAGTTTCTTAACGTTTAGGTTTTCAGACACAATTTTGTACAAAACCGATCTTGAAACTTGTGGAAATTCCAAAGAAAGAGTGGAAATTGTGAATCTTCCGTCCTCACGAATCTTTGTTTCGACTGCAGCCACCAAATCATCAGTGATCACAAAGGGCCGGCCTGAGCGGTCTTCGTGATGGACGTTTTGACGGCCATTTTTAAACTCTCTAACCCATTGACGAACTTTACCTTCACTCATTGCATTCAAGCCATAAACTTAACTGACGACGAATTTCTGCAGCTAATAGGCTTCTCGCGGTCAAAAAACGTATCACTGACCGTATCACATACGCGGCGGCCGATTCAATAATCGTAAACATTATAAAGCAGCACAGCGATGCGTACAAGTCAGCTACAGAGCTGCAACTTGCATCAGTGTGAACGGGAAGGATCCCGGCAAGTGGCACGGTGGCTTGTTGCGGCGTCCACGCGAACTACGCGACTATACGCGCGAACTGCCCTTACTTAAAAAACAACCCTCGTAGTACAAAGCTGGTTCATACCTAGGGAGTGCACCGTATAAAATGAAAAGCAACAGTAATTCCCATTTGTAACGGAAGTGAGTTGGCGCGCGAGAAAATGTGGTTGGCGCGGGCTAAAAGGTGGATGTGGCGCTCAGTCTGGGCGCCCAACGAGAGAGCACAGCCAGTAGGCAACTAACTACTTGATAAAGCTAGTCTGAGCAGCAAGTGAGTGAGTAGCGCAACTTCCGAAGGTGGCATCCAGTACCTGGATTAATATGGAAAGGCCTCGGGTGTGTGTACGGCTCTAAAATGGTGCTCTGTTTTTGGAAAAGGCTCTAAAGATGGTAATTTCGTCGCTAAAAAGAAAGTAATAGAGCAAATTATATCCAGAGGAAAGACCAGGTATCCACCATGAACTCGCCACAAATATTGTGCCATCACTTCTGCAACTCTAAGAGCTCAGATTCATGTCGAAGTATGAACCAGTACATTTAAGTGTTGCTTAATTTGCAATAATAAGGCAAACTATGTTAAACTGTGGGGCCGACCCTTGAATTGATTCCTCTCATCATGCCTCTTAGGATCCATTTCACATAATTACTAACATCCTAGTATCCTGTATGTGAAAAACGTTTGAAAATGAGTGATTGTTACTGTTGCGTAATTTTGAATGCAACAAGATATATAGAAATACTGTGCGTTTCACTGAAATCAAGGGAGGTAGTTAATATATCATTTATGAAAACCTCCATAATGTCTGATTAGTTATAATTCAAAGTATTTGTGCTTCAGAGATTTACTGCATTTAATTCTGTCACTGAAAATTACTGGTTGTGTTAATGACAGAAGGAAGAACGATATTTTGAGGTTAGTTAAAGTAAACTGCATTGAAAGTCATACTTAAGGACCTGTATAAAAGATCAATGGCATTACCTGTTTTAAAAATCCTGCAAGGTTATGAAAGAATAATACCAAAATTTCCATCCCACAGTTTGTCTCAGAAAAGTGTGTTTAGTTTGCTTTATAGAAATGGAAAGTTAAAGGGTCCTCACTTTTGTGTTGCTTAATATGAGAAAACATTCTTGAACAACGAGTTTACTAATTGCATTTTGAAGGCATTCTATAGTTTTGTGTGCTTTGTGTAGTAAAATTTGGAAAGACAGTTTGATGGCCCCCACCTATGCCTATGAAAGTTAAAGTTACGGTAACTGCTGTCATCCATTAAAATTTGAAACAATATTACTTCTTAATGAGTGTAAAACTCTTATAGCAAGTGACTTTTAATTACAGTTGTACTATTTGGAAAGTAACTGTTGAAATAGGATTTAGTCCATGTCCAATTTCTGGTTTAGTACTGACTTTTATAACTTTTGGTGATCACATAATTCATATATAACAAAGTAATTACTATTCAGAAGAAATAACCCGTTAACGGTTTCTGTGAGAACTTGCATATACTATTTATTGCTGCTAGCATCACTGTACCACTTGTATGGTTATGGTAGAGTTCATTGCACTTACCTGGGAAAGAGGTAATGGTAGCTTTCCTTTACCAAAATTCAATACAGATTCTTTAATGGTAATGTTTCATATTACTATGCCTAAATAGGCTGGCGACCTTATTTTATTTCAGGTAAGTAAACTTGGTTACTTAAGCAATTTTCCAAATTTCAATCTTTGTACTGTCATATTAGACTCAGGTTCAATAATCCAAATCCATTAGGTAGCTCACGGACAAATTACATAAATCCTCCCAGATGGTAACATTTACTGCAACGTAATACCATATTCGGTAATACACGTTGTGCCAGTGTAACAAGCGGCGCAGTATAGTGCTGTATTTGGTTTTTCCCGCTGCTGGGCAGTAAATCTGCAAGAGTTATTCGTCTACGCGTCGCACGAGTTATTTGTCGTCCCATCGTACACCACAAGTCTGGAGTTCGGTCTGGTCAGGAAGGTTGCTGCAGGTCTTGCACATCACGTTGAGTTTCACGGGCAGTGTGGTTATCCTGTTGGAACAACACATTACCTTCCTGTTGCAAGAACGGCAAACTAGCCAGTGTGTCTTGGAAGAATGCGCTCAGGGGGCTGATCTCATCACGTATACATTATTTGTGCTAAGGACCATCACTTGCCTGTAGCCAGAATCTGCTTTCATCGCTGAAGGCCACGGTGCGCCGTTGCGTCTTCCAAATGATCCTCTGACGGTAGCAGTCTAGCCGTGATCGTAGATAATGCCGCATGATTGGAAGACGGGCTAGAGGTGTGCGTGCCAGCAGAACCACTCCTAATAACTGGTTCGTAACAGTTCGTGTTAACACGTGTGGTCTCACAAGCCCTCTTACCTGTGCGTTGGTAGCAGTTCGATTGCCCACTGCTGGCGTCACAATAAGACGATCCCGTCGTGCGTCTGTGCTGCATGCACGTTCAGAACCTCGCCTACCAATGTGAGAATGTTCAAGTGACACTGATGTCAGCGTTGTAGCACTACTGACGCATGACGTCCAACTTGTGTGGCAATTCAGTGAAAGGACCATCCCACCACTCGAGAAGGCCATATTTGACACGTTTCAAACTCGCTCAAATATCTGTAGGAACCGCGAATGCATCTCTGTGTCATGGTTGCCTTCGATTTCCCACGTTCTGGCAGTAGCAATCTTCATTAAAGGGTAGACAGGGATGGCATCTGGTAGCTACGCCACTACACTGTCTGTTGGCGGACGGCGCTGAAACAATTATCTCCCAGATGGCATATGCCGTCGCCGGATCAAAATCGGCGTAGTCTATCCATGTGAACTAAATTTCTTTTTCCCGGCAGTGTATATACGGAAAGTTCCTTGCTTCGCGAAAGTTTGATGGATATTAATACACTCCTGGAAACTGAAATAAGAACACCGTGAATTCGTTGTCCCAGGAAGAGGAAACTTTATTGACACATCACATGATCACACTGACAGAACCACAGGCACATAGACACAGGCAACAGAGCATGCACAATGTCGGCACTAGTACAGTGTATATCCATCTTTCACAGCAATGCAGGCTGCTATTCTCCCATGCAGACGATCGTAGAGATGCTGGATGTAGTCCTGTGGAACGGCTTGCCATGCCATTTCCACCTGGCGCCTCAGTTGGACCAGCGTTCGTGCTGGACATGCAGACCGCGTGAGACGACGCTTCATCCAGTCCCAAACATGCTCAATGGGGGACAGATCCGGAGATCTTGCTGGCCAGGGTAGTTGACTTACCTTCTAGAGCACGTTGGGTGGCACGGGATACATGCGGACGTGCATTGTCCTGTTGGAACAGTAAGTTCCCTTGCCGGTCTAGGAATGGTAGAACGATGGGTTCGATGACGGTTTGGATGTACCGTGCACTATTCAGTGTCCCCTCGACGATCAGCAGAGGTGTACGGCCAGTGTAGGAGATCGCTCCCCACACCATGATGCCGGGTGTTGGCCCTGTGTGCCTCGGTCGTATGCAGTCCTGATTGTGGCGCTCACCTGCACGGAGCCAAACACGCCTACGACAATCATTGGCACCAAGCCAGTAGCGACTCTCATCGCTGAAGACGACACGTCTGCATTCGTCCCTCCATTCACGCCTGTCGCGACACCACTGGAGGCGGGCTGCACGATGTTGGGGCGTGAGCGGAAGACGGCCTAACGGTGTGCGGGACCGTAGCCCAGCTTCATGGACACGGTTGCGAATGGTCCTCGCCGATACCCCAGAAGCAACAGTGTCCCTAATTTGCTGGGAAGTGGCGGTGTGGTCCCCTACGGCACTGCGTAGGATCCTACGGTCTTGGCGTGCATCCGTGCGTCGCTGCGGTCCGGTCCCAGGTCGACGGGCACGTGCACCTTCCGCCGACCACTGGCGACAACATCGATGTACTGTGGAGACCTCACGCCCCACGTGTTGAGCAATTCGGCGGTACGTCCACCCGGCCTCCCGCATGCCCACTATACGCCCTCGCTCGAAGTCCGTCAACTGCACATACGGTTCACGTCCACGCTGTCGCGGCATGCTACCAGTGTTAAAGACTGCGATGGAGCTCCGTATGCCACGGCAAACTGGCCGACACTGACGGCGGCGGTGCACAAATGCTGCGCAGCTAGCGTCATTCGACGGCCAACACCGCAGTTCCTGGTGTGTCCGCTGTGCCGTGCGTGTGATCATTGCTTGTACAGCCCTCTCGCAGTGTCCGGAGCAAGTATGGTGGGTCTGACACACCGGTGTCAATGTGTTCTTTTTTCCATTTCCAGGAGTGTATGATTTACACACCTTTCCTCGTAGCTTTGAGCTGTAAACAATTCAAATTGTAGTCAACGGACAGAGTTTAATTTTTAAGGGGTGTTCACTTTTCAGCAATGTATTAAATCAGAGATTTTCGTACAGTGCTAGGTATCTTCAATGTTATCACGCTTATATAATTGTCTAATTAACGTCGTCAAGTGGAATAAACACTGTGAATCTTAGTATAGTTCCGCTTCCCGAGATAAACTTTGAATTAGGTACATACTAAAAATAACATGCTGCATGCTAATGTCATTGACACCATTTGAAACATTCATACATGTCAGTATCCTTGCCTGCAAAGATACAGAGCATAGACGTCGTTAGCCGAGTAATAAAACTGCGTTTCACAACTTCGCAAATTACGCGCCTCCTATCAAGTAATGGCATGTTTCGTAACTGAAAACGAAAGAGACAAACTGTTTTGTATCCCGCAACGAAACCTCGGACAATGCTTTATTAAGGGCTAGGGAAATAGATTCTGTTTCAGTGCTCTGTAACCTATACATGCCCCAATTAATTCATTGTACCAGGAAGCTCCTGCGAATGGGAACTAGTCTCTTGGCTCGAGTCACTCGACTTTGCGCAGCAACTATGGTAGTCGACTGCGTTTTCTTAAAACATTAACAGATACATTTCCCGAAAATGTCACTTACAGGATACGCATTCAGTGGCCGCACTCGTTTTGCCTTGAGCTTCATTTTCCTTTTACCTCTTACGTAATCTTACGTAACGGCTATGGAGGAGACAAACCACTGGGAAGTTTGGTCCTTCTTCATCCGCCGAATGTTACACTCATTATAGCCTCTATCTCGCGGTTGCATTAAATGTTCCCATTAGTGTACTGATCGCCTAAATACCAGCACTGTCCACTGGAGTCAAGGAACATACTCAATCTGATCAAAAATATAAGGCCTTGGGCATTAATATGGGATATGTAACACGTTCTAGCATTAACCAAAATTCATGAGCCCTGTCAATTAGGGCCTCTTTCGAAAACAATGGAAGAAGTTAATGAAAACATTTATTGGTACCAACGTGTAAAGCATACCAGACATCAGAGACCGCCCAGAGGGTTGGCGTCACATGAATGGCATTCGGGAAAAACTGACTATATTCTTCGCAAACCGACTGTCCTCATAAAATTATAAAGGAAAATTTGATACGTGCATTCTGCCAGTAACAGTACGGACTTGAAACAATGGCACCGCAAGCTGGACGAGAGCTGTCAAAGAGAAACAGAGAGAACAATGCTTGGAACGAGTCTGAGAGGATAAAGAACGAAAAAAGTAAAGAGAACAACGCCCAATGGCGTCGTCGAGCCGACAATGTGACTGAGGTGATGTTGGCCAGGAACAACGTAAAATAGATCGAAATACAGATGCATTGGCGTCCGATGGAGTCGTTACCCAGCTAAGATCTAAATGGAAATATTTGGAAGGAGCTTATCACCGACTGATGATATCTTGAGGCAGAAGAAAAAGTGTCCACTCTTCGCCTTCATGACGCCTTCATGTCCGCTGGGGGCACTTTTAATAAGAGTCCATTTTTATTCAAGAGACGAAATCAGAAAAGGTACTCACGTTGAAGTTTGGAGTTTAGTCGACGTTTCAACACATCTCTAACGTGCTCTATTGGAGTCAGGTAGGAACTTTGGTAAGGTCAGTTCATTTGAGAAATGCTGTTGTCCTCAGACCATGACAGGTGCACTGTCCTGCTGATGCAATCATCGTTACTGAACTGATGGTGTATGTCATTGGCAAACGCCATCTTTCCTTCCTTGAATCGCTTGCTCCAAGGATTGAGTCTTGGTCTTCTTCTGAAGCTCAGCAGCAAGAGTGGGGCTTAGGGCACTTATAGGGGCCACACCTTCTTCACGGTCAATGGCATTATGATCAATGGAGCGGATTTCGTTTCACGGCCTCCGGATCGTTCCTTTTTGAATTACCCTAACATCTCTGGTCAAGAATTTATCTTATTTGATTGTGATTGTTCAATGATTTCAACTGCTATGTAGGCTATTAGTTTTACTACGTGTACTTTTTTCCTTATGTTGAGCGTTATATTTTGCACGTGTTGTACCCTCTTTCACGTCGCCCTTGCACACACACACACACACACACACACACACACACACACACACACACATGCGCGTGCACGCACGTACGAATTCGCAGTTTTTTTCAATCCTTGGTCTTAATTTATCATCAAGTTTCTTTCCTTTATGTTACTTTTCCCGACTTAGCTTCAAAATTTTCAATTACTGGACGGATATGTCATGAGAACTAACTGTAAGATGAACCTATTATTTATTGTCATGCACTACTGTACGTGAACACGAAGAATTGCTTATTGCTCTGAAAGGTTGAGTGATCATAACTACGCAAGTAAATTCCAAACCACCACCTAATTTACGAATGTAATGTAAAACGCACCTAGCTAATAGGCCCTTTAGTGCTGTTTCTGTAAATTTCTCTATGTAGTAAATGTCGATTTAGTATTTAGGTTTGTTTTACTGTTTAACAGTGAAAATGTTTGTTCAACAAACGCTGGAAAATAGGAAAAAATATAAATGCAAATGCTGTCAAGTATCATAATGTATTGGTTATAGAAAGACCTACTGGTAAGCACTACCTACAACTGAAAATCTTCGGCTGATCTAAGAGTGTTCTTTGTACACTGTAATACAGCGCAAAATGTTATGTTCAGTACCATTCCTCAGTTTAAGTGGTAAGTCGAAGAAAATAATTACTTAGACTGTACATTGTTATATTGTGTTCTTACTAATCAACTTCAGCTTTAAAATTTTCAATTACTTTCCTATTTTTCTGTCAAAGAAGACATTTACTCTATATTTGCACCTTACTCTCCATGTGTAGTTCGGTTTCAGAGTTGGAATATTGTCAGTTGACTTATTTCTTGTATTTCTCCAACTTCCGTTAAAATATTTTACTGCCGTTCCGCCAACTGGAGTGGCTAATATTGTCAAAGGTTCATCTACCATTAGAGATGGCGGGAGCAGTTGAGGCCGTGCCTGGAGTTTACAGATACGTGTCGCCTCAAATTCTGAAGGCCTTTCTCTGCTCAGTATCTGCTGCGCTGTTACGTGCAACTATGATTCGCTGCAGCACGGGAATCCAGCATCTTTCTACTTGAAGGTTTCCTTCTTCTTAGTTAAAAGTGTTGCTCTGTTTGTGAATTTCTATGTCTATGAACAAACGAGCGTGGTAGCTCTTCTCCACAGGGAGAACAACCGTGTCAGCGAATTCAGTGCTCCAAAATGTGTCCATATCCTTCAGAATGTAGCTTTTCCTTATGTGCAGTAAAGGGATCATATTCAAACTGTGTAAAAGACCTCCGTTGGACAATAACACCTCCTCCGTAATTCGCTGCTGGCACTGAAGGTAATGGCAGGCAATGGTCCTCCGACATACGCCAAACCAAAACCCTTTCCATCTGATAGCGTGTTTCGTCACTCCAAATCATTCATTTCCAGTCATCCGCCGTCCTTTTAGCGTCACTCTTTGGACCACCTCAAGGTTCACTTTGCGTTAACTACAGAAATGTTTCTTGACTACAGAAATGTTTTCCTTATGTGGAGCTGCCCCATCACTGAGCATTTCTTAACAGTCGATACTCAGTCACTGTGACAGGTAGACGACTTATAGCCCTTTGGAACTCACGACTGACTCCTTTCGCTGATTTCGTACAAGACCCTCCGCAATGCCGTGACTCTGTGAGGTCTGATTGGCCATTTTTTCGCTGTAGTTGTTCTATCGTGTTTCCACATCACTAACAGCCAACTTGGGCAGCTTTAGATGGAACGTAATTTGTCTGATTTAATTATCGGTCACCCGGGTTCAGAGCCAAGTCAGTTTCCTTATTACAGACAGGTGGCAGGTTAGTTTTGATCAGGAAGAGTAAATGTTACCGATTTATTTATTACATACGAAGCAAATATCATGAAACATAAACATGCGTGGCTTAACTAACAGTAAAAATAAAGATGTTTTAAATATTACGTAGCTGCAGAGCAGAATTTGAACACTAATTTACAGTTTTTGCAGCCCCGTCTATGAGTGAAAGTCAGGATATGAGCAGCACTAAAAAAAGAGTGATATTAGGTCGATTAAGACAAGCGTTCACTAAACAGAGACTCCATACTGCAAGGTCTGAAGCTCAGTTTTGCGGCATGAGGCATGAGATCAGAATTTCCTGAATGGCTTCCTGGTGGATCACGATTCCTCCTACTTAGGTGTTATCAATGTGTCAAGATGCAGCATTCCAAAACGCCACGTTTAAAACGTAATTCCTTATTGGGGCCCTATGAGGGCTCAATTACTTTAGGGGAGGTCTCTCTCTCAGTCGTGAGCATGCATGCTGAGAACCAAACAGTTGTTAGCTTCAGATGTTCTCTATATGATCTGTCATTTCCTCGCTGCTCTCTCTCTTTGAATATAAAGAGGAGCATTTCGAGCGTCAGAATTTGATTTCTTCCAGAGAAGCCCTACAGGCAGTGGGTACTAACGCATCACGTTCCAACAGTAACTACATTCGCGGACTCGGTATGTTGAGGTGCTTACGAAGCTATAGCAGCAAGTAGAGTCACTCCAACAGTTTCAAATAGCGCTCCACGAGCTACTGCTGTCAATTTCTGAAATACACTCGCTGTGGGGCGTTCCAGTGGTGTTTCTTACTTCATTAGTTAGTTAATTCCATGTTCCATAGCTCACTTGAACGATTCTTTTATGGAACTAATGTGGAACGAGTCCTTTTCCCGGTTATGTACTCATTATTAGTGATAACATTTCTGTGAGATACCAATTTATTATTAAAAATTCTACACGGAATAGAAGGACTTGTCCTGGATACAGAATTTTAGATTATATTGGAAACGTGTTTTGTTCCCTGTCATATACTATTAGGAAAATGATCAGTTATTAGGAAAATAATTAAAACTTTTTATTGGTACATACTGAACTCTTCTCTGGGACACTGACGACTTCAGTAATAGGTAACAAAGATCATGTATTCCTCTAATAATCACTATCGTTCTCAAATAGTGATGGATTACTTATGTACTTATAATTCCTTTAGGGAATATTTGTACTGCGTTGACGCTGCCGGAACGCCCAACTTCAGATATGGCTTTTACACGAACACTGCGGGTGAATACCACGTATTATCCTTAATGTTAGCTTTAGTGCAATCAGTACCTCTTTTCTAAATATTGAGTTATCCATACATTACTCCACAACAAGTTATTTAGTGGAAATATCCAAAACATGTCAGGAGGCTGAATCGTCTGTTTCCATGATCAGCAATTATAGGAGGAGCAAATATCGCTTTATTTAATTGCTTGAGCAACTCAGTAATATTTTTCTTCCTGTTCAAGATTTCGTCAATATGTAAACCAAAAAATTAGGAGCTTTCTGCCCTATTTACAGTGTCCTGTTCACGTGCTACATCAGTTGTTCATACGACACTGCTTGTTGTACAGAACTGAATATAGTGTGTTACCTCAGAATTTAGGGAGATACTATTCTCAGGTAAGTACTAAATAATTCTTTGAAAAGCTTCAAGAAAAACTTCTGTTGCTTTCTCTCCAATGGGATTTACCACAACACCAGAATCGTCTGCAAAAAATACCAATTCCGTCTAATGAATATTAAGTGGAAGGTCATTAACATATACAATATAAAAAATAGGAATGGACGCAAAGTGAACCTTGTGGATATCTCTTCATGATTTATCTCCAGTTACAACAATTTTATGCCATTATAGCATTGTTTGAATTATTCAGCACAGACTTTTTCATTCTGTTCGTGAAGTGCGATTTAAACGCGTTATGTGTAAAGCCAATACTTCCGTAAGACATAAGTTCTTCTAAAAGATTAATGTGAAGTCAACAATCAGACAGCTTGGAACGAACACAAAAAATACCAAATGGTGATATTTTATTATTTAAATCTAGTAATATTGTGAGGTTGTATTCAGTCAAGTAACCCTTCAGGAATTCAAACTTTGATGTGCTAAGTAAATTGTTTCTATTTAGGTGTGAGTACATTAGTTTTTCGAATATTCTGGAGAAAGACACCATAACGAAACTGCAAGATATTTATTTAAATTTTTTCTTGTCCCCTTTTTTATGAATATTTTTAACAATTGCATTAACCTTTCTTTAAAAAAATTCCTTGTGCCAGTGATGCAATAGTTATATCATTACGAACCTTAGTTAATAGTTTCGAACAAATATTCTTAAATCCGTTTGACATTTTATTAACAGAAAATGTGCTTTTCCTTTTAAGAAATTTTATAATTCTATTAATTTCAGTGAATGATGTCGGTGGGCTCAAAGCATTGTGGATGGCTTTTTAATATATTCTCTTGCTCCTTCTGCTAAACCATTTAGTTTTATTTTCGTTGGTACATTTAGAAAGTGATTTCGTCGTGTCCGAGGTATCAGTCACCAATTGGTCATTTTGTTATTGCGGTATCTCATACAATGAATTCTTTAAAGACGTAACTTTTAAGTACAGTAAAGCTGCGCAGATGTGCTACATTTTATGAAAGTAGTTCTGCATCAGTTCGATACGTTGCGAATGTATGTTGCTGTTGTTGTACCCAACCGAACGTCATCCTGACGTTGTCTGTACACACACTCATACCATGAGTACTACGTTTGGGTAGAAAGCCAAATTCGAATAGATTGCAGCATTTCAGTCGAAAGTAAACACCAGTTGGGATGCATTAGAGACTACTGTGGAACAGTAGAGTAAACATTCACCGAGTCCGGACAGCACATGACAGTCCACGTGTGATAGGATCGGATGCCCAGCGGTCGGTTCATCCATAGTTTTATGAAACTGGACGTCATACTGGGAAAAAACCAATTAACAGCTATCGCGGATTTGGACTTCCACTCAGTTTAATATAAACTATTTTACCATATTTGATTTTTAACTGCTACATTATTCTTCGCTTTATGTATCAGGAGACAACTGTATGATGCAAATCTCTGTTCCTTACGACTTTAGCGAGCACCAAGCCGCATACCAGAACACCATGGACTCCGTTACAGACAGGAAAGAAATCATGCAGAATGGACGCTCCACGACTGGCGTTGGGTGGCATTTACGGACGAAACTCAGATCTCTTTGCACCCCGTTAATGGCAGACAAAATGCTTGGAGACAACCACGTAATATCGAACACCTCGGCATTGTTTTCGAAGTGTGCAAGAAGGTGGTGGTTGATTGATGTTCCCAGATGGCATGAAATGGGACCATCGTACACCTGCCATGTTTATTAAAGGCAATCTGACTGCTCTATCATACATAAACGAGATGGTACAACATTTTGGTGACAATTTCCTCTTAATGGATGATAAATCGCGTGATGATCGTCCTGTTTCCATGAAACCGGTCCTTTAGCATGTTAGTATCACCAGAACGGAGTGGCCTGCCCGTTTCCGGGACGCCATCGGCGGATACGTAAATTATAGAGTCACAGTTCTCAGTTCTCTGTAACGGGACAAATGGGTACCGGTGCGCATTTGTGCTACCCTTGTTTATTTATGTTACCTGTATGGTATAAAGCGTTCGTGAACAGGGTGACATGTTTACTGATCCTTATGTAGAACACGGAGAGGCCGCGTGCTCGTGTGACGCAACGTTATCAACACCTGAATGTGTTTCAATGGTGTCTCATTGTGGGCCTCCGTCTTGCAGGCCGATCGAAACCTGCCTTACGCAGAATTTTTAAAAAATTTATTTTATTTATCATTCTCCATAGAACCAAATTAAGCAACAAGTCTCCATGATCATGGAACGAGTCGGTATGTGAAATTATAACAAAAGAATAATAATAGATAAAATAAAACCTATATGTATCCTATGCAGACGACAAGACAAAACATTAAATGAACAGAATCAACAACGATTTGTGGGGCATCCAGATGTGACTTAGGCTCGATTTTGGGCGATATGGGGGACAATCGTCATCAAAGCTCTCATCGACCATGTCCGACTTCCACCAGGGAAGACTGCCGTATTGTACACCGAGCACATCGCAACAACTTCTCTCTTGCAACTACAATCCGAGGACAGTAATGGACTCCATGACATACTCTGTGTCCCGCACACCATGTGTCATGGACTAGCAACGGCCGAACTGGTGAATTACTATCCATTCAGTAGGCTGCCATTAACACTGCCACAGAAATGGCGGCGTCTGAGTGGTAAGGGTAACGGGAAACATAGAATTGTTATGAATGGCGTCGCATTTTGTTCAAAGATGAATTACAGTTCTGCACGCCATGATAGCAGCGACCTGAGGAGAGATCCTATTCTTCCAGTGTTGTGGAGAGGCAAAGCAGTATCACTCCTGGCGTTATGGTGTGGGTTGCCATCGTGTATGAAACTCCTGTCCGAAAAAGCTATATCAGACGCAGGAGCGCGACCTCATCCTGTGGTGTAGCCTGACGTTGATTCGTATTTGTTTGTATCGATATAATGGTGACAAACGTCCCTGAAGGTCTCTGCTGCATGCTGACCAGGCGCGAGAGGCAGGGGCGGTCAGGTAAAGCTAGTGCAGCATTCCCGCAGGTCGACGCGACTGAGCTTGGCACAGCCACCTGTTCGTGGTGAAGACTCCGGTGACGACACAGGTCTCACAGCGATTCGAACTCCTGACCTCGGAGTACGTGTTGTGGGCTGATGTTGACGACAACTGTCCAGCATAAGCTGGACGGTCCAGTAGCGTGGTATCTATATAGTTACTGTTGCCGGATCGAAACACTATGGTGGCTCGATAAGTAGTTGACTTTTTGGGTGTCTCTCAGAGAAGATATGCTCCGCCGGTCAGCGTGTAACACCATAGCTTACACACTACATATTATTTGTTGATTCATGTAGCTTTCTGTTTTGTTCAGCATCCCATCGCTGAACTTCTGTGATTAGTGAATGATTGATTCGATACTGTAATGAAATGTAATCTCTGTAATGTGTACGATATGAGCAAATGATATGATTCGTCTTTCTCACATAATCTTATTAGTTATCTTTTAGGTTGAATAATTTTGTTAAATGACTTTTTTTCTGGAGAAATGTCAATATGTGCAAATGTTCTGTTTTGTTTAATATGTTTAGTTGCTGTTATGTAAACTGCTGACTTTGGGCTCTTAGTTATTTTGTAAGTAAAAAATGGTGTGATTCCCCTCGGGAACGGAACTGTGTAGCACGCGCAAAATGTGGCGGACATGGATAGAAAGATGGAACCAAGAGTCAATCAGAGACGAGCCATCAAACCATCAACTGTTCATGTAAAAGTTGTGTATTGCGTTGGTTCCGAGAGAGGCTTTTCCTGACGCTTTCCAATGCTTCGCATGGATGGATAAAGAGCTGGAACTATTCTGGAATTGTTATCTATCATCGCCACGAAGAAATACCAGAGTCCAGCAACTCTATCTGCAAATCCACCTACCAACATGCACTCGCCACCACATATGTGGAGAATTATATACTCATGTTTGCTAAGTGTTTGTCTCTCTTGTGTACTGGAAGTGCATATAAACAGTGTAACAGCATCCCAAGTTTGTCTGTTGCGCTTATGATAAGCAACAAGTAACAGAAAGACCAGTATCTATGAAAACAGTAACTAATATTATTCGCGGGTAGTGAGAAATATTTTACTAATGAGTACTTTTTCATGTCAGTTAGAAAAGTAATAAGTTCAAAATGGTTCAAATGGCTCTGAGCACTATGGGACTCAATTTCTGAGGTCATTAGTCCCCTAGAACTTAGAACTTGTTCAAAAATGGCTCTGAGCTCTAAGGGGCTTACCTTCTAAGGCCATCAGTCCCCTAGAACTTAGAACTAGTTAAACCTAACTAACCTAAGGACATCACATACATCCATGCCCCAGGCAGGATGCGAACCTGTGACCGTAGCGGTCTCGCGGTTCCAGACTGCAGCGCCTAGAACCACATGGCTATTTCGGCCAGCAGTAATTGGTAAAAGAAAGATTAAACCTATGCCAAATTTATAATTTTTCAGTGAACTTTATTCACATCTCATGTAAGACAGTATACTCCTAAAGTTCACTTTAATAGTAATATTTTTGAAACCATTCAGTTTGACCAAGCCTTGAAGTTAAACGTGTATATCATTGTCTGTTGTCCTTATGCTGTGTTTGTCGATTAAAGTTGCTCATATCTATTTTCTTGAACAACAATGTTACTCATTCATATGCCTAATTAGGCTGGAGACCGTTTTTATTATCATTTGGACACTGTGGATAAGCAAAATATTGTTTGTTACTGTTTAAATATTTACGTAATTCTGGCTTTCACTTCCAATAAGCCACCTCCGTTAGGTAAATCACGGTCAACACAACTACGTTCCTTTCAGAGGGTAACACTGCTCTTGTTCTTTATACTGCAATTTGCTTTAATAAAAATAATTTCATTTATACGACCTGCCTCCAGCTTTGAGGTTATCGTATAGCAGTGGCAGGCGGTAGTGTTACACGTGGCTTTTTCGTGATAGGACTATTTTGTTCTGTTAGGGCACAGTGCGTAGTAAACCAAACTGGGTAAATAGGTAGCTCAAGCTACGTGAATGCAGTTATAGTGTTATAGGCGCGATGCAGTATCGACGGGGCGTTACGAGATTCTTTCCCCAAGTTAACGTAACGTTTGGCATGGTTTGGAACTCAGCAGCGTGCCTTCAGAATGGTGATTGGAACAATGTGTTCTGACTTTCTTTAATGTTGTGATTACCCATCCATACTGCAAGAGAATGATTAAATACACTTAAAGACTCACGAAAACGACGCACCACAAAGGAATTATCTGGGTGGGACGGAAATCGGTAGTTGCTTTGTACATGGACAGACAAACAAATGATGCCAGTTTCAGATAAACGGATGATTTATTTAAGAGAAAGAGTGTCATAAATTGAGAAAGCCAATAACACGTTGGCCCACCTATGGCCATTACGCAAGCAGTTATACGGCTTGGCATTAATTGAGAGAGATGTTGGGTGTCCTCCTTCGTGCCAAATTCTGTCCAAGTGGAGCGTTACGCCGTCAAAATCCCAAGCTTCTTCAGGGGCCCTACCCATAATGTTCACAACTATCTCAAATGGGATGAGATCCGGTGACCTTGCCGTGCGGTGGGTAATTACCTTGCTGAAATAAAAGCCCAGGATGGTTTAGCATGAAGCGTAATGCAAAGGGACATAGAACACCGTCGACATAACGCTATACTATAAGGGTACAACCAGTAGGGCCCTGCTGTGATCCATCACTTCTGATTCTACGGCGACAGTCAGGTTGTCATTCCACCGCCGTCGGGGGTTGTGTCCAGACAAGTCCTCCCGGATTATCAGTTCGCAGCGCGATTCGTCACCGAAGACTGTTACACTCCAGTCAATGAAATTCTAGGACAAAGTCGTGTCTGCAGATGCCCAGGACAGCAGTGGTTTCCCAACCTCAATGGCGCCCGCCAAACAGTCCAACGAAGAGCAGCGATGATCTGGGGTGCCATTTCTTTTCATAGCAGGACCCTTTCGGTTGTAATCAGTAGCACCCTTACAGAACAGAGGTACTTCGTCAACATTTTACGCCTCGTTTTGATGCATATTATGGCGACACATCCTGGGTTTATATTTCAACAGGTTAATGCCTTCCCGCACTATGCGAGAGTTTTTACTTCAGGTCTTCGTGCTTGTGAAGCCATACTTCGGCCAGAAAGATCGCCAGCTACCATCACCATTGAGAACGTTTGGAGTATTATGGGTAGGATCCTCCCACCAGCTCGGTATTTTGACGATATAATTCGGCAGTTGGACAGACTTAGGCACGATATTCCTCAAGAGGACATCCAACAACTCTGTCAGTCATTGTACGAGTAAAGACGAATAACTGCTTGTGTTAGAGCCAGAAGGTACTGGAGTGCTCAATTTGCGTATTTCTTCCTCTTGAATGCATCTACTAAATTTTCTGAAATTATAAACATTTGGTTGTTTTTCTGTGCATGCTCGTACATCGCATCTATAAATTCCCGTACCATTTGGAAAATTCCTTTGTGATGAGTCCTTTTTTGTCTCAAAGTGTATATTCCTACTCGTACAACAGGAGAGCCTCACGCTATCTGTGTGTATTTAATGAAAATCTACTTCTACATCTACATCCATACTCCGCCCAAACCACCTGACGGTGTGTGGCGGAGGGTACCCTGAGTACCTCTATCGGTTCTCCCTTCTATTCCAGTCTCGTATTGTTCGTGGAAAGAAGGATTGTCGGTATACCTCTGTGTCGGCAATAATCTCTCTGATTTATCCTCATGGACTCTTCGCGAGATATGCGTAGGAGGGAGCAATATACTGCTTGACTCCTCGATGAAGGTATGTTCCCGTAACTTCAACAAAAGCCCGTAACGAGCTACTGAGCGTCTCTCTTGCACAGCATTCCACTGGAGTTTATCTATCAATTCCTTAACGCTTTCGCGATTACTAAATGATCCTGTAACGAAACGCGCTGCTCTCCGCTGGATCTTCTCTATCTCTTCTATCAACCTTATCTGTTACAGATCCCACACCGGTGAGCAGTATTTAAGCAGTGGGCGAAAAAGTGTATTGTAAACTACTTCATTTGTTTTCGGACTGCATTTCCTTAGGATTCTTCCAATGAATCTTATTCTGGCATCTGTTTTACCGACGATTAACTTTATACGGTTATACCTTTTTAAATCACTCCTAATGCGTACTCCTAGATAGTTTATGGATTTAACTGCTTCCAGTCGCTGACCTGCTATTTTCTAGCTAAATGATAAAGGACCTTTCTTTCTATATATTCGCAGCACATTACACATGTCTACATTGAGATTCAATTGCCATTCCGTGCACCATGCGTCAATTCCTTGCAGATTCTCCCGCATTTCAGTACAGTTTTCCATTGTTACAACCTCTCGATACACTACAGCATCATCCGCAAAAAGCCTCAGTGAACTTCCGATGCCATCCACAAGGTCATTGATATATATTGTGAATGTCAACTCACTCTTCTTATCTAGGAACTCTTCAATCCAACCACACAACTGGTATGAAAGTACATATGCTCTTACTTTGTTCATTAAATGACTCTGGGGATCAGTATCAAACGCTTTGCGGAAGTCAAGAAACACAGCATCTACCTGGGAACCCGTGTCTATGGCCCTCTGAGTCTCGTGGACGAATAGCGCGAGCTGGGTTTCACACGATCGCCTTTTTCGAAACCCATGCTGATTCCTATAGAGTTGATTCCTAGTCACCAGAAAAGTCATTATACTCGCCCACAATACGCATTCCAAAATTCTACAACTGCCTGACGTTAGAGATATAGGTCTGTTCGATGTCCCTTCTTGACCTGTGCCCTTTTCCAATCTTTTGGATCGCTACGCTCTTCTAGAGACCTACGGTACACAGCCTTAATAAGGGGGGGGGGGGGGGGGCGTCAAGTTCCTTCGAGTACTCTGTGTAAAATAGAAATGGTATCCCATCACGTCCAGCGGCCTTTCCTCTTTTGAGCGATTTTAATTGTTTTTCTATCCGTCATCTATTTCGATATCTACCATTTTGTCATCTTTCCGACAATGTAGAGAAGGAACTACAGTGCAATCTTCCTCTGAGAAACAGCTTTGGAAAAAGACGTTTAATATTTCGGCCTTTAGTCTGTCATCTTCTGTTTCAGTACTATTTTGGTCACAGAGTGTCGGGACATTTTGTTTTGATCCACCTAACAGTTTGACATAAGACCAAAATTTCTTAGTATGGACACGACTCGATTTTTATTTCATTAAATGTAAACTGAATACGAATGAACTATATACTGATCGAAACATGAAGTTTTAATGTAAACAAACGGCTGTGGAAACGTCTAAGAAATAACGGAACACATCCCTCAGGTGAAGAATCACTACGTAAATTGTTGGGTTTCAACAGTAATAATAATCGCTATTGGGCCGGAGTTGCAAGTAGAGGTAGAAATTAAACTGCCTGTTTCACGGAGTACTATAAAAGAAGTTGCAGCGTGTGTGATCAGAAGTCATTGGTGTCCAGAACGTAACATTCCGGCGCTTCTTCCCTGTGACATCAAGACGTCACTGCTGTGTTTAACCTAAAAATGGGATCTTGAAATGATGACTGGCACTGCGCATAAAGAATTCCTTAAATGATTCTCTTTCATATCTGATCCATGTGTTTTTACCTTTGCAAATACATTCTAGTTTGCTGAAATTGCGTAAACGTTTCGCTGTTAATAGTTCAGTGACGAATTGGATTCTAAAAGCATTGTGAACAGAAATTGCCGTTCAGCTCTCCCTAACTCAAAAATTCAGAACATTTTGTGCCGCTTAGTAGCCGTCTTACTCAAAACCGATCAAACCGGCAAGTACTCTAGCGTTTGGCCACTACGAGTGCCCTAGCTTTGGCACTCGAAAGTTTAGAAACTCTTCCTCCATGAAGTAAATTTTAGTGAAATCCAGTCCATTGTTTTGAGCAACCATCTGCAATTACCATTGTTTTATATCTTGCGATGGAACAGAGCTGCGGAATTGGTGATCAAGTAGGGCTGGAGTAAGTACGAGGGAATTCAAACAGTAAAGAAACACATTTTTTTTACCGAAAGTAGGTTGGTTTTATTCAAGATTGGACTACACCCCACTCTTTTGGCTACAAAACCCCATTTTCCACCATAATCTCCAGTCAGTGCGACGGCCATACACCACCTTACTTGTAGAGTCTGTATGCCACTTTATTGCATGCTGCATCAATAACCTTCCCTTCATCGACGTAGAGCTTCCCACGGATAGATGGAGAGCTACCTCCATTGGGCCAAACAAATGGAAATCGGAAGGTCCGAGATCCGGAATGTAATGTGGGTGAAGTACAGTACACTTCTGTGAACTGCTTTCTGCTGCGCGGACTTTTGTGATGCCTTGCGATGTCTTGCAGAAGGAGAAGTTCGTTTGCATTTTTGTAACGATGAACACACTGAAGACATTCTTCAACTCTCTAAGGGTAACCCAATACACTTCAAAGTTGATCGTTGCACATTGGCGGAGGACATCAAACAGAATAACGCCAGCCGCGCGGGATTAGCCGGACGGTTTCAGGCGCTGCAGTCATGGACTGTGCAGCTGATCCCGGGCATGAGTGTGTGTGTTTGTCCATAGGATAATTTAGGTTAAATAGTGTGTAAGCTTAGGGACTGATGACCTTCGCAGTTAAGACCCATAAGATTTCACACACATTTGAAACATTTGAAGAATAAGGCCAGCTGAGTCCCGGAAGATAATCGCCATGATTTTACCGGTAGATGGTGCGGCTTTGAACTATTCCTTCGGAGAAGAAGAAGTGTGGTGTCACTCCATGGATTCCTTATTGGTTTCCAGTTCGAAGGGATGAACCAATGTTTCATCGTCTTGACGATGCTCCACAAAACCTTGTTACTGTCAGCTTATTAACTCGCAAGCAATTCCGCACAGATGATTGTTCGTCACTTCTGTTTGACGGCGAGGAACTCAAGAATGACACATCTTTGAGTACCCCAAATCGTGGACGTTTGTGTCAGCACTACGAACAGCGACGTCTAGTTGTGCAAGGTGTTTCATTTTGATACGTCGATGATCAGGAATGAGAGTGTCCTCAAGTTCAAAAATTACTGGAGTCAGATCTGTGTCCTGTCGGCCTGCACGTGGGGGGTAGGAGACGTTTGTGCGACCTTGTCGTGGTGATGACAGACGCCTTGCCCAACGACTCACCGTGCTTTTTGTCACTGACACGTCTTCGAAGACATTCAGCAAGCGCCTATGTGTATCTACGATGCTCTGGTTCCTTGTCGAAAGAAACACTCTGATTGGAATGCTCCTCCATTACAGACATCATTTCAAAGGCTACGTTGTTGTTGTTGTTGTCTTCAGTCCTGAGACTGGTTTGATGCATCTCTCCATGCTACTCTATCCTGTGCAAGCTGCTTCATCTCCCAGTACCTACTGCAACCTACATCCTTCCGAATCTGCTTAGTGTACTCATCTCTCGGTCTCCCTCTACGATATTTACCCTCCACGCTGCCCTCCAATGCTAAAATTGTGATCCCTTGATGCCTCAAAACATGTCCTACCAACCGATCCCTTCTTCTGGTCAAGTTGTGCCACAAACTTCTCTTCTCCCCAATCCTATTCAATGCCTCCTCATTAGTTACGTTATCTATCCACCTTATCTTCAGTATTCTTCTGTAGCACCACATTTCGAAAGCTTCTATTCTCTTCTTGTCCAAACTAGTTATCGTCCATGTTTCACTTCCATACATGGCTACACTCCAAACAAATACTTTCAGAAACGACTTCCTGATACATAAATCTATATTCGATGTTAACAAATTTCTCTTCTTCAGACACGCTTTCCTTGCCATTGCCAGTCTACATTTTATATCCTCTCTGCTTCGACCATCATCAGTTATTTTACTTCCTAAATAGCAAAACTCCTTTACTACTTTAAGTGTCTCATTTCCTAATCTAATTCCCTCAGCATCACCCGATTTAATTTGACTACATTCCATTATCCTCGTTTTGCTTTTGTTAATGTTCATCTTATATCCTCCTTTCAAGACACTGTCCATTCCGTTCAACTGCTCTTCCAAGTCCTTTGCCGTCTCTGACAGAATTACAATGTCATCGGCGAACCTCAAAGTATTTACTTCGTCTCCATGAATTTTAATACCTACTCCAAATTTTTCTTTTGTTTCCTTTACTGCTTGTTCAATATACAGATTGAATAACATCGGGGAGAGGCTACAACCCTGTCTCACTCCTTTCCCAACCACTGCTTCCCTTTCATGCCCCTCGACTCTTATTGCTGCCATCTGGTTTCTGTACAAATTATAAATAGCCTTTCGCTCCCTGTATTTTACCCCTGCCACCATTAGAATTTGAAAAAGAGTATTCCAGTCAACATTGTCAAAAGCTTTCTCTAAGTCTACAAATGCTGGAAACGTAGGTTTGCCTTTTCTTAATCTTTCTTCTAAGATAAGTCGTAAGGTCAGTATTGCCTCACGTGTTCCAACATTTCGACGGAATCCAAACTGATCCTCCCCGAGGTCTGCATCTACCAGTTTTTCCATTCGTCTGTAAAGAATTCGCGTTAGTATTTTGCAGCCGTGGCTTATTAAACTGCTACGTGTAGCACTGAAATCAATCGGAACTTCATAAAACTGCGGGGGCTGCAATTGGAATATTCCTAGAAGTCCCACAACGTAGCATGCGTTTTTTCAGTGGAAGTGTCGAGGAAAAAAATGCGTTTCATTTCCTTTTCCGCCGAAAAAAGCAGGAAAGAGGGAATACATGACGGGGACAGGAACAATGCTTAAATTCAATACCCTAGTTTTTTTCCTGTATGTTTGAGACTATATTTGGGAGGAAACGTGGGATGAGAGGTGTTTGTAGCCCGTGGGGAAATTAGCTGCGACACAGTCCGCTGGCCGCTCCGTACTGAGCCGATAAACTTTACGGGGCCATCCGCGAGGGGACGCAGACTTATACGGCGGCCTGGCTCCAGCGCTGTCCGATAAGGCCGCATTTATAACTCCATACACCCACACGGAGCCCTCCCCTCCCCACCTCTTCCCCTCCACTGACGTAAGGTTCAGTCACGACCCTGGCGGCAGATGACGGCTGTAGTTACGATGGCTGCAAAAAAGCGACGGAAGTTCACTCCGGCGTTTACTGCCCCACGTAATACACCCTATCAATATTATGACTCTTTCTCTGATCCTGTGGCATCAGACAAATTGGACACCACTTTCGTGGTCATTCAGAGCGGCCCAGTAAAGGCAGTGTGACATAAGCTTCTTTTTCACTTTCGTGGAATTTCGGAGAGATATGAAGTGCCAGCTCTGCAGTTTCTCGCGTTACATCGGAAGTTATATTCTTTCCAAGCGTTGGCTGAAACAGTAAAAAGAGAAGTCGTCGACAGAGTATTAGGACTGGTGTGCTTCGCAAAACAACTGTAGACACAATATAAGCCTGCGTGGGATAATACAACGAAGAATGAAACCAGCCATGGCGTTGTTTAACGGACCATTCTGTCGCAAAGTGATTCTGGCTGATAATTTTCAACCCTGCCCTTCTAAATTTCTGGTGAAACTAATTAGGCGATAGGGATAGTTACGATGTGTTAATTTTTGTGTCTTTGAAGTAGCCGGTAAAGGAAGAACTGTGCTGTCCTTCGATAAAATGGAAAACCGTACGATAATTAGTTTTCGGAGTAACAGAAGCATTGAGATTCTTCAATTTCTTCAGGCGCATTTTATGACGAAATAAACCTCGGGTAAACAGCCTGGTATGAGCGTGCATAGGACATAATATTTCGGCAATCGACCACGTTGCCATCATCAGCGCACCTGATGATAGCAATGTAGTCTATTGCCGATATACTGTGTCCTATGCACACTCATACCAGTCTGTTCACGAGAGATTTATTTCGTCAACAGAAGCATTGCAGCTGCGTCAAGCCAATCCAGAGATTAAAGAACTCATTTGGACTGCTTTGAATCAGTTACGTATATTCCTGTTGCAGCCAGAGACAATTACCGCCAACATCTTCAACTTTTCAGTGGACTGCGTAATCGTATTTTGCATCTTACAGCGGAATGCTACGTTACTCTGACTAGGGCACTACTATGCACATTATAACTTCAAAAATGTGCCTGTCATAAAAAAAACATTAATTACAAAGCATTATTTTTTTGGGCTGGTCATTAAAACTTTAGTTCCGCATACAACGAGACATATACAAGATACAATTCAAGACGAGAGTAAACTACATCTACAAAAAGGAAATATTTTAACATATTTGTATTATGTAAGTAATTTTTCTGCATGTTGCCATTAATTTCAGCAGGCTGGACCTCCGACCGCCACCCTCCCCCTCCCCCCTACGCCCGCCCTCCCCTCACGCCCTTTCCATGCTGATTTTTATTCAGCTCACTTTTGATCACAGCACAGTTCTCGCCTTATGTAAAATTCGTAAACCAAAACTAACGGAAGCACTTAATGTGAACCCGCAGCAGCTTTTTTAGATGTGCCATCTCTTGAGGTAGTTAGCTTTCTTTTAATTTACTTTCACTCCATTGCGTTCCCATTTCGCAGCGGTAATGTAAATAGTTACACAGTGGATAAAGGCATAAAATACTGATAGTGGTAGTGGACCAAAGAAGAAATTTACATACATCTAAACTATGTCGAAAGAAACTATGTTAGTGTTATCCACTAAGCAGAATATGTATTACAATATACAGATTTTTTTTCATTGATGTAACGTGTTGCTAACAATTTAAAATAAAGAACCTGTGGAATGATGTGTTCGCATAGGCGTGAATGCTTTTTGTATAAGGGCAAGCAATTATTCCTCCACCACAGCACGTTTTGGTCAAAGAGTACTTTACTGGCATTTCCCATGACAGATAATGTGACATTAATGCAACACTTACTAAAATTACATCAATGTGGAAGCAAGACAGTTGAGCTTTAAAAATTTAATTACTATCAAGAACTTGAATACCACTGTCTAAGGTGGTAGCCCTATTTGAAAGCATGATTTTCATGATTTGTTTTTCAAGAAAAATAAAAAGTTGTGATAAATAATGTGCTGTAGTTTCATTTCTTATACCTTCGTGTTCAAGAAATCATTTTGCTTTCCACATCGGCTGCTCCACGTACCCGCTACACTAGGTGGAAACACGCATCGCAGGCGAAATATTGGTCATCGGCGAGTATTCCCGAAGCCTTACCATTTCACATATTACAAAATAATTTTGTGTAAGTCATTTTCAGTATATTTTCTATTAGCATACATAGGAATATTGCAAAAACATAAATTTTTAACGAAATGGCGACGTGAAGGAACGAATACCATTTTCTTCCACTGTAAAATCGATACAAAGCGGGCTTCGAAAACGGACTTCATTGCAGAACGGCTACGTGTGCTGATAGAGTTCTATTTAGAATCCCAGCATCAAATTCCGATGAAAATCGTATTTTCCGCTCTCAGGTTATGTTCCCCGCCAATCTGAAAAATGAAGTATCGAGAAAAACGCGTTTTAAGTTTTATGCTACATTTTTGTAGTTAACATACCTGTACCCAGCAGTCCCTGGTTCAAATGGTTCAAATGGCTCTGAGCTCTATGGAACTTAACTTCTGAGGTCATTAGTCCCCCAGAACTTAGAACTACTTAAACCTAACTAACCTAAGGACATCACACATATCCATGCCTGAGCCCGGATTGGAACCTGCGACCGTTCGGTCGCGCGGTTCCAGACTGTAGCGCCTAGAACCGCTCGGCCACTCCGGCCGGCAGCAGTCCCTGGACCACACAGCAATCCTTCCAGATCCGAAAGGAGGTCCTCTACCATCTTCTTCATGGCAATGGTTATACTGCGTGCCCCTCTGTGTCAGCTTCTGTCATCCGTTGTGCAGGAGTTGTAACAGGCTGAGCCAAACACAAAGTACGTCTATAATTCCCGTAATGACCATTAGGCTATCGTTGAAATTGCATGCTGCCTCAATGGCTGTGATGTCGATTTTTTGTTGTTGTCAGTGTTTTGCGGAGACACTTTTACAGAAATCGTCTTGCTAAATAAACGATTCATTGAACTTATCGAAGAGGATTGCTGCCTTAAGATATGGAAAATAGTCGTTTTTACGTTCATTCTTCCCTTCTTTTGATTTACAAATGTGAAATTAGGTTGCAAAACTGATTTTCAGCTCACCTCCTGCTGTTAACAAGGTGAGTAGCACTCATATTAGCACGGATACAATACTGATAGTAACCATGCATTAGCAGGTGGGAGCAATAGTAACACAATCATGCTACTTAACGCTTGGGTTAACATCTTATTAGACGTTAGGCGTCGAGACTGAAATTGTTGACGAGAAGTGTCTTCGCCATCATGATAACTATATTGCTCGTTGTACCCACACACTGGCCCACTACATCGAGCCGAATTTGTCACTCCAACAAAAAAAAAAAAAACAAAAAAAAAAAAAGTAAAACGTTTCACAGCACAAACAATCGCACAGCAATTCTCGTACTTTCACATTTTGAGTCCCATGTTTTTTAGACGCTACATCTTAATCGACAGATCTGTGAAAACTAAATAATGCCACCCGTCTCTCTTTCTCAGAACAGGGCACATTGTATTGTTAGTCAATATTCTTAGATCACCCCTTGTGGCTAAATAGTTACCTATAGAAATATTTCTCCTATGTGTGCTTGTCCAGTTAGGCATTAATCGGAGTTTCTAAAATGTGTGGTAGACAGGAATTAGGTGCTGTCTAGTGGAAACAGCAAGGTAAACAGTTTCATTTCGAAAATTGGCATTCGTATTCTAAAAATGGTGTGTCACTCAGTTTTCATTTGACAGAAACTTCCCAAACAGATAACAAATCCCAGCAGGTCAAAACATTCCTTTAGAAATACTATCGTAGTCGACATGGTCAACACAACAGATTGTTAGCAATGTGTTTTCGTGCATATGGAAGTCTGACTCACGTAAAGACCTACACACATAAATTTTGTGGCCCTGATACAAGCGAACTCTAAACTTGTTATTGTTGTTCCTAAACCATTTCTGTGTCAAAAATGACGACGTGAAGGAACGAATAACATTTTCTTCCACCATGAAATCGAGACAAAGCGTTCATCGAAAATGACTTCATTGCAGAACGGCTACGTGTACTAATAGAGAATTCTATTTAGAATCTCTGCCGCAAATTCCGACCAAAATCGTATATTCCGCTCTCAGGTCATGTTACCCGACAGTCTGAAAAATGTAGTATCGAAAAAAACGGGTTTATGGTTTTATTCTACACTTTTGTAGTTAACATACCTGTACCCAGCAATCCCTGGTTCAAATTTTTCAAATGGCTCTGTGCACTATAGGACTTAACTTCTGAGGTCATCAGTCCCCTAGACTTAGAACTACTTAAACCTAACTAACCTAAGGACATCACACACATCCATGCCCGAGGCGACCGTAGCGGTCACGCGGCTCCACGACTGTAGCGCCTAGAACCGCTCGGCCATTCTGGCCGACTGTTTCACAAATCATATACATCCATGCCCGAGGTGACCGTAGCTGTCACGTGGTTCCACGACTGTAGCACCTAGAACCGCTCGGGCATTCTGGCCGACTGTTTCTGTTCATGCAGGTCGTTCACAATACGAAACAAACTAGGATAATCGAAGGAAATACTTTAATTCGTAAACAGCTGCTTTCTATTGTAAGTTTGATCTGTTAATTACAGTTTCTTATCATTTGTACCATCTGGATCTAAAATTAAGTCAAAGCTAGAAACGACTTTAGCTTTCCTCCAGTTGAGTTAGCAGTACCCGTGTCAATAGCTGTCAGCATATTCATGCAAGAACCAAACCTAGTCTGTCACACTGATAGGAATCAGTACGCAATGAATGAATTCGCGAGCGGGCAGATTAACTGCGAGATTGGCTTCCTCCGGGATAGAGTCCCTCTCGTTCCGACAAGCGCTGGTTGTTGAATCTGTGTCCGTGCCGTTGGACGCGTTCCAGGAACCTGTAACTTGGCCGGAAGCCTCATATGCTCCTCTCCTCTCTTTCGTCCGCCTCTTTTTATCTCCCTTGCTGTCTCCTCTCAGGAGGAGGGGCGTGTGTCATGTACGTGCGGTTTTTGTCCCGTGCTGGCGCAGAGTCGTCGACAGGCAAGGCGGCTCGTTCATGTTTCACAGGCACTCGCACACACAGGGGCCGGGTTGTGGGGGAAGATGATAAGCAGGACAGCAGAGGAAGGAGAGAACAGGCAGGGAGGAAGAGAAGACGGCAGAGAAGGGGCAGCAAGGGGCAGGTCAGTCACCGCCTGACCTTCCACAGTGCTGCAGAACTGCCGACCTTGGGCACAGTCGACTCTGGATCGCCAGGCTCCAGTCGACTGAACGCTTCCTAATCTGCGCGGTAGCAACGAATCTCCATGGAGTTGTATTGTGCTTTAAATGACGAGAATGCAGATGATTTCATCTCTCTTAATTTTGTTGCATTTACGAGGCTATAGGTACTGTTGTCCTTGCACACGACTCGAACTGGTCGACCATTTGACAACACAGCTCGACAAATCTCTTGCTTTGCTCGAGTCTTCCCTCATCGCGGGGTCTAGCGACTTCAGTTGTTGCTGTCTCCTTGACGTGTCATTGCCTTATTGTGAATTTTAAACATACAAAGTAGCACAGAGACACCTACTGCAAATCCTCTGACAGTTCAGGTTTTTTTAACGAATATATTATCCCAATGGCTGACATAAAACGTCCCGATGTAACAAATAACTTTACTGGAAAAACCAAATTTTCAGCCATTGTAACAGTGGCCTCCTTCTCCTTGATCTACTGATGTGCCTAAGCTGCGAGGCGTCGCTTATACAGGGTGTTACAAAAAGGTACGGAGAAACATTCAGGAAACATTCCTCACACACAAAGAAAGAAAATATGTTATGTGGACATGTGTCCGGAAACGCTTACTTTCCATATTAGAGCTCATTTTATTACTTCTCTTCAAATCACGTTAATCATGGAATGGAAACACATAGCAACAGAACATAACAGCGTGACTTCAAACACTTTGTTACAGGAAATGTTGAAAATGTTCTCCGTTAGCGAGGATACATGCATCAACCCTCCGTCGCATGGAATCCCTGATGCGCTGATGCAGCCCTAAAGAATGGCGTATTGTATCACAGCCGTCCACAATACGAGCACGAAGAGTCTCTACATTTGGTACCGGGGTTCTTAGACAAGAGCTTTCAAATGCCCCCATAAATGAAAGTCAAGAGGGTTGAGGTCAGGAGAGAGTGGAGGCCATAGAATTGGTCCGCCTCTACCAATCCATCGGACACCGAATCTGTTGTTGACAAGCGTACGAAAACTTCGACTGAAATGTGCAGGAGCTCCATCGTGCATGAACCACATGTTGTATCGTACTCTAAAGGCACATGTTCTAGCAGCACAGGTAGAGTATCCCGTATGAAATCACGATAACGTGCTCCATTGAGCGTAGCTGGAAAAACATGGAGCCCAATCAAGACATCACCAACAATGCATGCCCAAACGTACGGTAGAGCAATGAGTCGCATGTCAACACAAGCACCGAAGTCAACATTACCTTCCTTCAATTGGGCGAAATTGCGTTGAATCGAGGATGTACAGTACATCCTGACGAAACTAAAATGAGCTCTAACGTGGGAATTTAGCGTTTCCGGACACATGTCCACGTAACATCTTTCCTTTATTTGTGTGTGAGGAATGTTTCCTGAAAGTTTGGCAGTACCTTTTTGTAACACCCTGTATTTTGTCGTTGCCTTCACTGAGCATAGCGATACATCATAATTTTGAAAGGTCGTATTTGTGACTGGCCAGTTGAGGCAGAAGGAGCAAATAGGTTGCTGTGGTGGGTGGAGTTGGGATCTATTGCTTCTTGCAACGTTTGCTTTGACAGGTGCTCGTCGGCGGACTGGCATGGGCTCCTGTTTTCGTCCTGATTGACGCAGGACGCGCGGCGGTAGTTACTCGAAGGCAGCTTTAGTGTAACGTATTGTTGGTGCAGTCTGTTGGACTCAGAGTGTTGGCAGAGACGATGGGCAAACTTGTATCCATCATCTCTTTGCATGCTTTTGGGGTATTTTATTACTTCTGTGGTTTCTCTGATTTTGCGTTTCGTTAAAATCAGCTGTTAAATTTGTATTTCTTGTCGCAGCCTTGTTGGTGTACCTATTATAATAAAGTTCCCGCTCCTTCCGTCTCAAGTGACCAATCACAATCCGGTCTTCAAAAATTATGACGTCACGTCATGCTCAGTGGGCGTAAATGGAAAATAAGCAACTACTCTCAGCTTAAGCACACCACTAGACTCAAAAAACGGCCTTTGAAAGCGTCGCCGAAACGTTGGTTTCTGCAGTAAATTTCTTAAATTATGAAGCGGTACGAAACTCAGAAACCTTTTGTATCAACTGACTGGCCGCGAAATCCTAAGCACTTATATCTCAATGACTACTCAACCTAATTCTTGAGCTCCAGCTCGTCCTAAGATCTACTGATGTCCCTTGGTGCTACCTCCACAACGGCTCTTGCCACTGTTATTTATTCTCGCGATCGCAAATACGGTCAGTTAACCAAGAAATACGCCGTTTATTACACATATAGCTACAGTTTTATCTTAATGTTAGTTATTGTTTTAAAGCTGAATCAAAACGGGGAACATTTTTACTCATCAAAACGATCGTACAATATGCGTTACATGAGTATGTGCCAAGCAAGATCGTAAGAGATGGAAAACAGCCACCGTGGTACAACAACCGAGTTAGAAAGCGGCTGCGGAAGCAAAGGGAACTTCACAGCAAACATAAACATAACCAACGCCTTGCAGACAAACAAAAATTACGCGAAGCGAAATGTAATGTGATAAGGACCATGAGAGAGGCGTTCAATGAATTCGAAAGTACAGTTCATTGTACTGACTTGGCAGATAATCGTAAGAAATTTTGGTCATATGTCAAAGCGGTAGGTGGATCAAGACAAAATGTCCAGACACTCGGTGACCAAAATGGTACTCAAACAGAAGATGACAGACTAAAGGCCGAAATACTAAATGTCTTTTTCCAAAGCTGTTTCACAGAGGAAAAATGCACTGTAGTTCCTTCTCTAGATTGTCGGACAGATGACAGAATGGTAGATATCGAAATAGACGGCAGAGCGATAGAGAAACAATTAAAATCGCTCAAAAGACGAAAGGCCGCTGGACCTGATGGGATACCAGTTCGATTTCACACAGAGTACGCGAAGGAACTCGCCCCCCTTCTTCCAGCGGTGTACCGTAGGTCTGTAGAAGAGCATAGCGTTCCAAAGGATTGGAAAAGGGCACAGGTCATCACCGTTTTCAACAAGCGAAGTCGAACAGATGTGCAGAACTATAGCCCTATATCTCTAACGTCTATCAGTTGCAGAAGTATTATGTTCGAGTACTATGACTTGTCAGGAAACTGGAAATCTACTCTGTAGAAATCATCATGGGTTTCGAAAAAGACGATCGTGTGAAACCCAGTTCGGGCTATTCGTCCACGAGACTCAGAGGGCCATAGACAGGGACTCCCATGTAGATGCCATGTTCCTTGACTCCCGCAACGTGTTCGATACTATTCCCCACAGTCGTTTAATGAACAAAGTAAGAGCATATGACTATCAGACCAATTGTGTCATTCCCAATGTAAAGAAGTCTTCCGAAGTAAGAGTGATTTCGGTGTGCCGCAGGGGAGTGTCGTAGGACCGTTGCTATTCACAATACACATAAACGACCTTGTGGATGACATCGGAAGTTCACTGAGGTTTTTGCGGATGATGCTGCAGTATATCGAGAGGTTGTAACAATGGAAATTTGTCCTGGAATGCAGGAGGATCTGCAGTGAATTGGCGCATGGTGCAGGCAATGTCAATTGAATCTCAATGTAGACAAGTGTAATGTGCTGCGAATACATAGAAAGAAAGATCCCATATTATTTAGCTACAATATAGCAGGTCAGCAATTGGAAGCAGTTAATTCCATAAATTATTTAGGAGTATGCATTAGAAGTGATTTAAAATGGATATGATCATATGAAGTTGATCGTCGGTAAAGCAGATTCATTGGAAGAATCCTAAGGAAATGCAACCCGAAAACAAAGGAAGTAGGCTACAGTACGCTTGTCCGCCCGCTCCTTGAATACTGCTCTGCAGTGTGGGATCCGTACCAGACAGGGATGTTAGAAGAGATGGAGAAGATCTAATGGAGAGTAGCGTGCTTCGTTGCAGGCTCATTTGGTAATAGCGAAAGCTTTACGGAGATGGTAGATAATCTCCAGTCCAAGACTCTGCAGGAGAGACGCTCAGTAGCTCGGTATGGGCTTTCGTTGGAGTTTCGAGAACATACCTTTACCGAAGAGGCAAGCAGTATATTGCTCCCTCCTACGTATATCTTGCGAAGAGACCATGAGGATAAAATAAGAGACATTAGAGCCCGTACAGAGGCATACCGACAATCCTTCTTTCCTCGTACACCCTTTTTTTTTGGTCATCAGTCTATTGACTAGTTTGATGCGGCCCGCCACGAATTCCTTTCCTGTGCTAACCTCTTCATCTCAGAGTAGCACTTTCAACCTACGTCCTCAATTATTTGCTTGACGTATTCCATTCTCTGTCTTCCTCTACAGTTTGTGCCCTCTACAGCTCCTTCTAGTACCATGGAAGTCATTCCCTCATGTCGTAGCAGATGTCCTATCATCCTGTCCCTTCTCCTTATCAGTGTTTTCCACATATTCCTTTTCTCCCCGATTCTGAATAGAACCTCCTCATTCCTTACCTTATCAGTCCACCTAATTTTCAACATTCCTCTATAGCAACACATCTCAAATGCTTCGAT
This sequence comes from Schistocerca gregaria, assembly GCF_023897955.1. Lineage (NCBI taxonomy): Eukaryota > Metazoa > Arthropoda > Insecta > Orthoptera > Acrididae > Schistocerca > Schistocerca gregaria. Next base: position 1,019,985,802 of record NC_064920.1, read on the forward strand.
TCTCTTCTGTTCCGGTTTTCCCACAGACCATGTTTCACTACCATACAATGCTGTACTCCAGACGTACATCCTCAGAAATTTCTTCCTCAAATTAAGGCCGGTATTTGATATTAGTAGACTTCTCTTGGCCAGAAATGCCTTTTTTGCCGTAGCGAGTTTGCTTTTAATGTCTTCCTTGCTCCGTCCGTCATTGGTTATTTTACTGCCTAGGCAGCAGAATTCCTTAACTTCATTGACTTTGTGACCATCAATCCTGATGTGAAGTTTCTCGCTGTTCTCATTTCTACTACTTCTCAATACATTCGTCTTTCTCCGATTTACTCTCAAACCATACCTTGTATTTTAATTCCACTCCTTAACATTTATTTTATTTCCATCATTGCTTCCTCGATGTACAGATTGAAGAGTAGGGGCGAAAGGCTACAGCCTTGTCTTACTCCCTTCTTAATACGAGCACTTCGTTCTTGATCGTCCACTCTTATTATTCCCTCTTGGTTGTTGTACATATTGTATATGACCCGTCTCTCCCTATAGCTTACCCCTACTTTTTTCAGAATCTTGAACAGCTTGCACCATTTTATATTGTCGAACGCTTTTTCCAGGTCGACAAATCCTCTGAACATGTCTTGATTTTTCTTTAGCCTTGCTTCCAGTATTAGCCGCAACGTCAGAATTGCCTCTCTCGTGCCTTTACTTTTCCTAAGGCCAAACTGATCGTCACCTAGGGCGTTATCAATTTTCTTTTCCATTCTTCTGTATATTATTCTTGTAAGCAACTTCGATGCATGAGCTGTTAAGCTGATTGTGCGATAATTCTCGCACTTGTCAGCTCTTGCCGTCTTCGGAATTGTTTTGATGATGCTTTTCCGAAAGTCAGATGGTATGTCGCCAGACTCATATATTCTACACACCAACGTGAATAGTCGTTTTGTTGCCACTTCCCCTAATGATTTTAGAAATTGTGATGGAATGTTATCTATCCCTTCTGCCTTATTTGACCGTAAGTCCTCCAAAGCTCTTTTAAATTCCGATTTTAATACTGGATCCCCTATCTCTTCTAAATCGACTCCTGTTTCTTCTTCTATCACATCAGACAAATCTTCACCCTCATAGAGGCTTTCAATGTATTCTTTCCACCTATCTGCTCTCTCCTCTGCATTTAACAGTGGAATTCCCGTTGCACTTTTAATGTTACTACCGTTGCTTTTAATGTCACCAAAGGCTGTTTTGACTTTCCTGTATGCTGAGTCTGTCCTTCCGACCATCATAGCTTTTTCCATGTCTTCACATTTTTCCTGCAGCCATTTCGTCTTAGCTTCCCTGCACTTCCTATTTATTTCATTCCTCAGCGACTTGTATTTCTGTATTCCTGATTTTCCCGGAACATGTTTGTACTTCCTCCTTTCATCAATCAACTGAAGTATTCCTTCTGTTACCCATGGTTTCTTCGCAGCTACCTTCTTTGTACCTATGTTTTCCTTCCCAACTTCTGTGATGGCCCTTTTTAGAGACGTCCATTCCTCTTCAACTCTGTTGCCTACTACGCTATTCCTTATTGCTGTATCTATAGCGTTAGAGAACTTCAAACGTATCTCGTCATTCCTTATAACTTCCGTATCCCACTTCTTAGCGTATTGATTCTTCCTGACTAATGTCTTGAACTTCAGCCTAGTCTTCATCACTACTATATTGTGATCTGAGTCTATATCTGCTCCTGGGTACGCCTTACAATCCAGTATCTGATTTCGGAATCTCTTGTACAATACGAGACTGGAAAAGAAGGGAGAACCGATAGAAGTTCTCAAGGTACCCTCCGCCACACACCGTCAGGTGGCTTGCGGATTATGGATGTAAATGTAGATATAGATTATTCTAATATGTGAATAAGGTTCGAAATTCTCGTTGCAACTCACCTGGTAAAGTATTGCTCTTCTTCCGTTTCTTCTGCCTTTGTTCCACATCGGCGCTGCGTCTCCATGGCTATTAACAGACTTGACATGGTTAATTAAACGTGTGCCCAATATTCCTCCTGTTACTAGCCTGTAAGCGTTGAAAACGGGGTGCGTGTACAACAACTGTTTGCGTGTTTTGTCATTCACGTGTAACTGAGACAGAACGATAACGGCCAAGGAACTGTAGGTAACAAGAAATACTTCTGCTGATTCATGAAGGAAAGAAGTGGAAATACGTTCCGGCAAATATATGGGAAGTGCAGGAAAGCATAGGTGCAATAGCTGAAAGAGTATGCAGTAAGCAATAGAAACCACTGCATTAAAGACATGTAAGGTGTACCACAAGACATGTGTCATGATGATCTCTCCATACGCAAAAATTCCTGAATAGACACCCATTCGGATGTCGGGGAGGGGACTGCCAAGGGGGACGGGAGCCATGGGAAAAAGACTGTATAAACAACGAAAGGATAATGTTCTACGAGTCAGGAAAGGAATGTCAGAAGTTCGAAAGTGGTAGGGAACATGGGAAGTTTGGAAAGGGAAATGCAAAGGTTCAGTCTAGAGACAATGGCAGTCAATGAAGCGAAATGGAAAAAGACAAGGATTTTTTGGTCAGATGAGTATAGGGTAATATCAACAGCACAGAAAATGGTAGAACGGGAGTAGGTTTCGTTACGAACATGAAGGTAGGGCAGAGTGTGTGTTATTGTGAATAGTTCAGTGATAGGGCTGTTCTCAGCTGAATCGGCAAACTAACACCGACAACGACAGTTCAGATATACACGCCGACGTCGACAGCAGATGATGAAAAGACAGAGAAAGTACAGGAGGGTATTGGAATTCTATGCCTAAATGGAGATACAAATATAATAGTCATGGGGGCTTGGAATGCGGTTGTAGGGAGAGGGGTAGAAGAAAGGATTACGGGAGAATATGGGCTTGGTACTATGAATGGGAGACTAGACTAATGGAGTTCTGCAATAAATATCAGCTAGTAACAGCAAATACTCTGTTCAAGTATCACAAGAGAAGTAGATGTACTAGGAAAAAGCCAGCAAATATGGAAAGATTTCACTTATGTTACATCGTGGTCAGGCAGAGATTTCAAAATGAGATACTGGATTATAAGACGTATCCAGATTAAGAGCACAATGGGAATTCCATTACTAAATGCGGAGGAGAGAGCGGGTAGGAGGAAGGAGTACATTGAAGGGCTCTTCCAGGGATTATAATTGTTGATGACGTGACCGAAGAAGAAACTGGTTGCGACATAGAAGAGATGGGCGATCCAGTATTAAAATGAGAATTTTAAAGGAAAACGTGTGAACGAATAAGGCTGAAGGGATAGAAAACGGTCCTCCAGTATTACTAAAATCATTGGGGGAAGTGGCCACAAAACGATTCCTCAAATTGGTGTGTAGTGTGCGATATACCGCCCGACTTTCGGAAAAACATCATTGTTGCAATTCCGAGGATTTCAGTACTCGACAAGAGCATGAAATCTGTCTGTCCATCTTTTCAGAGATGAATGCGGGACTCGGCTGTTTCGTCTACTGATTACTCAGCAGATGATGGTTGAAGTGGTCGCTGTATCAAGCAAAAGTCGATAGTTGCCAGTATTTGAAGGCTGGCTCCTATTTTGACAGGAACTCAGGCTGTAATCTTCCTACATGTCGGTCAGGGGAGCTGAAGATGGCGTAGTAAAGCGCCAAAACTTCTACCCAAATAAAATAACAGTTCGGAAATTAGACGGCTGAAAGTCGTTCGATTAGACATCCCTCTAGAGCGAGAACTATCTTACGATCAGCGTCACAGCTTAGGCACCAAAGTTGCTGACAAGAATGACATAGAGAAGAATGGAACAGAAAACTGACGATGTGTTAGAGGACGATCAGTTTGGCTTTAGAAAACGTAAAGCCACCAGAGAGGCAGTTTTGACGTTGTGCTGATAACCAATGCAAGGCAAAAGAAAGATCAAAACACCCACGCGGGCTTTTTCGATCTGGAGAAAACGTTTCAGTCGGAGAAAAGCAGGGATTAGCTATAGGGACACACGGGTTACAGACAATCTACAACAGTCAAGAGGAAATAATAAGAATCGAAGATTAAGAACGAAGTAGTCGGATTAAAAAGGGCGTAAGACAGGGTTGCAGTCCCTACTGTTCAATCGATACATCGAAGAAGCAGTGAGGGAAAGAAACAAAGAGACAAGAGTGGGATTAAAATGCAGGGTGAAAGGATTTCATTGACAAGATACGCTGGCGACATTGCTATTCCCAGTGAAAATGAAGAACAACTGCAGGATGTGTTGAATGGAATTAACAGTCTGATGAGAACAGAACGTGGACTGAGAGCAAAAGACGAAAATAATGAGAAGTAGCAGAATGAGAACTGCGAGGAACTTTGCATTACAATTGGGGACCACGAAGTAGATGAAGGCAAGCGTTTCTCCTACATAGGCATACTTTGATTAAATGGTCATGCGGCTGCTCATAAGCCACACATCAGGCTGTTAAATGTCAAATGGCGTCTCGCTTGGTGTAAGGTACTTAAACATTGGACGTTCGAACAATGGAGGAACGTTGTATTGAGTGACAAATCACAGTTCACAATATGGCGATTCGATGGCAGGGTGTTGGTATGGTGAATGCCCGGTGAACCTCATTTGCCAGCGTGCGTAGTGCCAACAGTGAATTCAGAGGCTGTGGTGTTGTGGAGTGGTCATGTTTTTCATGGAGGGGGCACGCACCCCTTGTCGTTTTGCGTAGAACTATCGCCGCACTTGTCTACATTTACATTTTAAGCACCTTCTTGTTTCCCACTGTTGAAGAGCAATTCGGTGATGGCGAACGCATCTTTCAACACTATTGAGCGGCTGTTCATAATGCACTCCCTGTGGCGGAGTGTTTACATGACAGTAACATCCCTGTAATGGACTGGCCTGTACAGAGTCCTGACCTGAGACCTATATAACACTTTCGAGATGTTTTGGAACGTCGACTTCGTGCCATACCTCACCGACCGAAATCGACGCCTCTCCTCAGTTTAGCATTTCGTGAAGATGGGCTGCCATTTCCCAAGAAACCTTCCAGCACTTGATTCAAGGCATGCCTGCGAGAGCGGAAGCTGTCATCATGGGCCAACATATTGAATTCCAGCATTACCTACGGAGGGCGCCACCTACTGGTAAATCATTTTGAGCCAGGTGTCTGGATATGTTTGATCACATAGTGAGTGTATGTTTGGGGAACTGCATTGTTTAGTAGTAATAAATGGCCTTTGGGGAAACCGGAATCGAAGCATTTGGGATGTGGTGCTAAATAACAACGTTGACAATGAGGTGTACTGATAAGGTAAGGAATATGGAGGTTCTCCTTAGAGCCGATGATGAAAGGAGTATGTGGAAAACTTTGGCAAGAAGAAAGGATAGGATGGTAGGACATCTGTTAAGACCTCACGGAATAACTTCCATGGTGCTAGAAAGAGCTGTAGAGGGTAAAATTGTAGAGGATAAAAGATAAATACATAATTGAGAAGACGTAGATTGTGACAGATGACTTTAAAAATAATCTGTTACGCAACTTGAGTTACTTCGTTTTTTCGGACTGTTCTTATATATTGGAATTCAACACAGAACTACCTTGAGTTAACTATCACCATTCCACCTGATTAAACGTCTTTTCTACACGTAGTTAATTTTCATGACATAGTTGCTTCTTCCACTTGAAATTATTCTCTTTCTGTTTGACGTAACGAAAATACGCTCTTTTCAGATAACCACGTTCTTTTTAATTCACTCACAAGTCTCGAAAAGAAGTCATTCATAATTCATGTAATAAATATAAGAACGAAGTAGGTACTCATCTTTTTATGTCGTTGATGAAATGTGGCAGCCTTTGTCTGGGTGGTACGAAAGATCACTAGGATCATGCTAGCAGGAAAGACATTGTTGTTGAATATTAATTATTTTATTTATTTCACAGATGTTTCACTAATCTTTGTCAGTTATTTTTCACGTGTGTCATATTTAAAAATTTAATAGTTCGTTTTTCTTCAACAGCTTTGACGTTCCTGCCGAAGATGTAGCTTTAACTATAACATGTTTTCATCAGCTCAAATAATTTCATTTGCGTGCCATTTTAGATAGAAAAAAAGACCCTAAGTGCGAACTCCTTACAGAAACATGGGAACTATGATGTGGCTCATTCCAATGCAAAAGTCGAAGCAAGTCTTTAGCATGCTTTCAGAGTTGTTTATGACTTAGAGTTCCCACTAGAATATCTTGTAAAACTATTTCTCAAATTAATTATGGTACTGACACCCAATTTTTGAAAGAAGTGATTATATAAGTAAAAATGTGTATTGTTATGGCTAGAAAAATGTGAGAATTAAAAAGATATTTTATATACTCCTTAGAGATTCCATAGAATTCTACATGAAAAGCTTTCTTTACATTTGAGAATTATACGGGTTTGTGGCAATTGAAATAGTTTCTGATGAAATTAACTTGTTCTCGGAATAAGAAATTGGCTATTTACCTAAAGAGTAATAAATTACATTTTGGTATAACTTACACACTGCCCAGTCACACTAACGTGACCATCTGTCGAATGCCGGAATAACAACATTTTGCAGAGCGAACCTCTGTGAGACGTCTAGGAAGAGAGTCACTCATTTCTGCAATGTACTGACAAGCATGTGGAGCGATGTCGACACCATTACCATGGCCGGATGTGCTAGGTTTCTCGGTATAGGATCCATGGTGTGAAAAGCCTGTTCGAGGTGATGCCAAAATTCCTCAATTGTATTTACATTTCGTGTGTGTGGTGTCCAGTGGAATACGAAAAACGCATGCTGGTGCTCTTCGAACCATGCACGTGTACTGCGAGCTGTGTGACACGTTACATGGTCCCGCTGTTGGATACATCGTGCTGAGGAAAAACAAATTGCAAATATGAGTGTTCATTGTCCCCAAGGATTGATGCCTTCTTGCGTTGATCCAATGTTTCTTACATAATGACTTGGTCAATGTTAGGAAAACATTCCACAGACCATAAGGCTTCCTCCTCCGGCCAAGACCCTTCCACCGATTGTTGGAAAGTGTTTGTATTATGTTGTACATGTGAATGGTCTTCTGTCCGATGGAGCATACAAAACATGTTTTGTCTCACAAGACCAAATGTCGTCATTCAGTTGATGCCCAGTGCGGTACTGATGTGCAAATTCCAGTCGTAGGTGAACAGCAGTCAGCATGAGTGCAAGAACCAGGCGCTTGCTGCGAAGGATCACACGCAGCAGCGTTCACTGAACGGTCGTTGAGGACAGGCTCTTGTTGGCCATTGGTTCATTTGGGCAGTCAGTTAACTAACAGTTGGACGTCTGTTCACCCGTACTCATCTCCGCAGCAGTCGTTGCCCTGTATCATCTACCTACTCTACATCTACATCCATACTCCGCAAGCTACCTGACGATGTGTGGCGGAGGGTATCTTAAGTACCTCTATCGGTTCTCCCTTCTATTCTAGTCTCGTATTGTTCGTGGTAAGAAGGATTGTCGGTATGCCTCTGTGTGAGCTCTAATCTCTCTGATTTTATCCTCATGGTCTCTTCGCGAGATATATGTGGGAGAGAGCAATATACTGCTTGACTCCTCGATGAAGATATGTTCTCGAAACTTCAACAAAAGCCCTTATCGAGCTACTGAGCGTCTCTCCGGCAGAATCTTCCACTGTAGAGTATCTATCATCTCCGTAACGCTTTCGCGATTCCTAAATGATCCTGTAACGAAGCGCGCTACTGTCCGTTTGATCTTCTCTATCTCTTCTATCAACCCTATCTGGTACGGATACATCACCAGTGAGCAGTAATCAAGCAGTGGGGGAACAAGTGTACTGTAACCTACTTCCTTTGTTTTCGGATTGCATTTCCTTAGAATTCTTCCAATGAATCTCAGTCTGGCATCTGCTTTACCTACGATCAACTTTATATGATCATTCCATTTTAAATCACTACTAATGCGTACTCCCAGATACTTTATGGAATTAACTGCTTCAAGTTGCTGACCTGCTTTATTGTAGCTAAATAATATTGTATCTTTCTTTCTATGTATTCGCAGCACATTACACTTGTCTACATTGAGATTCAATTGACATTCCCTGCACCATGCGTAAATTCGCTGTAGATCCGCCTGCATTTAAGTACAATTTTCCATTGTTACAACCTCTCGATATACCACAGAATCATCCGCAGAAAGCCTCAGTGAACTCCCGGTGTCATCCACAAAGTCATTTATGTATATTGTGAAGAGCAACGGTCCTACGACACTCCCCTGCGGCACACCTGAAATCACTCTTACTTCGGAAGACTTCTTTACATTGAGAATGACATGCTGCCTTCTGTTATCTAGGAACTCTTCAATCCAATCACAAAATTGGTCTGATAGTCCATATGCTCTTACTTTGTTCATTAAAAGACTGTGGGGAATAGTATCGAACACGTTGCGGAAGACAAGGAACATAGTATCTAACTGGGAACCCCTGTCTATGGCCCTCTGAGTCTCGTGGACGAATAGCCCGAGCTGGGTTTCACACGATCGTCTTTTTCGAAACCCATGATGATTTCTACAGAGTAGATTTCCAGTTTCCTGACAAGTCATAGTACTCGAACATAATACTTCTACAACTGATAGACGTTAGAGATATAGGGCTATAGTTATGCACCTCTGTTCGACTTCGCTTCTTGAAAATGGGGATGACCTGTGCCCTTTTCCAATCCTTTGGAACGCTACGCTCTTCTACAGACCTACGGTACACCGCTGGAAGAAGGGGGGCGAGTTCCTTCGCGTACTCTGTGTAAAATCGAACTGGTATCCCATCAGGTCCAGCGGCCTTCCCGCTTTAGAGCGATTTTAATTGTTTCTCTATCGCTCTGTCGTCTATTTCGATATCTACCATTCTGTCATCTGTGCGACAATCTAGAGAAGTAACTACAGTGCAGTCTTGCTCTGTGAAACAGCTTTGGAAAAAGACATTTAGTATTTCGGCCTTTAGTATGCAATCTTCTGTTTGAGTACCATTTTGGTCACAGAGTGTCTGGACATTTTGTCTTGATCCACCTACCGCTTTGACATAAGACCAAAATTTCTTAGGATTTCCTGCCAAGTCAGTACAATGAACTGTACTTTCGAATTCATTGAACGCCTCTCTCATGGTCCTTATCACATTACATTTCGCTTCGCGTAATTTTTGTTTGTCTGCAAGGCGTTGGTTATGTTTATGTTTGCTGTGAAGTTCCCTTTGCTTCCGCAGCCGTTTTCTAACTCGGTTGTTGTACCACGGTGGCTGTTTTCCATCTCTTACGATCTTGCTTGGCACATACTCATCTAACGCATATTTTACGATGGTTTTTAACTTTGATCACTGATCCTCAACACTATCTGTTCTTAAAACAAAACTTTTGTGTTGAGCCGTCAGGTACTCTGAAATCTGCTCTTTGTCACATTTGCTAAACATAAAATTATTCCTACCTGTTTTAATATTTTTATTTACGGCTAAAATCATCGATGTACTAACCGCTTTATGATCGCTGATTCCCTCTTCTGCTTATAGTTCTGGTCTGTTTGTCACCAGAAGGTCCAAAATGTTATCGCCACGAGTCGGATCTCTGTTTAACTGCTCAAGGTGTTTTTCAGATAAAGCACGTAACAAAATTTCACTGGATTCCTTGTCCCTGCCACCCGTTATGAACGTTTGAGTCTCACAGTCTATATCCGGCAAATTAAAATCTCCACCCAAAACTCGAAATTTTTTCCAAATTATCTTTCAGGTGCTCAACCACAACAGCTGCTGAGCCAGGGGGCCTATAGAGACATCCAATTACCATGTCTGAGCCTGCTTTAACCGTGACCTTCACCCATATTAATGCACATTTCGGATCTCCGTCAATTTCCTTCAACATTATTGCACTTCTTATCGCTATAAACACGCTTCCCCCTTCACTGTCCAGCCTCTCTCTGCGATATACATTCCCATCTGAGTTTAGAATTTTATTACTGTTTACATCTGGTTTCAGCCAACATTCTGTCCCTAGTACTATGTGTGCATTGTGGCCGTTTATTAATGACAGCAGTTCTGGGACTTTTCCATAGACGCTCCTGCAGTTTACCATTAGCACATTAATATTGTTATTCCCTGTTGCTTTTTGCCTACTCCTACCTTGCTGCGTCCCAGGAGGCGTCTTTTCGGGCCTAGGGAGGGAATTCTCTAAACTAAAAATCCACATGTGCACTCCACACGTAATCCGCTACCCTTGTAGCCGCTTCCGGCGTGTAGTGCACGCCTGACCTATTCAGGGGGATCCTACATTTCTCCACCCGATAGCGGAGGTCGAGAAATTTGCACCCCAGATCTTCGTAGAATCGTCTGAGCCTCTGGTTTAAGCCATTTCCACTCGGCTCCAAACCAGAGGACCGCGATCGGTTCTGGGAACGATAGTTAGCTCAGATTCCACCCCGCGAACGAGGCTTTCCGCCTTCACCAATTCCGCCAACAGCGTGTACGAACTGAGGATGATCTCTGAACCCAGACGGCAGGAGTCATTGGTGCCGACATGAGCAACAATTTGCAGTCTGGTGCACCCAGTGCTCTCTATCGCCGCAGGCAGGGCCTCCTCCACATCTCGGATGAGACCCCCACGGCAAGCAGACAGAGTGAACACTGGCCTTCTTCCCCGACCTTTCCGCTATATCACAGACGGCCCCTGGTGCACCACATTTGCTTTGGCGCAGTTTTTGGGAAACGTAATTTCGTCATGCGTGCTGATTCGTGAACGGGTTAACAACTTAGCCGTTTCGGAAACGCTTTTATCCTTGGTCCGAAATCTAATGATAGTGCCCTTTCGGACCTCTAATATATCGCTCCGGTTTCACATTACGGCAATGACACACTGTTTTCTGCGTCCACCCTCCCCGCCACCCCTGAGGCGCTTTAAGTACCCTCCGCTGCTAGTGCTGGCACTTACCGCCTGTAAAGTAGTATTGCACGTTGTTGTCCAACTAAGGCAGTGTCGACTATGGATATATCGTAAATACGCGCAGCATTTGTTGGCAAATTGTAAGAATAACATGTAAGCAAATTAATCTTTAGGGATACAAATTCTCCCCTAAATTACTTTTTCGATTGCTTTTAGAGTGAAAGTAGTAGGAAGAGTTTGTTTTCGAGACGCTCTGTACCACTGTAACCCATATGATGTTTTCGTAATTTACAAAACGAATACGGAGCATGCACATCTCCGAACTACTCCCGTGTATCACGTATTTATGTAAAGATCATGAGTTGTGTGCAGTACTGCTGATATCGAAACAAATGTCACCAAATTAAAAGTGGTACTGTAAGATTAAGTTGGCCCAATAATCCTTAATCTTGTTTTCTTTTGCACGCACTTCATCTATTCTCTGGTCCATTGTTTGCATACCTCTCTTTCCTAGCAATTTCCATCAGGAACCGTAGGCCATTGAATGTTCTCACGTTCGAAGTCCAGGCCCACGTGTCGTATGACGAAACTAGTGTCACTGATTGCAAGCATTCCTTTTTAGACATAGATTCTGTATCTTTCTTTTGTTCCTTATCCTCTCATATATAACTGCACAAAATAAAAAATCTCATCAAGTGCAACTGTGACTTCAGTATCTCGTAAGTGAAAACCAGGCCTTATTTCACACTTGCACTGATAGAGTATTCTATTCGTTATAAAAGTTTATTTGCAGGTGAGACAAGCATTAGAAGTTGTACAATGAATGAAAGTGATCAACTTATGTTCTACGGACACATGTTACTAATAATCGAAATTATAGCGGTGATGTTTGAATTCGTGTCCCAACGTAGGATTTTTCTTAAAATTTGTCAGTTCAGATTTTGTTTCAGTCAGTCAGAAGCTTTATCAAAAACTATGAATCTCACACGAAGTTGTAGCCTACTTTATAATCGCTTCTACGATTCTGTTCATGATTAGGAAATGCACTTTGTGTGATATTCACTTTTAAAACTAAAACTAGGTCGTTCCTTCCCTCAACTAAAATCCATCTCTCTCTCTCTCTCTTTTGTTTTTTTACTGTAGTTTTCTGAATATCTTTTACACTAGGGAAAAGAGGGTGAACAAGTACTAGTTGTTCCAGTTGAACGGAACTGCGTTTCCCAATAGAAACAGGCAGGCCATCTTTAGCTACTTTAGTGACGTCATCGTTATTCCGTTCTTTTTCCTTGCATTAAATTCTATGAACGACTACAAAAATCTCGTGGCAAAGTCCACCTGAAAACATCGCTTTCGGCGACATCGTACACGGATTCAAATTTGAGACTTACCTTCCCCTATGGTCCTTGTTACCCAAAGTTGCAGTAGTTTCCCTCGGTGGTTTCTTGGGAAAACGAAACGATTCTGGATTACGTAGAAACGTAGCTTAAGTCACAGTCTTAAAATCTGATTTACGTTTTCTGTGGCTTCAGTAAATAAAGGCACCAGTCCTGGGTCAATATCCCTGCAGAGATCCACAAACGAGTCCTTTAGTAATTCTAGCGCTAACCGAGGGAGTGCTACGACTCTAATGGCGTCGATACCGGTGGGGCGTTAAAATTTAACGTCCCTTCCATCCTTAACGAGAAATCACGCTCAGGAGACCAGCACAAACGGGTCTAAAGTAGATATCGTCAGAGACAACTAAGACGAAAGAAACAGTTTTTCAGCAGCAAATGGCTGACGAAATTAAATGGTTAAAATACGAGGATCGTACTATTTCCTGGAGTCGAAGTATTAACACTATTTTTCAGGCTTCATCTAGGAAGTTATTTACTAGCAAGTATCCTTAAATTATTTTATCAATATACACCTTCAGCTGGTAGCAATGTAATGGTAATTTAGATATCGGGGAACAAGAAACAAATGAAGTGAACGATACTACAGTAATACAAAATATTAACTATGTAGTACTTAAATTTAAATGGTAACTTCTGTTAATTTTGCTGAGGCGACGGAGCGAGGGCGTTAACATGCATATGGTCTTCAAGAACATGATTGTTTTATCTGCGGCCTGTCACGAGTTACTCTGCTCTGCCATTCTTCAGTCAAAGACGTCAATTATTTTTTGGACATATTCCAATCTGTACAGCATTTACCCTCCCCCTCTCCCTCAAGCGTCATGAAAGTTATTCTTTCATATCTCAACACATCCCCTATCATACTCTCCCTTCTTTTTCTTTCAGTGTTTTAGCACGTTCCACTGCTCGCTAATGCTGCAATGAACCTTTTTATTCCTTACGAGTATTTTATGAAACTACTTAATTTTCAAACGTCTTTCTATGACGTCTGTCCACCTCGCCTATCTACTTTTCCGGTTTTCACACTGCCTATATATCAGATCCATCCAGTGCTGTGCACCAAACATTCACTCTCAATAATTCTTTTCTAAAATTAAGGCGAATATCTGATAATATCCTTCGGTCAGGAATGCCATCACTGCCTGTACTAGTCTGCTGTTTATGTTCTCCTTGCATCATCTGTGATATGTTATTTTGCTGCGAATCTAGCAGAAGCCCTTAACTTCCTTTAATCGCTAATCTCATTTCTGCTACCACTCATTACTATCGACTTTCTTCAGCTGACTCGTATTTTGTAGTTTGTGATTATTTATTCCATTTTAAAGGTCCCACAAAGCTTCTTCACTTTCACTGAGGTAGTAATGTCGTGAGCGAGTCTTATCCTTTGCTGTTGAATTTTAATCCCGCTCCTTAATCTTTTTTCTTTTCCTTCACTGCGTCTTCTCTGAAGACTACATCGTAGAGTGAACTGTAGTGGCAGAAGACTACACCACTGTCTTACACCCAAGTTAATCCGATCACTTCGTTAATGCGCTTCCATTCTTATATTTTTTTCTTGATACTTGTATAAATTTTACACTAGCCTTTTCCCTGTGGTTTCGTCGACGTATTGGTACGACATTTATATTCAGCATACCTCCTCTTTACTATCTCTGTGTCCACTTGTTCGCCCCTCTGTCTGCCGACCTCACACTCTCACTTCCATGTGTCTGTCTCCTTCTCCCTACTCTCTCTCTCTCTCTCTCCCCCTCTCTCTCTCTCTTCATCACCTCCTCTTCCTCCCTCTCTTCATCACCTCCTCTTCCTCCCTCTCTAACGATTTTCTCCTCCCATCACACTGTCCTCACTGTTATCAACCTCAACCTGTCCCTACCCATGATCATTGGCATTTGTAGCCACTGCAATAGATTTCAATAAAGCAGGCCAATACCATCTTACAATATGTCTATCATGCACGGCTGGCTACACATCAGGGACTTGAAAGTAATTTCTTTGCTCTAGATATACAGGCCACCATGCAAAAGCATGTAGATAAAGCAGACAGATACTACTCATACACAACGTTCCTGTCACACAGCACGACAGCCTACATGTAGGGGCCCAGGGAAGTGCTTCTTACCCTTGACACATACGTTGCACTAAAAAACATGTTTATTTGGCAGGCTGATATTGCTGCTGCAAAACATGCCTGCCTTACAAGGAGCCCAAAAGGCAGCCCAAAAGAAAAAAACCCGTTTTGACCGTATCACCACTCCTACTAGGGGGTTTCTTATTAACTGCACAATGTTGATACTCTTGTGGCATATCTACCAAGTTTCGCTACCATCCCATAATTACAGCCCACACTGGACCACAGTGAGTAGTTACATTTAATCATAACCTGTTTTATATTTGATAGAGTACCTGCATTTTCCAATAGCTTATATGAACTTCCTGATAATTTCCAATATCCACTACTTTTTGTAATGATGAGCACCGTTTCTAGACCAGAAAATCAGTCTGGTGCAAGTGTACTGATTTTTCATAAGTCTTGCATCCAGTATCAAGGGAAATGTCAGAATCATCTCTTGGTGCTTATACCGTTTCTAAAGATAAACTGATAATCAGGTAACAGATCGTCATTCTTATGATAAGCCTTTACAAAGGACCTATAGAGAGCAGTAACCATGACCTGATAGCTGTACACCAGAGGGGCAACTCACACTTTCCTGATTGCCATAGACCACATTGTCCTACGATTTAGTCCACACAAAAATAATTAATTTCAGTAGCGAACAGAATAAAGCATAATTACATTATTAATCTGTAGCGATCCACTGGAAACCACCAGTTCGTTATACTGAACTGTTCACAAAGTACCACTGAAGAACCTCACAAATTTTGTCAGCGGACGACTGGTTCATGATAAATGCTAAATCATATGAAATGCTATTGAGCAGAATGATAGGGCATAATTTCACCTCAGCAGTAGAGAAGGAGATCTGGTGGTTTGGCATGATAATTGTTCCAGGAAATATTCACGCCTGCTCCCACCTAGCCAAGGTCGGGAGGTACTTTATGTACGATCATATTATAGCAGAGTAAACAATTTCACCAGCTGATGAGTACAATGTGTGTAGGTACATGCACTACAAATCTAGATGTATTTTCCTACGTGCTTCTCTTATGGTTGCAACAATATACTTGACTTCTCACCAACAAACAATCCTGAGAAAATAGGGACATCATGACAGATACATGGGTTAGTGACTACAAGGTTGTTGTAACGAGACTGAATCCCGTAACATCCAAAACCATCAAAAATATACGCGAAGTATACCTATTTAAAAAATTCATAGCAAAATTCGATTGTTGACTTTTTAAAAGACAGTCCCAACTCCTTCCGATCTGTCTATACAATCGTAGACCAGATGTTGACTGGTTCAAAGTAATCGTATTAGCTGCACTTGAAAGATATGTAACAAATAAATTAATAAGAGGTGGTAATGATCCCCTAAGGTGTATAAAACGCGTAAGAACTCTCTTGCAGAGGGAACGGGAAAGGGTGCAAAATTTAAAAGAAGTCCCCAAGACTTTAGAGCAAACTTCAACGCGAGATACTTTTAACAGTTTCCTCAAGGAAGCTTTGTCTCAAAATGTGGCAGAAAACAGAAAAAGATTCAGGTCATATTCAAAGTACGCCATCGGAAAACGCAATCATTGTCCTTCACCCCGCGATAACAATGATGATGTTACGGATGACAGTGAGACTAACGCAGAGTTTTAAATACGATGTTCCGCAACTCATTCAGAAAAAGAAGACGAAAGTAAATATTCTAGAATTAGGATCTAGAATAACTGCCAACACGAATAACTTAGAAGTAGGTATGCTCGGTGCAGCGAAGCAGATCAAATCTCTTAATAAAGGCAAGGCCTTCGGTCCATATTGCAAACCATCCAGTTTCCTTTCAGAGCGTTTTCATACAGTAACTCCATACTTAGTCATCAGATACAACCGCTCACTCGTCGAAAGACCTGTAACTGTAGACTGCAAAGTTGCACAAATCACGCCAATACCCAAGAAATACTACACTGAATTACAGATCCATTTCACTAACGCCGATTTGCGGTAGGAGTTTGGAAAACATTCTGTATACGAAAATTATGAGCTACCTCGACGAAAACGATTTATTGCCAAACATCAGCATCGATTCAGAAAGCATCATTTTTGTGAAACACAACAACCTCATTATTCTCACCAAGTGATGAGTGTTATCGACAGCGGATGTCAAACGATTCAATATTTTTACAGTTTCAGAAGGCGTTTGACACCGTTCCTCACAAGCGACCTCTAATCAAATTGTGTGCTTATAGAGTATCGTCTTAGCTGTTTGGCTGGATTCGTGACTGCATGTCAGAAAGTTCATAGTTCGTAATAAGTGATGGAAAGTCATCGAGTAAAGCATAAGTAATATCTGGCGTTCTCCAAGGAAGTGTTACAGGCCCACTGTTGCTCATGATATACATAAACGACTTTGTAGATAACCTGAGCAGCCCTCCTAGACTGTTTACAGATGATGCTGTCATTTACGGCTTTTAACAGTCATTAGAAGATCAACACTAATAGAAAAATACTGTATACAAGATATCTGTGTTGTGCGAAAAGAGGCAATTGCTGTAAATAATGAAAAGAACCCTGAACACTGGCCTGTCACAGGACTCCGTGCTGGCTCCACTATTGTTCAGTTTGTATATTGCCGATAAGCCATCCACATCATCCAGAAAGTTTGGTTACGCAAACGATTGTGTCTCGGCAACACAACACAAGAACTTAGAGGTCATGGAAACAACCCTGATATCTGACTTGGAGACATTAAGTGCATACTTTCGCAAATGGAGGTTACAGCCAAATCCTACAAAAACTGAAACTACATGTTTCCATCTTAGTAATAAGTTAGCAAGCAAACAACTTGACGTTCGTCTCGAGGGAAATCGGCTCCGATCTGATGAGCATTCAAAGTACCTTGGAGTCACTTTGGACAGAGTGCTGATTTACAAACTACTTCTGGAAATTACTGCAGCCAATCGAAAGACGAGGAATAATATTCTTCAAAAGACGTGCGGCAGTACTTTTGACTCCTCGGCTGACAGGCTACACACGTCGGCACTAGGGATGCTCTACTCGGCCGCGGAGTACTGCGCTCCAGTCTGGATGCACAGTGTTCATACAAAAAAAATCGACGTGGAGCTGAAGCGCACGACGCTAACTTTTCAGCGGAACCATGAGATCAACCCCAACACATTGGCTGCTAATTCGGAGCCACATACTACCTGCAGACCTAGGTCGGAAGAATTTTCTTGTTCGAGAATATAGGAAGATAATCGACAACGCCCAGCTCACTATATACTGCGACATGCCTGATCTGGAAAGAAACATACTTCGGTCTAGACGTCCAACAATAATAACAGCCAAGGAATTGCTGTGTATAAACTTTCATGCAATAAAGACCTAGAGGAAACAATAGCGAGAGGTGTGCCCTGAGCATTGTCAAGCCTCCCCTACATCACTGAGAGACCGCCCGGATATGAGCTACCGCGTAAAATATGGTGATCCCTTAACAGAATACGCACATATCAAGGAAGATGAACAGATACTCTTTAACAAATGGGGAAAAACACCAACTCCCAATTGTGCCTGCTGAGCCAACAGACAGACAATCCGACACATCGTCCAAGAGTGCGAAAGAAGAGCATACAGTGGTAAGTTCAGTGATTTTCTGATGGCAACAGACGCAGCAAAAGACTTTATACTTACTCTGTATTTAATTGTATTGACCACATATAATCTTGATGTTTGTATTTAATTGTATTGTCCATTATCTGTATGTTTTACACTTTTTACATAGCATATTTTATTGTGTTTTCTATGTATATCATTGTTTACACATTTGTAAGAAGCATAAAACCATGTTCATTGGCACACGCTAAATAAATAAAATAAATAAATAAATAAATTATTTGCTTAGAATGTTCACAGGAGCGTATCACTGAAGTAAGTTTTCTTAACCTCTTTTCCATTTCATTTAGTGAGATTGAGTTTTGGTTCTGTTGTGAATTTGGAACTACCTCGTATAAATTATATAATTTTCTTTGCTGCTAAGCGAGAGCAGCAGTTGTGCCAAAACATGTAATTTCTTGTTTTAATGTTTGAAAATTAATTTCGGCATCACGAGTGATTTCCCCGCAATCTTAGTAACATATTCTCACTACCTGTTACCGGTATTCTTTCATCATGTAGTCTTCTGTCTATTAAAATATTGCACAGCAGCAAAGCAATGTTCCTTTTTTTAAAAAAAAATATGCTTCGTTAAGGTTAACTCAACAAGCTGGGACCACAAGTGTTACAAAACTTTGTGAGAAGGGAGGAATTCAGTCGAGGCCTGGGGAGGGAGAGGGGGCTGACGAGGTCATGAGGCAGCCAGTAATGTATCAACTCTCTAAATTCCCTTTGTGATGTGGACAAAACAATGGTGACTTCTATAGTCAGATGGGCGTATACTTGTTCAATTATTCGTTTAGGTAGGTTCAAGGTTAATAAAAACAGCGCAAATATGTGCTATGCTCTAGGTGAACCTACAAGGAATTCCTGTTTAGAATAGCCAAGTGTTATGCGCTTCCTGTGCTTAACCTATTGAATTAAATACTTTGGTAAGTACTCACTTGGCCTACCATAAGGCCAGTGCAGTTATTAAACTAGAAAGAGCAACTGAGATTCATTTGAAAATTCCTGCAATCATTTTAAATTAATTCGTAACCAATAGATAGTTACGTTTCAACTTATACAAAGTTCCCAAAAGTAATTATATTGCTGAGTAATTCTATATTTTTCATTGTCGTTTCGAAAATTCTCTACCGATAAAGACATTTCACAATACATGATACGTAAGAGCCAAAGGACGAACCCGTTCGCATAGTATGCGACGAAAAGGTAACAGCAGGTGTTACTGCCATCAGTCGCTTCTCGTTAGAAGCGTCCGACCTTCATTAGCGATCGCCGTCCGATCCCTCCTCGTTACTCCGCCAAATATCCGGCCCGGATAACTGGCGCCAGCGAATTCGGCTAATTGGAAGGTCCAGGTAATTGGAGGAACGAACCGTACCATCAGTTTTCGTCGACATTGATGCCACGATGGAGAGCTCCGAAAAGAGGTTAGAAAAACTATTTCTTTGCTCGAACAGGTTCGAAGAGGGCTTTAAGGTACGAAGGAGCTTCTTGACCTTCATGCCAGGAAATTTCCTACGAAAGGATATTCACTGTATAACTGTTGTCTGCTAAGGAGGTGTACACTCACTATCGCTGCATTCACTGTATGGCTATTATCTGCTAAGGTGATCTAAACTTTCTACCGCTGCAGTATAGTGAGATAAGGCGATCAAGGAGCGCCTTTATTAATCGATGCAACCATACAATTGCATACGACTCTCCAAGATCTACCAGCATGCGGTGAATTGAGTAAAATAATGAAGTACTAAAGTAGACACTTGTAGTTCATTTCGTTTCATTTCAGTTTAATTAGTGGCGACAATGCCTATTATTGTTAGTTACGAAACTCAGTTTTGTCTTGTATTATATCGAAAACGATTGGTTTGCAGAAATTTTAACTTTCTCTGTTCATCTCTAAATTTTTCCAAGTTTGTACGTGACAGAAGTCAGCTTAAAAACCGTTGTAAAATATATGAATCTGAGAGGTTTTGATTTAAATGCCGAGTGGCATAGAAGTATAACGTTACCCTGCAACTTATTAACAGGTCCTGTCTCCATGGGAGTGTTAGTGTGTGAATCGTCTTAATGTGCCTATGACAAACACGAGACGGGCACACTTATTTCTGAGACACTTCAGTTCACAAACCGTTCGGTGTGATTTCGTTTTCAGTATCGGCTGGTTACAACTGAAGGGCAGGTACGGGCTGTAATAATAACATGGCAGTGAAACATAGTAGATATGCTAATGCATTAAGACGTAACCGACTCACACTGGAAAAAAATTAATTCCAGTTTTGGCCACCAGGTACAAATCAGTTATAATGATCTGGTACTGGTCATTTCGTACCCGTAAACGTACAGTAACCTGTTTAAGTAATAATCCATTGGGGACTCACGGACTTTTCAGCAATGAAAAAAGCAAATAAAAAAGCCTAGTTCGTAGTGAGTCATAAGGTTCCTAATTGGTACTATTTGGAATGGGATATCTAGGTACATTATCTGCATAACGAGGTAATAACCAACCAGTTGGTAATAACCAATCAGCTGCACAAAATAAATTTAATTTCTATGCGTTTTTCGGCACCCCGGCCCCGGCGCGTCGTGGGTCTGGGGCTTCTGACTGGGGACCATGGCATTTTGCTGCATGCATCTTATTGTTCGCGCTCACAAATAATGTGATAGGTATAACCTTCTGAAGAAGGGCACTAAGTGCACGAAAACAGCGAAGAAATTAAATTTCCTTTACTCAACTGGTTCTTTATTATTTCGTTACGTACCACTACAGTTTCTGAGGATGGATAAAATGCTAACACATCTTTTGTCTTACAGCCAATGGAAACTTTCCAAAACCCTTGGTCGAATCAGTGTATGAAAAACTTATAGCGGTTAAAGAGTATTTATTTATGGTATACACTGTAAAGCCGATGACTTCCACGATACGTGCACTACACTTATGCAAGTGAATATTCTGACCTTTCTACAAATTCTACGCGTCTTATTGCTGGTAAAGATTCTGGATTTTGCACGAATTCTGTGCATTGCCTTGCTGGTAGTCTAAATGCTCAGGCAAATTGAGGTACAAGTAGAATCCTGTTGAGGACTATTTAGCCGGCCGCTGAGGTCGAGCGGTTCTAGGCGCTTTAGTCTGGAACCGCGCTGCTGCTGCGGTCGCAGTTTCGAATCCTGCCTCGGACATGTATGTGTGATGTCCTCAGTTTAGTTAGGATTAAGTAGTTCTTATTCTAGGAGAGTGATGACCTCAGATGTTAAGTCTCGTAGTGCTTAGAGCCATGTGAACCATTTTTGAAGGACTACTTGATGAGATAACAGAATTCCTCATTATCTTGTTTCTGTATTTGGCCAAATATGAACCACGTAGAATATCAAATATTTGGCCTTTCTTTCCCTCTCTTCATGGAACCTCTTCATTCTTTCAAATCTTTTTTTCTATCCTCCTCTGAAATTTAACGTTTGGATCTCCATGTTAGTAGTTTCGGTTCAAATCGGATTTCTGACTAATTTCATGCGGCTCACTATGAATTGGCCTCTTGCGCCAACGTAACCAATGTTTCCTCTGCATTAAACACTGAAATTCACATTGCACTCTTAATGTTACCATCCTTGCTTATAATTTTACCTTAGATTGTTTTGAATTTACTGTATACTGAGTCAGTCCTTCCGACAATCATTCCTTCATCGATTTCTTCACATATTCCATGTAGTCATTTCACATTGCTTCCAATACGGAAACTATATGTGCAACACAAAATCGTCTGTTGCTAACGTCCAGTACCGCTTGCGTTTGTTGAATATTCTCAGGTGTCAGATGGCAAGGACCTATGTGGAAGTTTACTTAAAAATTAAAGCATGTTGTTTTATGCCTATCTATATGATTCTGTAAGTATTTTCAAGAGTACAAAGCACTCAACAAGGTACTGCGCACCCTTCACTTGAGGATGTTCACTGATCGTAAAAGGTAGTGTAAATTAAAGCACTTATTAACAGCAAAATAAGTGATATTTTTATGGATACCTTGAAGTATTGAGAGCTGTGGCAACAGAGTGCTAAGCAATTAGAGGCCAGAACACACTAGCAATTTTTGTCAACATGAAATTAGGATACGAATCAATTGACAGACGAAGTTTAGTTGGCGGTCAAAGGAATTCGGAACTGACAGGAGTACAAGGGAGTCGTAAAACAAACCCAGACAGAGGCTATCACAAAATTTAGGACTTTTTTTCATTTTGAGAAATCACTGAGGTCTTTGAAATACAGATAGAGGTCAGACAAGAAGATGGATTATAGGCACTTCTCTTCAATATCATGCAGGAGAAAATAATGAAAACCCGGAAAGGAGATCTGAAGTTGGAAGAAATAAGTCGAATATAACTTGGGTGGCAATTAAGACCTCGGAAATCAAGTATTAAATTTTTACGATGATCTTGCCCTTTTATCTGAAAATAGGGAGATGCGCAAAGAATAATGGAGATCTTGCGTGAAATGGATGAAAAAGCGAGTCTCAAAGTCTCTTGTGGAAAGTAGGAATTTACGAAACACAGTCACCAACCTGAGAAATATAGAGTGTTATATGAAAGACGTTTAACTTCGAAACTTCATACTCTATTATAAATTTAACCTACAGACAAAATTCTGGTGTCATTTTACGGCAAGAAGGGGTGTATAATATTCCATTGGAATTTTCTAAAACAATGGGGAATTGGCAACAAAACCATTATTCACACTGGTATGTAGAACGTATGACACCGGCGATATACCATCTGACTTTCGGAAAAGCCACACTCGACAAGTGTTAGAGTTACAGTACTGTCAGTTTAACAGCTCATGCATCCAAGTTACTGAGAAGAATATATTCAAAAGAATGGAAGAGAGGATTGAGGATATGTTACAAGACGTTTAGTATGTCCTTAAGAAAGGTAAAGTCACCAGAAAGGCAGTTCTCTGCTTTGCGGTGGATAATGGAAGCGAGGATGGAGAAAAGTCAAGTTTTTAGGCTTGGCGACTCGGACAAAGTGTAAAATGGTGCAACATATACGAAATTCTAAAAAAAATAAAAATAGGGATAATCTATAGAGAAAGAAGGTTCAGATACAATATATACAAGAATCAAGTGCAAACTATTAGATCAAGAACTAAGTGCTCGGGTTATAAACGGTGTAAGACAGGGACGTAATGTTCCGCCAATGCTGCTCAGTCGACGCATCGAAGAAGGAATGACGGAAGTAAAAGGGTGGAGTGGGATAAAAATTCATAGTGAAAGGATGTCAGTGATAAGTTTCACTGATGATATTGGCATCCCTACTGAGAGGGAAGAAGGATTGCGGGACCTGTTGGATACAACGAACAGTCTAATAATTACAGAATATGGTTTGAGAGTACATTGTGGAAGGAGGAAAACAATCAGACGTGGAAGAAATAAGAACAGTGAGGAAGTTAACGTCAGAATTAGCGATCACGAAGTGGACGCAGAATTCTGCTACCGCCACGCGGAGTAACCAAGCGGTCTCAGGAGCCTTGTCACAGTTCGCACAGGCTCACCCCCGTTTGAGTCCTCCCTTTGGCATGGGTGTATGTTCTGTCCTTAGCGTAAGCTAGTTTAAGTTAGTTTAATTAGTGTGTAAGCCTAGGGACCGATAACTTTTTCAGTTTGGTCCCATGGAACCTTACCAGAAATTCCAAAAGTTCTACTACCAAGGCAGCAAATTAAGCCAAGCTGGGCAGAGCACGGAGCACATAAAAAGAAAACTAGCAGTGGGAATAACAGCAATCTTGACCAAGAGAAGTCTGCTAGTATATAACATAGGCTTTAATTTCAAGAAGAAATTTATGAGAATATACGTTTGGAGCTCAGAATTGGGTGGTAATAAAGCATGGACTGTGAAAAAACTAGAACAGAGGAGAATCGAAGCCTTTGAGATGTGGTGCTACAGAGGAAAGCTGAAAACGAGGTTGACTGATAAGGTAAGAAAGAGTAACAAAATATCTCAAATTATTGGGAGAATGGGCAACGACTATTCACGTTGATGTGTAGAATGTATGAAACTGGCGATATACCATGTGACTTTCTAAATTACATCATCCGCACAATTTCTAGGATTGCAATAGCTGAGAGGAGCGAGAACTATCTCCCGACAAGCTTAACAGCTCATGCACCCACGTTTCTGACAAGAAGAATTTACAGAAGAATGGAAAACGGAATTGGGGATGTGTTACGTGACGATCAGTTTGGCTTTGGAGAAGGTAAAGGAACCAGAGTGCAATTCTGACGTTGGGGGTGATAATGTTAGCAGGACTAAAGAAAAGACAAGACTCGTTCATAGGATTTGTCGACCTGGAAAAACGCTCGACTACTTCAAGTGGTGCAAGATATTCGAAACTATAGGCCAAAGGGAGTAAGCTGTGTATAATACAAAACACATGCACGAGCCAAGAGGAAATAATGAGAATGTACTGTCAAGAAGGTAGTGCTTAGATTAAAAAGGTGTAAGACAGGGACGTAGTCAATCTGTGCATCGAAGAAGCAATGATTGAAATAACAGAGGTTCAGGAATGGAACTAAAATTCAAGGGGGAAGGATATTAATCAAACGATTTGTTGATGACATTGCTATTCCGAGTGAAACTGAAGAAAAATTACGGGATCTGTTGAATGGAATGAACAGTATAATGAATAGAGAATATGGATTCAGAGTAAATCGAAGAAAGACGAAGGTAATGTGAAGCAGGAGGAATGAGAACGGCAAGAAACTTAACATCATAATATGTGATCACGAAGTAGATGAAGTAACGAAATTCTGCTACATGTGCAGCAAAATAACTCATGACGGTGGGAAATTGTTCAAATGGCTCTGAGCACTATGGGACTTAACTCCTAAGGTCAGCAGTCCCCTAGAACTTAGAACTACTTAAACCTCACTAACCTAAGGACATCACACACATCCATGCCCGAGGCAGGATTCGAACCTGCGAACGTAGCGGTCGCTCGGCTCCAGACTGTAGCGCCTAGATCCGCACTGCCACTCCGGCCGGCTGTGGTGCAACAGAATAATGTTGAATGTTATGTGGACTGATAAGGTACGAAAGGAAAAGGTCTCTGGAGAATCAGCGTGGAAAGGAATATATGGAATCCACTGACAAGAAGAAGGAAAAGGACTGTAGGATATCTGTTAAGGCATGAGGAAGTAACTTACGTGGTAATAACGGGAGACGTAGAAGGTAAAAACTGCAAGGGACGGCTGAAATTGGAATACATCCGTAAAATAGTTCAGGATGAAGGTTGCTACTCTGAGCTGAAGAGGCTGACGCAGGGCAGGGATTCGTGGCTTGCTGCATCAGAAGATTCAGAAGACTGATGACTCAAAAAAAATTAATTATAAATCTAAAGGGACGAATGAAAATTTGTACGAAAGTCAAAGCTGGTCTCCTGGTCACGAGGCAGATGAGCTAAACAACGTGGCACCTTCACTTAGTAGCTTTGCACAATTGCACAGAATACCGCCCGCTTCCATCCTCAGTCCGAATTATTTTTCACATCTCAGCTCAGAAATATTTTCTGACATTCCCCAAAAATTGCTGAGACGTGAATGGAACTTTAGGCTGAAGAGGGCGGCGCGCTCGGTTATTCCGTGTAGTAATGCAAAGCCACTGGACCAGGATCGCATAGTGGTTAGTGCAAATTCCACTGAACAAGAACCATGTGTTCGAATCCCAGCCTTGGGACAAATTTCCATTCGTCACTACAGTGTGCAAATATACATCACAGTTATCTGAGCCTTAAAAAACTCTCTGGAACTGTATAGCCTCATTTTTATCCTTATTAAGTGTCACTAACTGTGTTAGTAATGATTGGTTTGGTGCATAAAATCGTAGTCTTTTCTCCATAAGTTTAATAAACACAACAAATACACACAACAGAAACTGTAGTCTTAAATAATACACACTCTTCCACTACTTCCGATAGTCCGCCAACACTGGGGTAGCTTTTCGATTCCCTGGCCATAGAAATAACGTTGTTTTGAGGTGAAGAACTCGTCGACCCATGTTAGGAGAGCATTTTCGTCCGGAAAGGAACTTCCTTAAAGGTTGTTGATAGAGAGGGTAAAAGGTGAAACGCTGAGGGCACAAGATCAGGAGAATAAAATGGGTGCGGAAAGACCTCCCAACCCAGCTGCTGTTAGTGTTTTTGGTAAGTCTAGCAAAATGCAGTCGGACATTATCGGGTAATAGCAAAACTTCACGCAGTGTTCCTGGTCACCTCTCTTGCACTGAGTCTGCAAGGAGTCTCAGTTGCTGACAATAAATGTTAGCAAAATCAAATGGCTCTGAGCACTATGGGACTCAACTGCTGTGGCCATCAGTCCCGTAGAACTTAGAACTACTTAAACCTAACTAACCTAAGGACATCACACACATCCATGCCCGAGGCAGGATGCGAACCTGCGACCGTAGCAGTCCCACGGTTCCGGACTGCGCGCCTAGAATCGCGAGACCACCGCGGCCGGCTAAATGTTAGCAATGATGGTTATACCTCGGGGAGGCAGTTCGTAGTACACCGCACTAACACTGTCCCACCAGATGCACGACGTTACGTTTTGTGGATGCGTACAGCCTTTGTACAGTCTTGCTATTTTGGTCAACCAAGCCTTAGTCGTCACCAGTAATGACGCAGTATGCAGATGATCGATGTTATTCATGAGCCATTTTCTGACGAGCAAGCAGAAATGCGCATAGGGTCACTCGCAAATTTTTGTTATTTTGGTTTAGGTCATGCGGTAAGCATACACCCGATTTTGAACATTCTCCAAAGCTTGCAATTGTTACACCATGGCGGAAAGATCACAGTACATCACAGCTACCATTTCCCGAGTATACTGAAATGGACCATTCTGGATTAAACGTTTTTAAACTATGTTCATCGAATGCAGAAGATTAAATCGATCTTCCTTAAAACGGAAAACCATTTTTTTGCCGTGCTCTGTCTAATGGTATTATCTCTATCCATACACGGCGCAAATGTTTATGGCAGCCACCGCTGCTATCATCCCTCCACTGCATTCACAGAAGAATATGTCAGAAATGTTACAAATTCTCCAACACTCTTTTCTAGCGTCTATAGCTCCAACTATTATCTCCAAATGATAAAAATGACAAAAATTATAAAATATAAATCAATCAGTAACAGTGAACTACAGATAAGAATGACAATCGACAAACAAACCCACAGCAACCGGAGTTACAAAACGCATATCGAAAACGCTACGAACTTATGCACCAATCTAACACAGTTTTTCATGAAATAATTTGCCTGATGCACATAACCGAACTAGCACTTCAAATTGAGAGCATTATGTTGTATTTTTTGGGAATGTGCTATTAACTGGTCTTGTAAAGGGGACAGCCTTAAGGCACTAATGTAGTCAGGCTAAGTAAACAATAAATGAATTATACTGCGGTCGGACATGCCCGGTAAACAAACTTCCTCAGTTGTCTCATAAACGCCTCGATTGACGACCCTTGTTTACTCAGATCTTTTAACTTCTGTTGCGGTACACTGTCGCCTCCGTTAATTTTCTCTCATAACTATGATGGAGAACAGTGATCCAGAAAGTGTGGAATAAACTTCCTTTATTTTCGTCTTTGCACCCAAAATTGCTAGGTCCGTAGACTAGCGGTTTGAGTCAGCAGTGACCATCTTCAAATCTATTTCAAAATATGTCCTAATATAATTAAGTCATAGGACTTATTCTAAATGCGATCTGTAGATGGTCATCGCTGGCCGAAACTGGTAGTCTTAAGAACCTACCAATTTTGTTTCCATGTTGTTGTTGTTGTCGTCTTCAGTCCTGAGACAGATTTGAAGCAGCTCTCCAGGCCACTCTATTCTGTGCCAGCTTCTTCAACTTCCAGCTGCAACCTACATCCTTCTGAATCTATTTAGTGTACTTATCTCTTGGTTTCCCTAAACAATGTTTACCCTCCACGCTGCCCTCCAACGCTAAATTTGTGATCCCTTGTTGCCTCAGAGCATGACCTACCAACCGGTCCCTTCTTCTTGTCAAGTTGTGCCATAAACTCCTCTTCTTCCCAGTTCTATTCAATACTTCCTCATTAGTTATGTGATCTACCCATCTAATCTTCAACATTCTTCTGCAGCACCCCATTTCGAAAGCTTCTGTTCTCTTCTTGTCCAAACTATTTCTCGTCCATTTTTCACTTCCATACATGGCTACACTCCATACACATACTTTCAGAAACGACTTCCTGACATTTAAATCTATACTCGATGTTGACAAATTTCTCTTCTTCAGAAACGCTTTCCTTGCCATTGCCAGTCTACAATTTATATATTTTCTACTTCGACCATCATCAGTTATTTTGGTCCCCAAATAGCAAAACTCCTTTACTATTTTAAGTGTCTCATTTCCAAATCTAATTCTCTCAACATCACCCGATTTAATTCGACTACACTCCATTATCCTCGTTTTGCTTTTGTTGGTGTTCATCTTATATCCTCCTTTAAAGACACTGTCCATTTTGTTCAGCTGCTCTTCCAAGTCCTTTGCTGTCATCTGGTATCTGTTCAAATTGTAAATAGCCTTTCGCTCCCTCTATTTTACCCATGCCACCTTCAGAATTTGAAAGAGAGTATTCCAGGCAACACTGCCAAACGCTTTCTCTAAATCTACAAATGCTAGAAACGTAGGTTTGCCTTTCCTTAATCCTTATGCTAAGATACGTATTGCAACATTTCTACGGAATCCAAACTGATCTTCCCCGAGGTTGGCTTCTACCAGTTATCCCAATCGTCTGTAAAGAATTCGATAGACGGAAATTAAAAAAAAAAGTTCAAGTGTGTGGGATAACCTATGGGACTCAACTGCTAAGGTCATCAGTCCCTAAGCTTACACACTACTTAACCTAATTTATCCTAAGGACAAACACACACCCCCATGCCCAAGGGAGGACTCGCACCTCCGCCGGGTCAACCGCACAGTCCATGACTGCAGCGCTAGACCGCTCAGCTAATCCCGCGTGCCACGGAAATAAAACAAATTTATTCTATGATGCCGACGGAAAACTCGCACAGTGCCGATCCCTAATACATGACAACGTAGTTATGGAGATCGAGCGGCAGTAAGTGAAGCGGAATGAAGAGTGCGCCGTGGGTCTGAGGGCGTGCCTGCGGCCTGTTGGTTGAGCAGTGGTCCCGGGGCCCGGACAGCCTGCGCCTCCTTGTTGTCCCCCGCAGGCCGTCCTCTGCTCGTCTCCAGGCGGCTCGGCGGCTCGTAAACCAGAGCGTCTGCCTGCCCACTGCCGCAGCCCGCTGTCCGCTGTCCGGCTCCAATCGGCGCCCCTCATAACCGACCGCTGTAAACCTCACGGCCGGCCGGGCGCGCCTGATTTACGACCCGCGCCCGCTCTGTATGGTAAATCATCTACAGGCACTGTGCGGGCCGCCGGCACACGCGCTGCCTCTCTGCACAGACCCCCGTGTCTCTCACGTCTCACTTAGCCTGGCCCACTAGCAGCAGCGCGAGCTGCCGGTCTGGCACCGAACACTCCTCAGCTCCAGAAACGACGGCAAATAAAGAAATTTTACTTACTGTTCGTATCTAACAAATTGAAGGAGAATTACATTTTCGGCCATGGTTGTTACGAAATCACAGTCACTAGCACTAGGATAACCTAATAATGCTGTTAGCCATGTTCACCTGCGTATTTCTATACTCCAAAATTTACACTGTCAAGTAGAATATAAAAGAATTCTGATTTCAAAAATGGTTCAAATGGCCCTAAGCCCTATGGGACATAAGGAAGAAGGGAAAACAGATGAGTTTAAGTAATCCGGTGTATACGAAATTAAGTGTGGAGAATGCGCTGTGACATACATTGGCCAGACGGGTAGGGATTTTGCCACAAGGTTTAGAGAACGTAAATAAAGTAATAATAGTGGGCTGGGTTGCCATATGAGGGAGACTGGCCACAAGCTGGCCCCGGTATAAGATAGCCTAAGGATTCTGCCGGCCAGTGTGGCCGAGCGGTTCTAGGCGCTTCAGTCTGGAACCGCGCGACCGCTACGGTCGCAGGTTCGAATCCTGCCTCGGACATGGATGTGTGTGATGTCCTTAGGTTAGTTAGTTTTAAGTAGTTCTAAGTTTTAGGGGACTGATGACCTCGGATGATGTCCCATAGTGCTCAGAGCCAGTTGAACCATTTTAACCTAAGGATTCTGAATTTAGAACCAAAAGGGAAGATTTTAGATAACCTTCAAGATCTGGAGATCTATGCTTGTATATATCACGCTGCCCACCCAGTCTTTAATGAACAGGCTTCCGGCTGGACTTTTGGCTTGTTTGAATGGATATTATTTTGAACTTGGTGTTTATTGTCCCCTCATAAGAAGCAGGAAAGTGTATTTTATAGGAGCCGGTGGTGTTCTGTGCACGTACCGTTATGATAGGCTAGGTTTTTTGCTGAGTGGTTGGCTAGTTTAACGTCATATGGAGAAAGTTAGATGAATAGATAGGTTGGAATATACGGATTTGTTCACCACCCTACCCTTTGGGTGGTCCATGGCAACAATGCTTTAGTTTATTGATTTTCACTTTTAAAATTTAACACTCTCAATGTTTTGTTTTTTGTGTTTAAAAATCTAGAGCTCTCAGATATCGGGATAGCATAGGTAGGACTCGTACAATTGTCGTGCCATTAATTTATACGAGGAATGTATGACGTATAACCCACGTGTGTGTTTTGGGATTTTGTGAAAATACTCTTCCTCTCACCATTAAACTTTTTCCGTGTTGTAGAGAGATGGATTCTATTTGGGCAATCGTGGCCCATGAATATCACCTGGCTGTTAATTCGATAGGTGAATGGCTGCCGACGATGTGGTTGCCATTGGGTTTACCAGATAACGCCTAAAACGTTTGCGTACGCGAGCTGATCACAGGGTTTTAGTTTATGACGGATAATGTTGGTTATATCTAATTTGGTGGTATTATTTTACAGATTTGAGAAGTTGAAAGGTTTATTCATGAGAGAACCCTCCCCCCATTACGTATTTTATACTGACATATGGTCTGAGTTGTGCTTAGTGCCACTACTGGCTATAGGTATAGTATGGCAATGTAAAAAATTTTGAAGTTTGTAAATTTTTTTTAAAGACTCCTTTAGTGTTAACGTGTACTGAAGTACTATTCCGGTTGCTAGTCGTAATTACACCCTGTTAGATGTTATATGCTGAGTATATTATTATTAAATTACAAGTGAACGCATGAAGCACATGACCATACAGCGCCCTCTACCGAGGGCGCTTCGCTGCTAGTTGACTTGTTTAGCGTCAGTATACGCTCTGCTTCTAGACTGCTTGTGTCACAGTCAGATGTTATTCGACACTTTGTTTGAGTTGTCGAGGCTGTGCGCCTGGTTGGTTAGGAAGGAGTTGAAGTTTGTGGTATGTAAGTCATATGACCCGATCTCATTTTCTGTAACGTTGAGACGTGTTGAGTCTGCTGTTCACTTATGTTTCGTACTTTTTTGTAACAGATGTCTGAAGATACGTGGAATCTCGAAGCGCGTAACATGTTTTAATAGAAGAATCAATTGAACATCTCATGACTTTATTGCCATTGTACAGCATTGGTTACCAATTATTAGTATTGGACTTAACATCCGAGTTCCCCTAGACTTAGAACTACTTAAACCTAACTAACCTAAGGACATAACCCACATCCATGCCCGAGCAGGATTCGAAACTGCGACCGTAGCAGCAGCGCGTTTCCGGACTGAAGCGTCTAGAATCGCTCGACCACAGCGGCCTGATATTCTGAATTCATTTCATAAACTGGGTTACTACCCTGCTCAAAGAATTAGGAGATCCTGAATTTGGGCGTCTGCCATACTCCACTGAGCAGTAATTTAGGAATGGATCTGTTACCAAATTATACTCTTTATTTTCCACAAATTTAGTCGCCAGCGAAATATCATTCCATCGTCAATCGTTTACATCAATAGAATTGAAATGTCCGACAGGTATAGAAAGTGAAGTGGAAACGATCATTCATCCCGTTATATTGGATGCTTTTGATTAGACTTTTGAGAGCTTCGATAACGTCGATGCCCTTCGTGAGCGTTTATCACTGGCCGACAACTTGGCATGATCCGCATATACTGGGGTGATAAAAGTCTCGGGACATCTCCTAATGTCGTGTCGCACCTCCTTTTACTCGGCCTAGTGCAGCATATCGACGTGGCTGAACACAATATGTCGGTGGAAGTTCCCTACAGAAATATTCAGCCATGCTGCCTCTTTAGCTTGGTTCAAATGGCTCTGAGCACTAAGGGACTTAATATCTGACGTCATCAGTCCCCTAGAACTTAAAACTACTTAACCCTAACCAACCGAAGGACATCACACACATCCATGGAATAGGCAGGATTCGAACCTACGACCGTAGCGTCGAGCGGTGCCCGATTGAAGCGCCTTGTACAGCTTGGTCAATGCGGCCGGCCCCTCGATAGCCGTCCACAAATGCGAAACAGTTGCCGGTGCTGAATTTTGTCCCATGAATGTAATGCGGAGTTCAATTTGGGTATCTGGGAGGCCAAATAATTCTCTCGAATTGTCCAGAATGTTGTTCAAACCAATCACGAGCAGTTATGCCCACGTAACATGAAGCATTGTCATCCGCAAAAATTCTATTTTTGGTTGGGATAAGGTCCGTGAATGGCAGCAAATAGTCTCCATGTAGCCGAACACAACCATTTCGAGTTAATGATCTGTTCAATTGGACCAGCGGACCTAGTCTATTCCCTTTAAACTCAGTCCACACCACTGTAGAACCCCTGCCAGCTTGCGCAGTGCGTCGTTGACGACTTGGGTCCATGGCTTTGTGCAGTCTGTGCCATACTCGTACCCTACCATCAGCTCTTACCAACTGAAATCGCATCTCAACTGACCAGGTCATGGTTTTCCAGTCGTCCAGGATCCAATCGATATGGTAATAAGCACACGAGTGGCGCATGAGTCTCGGCGCTGCCATAACAGATACGTTCGTCGTACTTATCACATTGATTTCTACGGTTATCTCACGCAGTGTTGCATGCCTGTGAATACTGACAACTATAGACAAACGCCGCTGCTCCCGGTTGTCAAGTGAAGGCCGGCGGCCACTGCTCTGTCCGTGATGAGAGTTAATGCCTGTAATGTGATAATCTCGGCACGCTCTTGACACTGTGGATCTACGAATACTGAATTACCTAAAGAGTTGGGAAATGGAATGCCCCTAGGGTGTAGATCCTACTAACATGCCGCGTTCAGTCAGTTAATGCCCGTCGTGTGACAATAAAAACGTGGCAAACCTATTCACTTGATTCACCAGAGTAATAGCTCCGCCAATGTATTTCCCATTTGTACCTTGTGTACCTTAATCTGTATATGTGCATATCACTATCCCATTACTTTTTACTTTCGTCATCTCATTGTAAGTCTGCGTAGGTCGTCATCCTATGTCTTCCGTTCCCATTCTTCAAGTAGAACCCGTGATAGTTGTTGGAGAGTCTGTAGTGGGACACGACGACCATGAACGTGTCTGTTACGCACGTCTCACGTATGGGCGAGGGTTCAGCCCGGTTCTCGTCGCTGGCCTGTTCGTTATTTCAATATCCAGACTTCACAAGACATCCCTGCTGAGCCCGCCTTATGAGCATTGCCAGGAGAAGGCATTCAGGGCACCACCATATCCAGCATCCACTACATGGTCCAACAGGATTTGTCCGATGTACTGCCTGGAGGTAAGGCGATCACGGGCAATGACGGGACCCATATGGCTGTCAGCGCTGTGTTCCCCTTATTTCTTTTGAACAGTATATGTGACCGACATAAACATGGGCATATTTCTGTGCACGACGTGGATAATACGCATGAAGATTTTAAACAGAACGACAAAAGATGTATACTAGTGAGACAGTGAGCATCCGGAACGTGTCTAAGGTACTATCGCAAGGCAGTTGTACTGTCAGTCATGCTTGGCTCTGTAACCAATTCGACGTTCTAACTCACCCCGAAGGTGTTCTATTGGATTCAGGTTGGGTATCTGGACATACATGTCCATTTCTACATCTACATCTACATCCATACTCCGCAAGCCACCTGACGGTGTGTGACGGACGGTACTTTCAGTACCTCAATCGGTTCTGCCTTCTATACCAGTCTCTTACTGTTCGTGGAACCATGTTAAGCCATGTTACTGTCCACAAACCACTGCTTCACAGCTGCTTCTTTATGACACGGTGAATTATCATATTGGTAAAAAGTTCATCGTTTCCGTTCTGTTCTTCTACTGCATACACCATAAAATTCTGCAAAATTTGAGCATAACCTTGGGCAATTAGCAATTTCGTAAGCGCAACAACAATATCAAAGCCACAAAAAACACCACTATATGGTAACACCAATTACCCTATACCTAACTTGTGGCACTACACGTGATGGATGGTAACGTTCTCCGGGTTTTCACCGAAATCAGTTCTTTCCTTGCGATTCCCAGAGCGTACAGCGTCTTTTGTTCTTTTTGCTTCCAGTCATCCACCACATAGTAGCTTCCCTCTTTACACAACCTCAAGTGTCGCTTAACATAATCTGTTGCTTATGCGATCAGACATAATACTCCACATATGCAATTCTCACCGCAATCATTCTTCTAGCTGGACTGTGAACGCTTTGGAACGAAGGAGTGGCTCCTTGTGCTGACTTCAAGTGATTGTTTACAACTATCCTCCTAAAAGCTTGGCTGTCCCTGTCCGTCAATAGGCCTTCTATCTGCACCTGTCGTCTAAGGCAGCCAGCACGGTACTTCAGCGTGTTCCACCAGAGAGTTAGCTGCTCTATGTAATTAAAAAAAACTGAGTCAATGGACCAACTAAGAACCTTACGGGTGTCGTGGCACGTCCATCCTGAACAAATTCAACGAAAAATAATGAGGGAAAAAAGGGGTAGCGTTTTTTATAGTAACCAAAACGTTCTCATACCTGGGCTCGAAACACGCCACCATTTTAATTTTGATTACTAATCAGTACTGGCGGCTGAAGACTTTCGGCATAAGATGTCGCCCTTTTTCTGCCAACAGCATTATCAAAGAGGTTGGAGGAGCGGACAAAGATTCAGTGCACTCTCTTGTCCTTGGGGTGGGAAACAGATATTAAACGCGGAAGAATAAGTAGTGATCAACGGCATTAGGGTTCAGAAGGAAAGGAAAACCACTGCATTAAAGACACATAACCTGTATCCACAGGACATGTGGCCTCTAATTGAGGAGGTGTCATAATGCTCTCTCCACTGACAAAAGATTCCCGAATAGTCCCTATTCGGATCTCCGGGAGGGGACTAGTAAGTGGGAGGTGCCCATGAGAAAAAGATTGAATAATCAGTGAAGGGTAACATTCTACAAGTCAGGGCATGAAATGTCAGAAGCTTGAACGTAATAGGGAAGGTAGAAAATCTGAAAAGAGAAATACAACGGCTCAGTCTAGATATAATAGCGCTCAGGGAAGTGAAATGGAAAGAAGACAAGTACTTCTGGTCAGATAAGTATAGCGTAATATCAACAGCAGAAGAAAATAGTATAACGGGAATAGGATTCGGTATGAGTAGGAAGTGAACAGTGCAGCAATAGAAGGTTGTTCATATCAGATCCGACAGCAAATCAATACAGAGAACTATGTTCAGTTATAGATGCCGACGTCACGAGATGAATATGAAAGAAAGAGAAAGTATACGATAATACTGAAAGGGTAATACAGTACGAAAAGGAAGAGGAAAATCCAATAGCTCAGTGAATACCAGAAAGACGCACAGAAACGTTTGCGTTTGTAATGGAATAGGAATGCGATATGGCAGGAAAGTTCAAAAGAGTGAGACAAGCAGAATTTTATATTATCATGACCTGTCACTTACACAGTATTATCAATATGAGCACCGGAAATGTCGATGAGATTTTATACAGCACAGTATTTGACCTGATGACCAAAATTAGAACCATTTTTTCAGTGTACGTTGGCAGTGGGTTTACGCGTTACTATACCTACCAAGGTCAGCTCTCATACAATAATTACAGCCTACACAGGATCTCTGTGAGTAGCTGAACTTTAATTATAACTACCCATAACTGCTTAGCGATTTGTTCCTTTTAGCAAATGGTATCCTCAACCCTCCTACTTGAGACAAATACAGTCTATGATCTACACCATTCATTGAAAAATATATTAAACATCTCTAGGCTACTTACTTATCTTCCAGTTGTAGCAGCAACAACCGAAGTGTTACTGTCTCCTCGTGTCCGAAGTCTTATAGCTCCATCAGTAATTGCTGCAGCGTAGTGCTGTTTGAAGCTGCCTCGATGCGTACTACAGTGCTTCCATACTCCAGACTGGACTCCATTGCATGTCACAATTATGACTGTCCTTTGATACATCTGTTGAAAGCCTTTCCCACTCACGGACACAGCAGAACGTCCAGTCGACATCAGCTGATCGTAGTATAAATGACAGTGATTTTATAATAGCGAGATTGGATAACGAACCAATAAATTTGTGGCTGTGGCAACCTCACCAAATGAACTTGTAGTATATGATATAGTTGATAGAACACATTGTAGGTTAGCTACAGGTGAACCTTTCGGGATGTGATGTCATGGTCCAAGAAACTCTTCTCTTCCTGACGTTTCGTCCAGGACTGCGGTGGTTATCTTCAATGGCCCTCCTCCGTGGGTCTTTCCGACGAAACGTCCTGGACGAACGTCAGGAACAGAAGAGTTTCTTGGACCATGACCTCACATCCAGAAACGTTTATCAGCAGCTGTATCATCCGTTCGTGAAAGCCTTCACTCTATGAACATTGTAGGTTGTTTGGGTTTTTAAATTAAGTGAAATGCGGTACACCGGTCTCCAGCAGCTGACAGCAACAACAGCTCTAACACGCCTGGGCATCGAGACGAAGATAATTTGGATGATGTGTACATCATTTCATGCCACTTCTCTGTTGTACCAGATTTCATCAGTCTTACACCTGAAGGACCTCCTCTGCGCACTAGGCGCATACAGCCGTTGCACGAAGAGGTAACGTGGGGCATGCAGCAGTGCAGCGGCACACTTGCTTCAGAACTGCACGCACGAGCCACCAGTCTCATGTACAGGAGGTTTCCCATGCCAGACGATGAGACACTTGCCTCTACTTCCGTGCGAGACAAACACATCCGCGAGTAGTCGCAAGGTGAACAGGTGAAGCCGCATAATTCGTGGGTAGTGAGTGCTAGTGTACCAGTTCTCAGCAACGACGGCCACGTGCATCCATAGGGTGACGGATTTGGGAAACGAGATGACCAGCGCAACAGACAAAAACTCACTGTTTTGAGGCAGTTCAAGACAACACGGGATACACGCGACTCTGCGTTATCTTCTAGAAAGACAATATCACACAGAGACCTTGAAGGCGGGGCACAACCAATGGCCTTAACACGCCTGCTCGACAATTTCCGGCTCTATGACCCAGAAGCGGTCGTGTTGTGTATCCAGTGGCTCTCCATACGATAGCGCCAGGTGGTGGGTTCCTTTGATAATATTACATGCTATTGGGCAAAGATCATCCTCCTCATAACCTCCAAATACAGATAAATCCACCGTGATTCAGTTTGCAGAGCGATTCGTCAAAGGAAGCAGCAACAATTGGTGCCGTACAGAGAGTACGTGGCTGTCAGAGGTCGTCGACTTTTATTTGTATTTACTTGTCTTGACGTCAAATATCCCATCTGGCTACTCAAGGTATAAGACATGACTGTAAACCCTGTTTTGGCAGAGCGAGCAATATCTCTATCCACTTGGGTGCTAGCTGTATGTTGCCACTGAAATGTCGCATGGCAGTGGGTATGAACGTGATTTCATTCATAGATACTTTATACCCGTGGGGTCTCGACCAACGTAAGGAGCAATACTGGAGAACGCTTAATCGCATTCTCGGTAGGCTATTATAAAATTTCGACACTCGCTGGCAGTCGCTTCTTCGTCTCTCATGGGGCGTACAGTGATTTTCTCACAAAACGCCGACATTCAAGTGCGATATATAAACAAAATTTATAAATATAATTTCTTGATTTTTAAAATGATGTGTGCCATCAAAGCCTGTACTGTCTTTCCCTAGCCTCGCTTCCCTGTCCCCCCCCCCCCCCCCCCTCTAACGCCACATTTAACATTCGCACTAACCCGAATGTCTGTTCAATCGTTAGCACAGACCTATTATCTGAGCATATATATAAAATTTAATTATAAATTTAGCTTTATAGTTCGTCTTAGTATCGCAGATGTTCATTATGGTCTTTAACGTTCAATAAATAGTCTGTTAACAGCGTTCCTCTCAAGAAAGAGAGATAATAGCATTTCCAAGAGAATCTGAAAATACACTACGCAACACAACTG
The DNA here is from genome assembly GCF_023897955.1 of Schistocerca gregaria. NCBI lineage: Eukaryota > Metazoa > Arthropoda > Insecta > Orthoptera > Acrididae > Schistocerca > Schistocerca gregaria. Next base: position 1,020,024,352 of record NC_064920.1, read on the forward strand.
ATAGCATCATTTTCTTTCGAAGCTTCGTATTTGTCTCTTATTGGAAAGAATGAATTTGAAATCTGCCTGGCGCTCGGCTACGCTTCAGTTATCAAGCTGTCGAGGCATGCGAAAGAAAGGCCAGAGCCGAGAAGTCAGTGTGATCCGTAAAGTATGTTAATGCTGTAACATGGGCACCAGATTTCACCATAATTCAGCCCAATGCCGCCATGAACGTGTGACACAGTACGAAGGTCGTCAGGCTTCCTCTTACTGTCATCCCACTGCTTCTTTTGACGCCTCTGTAATGGAGGTCAGAACCGCAACGCCCAGTGTTGAAATTACACGGTTTCCTTGTATGTGGCCAATTTAACGTTTCAGGCACACCCCTTCTTTTGGGGTGTTGATTCCCAAACATCAAACACTTCATGGCCGAGAACAACAGCCCGCAGAACGACACTGTTTGACAGACTTTGATGAAGATGTTCAGTTTGTGGGGCGTTCAACTGCGCGGTTATCAGCGTTTGCCCCGAGTGCCAATCTTTACACCGTCCAATCCCGGCACATTCAGGAATGATGATGAAATGATAAGGACTACGCATCCACCCAGCCTCCTGTCAGAGAAAATGCCCCAACCTGGCCGGGAATCGAACTCAAGATGACTGGGTGTTGTGTGATGCCCTTAGGTCAGTTAAGTTTAAGTAGTTATAAGTTCTAGGAGACAGATGACCACAGATGTTAAGTCCCATAGTGCTCAGAGCCATTTGAACCATTTTGAACTCAAGAGCCCGTGGTTGTAGAGGCGGCAACGCTAGCCACTAGACCACGAGATGCGGACACAGCATTTGATACCGCTCACTCCCACCACCACCCACCGCTCCCCGACCCCTCCCTCACGATTCAACTATTTTCTAAGGGCATTGCGGGTCAGCAGTGTTCGAAAGTCTTGGAATTGCTGTGCAACAGCATTCTTTGCTCTAATGTGCAAGATGGAACCGATATGACCGTTCAAAGCCATTCGACGGACTTCGAACGTGATCTAAGCCAGGAAAGGGAGCTTGTGGCTTTTTAGCGCTCTTGTTTAACGCCCTCCTGTGATGTGACCATGAAAGGATGCGGTAACGACAGTTTTTTGTTTTTTTTTTTAACTGAGTCTTCAGTCTTCTGACTGGTTTGATGATGCCCGCCTCTCCTGTGCCAACATCTTCACCTGAGAAAAGTGCTTACGCCCTACATCCTCAATTATCTGCTGTTTGTCTTCTAATCTCTGTCTTCGCGTATAGTTTTTACCCTCTACAACTCCGTCTAGTATCCCCTGATGTCTTTTACAGATCTCCTGTTCCCTAGTCTTGAGGATGTTTGCTTATATTCCTTTCCTCACCGATTCTTCGAAGAACCTCCTCGTCCTTTTACACAAATCCACACGATTTTCAACGTTCTCCTGTAGCACCACATCTCGAATACTTTGATCGTCTTCTTGCCTCCCTCCCCCCCCCCTAACACCTTTAAGAAACTTAAATATTTATCTGTGCAGAGACAAGCTCTGACGGAGTCCTAGGTGGTTGCAAGCAGGCAATCCCTTGATGCCCTTCGCATTGCGCAAGCCTGTTACCAAGTGCAAGAACTGCAGTGTACACTGCCTCGAGGTGCATAATATTGTTGTTACAGTTTGTTTCTGAACCGTTACACTTTTAAAGTACTCAATGAACCTGGCCAGGTGACACAGATCGTTATTACCAAACTGGGTGGTCTCAGAGGGACACGGCCGTCTTATTCACTCTTCGGTTGATATGTGATTGTCGCTACCCTCCCTGATCACGTTACAGAAGGCTGACAAACACAAGGGTTGGTAAAACACAAGCACGCTTTACTTCTGCGGATCGCATTCAAATCCCGTCGAAACGGTCCGTATTGGTTCCACCCTGTACACCACGGGAAAAACGCGGTCGCAGTGCACTCCGAAGGGTGATTACGTTCAGTAGGGTTGCTGGCCTACCATATCCTTAAAGAAGGGTCGAATCTCTATGAGTGTGGGGGAGGGTGATTCAGCAGTCACAAAGATTGTCAGAGAACGAAATCGTGAGTGCGAACTGTAGTTTTCGACCGCGAAAAGTGTGGGAATCCAAGCCACAAGGGAAGGGGTGGTTACGCCACCCCCTATGACGTTTTCGTGTCGAGTCTGAGCAACGGCGGGTATGAAATGTTTTCCTCGGCCTCCCATAAGGAAATCGCTTGATTTCAAATGTGGGTGTCGCAGTTACGGCCTCGATCGCGGAAATGCAAGAAGAAATGGTGATATGTGGGTACAACGCACCTCCGTGGACGAGGTCGCTAACGCACACTTCTAGGTGGCACTATACTCTGCTTTAAGCCAGTTCGAATCCTGGCAGTGGTAAAATTTTTACTACCAATATTTGAGTGACAAGAGGAGAGGTGGTGTCGTGAAATTCTTGATCACCAGAATTTGCACCGATACCCTGGTTTGAATACCAAATAGCTGTGCAGTGTCTCACGGTGTGAGGTCATGTGTGACAGTTGATGGGGGCTTTAAGCTCGGTGGTACTCTTGGTGTTATTCGCGAGGAGTAGGATATGTCCCGACACCAGGTTTCACCCTAATTTCTCTTATCATCATAAAGCAAACATTACACTACACTTCACACCCACACACACACACACACACACACACACACACACACACATACACACACACACACACACACACACACACACACACACACACATACATACACGCAATACAAACGAGGTCAATTCAAAAAATTCCGCGACTTGGTCCATAAAATTTTGCCACGCTTACCTTTGACTTATTTCTCATGGTTTCCTTCACAATACTCTCCTACGCACTTGGTACACCGCTCCCAACGCCGTTTCCACTTTCGGAAGCAGTTCTGGTATGCCTCTAGCTAGATCGCGCGAACCGCTGTCTGCAAATTTTATTTTATCTCGTCTATCGTCGTAAGTCTTCGCTCTTTCAACACGGTTCTCAAGTTTGAAAATAAAAAAAGTCGGCAAGGGCCAGGCCTGGAGAATACGAAGGATGAGGCAGGATAGTGATTTCGTTTTTGTGCAATAGCCAAGCATCAACAGTGATGAACATGCGTGTGCGTTTTTGTTATGCAAGAGCCATGAAATATCGGTATCTCGCCACATTAAGACCGCTTCCTTCTCATGTTTTCTCGCAGGCGTCTGAACATGTCCCAATAGTACTGGCGATCAACAGATTTGTCCCTATGGCATGAATGCATAAGGAATTAATACTTAAATGTCGAGGAAAACCCACTGTGAAGACTGAACCTTGGGCTCAACATCATAACGGTAGACCACCTCTCATCAACAGTTACGATTCTCTTAATGCACATCTCGTTCTAATTTGTGAAAAACTGTTTCTCAACATCATAACGGAAGACCCCCTCTCATCACCAGTTATGATTCTCTTAATGAACATCTCGTTCTAATTTGTGAAAAACTGTTTCTCAACATCATAACGGTAGACCCCCTCTCATCACCAGTTATGATTCTCTTAATGAACATCTCGTTCTAATTTGTGAAAAACTGTTTCTCAACATCATAACGGTAGACCCCCCTCTCATCACCAGTTATGATTCTCTTAATGAAAATCTCGTTCTAATTTGTGAAAAACTGTTTCTCAACATCATAAAGGTAGACCCCCTCTCATCACCAGTTATGATTCTCTTAATGAACACCTCGTTCTAATTTGTGAAAAACTGTTTCTCAACATCATAACGGTAGACCCCTCTCATCAGCAGTTATGATTCTCTTAATGAACATCCGTTCTAATGAGTGAAAAACAGTTTCTCAACATCATAACGGTACACCCACTCTCATCACCAGGTATGATTCTCTTAATGAACATCTCGTTCTGATTTGTAAAAAACTGTTTCTCAACATCATAACGGTAGACCCCCTCTCATCACCAGTTATGATTCTCTTAATGAACATCTCGTTCTAATTTGTGAAAAACTGTTTCTCGAAATCATAAAGGAAGACCCCCTCTCATCACCAGTTATGATTCTCTTAATGAACGTCTCGTTCTAATTTGTGAAAAACTGTTTCTCAACATCATAACGGTAGACCCCCTCTCATCACCAGTTATGATTCTCTTAATGAACACCTCGTTCTAATTTGTGAATAACTGTTTCTCAACATCATAACGGTAGACCCCCTCTCATCACCAGTTATGATTCTCTTAATGGACATCTCGTTCTAATTTGTAAAAAACTGTTTCTCAACATCATAACGGTAGACCCCCTCTCATCACCAGTTATGATTCTCTTAATGGACATCTCGTTCTAACTTGTAAAAAACTGTTTCTCAACATCATAACGGTAGACCCTCTCTCATCACCATTTATGATTCTCTTAATGAACATCTCGTTCTAATTTGTGAAAAAATGTTTCAGATGGGACAATCTTACAACAACACATGTATCGCAAGATACTATGTCAGGATTTCATAACATGTTGTAAGTAAAATATTCGATTCTTGTGCAAACTCTCAGTCAGTCTCCGATTGGCACTCACAATTTTCTTGCCGTTCCTGACATGGGCGTCATCGGTGGGCGTCGAATGCCGTCATAAACGAGGGCCATCTTTAACTACCGTCAGGCCATTTGTAAATCCCGTGAACCTTTCGTAACAACGACTACGGCTTAAGCACTCATCACCGTAGGTTTTCCTCATCATTTGGTGTGTCTCTGTAAACTGTAAAGGTTTTTTTTTTCAGTTTCACGCAAAATTTCATGCAGACGCGTTGCTCCTCTAACCCTGTCACTCTGCCATCTCGATATTCGCAAACTGTGCGACACAACATTGTACTCAATACAGCCATGAACAATAACAGACATACAACAGTGACACTTCCGACACTTGGACAATACACTCAGATGTGTGCAGAGATGCCAACCGCATTTAGCTCCAAAGCACCATTGGTGCGAAATGACGAATGTTCCCGGCTTTTTTGAACAGAACTCGCACGCGTAGTATCACAAACATTGCAGAGAAGCATTTTGCAAATAATTAAACAAAAGGAGTGCTGATAAGAGCGCTGTTGTGGCCTTCCCATGAAGTGACACGTGCGCAGAATTGTGGTAACATTTGGCGCTTGTCAGACATGTCAGACATCATGAGTACCTTTTGCACCTCGCTCATGAACTTTTTCTCGCACATGTTAACATGTTAATATTCGAAGCGTCGCCGACTATGACGGTAACACCATAGGGCTTCACGCTTTTGCATCGCAACTGTCACTTGGACAAGAATCGTTTCATGTATCTCTTAAGGCTCTAATTAGGTAACTGAAAACATTAACATTACTGAAAATTAGTTCTACGCCTTGAGTTGCAACATCAAGGGGAAGAAGGTCTCGATACCTAATAAAATATTTATAGTCTCATGTTGCCCTCATAGCGAAACATTCCTGATAAATTTTCATAAGAAATAGCATGCAATATTTCTAGTAGTTTTCAATTACGCCTGTTATTAAGTTGTACCGTATTTCTGATTTGACACAGAAAACGTAGGTTTTCTGGACTTCATTTATACCTCTCCCGGCATTGTATCAAGCCTGATTGTTCTCGAGATAGTAGCGGCTATTGTTCAGCTTTTGAACGGACCGGAAGGTGGCAGCTACGTCCCGATTGTATCCGGCGACATCCCTTCCCAGACGGCGTTCTTATGTCTGAGAGTTCCTTTCGATTAGGTACCTTAATTACTGTCGGTTTTGTGTCAGTGAGTGTGGAACTGTGGAATGCCGCTCATCTGTTCTTTACTGCAGAGACGAGCCTTTAATGGGTAGATTTAAGAGCAACAGAACTATGCACCACCCTGCAGGAATAGCGCAAAATCACTGTGATTACTAACACAGTTCATAGATATTCAGCTTAAAGTCGCTTTGTGCTAGTAACTTAAATTTAAGTTCATGTAGTTAATCGCTCACGCAATAAACTGAATATAAATGTAGGTGTTGTTTTCACGATGCTGAAAAAGAGACTAAATTTTTATCAATGAATCCTCCTGTGTTAGCTACTTGTGATATTGAAAAATGTCGTCATTGTCTACAACTTAAGATTGTGGAAAATCCGTGCACTTGTTTGTGGCAAATGCAACTCCGGCTTTTCTTTTTAAAAGGAACTTATCACTAACTTTAGTCAAGACTTGATGTTCCTAGTCGATCGTTAGTCTCTCATGTGTTGCCAAAGTCTAAAAATTCGAAAATATAGTGCCCCAAAACGTTCCTGTGTTCATTTAGAGATCTGTCGTCTGTGCCCATGGACCGATATATGTGGGAAAAATTAAAATGGAAATCGGTCTTGCAGCATGAACTAATACAGTCATAACACGAGGGACGAACGCACGTGACTTTCATGATTCCAAGTAATGTGTCAATTGAAACTCTCGAAAGTTATGCTCTACATTCATAGAGTATGGAGATTATATTTCGTGTCACTGACGTATACGTAGAACCACTACCGTAAGTGTAAGAATTATGTCCATTCCGTGTTAAGCAAGCACCAGTCTTTCGGTCTGTTTCATCTCGAGCTCTATTTTCCTCTATTCTACAGCATTCTATTAACTTCCTCATTTGTACTGAAAACAATCTAAACTGATTTCTTGAATAACAACCCCAGCGAGGATAAATAAACAGAAACATTACAATAAGTGTCATGTCGTTACAATCTATCTTTATCAAACCTCGAAGTTCTTTCTGAATGTGGAGAGCCAGAAATAACAATACGATCCTCACTGAAACGAGAATAGCATCGAAAACCATTTTCTTTCCTTGCTCTGTCCAACGGCATTATCCACAGGCAAGGCCGAAATGTTTCTGTATTCCTGTCCTGCTGTCACCCCTCTATTAAATTTAAACAGAAGAATATGTCGGAAATGTTCAGATTTTTCCACTTCGGACTCCATATTTAGCGTCTACAGCTCCGTTCACTATCCCCAAATTACAAAATGAGAAAATGGAAACTCAAATGAAAATGACTATTGGTAAATAAAGCCATAGCTACCGGAATATCAACAAGCAAAAAATAAATAAATAAATAAAACACTCCTTACTTACGCACCCAGCTAGTACTAACCATAAATCTCATAGTGACAAAAATGCGAAAGAACTTTCTGTGTTCATTACATGGTACTAATGTCCAATTTACTGCAGAAAATGAACCTAATTATGACCTTAAAACTTATATCGAAATAACCAGCAACCAGCGGCATTAAAGAAATTTTAATTTCTTAGCCGTTTTCTGAAGAGGACCATTAAGTTCCCAGAAATGGTTAATGGGGATATTTCTTTTATATAACTGTTTACTATTTATTTCGATACACACAGTCTCAGTTACTGTAGATCGCTAAAATATTAGATCTTGTATCAATTGTTTGGAAGTAATTGTTTATACGATTCACAAAACGACGGCTATGCAATCCATAAGAACAATATAGTTGGCACAATTTTTCAAATGCGTCTACCCAGTGCTGAGTTGTACATAACTTTTACACCACACCAGCCTTTCGAGAATGTTTGAGGTTGGATCACAGCTTCAGATTAACTGGTATAAAATTTGTGGCGTGTCGACAGTTGAAATTTCTGCATGTCGACAGAAGTCAAACACTTCATGTAGTAAGCTCTGCCTATCCCGTATGCAGCCGATAAGTACTCGAGTCACGTAAATTGATTCCGCTAGCCATTCATCCACTTAGGGAGCCAGACGGGCCGTGGACGTGCAGTTAAATTTTATGACGGACCGTCACTGCTGAAATCGTAATTGGTTGATGCAGAAAGAATTTAATTGCGTTGCGAATTAGCGTGATGGATAGCAAGAGCGTATTCATGGGCTTCCGATTTACGGACGCGCCAAGTGTCCATCTCGTTTTACTCTTCCATAAATTTGTTGGAAAATGGCCTACGGTCGTTGGGGGCTTTTTACGTTATTGCCCTAAGCGAAGAGGCTATAAAACACGATGCAGTCATCGGTGCCGCTACGGATCAACTGTCTAAGGGCTGTTACACTGCGGTGAATCAGTAGCCGTTTGTGAAAAACAGAAAAAGTCTACGGCCCATGAAAAAGGCATGTCGGCAGTCTCCATTGACTATTTCATGCAGAAATCTGTTCCGATGTATAGCTTTGAGTAAGTCTTGACTATATTAAACGAACAATTATGCCTAATAAAATACTGGTCTGTATTGTTATTGGGAAAAGAGGCTGATATTTTTATGTCATATTGCAGCGTATGCAACAGAAATTTTCCGATTACTGCAGGCTTGATGTGACTCTCGCATCTAATCATCGTGAACATGACGTTCACTTTCAGGGATTAGGCATGGCGCTTATGTCTTTTTCGTGGATCAGTTTTATTTAGGCAACCTCTTCTTATGGCCTGCAAGAGTTCTTCTTCCACGCGATACCAGTTTCATTACTTGTAGCACTAACCGTCTCTGTGACGTGCTTTTCTTATGGCCTATAACGGTTATCGGGATAATGTCATGTTATTAACAGCTCCTGTCTCTCCGTATCTCCTCCACGTCAGAACAACATCGCTCTGGTTCACTCCGAGACGCCTGGACACTTCCCTTGTTGAGAGCCCTCTCTGGCGCGATCGAACTGCGGTATTGACCGTCTATGCATGATTTAACTACAGTCAACACGATCCGTGTACTTCCGTCCTCATGGAATGATGAGACGTGATCGGCTGCCGGACCCCCTCCGTCTAATAGGTGCTGTTCATCCATGGTTGTTTACATGTTTGGGCTGGTTTTGTGGCATCTCTGGACAGTCAAAGGGACTGTGTCTGTGATACAATATCGACGGTCAACGTCTACCTTCAGGAGTTCTGGGAACCGGAATGATGCAAAACTTTTAGTGATGTGCGTATAGAAAGAAGTTCTTTGGTTTATAGGACAGGCTTTTTTGATTTTGTATAGTCGACTATTCATGCCATTACCTCAGTCTTCATATTACTTCATACTACATGCTGGCCTTAATAAAATCAGCTTGTGAGCAATGATTTGCATTTCATTTTCTTCAACATAAAAAGTTAACTTATCATCAGCGAATAGACGAAGTCTACAGGAGAACATTACAGCTGAGGAAAAGGAGTGACATATTTCGGTGGCTTAGGATTCTGAATAAAATGTGTTGATTACAGAGAACATTCTCAGATGATTGTAGGACTGCCTTTGTTGTGTCTCAAGTCTAAAAATTAATTCGAAAAGAATGAGGAAATTACAGGGGTATAATTGTGAAGTATGTAGTATACAAAATATGTATCGGCATGAACAGTAAAAAAGTACAAACAACAAATGATGGCCCGCTTTCGGAGAAACAGAATCGTTTACCGAGGGAAGTTCTTGCGCCAACTTATAAAGAAGTGAGTGAGGGATAGAGTATGTGATGCAACGCGTTTTATCTTATAGATTTCCCCAAATCAAACGAGAAAGTTAGCGGAGAGCATGCATCAATACCAAAACTGAAGTTTTTAATTTTTTACGTGAAGAGTAAGAGATCAACTTACAAGTGACCTCTCCATCCCCTCCCCCCCCCCCCCTCTCAGAGATTTAGTGGTAAGATAGTTGAGCCGTGGCTGGCTCGCGTTGAAGTCTTGTTCTTTGGCATCTGTCACAATCGAGTGACGTCTTATTTCTCCCTGAGTTCCTGCCATAACGAGTTGCTGACTTGCCTCCATCAGTGGCAGTAGCAGCGCTTATCGATACTAATACTGCTGTACCATCTTTGGTGTGCTACTACAGTTCCGTGTGTGGTGTGTGTGGCAGTCGGTCGCTGCGAGGAAGTCTCCACGGCCGGGGCCGCTGGAGGCGTGCACGCGCGGTCGGATTTGTAAGGCGCTAGCTGCGAGAGCTACAAAGTTCGTTGCCCCCCGAACCTGGGCACTGAAGTTGAGTGATCAGTTAACCTGTTATGAGACGTCAACTACGGTGACATTTTTTCGTTCATTGCTGGTTGTTGCGTTCTGGGCCGTTCCCGCAACCAGCTACGTATTGTTTGTTGGAGTTAGCAAGATGTTGCAGCTGTCTTCCTGTTTGGTGTTTAACTATTGAATTGTTTGATGCTTATTAGTAAAGTGTACAAGTGGTATCATCAGCCTTGTGGCAGTTAATGTCCCAGTTACTTGCCCTGGTGATTAGCACAGTTTTCCGGCAGTGTGTTTTTCCTCATTGTGTTGATGCTGTCCAGGACGACGTGTAGTTTGACATCCTTTCGTGTTGTTCATATTTTTGAGTGGTTATTGTGTCTTGATTGTATTTAGACGCCAATTTATAAGATGTAGTGCTGCTGGTATCTTCGTCCTCGCTGATTTTTCCGTTGTTATACAGTTGGTCAGGCGCTTCGTAGCCTGTCTCATCTAAACTTATGATAGAGTTACCTCCTCAGGCCGACCCTTGAACATTTCTGAGCACCACTGTTTGTTGTTATAGATTGTGATTTTCTTCTAGTATCAAGTGCTGTGAGTGGCCTTCAGCTGAACTTTGTTATTTAGTAGGTAGGGAACCGATTTCCGCTCGTTTGTATTCTGGTGCGCCCACTTTCACTATTATGCTTCAAACGGTTTTTTGAATTTGGTCGTCTTACAAAATTTCGGTCGGTGTCTTCTCTGGTGCAGAGATGTTAGGTGGCCAAGGGCCAGGGGGAGTATATCGGTTGGGGATTTCTCCTGGCCTTTGTTGTTAGCCATGGTCAAGAAGCTGCTGGTCGATTTAATTTTGGGCTGCGATTTCATCAATAAAACTGGGTTAGTCTTGGATTATTCCTGGCACACCTTCTTCTTTAAGTTCGCTCCTGTGCAGAAGTTTGGTTTCTGTAAGTGCGCTAAACGTACTGTGCATCGAGATGCTGGCATCCTGGCTGTTGAGACTGTGCCTAATGAGTTCGGTCTCGCCCATCTCTCGCCATATCAGGTCTCTCAGTTATAGGATTTTCTACAGAGGTTCTTGGAGCTTCTTTGTGATAGGTTGGGCATGACTTATGTTCTTAACTACCATATCCATCTATTTGACGATATTCCTGTTAGCCAGTCCCCATATCGCCTCTCACCCCCTAAGGTGAAGATACGGAGAGCTAAAATATCCCAAATGTTTGAGCATTGGGTTATTAGGCTTTCAACATCTGCCTATGCTTCCCCCATTTTCCTTGTCTCTAAGGATCAAGGGCGAGATTTCAGACTTGTTGTTGACTGAACGCTAAGGTTGTCCTCGGGTCTGTTCCTCTACCTGATCTTCATAACTCTTTTCTTGGTTTGACGGTGCTAATTGGTTTACTGTTCTTGATTTGAATCAAGCGTATGATCTGATTCGATTACTTTAACTAAGTAAACATGTTACTGCATTTTGTATTGATTGGAATCCGTTTGAGTTTAACAGGGTTCCCTTTGTTTGGCTACCGCTGCAACAGTTCTTACTCGTTTTCTGGATAATATCCATGCATATCCATGTGTGTGTGTATATATAATTATTTGATCGATTTAGTTATTTATAGCCATTAGTTTCAGAACGATTTGGATCATATCCTCCAAGTTTTTTGAGATTTTAAGGAGCCGAATTGACAGTTAAACCCAGTAAATTGACGTTAGCCAGGCAGCAGGTGTCCTTCTTACGTCACCTAGCGTCAGGTCAGAGTATTCTCACCGACCAAGAACGAATTAAGGCATTACGAGCTCTGCCTCCACCTACTGATAAACGTGGAATTGCTAGGTTCATAGGCATGGCGAACTATTTTAGGCGTTTTGTCCCTATTTTTTCTGAGTTGGCGGCGCCCTTAAATGAACTGCGCTGGAAAGGAGAGCGTTTTGAATGGGACCAGGCCAAGAGACCGCCTTAGAGCACATGAAGGCAGCTATAGCCAACCCTCCCGTTCTCGTAGTACTGGACTTTAATAAAAGCTTATTGTCCAAACTGACGCATCTAATGCCGGTATTTCGGCTGTCCTCCTCCAGGAGTTCGAAGGTCAGAGGTTACCATTAGCGTACGCATCTCGTCGGTTAACTGGTGCCGAACTTAAAGATTCCGTCTTCGAGTGCGAGGCGTTGGCCGTTTTGTTCGCTCTGGATAAGTGCCGCCTCTACCTTGAGCACCGGGAATTTCAGCTAGAAACCGACAATGAGGCATTGAGCTGGGTGTTAACCAGGCCATGTAAAACTATCCGTATTGACAGGTGGGCAGTAGGCATTTCAATTTCAAGTTAAACATTGAAAGGCACAGAAAATGTCCTTACGGATGTCCTGAATCTATACTTAGTGAGGGCCCCAAGGAGACAGATGGAGGCAGTCTTAGCTGCATCGTGTTAGGTGAGATTCCTCATGCATTTGATGATTCCCAGCATCAGGATCAGGACCCTGCTTGGGCGCCTGTTAAGCAACGCCCTTTGGTTGGGGAACTGTCGGATGAGTATGTTGTTAAGAAGGACATTTTGTGTAGAGGGGTGGGGCGTGCTAAGCAATTCAAAATCTGTTTGCCAGTAGCTCTGATTCGCCCTGTTTTTCGTTACTTTCATGGTTAGTTGATTAGTGGGCACTTAGGACCTTACAAGACTTTGCAAAAAATTGAGGACTGTTTGACTTGGCCCTCGATGGACCGTGACGTGAGAGAGATGGTTTCTCGATGTCAGTTGTGTAAAGCTCTTCAACAGGGTCTGTTGAGTTCTGAGCGTGAGTCCTATCCTATGCACAAACTCTATACCGATTATGGAGGCCCTTACCTCATACTAAGAGAGGTTACCGGTACGTATTGGTTATTATTGACGCGTTTTCTAGATTTACCTGGGTCCTTCCGATCCCGTAACGTGACTGCTACCACCACTATTTCGCATTTAATTAATGTTTTAGGTGCTTTTAGACCCCCCCCCCCCCCAAACTAATTGTTAGTAATAATGCACCCGCCTTCCTTTCGACTCCCTTCAAGGCATTCTGCTTTCAGAACTGTATTAAGCATATCACTACTACACCGTATTATCCGAAAAGAACTTTTGCGGAGAGTGTCAATCGAAATCTTAAATCCACTGTGATTGCTTATCATCAGAGAACGCCCAGTAAGTGAGACTCTAGTCTTCCCTTGCTTAGTTTTGATTTCAATACCGCCAGTCATGAGGCCTTAAAAGCTACTCCCGCCTCCTTGACCCTCGCCAATCGTGTTAATTCCCCTCTTTCAAACTTGTGGGGAATTCAAGATCTAATTCCGGCGGATATTACCTCTTAAGTCGTCAAGGAAAACCGAAACGGTGCCAGACATAATACACTCACGGCCCACAATAAACAAGCTGAGCGTTACAATCGTAATTGGCGAGCCTTCAGGGGAACGCCACGAGATCAGGTCTATGTCCGTAATTTTCCCGGTAGGCAGGTGCGTGTCGGAGATCTTAGTAAATGTACTCCCCATTTTGTGGGCTTTTGCTCCATTGTGCGTATTTTAGGCCTGGTGAATCTGCTGGTTAAGGATACCCATACCGGTAATCAGTACCGCGTCCACCTTAGCCAAGTTAAATTTGGTTCGTCCTATTGTTAAGTCCCCCCCCCCCTACCCAGGTTGGTGCTAGAGGAGGGGGGGGGGGGTTGAGTCGTGGCCAGCTCTCGTAGAGATGTCATTTTCTTTGGAATTTGTCACAGTGGACTGGCGTCTTATTTCTCCCTGAGTTACTGCCATAACGAGTTGCTGACGTGCCTCTATCAGTGGCAGCAGCAGCGCGTATTGATACTAGTACTGGTGTGCCATATTTTGTGTGAGCTCTATATTTCCGTGTGTGGTGTGTGTGGCAGTCTGTCGCAGTGAGGAAGTCTCTGCGGCGCGCGGTCAAGCTGGGGACACTGGCGGCGTGCACGTGCAGTCGGATAGGTGGGGCGATACCTGCGAAAGCTAAGAAGTTCGTCGCCCACAGAACCTGGATACTGAAGTTGAGTGATCAGTTAACCTGTTGTGAAACGTCAATCACTGTGACATCTTTTCGTTCATTGCTGGTTGTTGCGTTCTGCCCTGTTCCCGCAAGCAGCAACATACGGCGTTTTGGAGTAGGCAGAATGTTGCAGCCATCTTACTATATGGTGTTTGACAATTGAATTGGTTGATACTTATTAGTAAAGAGCACCAGCGGTATCTTCTGCCTTGTGGCAACGTTCCAATACCCGCCCTGGTCGTTAGCCTAGTTTTCCGGCACTATTTCTTTCCTCACCGAATTGATGCTGTGTATCACGGCGTGTAGTTTTACAGAATTTAGTGTTGTTCATATTTTTGAGTGGTATTGTGTCTTCACTGCATTTAGACTCCAATTTTCAAGACGTAGTGCTCCTGGTATCTTCGTCCTCGCTGATATTTCCAATGTCATGCTGTTGGCCATTCCTTCTGCCATCCCTCGGTCGGGTAGCCATCCGATTATTTAATATTACTCTTGGCTGCCTGCCTGACATAAACTTATGTTAGAGTTACCTTCTCAGGCCGAACCCAGGGACAATTTTGAGTGCCACTGTTCTGTTATTTCAGATTGTGATTTTCATTTAGTCTCACGTAAGGTGCGAGGCCTTCAGTTGTCTAATAATTTAGTTTGTTTTAATGTTATGATAGAGCCTTCAGCGGCCTTAAATTAAAACTTTGAAGATTCTTGCATAAACTAATTTTTTTTTTAAAAAAAAGGGATTTTGCTCATTGGATTAGTTATTTCATGCAGGCCTTATGCCTTGGGTTGTTTTATGTTCATTATGTGGCCTTCAGCCAAACTTTATGTGAAATATTTTAAGATAAGGCCTTCAGCCATCTTAAATTAAAATTTGAAAAGTCACTTGCTTAAAACCTCTTAAAATTTTTTTCTCTATCTGAAATTCTTGTTATCCAGGCTTTAAGCACTCAGTTCTTCCATCTCCACTGTGTCGAATTCAGCCGAGATTTTATGTAAAATTTATTAACTAAGGCTTTCACCTGAGTGTATTCCTTAAGGCTATTTTAATAACTTGTGTTTGGGACTTCAGTCGTATTGTTTAGAATGTTTTTAAGGACATTTGTGATTAAGTGTTTTAGGAAAATAAGGTTTGTATGTTTTGTGCAATTGACAGTAACTAATTTGGGCCCATTTCCACAACTATAACCTGATTCGCTCTGACCTGTGAAAGTAGTTTTTGTCGCACTATCCACTGGGCCATTTTACCACCACATCTGAGGGGGGTGCAGTGGGGAGTTGTTTTACCTTCAGTACGTGACCTTCAGCCAAACTTCATGTGAAATATTTTAAGATAAGGCCTTCAGCCACCTTAAATTAAAATTTAAAAAAAAATCACTTGCTTAAAACTTTGCATATATTTTTCTCTATCTGAAATTCTTGTTATCCAGGCCTTAAACCTTGGTTTGTTCTATGTACAGTCTGTGGCCTTCAGCCGAACTTTATGTGATATATTTTAAGATAAGACCTTCAGCCGTCTCAAATTAAAATTTGAAAGTTTACTTGCTTAAAACCTTTTAAAATTTTCTTCTCTATCTGAAAATGTTGCTATCCATGCATTAAGCACTCAGTTCTTATGTCTCCAGTGTGTAGACTTCAGCCGAGTTTTTATGTAAAATTTTTTATCTAAGGCCGTCGGCCATGTGTATTCCTTAAAGCTATTTTAATAACTTGTGTTTGAGCCCTCAGTGGTATTGTTTTGAATGCTTTTAAGGGCATGTGTGATCCTGAAGAATAACCTGATTCCCTCAGTCCTGTGAAACCAGTTATTGTCAGAATATCCATTGGGCCATTTTACCACTCAATCTGAGGGGTTGCAGTGGGGAAATGTTTTATGTTCAGTATGTGGCCTTCAGCCAAACTTTATGTGCAATCTTTTAAGATAAGGCCTTCTGCCATCTTAAATGGAAATTACAAAAATCCTTAGCTTAAAACTTTGCAAATAATTTTATCCGAAATTCTTGTTATCTAGGCCTTAAGTTTTGAGTTGTTCTATGTTCAGTCTGTGGCCTTCAGGTGAACTTTACCTGAAATATTTTAAGATAAGGTATTCACCCCCATAAATTAAAATTTGAAAAGTCACTTGTTTAAAATCTTTTAAAATTTTCTTATCTATCCAAAATTCTTGTTTTCCAGGCCTTAAGTACTCAGTACTTCTATCTCCAGTGTGTGGCCTTCAACCGAGTTTTTATGTAAAATTTTGTAACTAAGGCCTTCAGCCGTGTGTATTTCTTAAGGCAATTTTAATAACTTATGTTTGGGCCTTCAGCCGTATTCTTTTGAATGCTTTTAAGGGCATGTGCGAATAAGTCTTTTAGGAATATAAAGTATTTTTTGTGCAACTGACAGTAACTGATTTTGGCCCCTTCCCACAACTCTAACTTGATTCTCTGTCTTGTGGAACCAGTTTTTGTCGGACTATCCACTGGGTTATTTTACCACTAAATCTGAGGGGGGTGCGGTTTGGAGTTTCCCTTGAGTAACTAACTACAGATTGTTGTTGCATTGCCTCATCTACAGAAAACTATATTTCTTGACTCACATAAGATGGCCTGTAAATCATACGTTACAGCTGCTCAGGTCAACCAGCGCTCCGAGTTTCAATGAGCGCTACGGCAGAGAATTGTATCAGTTCGATATCGCATTTGTCCTATTGTGACCTTGCTTCATATACATTTCTATGTAAACCACTAATGTGGGTTATTTCTGCATTATATTACGACTCGCACCACGTATGGTACCGCGTATCATGTCACCCCAGTGAGAACTGTGCCTAATAGAGGCAGTAATACACAAAATACTCTCAGCTAGGTGATTAATGAACTGGTGATTCTAATTTCTTCTGATTTCAATGTATCTTCATCTTATAGTTGAAGTTTCTCTCCGGTTCTTCTGTATAGGTTCTGTTGGTTCCAGTCCTCGGATTGTCTTCTAACTTATGAAATGGAATGCGGTGAAAGACTTCATTTGGGGTTGTTTGGCAGCCTGGTTCAAGTCTTTCTGTTTCACGCCACTTTGCCTATTTGATGAGAAGAAATGAATAGGATAACACAAATACCCGATTCTCGAGCAAATAAAATCTTCGACACCAAAGGGAATGTGACCCGTGAGCACGCTATGTAGAGGCCGCGATTCTAACAATGCCAGCTACGGACTTCAGGACAACGATTCTTGGCGAATGTTCTAAGTGCAAATCAGTCCAATATCATTTCATCTGAGATGCCAGTTGCCTGAGGATCTCCTCCAGTTTAGATAAACCAATTGTTCTGACCTTTCATTCAGATGAAAGAATTTAGGGTTACAGCTCAACTCAACGCAAAGCCACTCAGGTAAGTCGTTGCTGAAACCAGCGGCCGCTGACTTGATGGTGCGTCCTTATCACATGGCATTGGTGTTTTGCGTTGCCCAACCTTTTATGCACTGAGTATCTGCCCTAAAGACATTATTGTTTTAACGATGTAGGCATCCTATATTCTTCGCCACGTTTTAACGTTTACATGCAGATGTTTCTCCTCTCTCAGTATCATATTAATTGATTATCTGGACAATGAACGATATGGTTTTATGGTTGGGCTTTCTATATTTTTCGGCGTGTTGTTCACCATGCTTTAATGTTTGCGACTATGCGCAGATTTTTCCATCCTCAAACTTCTTATTCATAGACTCTTCGACCTAGAGACATTGTAATTCAGATAAGAAGGTTAAATGTTCTATATTCGTCGCCATGTTGTTCACCGTGTTTTAAGGATCATATGCACCTAATGATGTGGCTAAATACCATGACAACCGGCCGCTGTGGCCGAGTGGTTCCAGGCACTTCAGTCAGGAACCGCGCTGCTGCTACGGTCGCAGCTTCGAATCCGGCCCCGGGCATGGATGTGTGTGATCTCCTTAGGTTGGTTAGGTTTAAATAGTTCTGTGTCTAGGGGACTGATGACCTCAGATGTTAAGTCCCATAGTGCTCAGAGCCATTTTTAAATGACACGACACCACCTCAGATGGGACATAATATCTGAGGTCATCAGTTCCTTAGACTTAGAACCACTAAAATCCAGCTAACAAAAGGACATCACAAACATCCATGCGCGAGGCAGGATTCGAACCTGCGACCTTAGCAGCAGCGCGGTTCAAGACTGAAGCGCTAGAGCCGCTCGACCACAGCACGACACCGGTAATGGCTGAATGAGATTGGCTCAAAATACAGCTGTTTCTGGAGATTTTGCTACCTAATGAACCATCACAGTTGCGGATGGCTCGGTCGCAGAGTGGCGTGCGTTGTTCCTGAGATTTCAGTTTCGTCTGAATTACTCCTATGTAACGACCTCCCTTAGAACTATTCTTCTGTGTGCCTACGATTAACGATATACCTCCAGTTATCAAGACTTCCAAGGCGTATAACGCTTATGATTTTATATTTATGATGTAAAGTGCCGGGATATTAAGATTTTGTTGTATGAATTCCATATCAACCAAGAAGTTCTTTCTATGTACAGAATTTTAACATATTAAGTATGGAGACCAATTTGGGCTACGATTTCGTCAGGATTTTTTATCATGTAACTCGCTTCCATTCTATTGTTGGGGTGAGCTGGTAGGTTGCCAGAGAATTTTAGCAACTATAAATGAACTACATTTTAACTTAGATTTAAAAACTGTCCAAAATCGTTGACAGTCATTTGTCGTAGAATCTCAGAAAGTATTCTAAGCTCGAAATTAATGTATCGCAATTAAATGTCATCCTACACGTCAGCCAGTGTGAATTTCGAAAACATCGGCGATAAGAAACTCAACTTACGCTTTTTTCACACGTGGTACTGAAAGAAACGGATTAAGGAATTCAGATGAATGCAGTATCTGTTGACTTCTAAAAAGAATTGGAATGAGTGCCATACAATGTGTGTTATCGACAATACGGTCGTATGAGATATCAAAGAAACTTTTGATTGGACTGGGAATTTCTTTGTTGTGGGGATGCAGCGTATAATCTTTTATTCAGTTAGTCGTGCTGCTCATCTTTTGTGTTTCTGTAGAGATCTTTATGCCAACCTATTTTGTACAACTTGATCTCCGCATAAGTCCTTTATTCTTCATCCTTGAAGAATACTTGAATTTGCTTTGCTACACTGAAGCCTGGGTCTGTCTCCTCAGTTTTTACACCCAACAATTCATTCCATTACAATACTGAAGATTTATTGGTACCTGAGGAAGCTTAGTATCAGCCGAACCCATTTTTTTTTTCAACTTTTGCCACGTATTTCTCTTTCTCAATTTGAGATTTAGTTGAGTATAACAAGTGTCCTGGTGCTCTTTCGACAGTGTAAATCATGGTTGCAGTGCCCCATCCCAATGGGTATATTGAATCCTTGTTCCAAAGTTTGGTACAGTGTCTCTGTTAGTTATCGCTGTACCGTCAGATTTGAAGCATTTTTCAGTACCAGCAACTTAACAGCTTACATTCTCTTCATGCTTGAGCAGTCTATCGCCCACGTTTCACCTCTGTACAAGGTCAGTATATACAATCCAATGCATAGCTTTTGTAAAAGATGTGTAGTGTACGAACACCCCATACAAATGTCGAATATATTTCAAGGAGAATCATCGACAGATATATAAGTAATTTCAAGGAATAAAGAACAAACCGCCTTCAGTCACAAGTTGCATTTATTTATTGCACTATGCATTTCGAGCCCTGGAGGCTCATCTTCAGGTGCTTTTTAGTGATTTACTTCATGTGTTTTAGTTGTTTGCAATGTTAACTGCAAACAACTAAAACACATGAAGTAAATCACTAAAAAGCACCTGAAGATGAGCCTCCAGGGCTCGAAATGCATAGTGCAATAAATAAATGCAACTTGTGACTGAAGGCGGTTTGTTCTTTATTTTACGAAAGTAAAACAGTCGCGGACGAAACACTGGTAAACAATGGATAAAATTAAATTTCAAGGAAGCCCGAGAGAACTGCACTGAGACCTTTGATATTCATGTTGTATGTCAATGATGTGACAGACATTATTTGTATAGCTTTATGGGATGGTGCAATTGTCTTGACTGAAGTAATACCTGGCAATAAGTCGTACCAGAGAGATCTTGACAAGTTTTCATAGTGAATTATTGGTAACTAACTTTAAAAGTACAGAAATATTAAATGCTGCACATGACCAGAAACAGAGAAACAGTGACCTATACAACAACAACAACAACGAGTCACATTTGGAGTCTATCAAATTCTGAAAATACCTGAGTCTAACAATTTGTTAGGATATGAATGACATCAATGTCATGAGTTAAACATGTGGCATACATTGGTTGAATAATAGGATACCGGTAAAATGCAGTCAGAGAGAAAAAAGTGCTTAAAAAGCGTTAGTGCCACTCTGAATATTGTTTGATTCAAATAATCATTGGAGCAGTGGTATCTATTAAATATCTGTGACAATGCGTACGGATTAATTTAAAGTGGGACGACCGCTTGACTACTCATAGGAAAGGTAAAAGCCAGACGGATTCACTGGATGAATTCTCAGGAAGTTAAGCCTATCGACTGCAGAGATAGATTAAGGAACACTCGTTCGTCCGATACTTGAGTAATGTTTGTCAGCCTGCTATCCTTACCAGACAGGACTAATAGCGAACATATACAATTTCCAAAGAAGAGCAGCGCATTTAATCACAGTTTTGACTAGTATGTACAAGAGCAACTCCAGTGGCGATGTGCATACTTCTACTGAAATTGGGAGAGCTTACTTTCCAGCAAGTGTCAATCAATATTTTGCATCCGCCTACTTACATTTTACGAAAAGACTACGAAGGCAAAATTCGAGAGATTCAGGCTTGCATAACGGATTACGGACAATCGTTGTTTCGAGACTGCAACAGAAGAGACAGGAAGTGACAATCACCCGCATCGTCATAAAGTATAAGGTGGTTTGCAGAGTATAGACGAAGTTGGAGAAGTGTGTAGGGCCCATAGTAAAAAGGATTTGAGCGATACTGAGGGTAAGAGCAGCATGAAATGTCACAGGGAGTGCCTCACGAAGTAAATGAAGAACCTTAACTTAGAGTCACGATTATCCAGGGACAGAATGCTTAAATGTTTGAAGATCAAATATTAAGTGTAGAGCCTATGAATTATGGTGAAGCAGACTGAATGCCACAGCGCAGTGAGAGGTTGAGTCACGCAAGTGGCCGCAAAGACACAGGAGAGACGACTAATCTCACCTCTCAAACACCCCGAAGTTATGGCAAAGTGTGGCAAGAATCCTTTAACTGGCACTGAAACAGAATTACTTTAGGCTCCGGCGTTTGTCTTCGCCGCCAGACATCAAAACAGCGCAGAGCCGAACACTTAAATGGTAGAGTGAGAAGCACTGTTGGACGACGTGGCTCACCAACTCCATATTTCGGCCCAGACATCCACTGTCAAACAGCCAGCGTCCACTCTCGTTGCGGTTCGCGGTGCAACATCCACGATATAAATTTTGGCTACAGTGAGACGAGAAAAAATTATGCCTCCAACAGTTAAAACATTACCTGTCCGAAATATGAAAAAACAGTGAAATAAAAGATGATAAATATTAATTATTTATATAATATTTTATGATATTGGACATATCGATGTGTATCATAAAAAGACAATGATAATTGTACATTTCTTTTAGGATCTGCGTTTGTCTTCCTTTGTTTTTACTTTTGTTGGTTGTCTAATGTAGGTTGCGGACGCAAGACGCATATCAAACTGAGGTCTGTCAAGAAATTGCAATTATTTGTTAATTATTACTTGAGAATAGATTTCGTTATTATTATAAATATGAGTGAATAATTATTTGTAACTTTAATTCCTCTCTCAATAAGCATTATCTGTGTTAACTATTTCTTTCCGCTGCAAGGAGCGCAGTCATTGATGATAGCGATTTGTATCGCGTTTTTATCTGTGTATCTTACGAAAGTATCAAACGTTTGGTTGATGAAAATTAGTCTAAATTAGTCTAATTAGTCTAAATTAGTCTGAAAGCAAAGTTTAATAAGCGTTTCAAATACTTATCCTGTTAAAATGAAATTTGCTCTAACAATAGAAAGTCTCTATCAATTCTCTGCCGCCATCTTAACAATTATCTCAGCGGCAAATTCAAATTACGCAACTCTGCGGACATAAATGCCGAAGGAAATAAAAATGTGTAAAAATAAATGTTCACCGGTGGTCCCGAACTCATTTTAATGAAGATAATTCGAATCAGATTCCTTCTTTAAAAACAGTGCTCATAGCACGATCCATTAACAAACTTTTCTTGCTGATGTATGGAGCCGAAATTAGTTACGCACTAGTTGAGAAGAATATTTTTTCAGGTAACATACGTCAGTGTTGTGCGCGGCTGATATTCAGTGGTTGTAATGATCATTTTGCTGAAGACAACTGTTTCCATTAATAGTTGTATAGAAACTGTTGTATGAACTGTGATTTAGTGACAAACAACTTACAGACAACACTTTAACACAACGTTATCTTGGAGTTCTTTAGCAACTTGACCAAATCCTTAGCCGGGAGAAAAATTATTTAGTAACTACTCACTGTAATAAAATAAGATTATCATATTCATTTGCAAATGAGTAAAATACCAAACCACTGAATAACACAGCGAACGCCACAGAGGTTCGACACTGCCGTGCTGTCCTAGGAGTTCCACGATCCCGGCTGGTCTTCGCCAATTCGCATCTACGCTCCTGTCCGAAAGAGCAATGTGCTCTCCGCCATTGCAGAGCACCATAAGTACGGGGATTGTTCAATAAATAAAGCAACACTTTTTTCTCGGTCATTTTCGGTTGGAAACATGACTAATTTTTTGTGGGACGTTGCGGAAGACCGATAATTGGTGGCGCTATAAGTAGCCTTCGAAATGGTGTTTGTAACCGAGGTGGGTTCCAAGGAACATCAGTCATTATTTTTCCTGTGACAGAAAACCACAGCGTCGCAGTTATTCAAAGGCACTCTCAGAGTGTCTGTGGGGATCAGCAATGTAAAAAAGCGCAGAGAGTCGTCAAATGAGGGGCCTATCATCATAGCAGCAAGGTCGCGCAAACCTCTTCGATCTAAAGTGTGCCGGCCAGTCGCATACAACTGTGATTCCTGTAATGTCGGAACTTGGTGCCATTGTCGAGGTGATGACGGATCTCAAACACCTCACGGCCAAACTGGACCTCTGTATTGGTAGTGCTGACACACTCGTCCGTCAGTTGTGGTATTCGATGGCGTGTGCCCGCTGGGTTTCTTGCCGCCTAACAGAAGACGATGAAGAGTGTACAGTGGGAGCCACTACTGAATGGATTTAATATTATAAAAATTTAATTTTTTATTTTTCACTTGATTTTCGCCAGTGCCTTGTGCCTGGCGGCTAGTTTCAGTGTGTAAGTCACGTTGCACGAAACCGGACGAACCACTTTGAAACTCACGTGTTGAACCATCAGCAGATGAACTCACGTGTCGCTGACGAGGTAACGCTACCGACATGCACGTCTACAATTTGCATGTCCAGTAGGGAGGGTTGGAAGAGGTCACGTGGGGGGTGGAGCCGCTCTCTTCTGCTTACAGCCTCCGACCCAACTAGACGCTCTCCTCTCCTGCTCGCTTAAGCAGCAGCCCATTCTGTTTCGGCAGCTTCTCTAGGCCTGCCATTCTTGCTGCAGTAAAACTGCTTTCCCTTCTTCGCCAATCCTGACACTTTAATAACAGCAACGAAGGACCATCTGTGCGGAATTTCTCGCGCGTTACGAGGTTGATCGTGACAATTTTTGTCTAATATCTCGGGTTTCTCATTTCGAACCGGAAACAAAACAGTAGTCTGTGCTGTTGCGCCAAACCACCTCTCCCCCAAAGAACAAACTCAAAGCCGCCGTCAAAGTTATGACGACGGTTTTCTGGGACTCGCTCTCCAAGACGACGCAAGGCCTAACACAAGTGTGTGCACTCGATAAGAGCTCACAAAGTTTCTTTGCATTGTTCTTCCTTATCCGCCCTACAGCCTAGATATCGCACCTTCCACCTTCCGTCTGTTTCGCCAATGAAGGAAGGATTCTGCGGGAAGCAGTGTTTGGGTGATTGTGGGGAGCAATACACTGGTTCCAACGTCGACCAGTGGAATGATACCATTCATGTGTACCTGCCCCCGCTGCCTTCATAAAAATGTGTTGCATTTTATATTGAACGGTCCTGGTATGCCTTCTGCTAGCAACGTGCGTCTTCCTCAGACACACCCGCCTCTAATACAGCAGGTTCGAATACACTGTCGGGCGACTCCAAGTTCCACCTGCCGGAGGAGATCACGCACCTATGTTTGCCCTAGCTCGCGTACCAATAATTCGTCCCATTGCAATAAAGTTTGCAGTGGCCATTTTCATGTTTGACTGACTCTTGAGTCACTCTCCCACCGGTTGTACCCACAATACCTAAGTGTGAGAGCGGCTGTGCCACGCCTGTGAATAAGCAATACTTGCTGTCCTTCCAACGACGTACCGTGAAAACAGCTAATTACAGATTATGCCACAGCTCCTATGCATTCCCATAGGGACATTCAACACAAGTTTAGACTAATTACAGCTGGAATTAAATACTCAGTCTTCCTATGTTCCATATGCGAACGGAACAGGAAGAGGTCCTAATCTACAGGTGCTTCAGCTGTACGTACCGAAGCCATTTCATGGAACCCACAGTCCTTCAAAAACTAATCACGATATTTCATATTCTCTCACTGGCTACGCTACATTTAGTGCAACATAACAAGTTAATAACACTTGTCTGTAGGAAATTAACTGTAGTAAAATTTTGTAATGGGATTTGTTTTCGCTAGTTACCCAAGTTATTCAAGAAAAACGTTCAGAAGTGACCTTCAAATCCACCAACACTCCGACACTCTGACCCTGTCGTTAGGATTTCTAGTACACTTTTAATTGCACTCGCTCCTACCACTATAATATCCAAACTCTTTTGTCTTCATTGACTGGCCTTATTATGCCACCGTGTAACAACAAGGACTCTGTACTATTGTACATATAAGAAATTCTTTTCATCTTATTTTTCGATAAACTTGTGTAATTGATGTTTTTATTTCATTTCTTTTTTTTTAATGCCATTATGTTAAAAAAAGGTTTTAAATTGAAAGACATTTCCAGCGACAGATGTGGACTTTGACCACAATCTATTGGTTATGAACTGTAGATTAAAATTGAAGAAACTGCAAATAGGTGGGAATTTAAGGAGATGAGATCTGGATAAACTGACTAAACCAGAGGTTGTGCAGATCTGGATAAACTGTCTAAACCAGAGGTTGTGCAGAGTTTCAGGGAGAGCATAAGGAAACAATTGACAGGAATTGGGGAAAGAAATACAGTAGAAGCAGAATGGGCAGCTTTGAGGAATGAAATAGTGAAGGTAGCAGAGGATCAAGTAGGTAAAGACACGTGGGCTAGTAGACATCCTTGAGAAACTGAAGAGATACTGAATTTAATTGATGAAAGGACAAAATACTAAAATGCAGTAAGAGAAGCAGGCAAAAGGGAATATAAACGTCTCAAAAATGAGATCGACAGGAAGTGCAAAATGGCTAAGCAGGGATGGCTAGAGGACAAATGTAAGGATGTAGAGGCTTATCTCACTATGGGTAAGATAGATATTGCCTACAGGAAAATTAAAGTGACCTTTTGGGAAAAAAGAACCACTTGTATGAATATCAAGAGCTCAGATGGAAACCCAGTCCTAACCAAAGAAGGGAAAGCAGAAAGGTGGAAAGAGTATATAGAGGATCTATACAAGGGCGATGAACTTGAGGACAATATTATAGAAATGGAAGAGAATGTAGATGAAGATGAAATGGGAGATACGATACTGCGTGAAGAGTTTGACAGAGCACTGAAAGACCTGAGCCGAAAAAAGGCCCCGTGAGGAGACAACATTCTATTAGAACTACTGACGGCCTTGGGAGAACCAGTGCTGACAAAACCTTACCATCTGGTGAGCAAAATGTATGAGACAGGCGAAGTACCCTGACACTTCAAGAAGAATATAATAATACCAAGCTCAAAAAAAGCAGGTATTGACAGATTTGAAATTTACCGCACTATCAGTTTAATAAGTCAAAGCTGCAAAATACTAACGCGAATTCTTTACAGACGAACGGAAAAACTGGTAGAAGCCGACCTCGGGGAAGATCAGTTTGGATTCCATAGAAATATTGGAACACGTGAGGCAATACTGACCTTACGAATTATCTTAGAAGGCAAACGTACGTTTCTAGCATTTGTAGACTTGGAGAAAGCTTTTGACAAAGTTGAGTGGAATACTTTTTTCCAAAATTCTGAAGGTGGCAGGGGTAAAATACAGGGAGCGAAAGGCTATTTACAAATTGTAGATAAACCAGATGGCAGTCATAAGAGTCGAGGGGCATGAAAGGGAAGCAGTGGTTGGGAAGGAAGTAAGACAGGGTTTTAGCCTCTCCCCGATGTTATTCAATCTGTATATTGAGCAAGCAGTAAAGGAAACAAAAGAAAAATTCGGAGTAGGTATTAAAATCCATGGAGAAGAAATAAAAACTTTGAGATTCGCCGATGACATTGTAATTCTGTCAGGGACAGCAAAGGACTTGGAAGAGCAATTGAATGAAATGGACAGTGTCTTGAAAGGAGGACATAAGATGAACATCAACAAAAGCAAAACCAGGTTAATGGAATGTATTCGAATTAAGTCGGGTGATGATGGGGTAATTAGGTTAGGAAATGAGACACCTAAAGTAGTAAAGGTGTTTTTCTATTTGGGGAGCAAAATAACTGATGATGGTCGAAAGAGAGAGGATATAAAATGTAGACTGGCAATGGCATGGAAAGCGTTTCTGAAGAAGAGAAATTTGTTAACATCGAGAATAGATTTAAGTGCCAAGAAGCCGTTTCTGAAAGTTTTTGTATGGAGTGTAGCCATGTATGGAAGTGAAACATGGACGATAAATAGTTTGGACAAGAAGAGAATAGAAGCTTTCGAACTGTGGTGCTACATAAGAATGCTGAAGATTACATAGGTAGATCACATAACTAATGAGGAGGTATTGAATAGATTCGGGAGAAGAGGAGTTTGTGGCAGAACTTGACGAGAAGAAGGAACCGTTTGGTAGGACATATTCTTAGGCATCAAGGGATCACAAATTTAGCATTGGAGGGCAGCGTGGAGGGTAAAAATCGTAGAGGGAGACCAAGAGATGAATACACTAAGCAGATTCAGAAGGATGTAGGTTGCAGTAGGTACTTGGAGATGAAGAAACTTGCACAGGATAGAGTAGCATGGAGAGCTGCATCAAACGAGTCTCAGGACTGAAGACCACATCAATAACAACAACATATTAAGAAAACTGTAAATAAGTTTCATTGCGAATAATAATGTTTATGTCAAATGTCAAGTAATATTGTAACAGAATTGAAATGTAACAAATGTTGAAACAGTTGTAAGATGTTTAAAATTGTGCGTCTGGACCATACGTAGCAATGTGCTAGGATATGTAGAATGCAAAACCACTGGTGAATACCCGGTCTGTCAGGGAGCGGTAAAAGGTGGATGGCAGGCGAGCGCGGGGAAATGCGCGCGGCCACTGCGAGGAACAACGGGCACAGTAGTAGTTGGAGTTTGCCACTGGTTTGAGCAACACCTTCTGGAGCGAGGAGGCTCTCCTGGAAGACTTAGCTTCACTGAGCCTCGGGTATGTCGTTCCAACGCCCACACAGCATGGCAAAATTCCATAGGCACTAAATGGAAATGTATTGCGACGCTAAGAAGAATTAAAGTGCCGGTAGGTCAAGAGTCATAGCTGTCATTGTATGTGCGCCATCTTGCCGCCCGCCAACCGCCGCATCGATACTAGCAGGTTAAAACTTTTGGTAGGGTATTCATATGGATCAGAGAGTGAACTGTGTTTGTTTGGTGCATTAATAATCTAAATTTTACCAGAAATTTTCCATCATTTAATTATCCTCACTACTGACCTAGACAGGGTCATTCCCAAAACGTTGTGCAATCCGAGTGTCCCGAAATGAAAATTAAAAATTGTGTTAATAACTAGTTATACTAGAATGGTGTTTAAAAAAACCTTTTGTTAATGAACTAGTAAATGAATAGCGAAGGTTTAACGAAGTCGAAAGATAACTTTAGTATTGCTATAGTAATGAAGTTTATTATTTCGATACAGATTTAAAGGCATTTAAATGAGCAGTAAATAAGGTAATATAGTGGAAATCTTGAACGAATAATAAATTCAGTAATCATTTGTTTTTAAATCCAGCGATCATAAAAGTTTCAGGGTCCCCCCCCCCCTCCCAAATTGGTTTGACCAGCAGAAGTTAAAGTCATAAAAGTCAAAATTTATCAGTTTTTATCTTTATGAAAACTGATATTTTGTGTGTGGCATGAAAGTACAATTTCTTGGGTAACCTATGTCCGATTTTATCTGATTAATAGACAGTATAAAGTTTTGCAGTAAACATTATAGTGTATAGTGTATATGTATTGATGGTTTTCGATATCAGTACAGAACGTGAAACTATCAGTTCAACAGATTTTCCGGTTATAAAATTTTACTATACACTCCTGGAAATTGAATTCATTGTCCCAGGAAGGGGAAACTTTATTGACACATTCCTGGGGTCAGATACATCACATGATCACACTGACAGAACCACAGGCACATAGACACAGGAAACAGAGCATGCACAACGTCGGCACTAGTACAGTGTATACCCACCTTTCGCAGCAATACAGGCTGCTGTTCTCCCATGGAGACGATCGTAGAGATGCTGGATGTAGTCCTGTGGAACGGCTTGCCATGCCATTTCCACCTGGCGCCTCAGTTGGACCAGCGTTCGTGCTGGACGTGCAGACCGCGTGAGACGACGCTTCATCCAGTCCCAAACATGCTCAATGGGGGACAGATCCGGAGATCTTGCTGGCCAGGGTAGTTGACTTACACCTTCTAAAGCACGTTGGGTGGCACGGGATACATGCGGACGTGCATTGTCCTGTTGGAACAGCAAATTCCCTTGCCGGTCTAGGAATGGTAGAACGATGGGTTCGATGACGGTTTGTATGTACCGTGCACCATTCAGTGTCCCCTCGACGATCACCAGAGGTGTACGGCCAGTGTAGGAGATCGCTCGCCACACCATGATGCCGGGTGTTGGCCCTGAGTGCCTCGGTCGTATGCAGTCCTGATTGTGGCGCTCACCTGCACGAGGCCAAACACGCATACGGCCATCATTGGCACCAAGGCAGAAGCGACTCTCATCGCTGAAGACGACACGTCTCCATTCGTCCCTCCATTCACGCCTGTCGCGACACCACTGGAGGCGGGCTGCACGATGTTGGGGCGTGAGCGGAAGACGGCCCAACGGTGTGCGGGACCGTAGTCCAGCTTCATGGAGACGGTTGCGAATGGTCCTCGCCGATACCCCAGGAGCAACAGTGTCCCTAATTTGCTGGGAAGTGGCGGTGCGGTCCCCTACGGCACTGCGTAGGATCCTACGGTCTTGGCGTGCATCCGTGCGTCGCTGCAGTCCGGTTCCAGGTCGACCGGCACGTGCACCTTCCGCCGACCACTGGCGACAACATCGATGTACTGTGGAGACCTCACCCCCCACGTGCTCAGCGATTCGGCTGTACGTCCACCCGGCCTCCCGCATGCCCACTATACGCCCTCGCTCAAAGTCCGTCAACTGCACATAAGGTTCACGTCCACGCTGTCGCGGAATGCTACCAGTGTTAAAGACTGCGATGGAGCTCCGTATGCCACGGCGAACTAGCTGACACTGACGGCGGCGGTGCACAAATGCTGCGCAGCTAGCGCCATTCGACGGCCAACACCACGGTTCCTGGTGTGTCCGCTGTGCCGTGCGTGTGATCATTGCTTGTACAGCCCTCTCGCAGTGTCCGGAGCAAGTATGGTGGGTCTGACACACCGGGGTCAATGTGTTCTTTTTTCCATTTCCGGGAGTGTATTATGCAGTGTTACAACTTGCATGAATATACACCAATTTGTACGGGGAAGAACCTCAGTTAATGCCTAATTAGGCTGGCGACCGTGTTATTATCGCATTGGTAGCATCTTCTGGGTTGCTTTTGATCCATCCTGTAGTGTATTTGCATTTCGAAATTACTTGACGTATCATTGTTATTACAGAGTGGATGTAAGTCTGATTTGCCACCATTCAGGTACACGCCGTCGATATCTATGCGAAAATCCTTTCTCATAAGGTGAATCCCGCTCACTTACCATAGCACAGGCTTTAACGAGTACTGTGTCAGGGATTACAACCGGCTTGTCGGGAGGTTATAAATTGTAAAATTTAGGTTTGTGTAAATTTTACGTAATATTTTTGTAAATTTTAACAGCACAATATAAACAATTACATCATTATATTATTCAGATCTCGTGACTACGAATCTACCGTTCTTATAAGGATCGAATTTTCAACATAACTGGATTTAGCATTACCTTTACCAAAGTAGTTCTTCCTTCAAGGAAAATAAAGTTAATGAAATAGCCAACTATGTTGGTGGTGCAATAGCCCAATCAATTAAGACTAAAAAAGTCGAATATCGGCAGCGGTTCGCGTAGTCCGATATTTTTGTACAGTAGTAGTAAGAAGTGCCACGAACAACATGCTCAACATCACGACTGACAGGGCATGAGTCTTGGGGTGTGGAGGTGCGTTTGAAGGTGTCTTCAGCAGAAACGTATCTTGGTACAAACTAGAATTACATTAAAATTCATTCTCACAAATGGATCGTGTTCCTATTTCTACAGGGCTAACAGTTTACCCATAACATGTGAGAATATATGAAAATCTCGCGCGTGGTTTATGAATGGCAGATATAACATTCCGGGTTGCATAAACGACATCGGTAGGCAGCTGAATCACCCTACATATTCGAGCAGAAAATACCCTCGGAGATGACAGAGGTTTGCTGTTAATGAACGCAGATACAGTCTGCCGACAGTAATTCTCTTTCTACCTTTCCTCGTGTGCGCTGATTACTTTATACTGCTGGACACTTAAACACTTGCAGATCGCGACGGTAATGTCCAGTGCAATGCGGCTGACGGCACGGGAGCTGGAGGAGGGTGCATTCAGAAGACAACAGACAGGCAGCGAGCTCAGGCGAATGCCGCGGCACGCCAGGTCCTGCAGATAATGCCCGCCGCCATCGCCCACCGGGGCTCCGAGACAATGCGAGGCGGGAGCTTCCGCCGGCCCTTCATTGGGACGCGGAATTTTCTCCGCCACTGGAGGCACCACTGCTGCGCTGGAACTGACAAACTCACTTTACCGTGAAATCAAGTTAACGGGATGAGGAGCACATGAGAGAGAGACAGAGAGAGAATGCCGCGCTCTGCAACTGAAGCCGGAATACCTCTTCCCTTTGTCTCCCTCTTCAGACGGGCCTTTCACTGCAGCTCTCTCCAGCAGAACGGATGCCATTCAGAACATATCGAAGGAGTGAAAGCTATCTTTGGAGCGTCAGATCCATACCGTGAACTGATAACTAAGTTTGCTCTTGACAGAATTTTTCGTTGGTTGACTGAGTTGTATCTCGTTCAGTAATGTTTTAAGGGACTTCCCAAATATGGATTGTCAACTCCCCGGTTTGCTAGTAGTCTACCCAGGTCCATCATTTTAGTATCTTTGTATATACCGGGTGATCAAAAAGTCAGTATATTTGAAAACTTAATAAACCATGGATAATGGAGATAGAGAGGTAATGACATGGGGTTTTATTAGACGCGTGAAACATCTCTTGCGCGTGTCGTTTGGTGATGATCGTGTGCTCAGCCGCCACTTTCGTGATGCTTGGCCTTCCAGGTCCCCAGACGTCTGTCCGTGCGATTATTGGCTTTGGGGTTACCTGAAGTCGTAGGTGTATCGTGACCGACCGACATATCTAGGGATGCTGAAAGACAACATCCGACGCCAATGCCTTACCATAACTCCGGACATGCTTTACACTGCTGTTCATAACGTTATTCCTCGACTACAACTATTGTTTAGTAATGATGTTGGACATATTGAGCATTTCCTGTAAAGAACATCATCTTTGGTTTTTCTTACTTTGTTATGCTAATTATTGGTACTATGATCAGATGAGGCGCCATCTGTCGGACATTTTTTGAACTTCTGTATTCTTTTGGTTCTAATACAGCCCCATGTCAATCCAAGCATGTGTGTAAATTTGTACCTCTCTATCTTATCTACATTATTCCGTGATTTATTCAGTTTTCAGATTTATACTGACTTATTGATCACCTGATATTACAGTAGATGGATGGGAGATATCACGTATCGTAGATAAATATGAGAGAATAGGCAAACGGAAACGCCACTACACTATTTCCAGTGAACTGTACTTGCTGGTAACCGACAGAATGACCATCTGCCACTCAATGTACCACGCAATCTGGATTCCAGCAGCAGATAACCAACAAGATGTTACGATATTTCAGTTCGCAAACTTGTTGCCATTATTGCGCAAAAAAAGTACCACCTAAAAGTTAGTGAATTTGGTAATTAAATTACTTAGTCATTTCAGCTACGTGTGGGATTGTAACATTATAATTTCCATCATTGCAAAATTAACAGAATTCGATTTTAATATTCGTGTCCAATTTCTGAACGTTCAGTCCAAGCCTTCGTAATTGTCCATTCCTATAGTGACATGAGTGTCTTTGTGTTGTTCCTGTCCGCCACGGAATCCTGGTAATCTCCTTTTGTTACTCGAATATGCGTAATTTCAGTGCCTGCGTTGTTCAGACGTTCGATGCAATGGTCTTTCGAACATGCACACTGCATCGTCATTCTGAACAACAGAGGCACTGGAATATCGCATTTACCCGCCGACATCGGGGAACCAACTATCAATTAGAATGTCTGCCCTGCATGGGAACATGCACAACGGATGTATGAGTGCAGGTTCCAGATACATGGTTGACAACATACAGAAGTGAGGGTCTGTCCATAATGTGTGTTCAGATAGCCTAGTGGTAGAGGAACAGCTCGCGATAAGTGGGAAATCCGAGTTCGAGTCCCGATTCGGCACATATTTTCATTATCGTTATTTCATTACACAACTCATGGTTGTACATATTTGCAACTGCGAACACATTTCATGTATTCTTTTGCTATCTCCTTCAATGCCCCAACCGACGTTCCAATTACACCATAAGTGACGTGACCGGATCTTTACAAGGCTCGTTTCAATTTCTAGAAACAACAATGCCCTTGGAGTGAGGTCTGGTGAGTGTTCTGGCTGAAATGGTTATTCGTGTGACTGATGATACAAAATTAGTTAATTGACATATCTGAGCACTTAGATGCATTGTCATGGAGAAATAACCACCAATGTGACAAGGCCGTACAATCTGAGGCAAATAAAAGTGGCGTGGAGAACAGTTCTAGGGCACAAAGAAACACAGCTGACTACAACAGATGTTGAAAGTGACCGTAGTAATTCATCCCTTGGCCCTTTTGGGCTCTGGTCAGACAGTTTCTGAAGCCGGATCGGAGCTGGACTGCTGGAGTTGCTGTAATTTCATCCGAAAAGTTCCGCTTTAGCTCTTGAAGACTGTGAGGGTTGTTGCGATACTCCTTAGACTTGAGGGCTCCCTACGCAAAGAAACTACGCACTCACAGATGGGGCGGCGTGGGTGACCTGCTAGGGACGCGACCAGATTGACCTCTACTAACAACTCTGTCAGGCCTGAAGAATGTGTAAATGTACTCCAAGGTCGCCCGGTTGTATGGGCAGTCACTCCATCCTGTTGGAAGTAAATGTAGGCCGTTTCCCCCTCTGTTCTGCCACAAACTGTTTCCTCTGGGCCACTTTTATTTGCCCCACCATGTATTTTTTCATCAAATTTTTTTTTCGCACAACCATTTAAAAGCAGTAGAAAAGACATAAATTGGAATTTCGCAATACCTTTTACATCGATGATATGTTTCACTTTAACGTCGGCTTCAGACTTTTGCTTTCTTTCGCAGCTCATTGTGATGGCTATATTTTTGTTCCTTATATTATCCGCACCTAAACACAGCATAACCTTTTTGTAATTTTTCAATTCCACTCGTTATTGAGCTCTCCAATAATCAAACGAGGAATAAATATTTTCTCTCATCGATCTCCCTTCGTTTAAAATATCACGAATCGGACCGACTAAGGTTCAAACTGCCTCTGCAAATGTTCTGGCAAACGGCACTTACGGATCATAGCGTATGGATCCGCGTAAAACTGCAGTTGTTCCCTTCTACCTTGGTAGCTCATACACCGTGACAGCCGACATATTCTGACCTACTCAGCCTTCGAAACAGACAACTCTCTCAGCAAGACAAAATATTATAGTTGTCTAGCATTTATATACAGTACGTGGTATCTCCTCGTAATGGAGCACTTAGAGACATAAATATAGCTTTACTACCATCGAGAGTGTGTTTCTGTGACGGACCTGCTAATTTTTAACGTTTATGCAGAAAGTGTACTCTAATATGGGAACGATTCAATCGAATGTTATTAATGAAAAGGAGGGTATTTCCAGTTTGTAGTTGGTCTTCTGAAGGCGGTAAAAATCTACGTAGACACATTACTCTACTGATTTACGGTATATGCCAATCCTGCACTTGCTGCTACACCCACGGTTCTTCAGACTGGCGTCCTCTACCTTCCCAGTAACCATGTGGTAAAATATTTTGTATGAATGAAGTCACACCATTGACACATGTCCTGTACACAAGACTTTTAAGCACGTTCCCACATGAAATACGTACATACGCTAAAATCAGTTGAAAGAGATGCCAACCAAACAGCTATTACTTAGGAAATCTCAGTCGTACACGCATAATTATTTCGACGATTGATCATTACTACCGTGGTAATGCTGGCCTCATAACAGTACATATCCAAGAGAGAGAAAGCCTACAACTGAGAGCTGCGGCACACGTTGACTGATCATGAAGGAAGTTAGCGGTAGTTAAAGTGCCCCGCGTACAGGAGCGCTCACGAGCCCTCTCGGCCTCAGTTCGGGTGTGCGATGGCGAGGTGAGCTGGCATCAAGCGCGATAGAACTCTGCTGCCGCTAATGGACTGGGGTGACAAAAGTCATAGAACATCGATGTACACATATACGAGTGGCGGTAGGTGTATACAACGCATAAAATGGTAACGCACTGGTGGAGCTGATATATGTACTCAGGTGATTCATGTGAAAGGGTTTCCGTAGTGATTAAGGTCGCACGATAGTGTTTAACAGACTCTGAACGTGTGTAGTGATTGGAGCTGAGCACTTGGGATATTCCATTTTGGAAGCCGTTAGGGAATTCAATATTCTGCGGTCCGTAGGGTCTATAATTTATTGAATATTCAGGCGTTATTTCTCGCCACGTGCGGCCTTCACTCAACGATTCAGAACAGCGGCTTTTGCGTAGAGTTGTCAGTGCTAACAAACAGGCAGCATTGCATGAAATAACCGAAGAATTAATGTAGGACGTAGGACGAACGTTATTCGTTATGACAGAGCGGCGAAATTTGGCGTTAATGGGATTATAGCAACACACGATGGATACGAGTGCCTTTGATAAAAGCATAACGTCGCCGTTCCTGGGCTCGTCGCCGTATCTGTTGGACCCTAAATGACTGTAATATCGTGGCCTGTTCAGATGAGTCCCTCATTCAGTAGGTAAGAGCCGATGGTAGGGTTCGAGCCGTGGACCCAAGCTGTCAACGGCACTGTGTAACCTGCTCACAGATTCATAATCTTGTGTGCTGTGTTTACGTTTCATGGAACGGATTGTTGGCTGGAAATGGTTATGTTCAGATACGTGGTGCCTATTGGCAACCCTTCATGATGTTCATGTTCCCAAACAACAATGGAAATTCCGTGGATGACATTATGCCATGTTGTTAGCGATTGGTTTGTAGGAGATCAGGACAACTCGAGCGAATGATTTGGCCATCCAAATCACCCGACATAAAACCCATCGAATATTTATAGGACATACCGAGCGGTCAGTTCGTGCACAAAATTCTACACCCGCACTTATAGACGGCTATAAGAGCAGAATGGCTCAATATTTCTGCTGAGGGCTTTCAACGACTTGTTGAGTCTATGTCTCGTCGAGATGTTCCACTACGTCAGGGTAAAAGAAATTCAGACATTATATTAGGAGGTATCCCATGATTTATTTCATCCCATTTTATACAGAGGCACTTCCTCGCGAATTTGTGGTTGCGACTGCAGCAGGAGTGAGTAGTTGTGGGAGTCCAGTGCCTACTTCTTCTGTGGCAGAATGGTACGTCAACAGCGCCTAGTATGTCACAAAATGCTTGTTTCTGCAAAGAAATACAGCATCAGTACAATCGCCTTGACACAGTAGATTATGATCGAACAGAAATTGGTGTTCGCAGATAACTCAATTACGATCAGGGATTTTTTATAACAGTAAAAACTTAATTTGAATGCTGCAGAAGAAAACCCAAATGAAGGTGTAATCCGCGCAAGTTACAAAGTACCACACGTCATAGCACTGACTGGCAAACCATTCACTTTGGGACCTCTCGTAAAATCTTGCAGAAGCAGAAAGCATAGTTCCAAGTGAATTAACATCGTTTGAAGGCGTTTGTCTCGCAAAGCAAATGGTTTTCCTTTCAATTCTCGACATGGAAGCTAATTTAGAGGCACAAATCAGGAATAAAGCCCAGCATTTTCACTCGATGGAATACAGATAGAATCGATAGTGGTCTACTTTCTGTTTGTGTACATGCTGTGGACATGAACCTGCGGGGTACAGAGGGTTTGTTAGATACTGTATCACAGGATTACGCAAGAACAAGGCTCGATATTATTGAATTCGTGTGTGTCTGTCGATATGTTATTACACATTCTGTGGCCCCTGACGATGTGCCACTAATGACTGAGTGTCAGCAACTTTGTCTCTAATAAAAAATAATTTAATGAGTGATTGTCTAAAGGACATCTGCGCTATACACTATTTCACTCATCAAAAGACAATGTGTGCTGAAACTGGGGACCTCCGTCAAGTAATATACACTGTGGTGAAGTGTGCGAACTTTGTACGAAGGAGCGTTGTCAAGCGTCATACGATCAAGGATTTTCTTCGAGACAGCAAAGCAGAGTATGGAGATATACCTTACGAGATTTAATTGGAAACTTTAATTCTCTGTGCCGTTACACACAGTGTCGGACATCATAGGGGTCAGAAACCTCGCTTTGCTCCAATTTTCACTATCACTATACCGTCGTTCGTTGCTGTGTAACAAACCAACAGGTTCTGAAGGACTCCCAGATACGATAACGAAAGTGTTCTCTGCAGACAATCATAATACGAACTGGTCGCTAGGTTTACAGTTAGAATGAAACCTGCAGGGTAAGTCATCCGCTCATACCGCTGTCTTTTTATACAATCTGGTTTGAAGCAGCTTTCCATGCTACTCCATTCTGTGCAACCCTCTTCAAATAATAACTGAAATCTACATCCTTCGGAATCTGCTTACTGCTTGTGCAGTCTGTAAACTTTTTACGTCCCACACCTCCCTTTAATACTAAATTCGTGATCCTTGATATCTCAGAATTTGTCCTACCAACCGATCCCTTCATCTAGTCAAGTTTAGCCAGAAATTTCTTTCCTCCTAAATTATATTCAGCATCGCCTTATTAGGTACGTGATGTGAATCGTATTGCTATAGATATTTCCGTACGACGTTCTCAGGCTAAAACAGTTCCTCTATTACAACTTCCATTCTGTAGCTTTAAAGTTTAGCGGGAGTGAAATTTCATTAATCCATTTATAACTGCGAAACTATCTACCAAAACTCTACAGAAATTTCTGTACATCAACTTGACCCTAAACTATGTATGAATTTAAAATTGTAGCTTCTTTCTTCAGATTTCAGTTGATGTGAAATTTGTTTAAAACTTCAATTTCTGTAGATGGTATTGAACTTAAGGACCAAACTCAGGTTTAATACGCCAGTATAGTTCTGAACCACCTTAATAATAAACAATTATACACTATGGAAATTTTGAGTGGGTAACTGTGCAGGCATATGGCGACATGTTCAGAAAGTAGTCATGTGCTTGGCTTAGCAGCGAGGAACAAAGGTAGAGAGGGGTTAGTTGTGCCCTCTTCTAGTATTAATTCGCACCTGCCCACATCCATTCCCCACATTCGCACTCCATTCGCACTCCTAAGACGCGATTTCGGTGCTTACGCTCCCTGGGTTCCTTAACCTTATCAGACGCTCTGACTACAATTGTGTACGATAACGTTTACCGTTTCTTAGCTGCAATAGAATTATTTTTCCTAGTGGCAAGCTGACGTACAAAATTGCAAGTGCGGCCAACTGTTGGGCATCACTATGAAAATATTTGCAAGTAACTTAATATCAGGACTGATGCTCACGAAGTAGATGATGTTAAAAAATTCTGCTACCTAGGCAGCAAAATAAACAAGGACTGACGAAGCAAGGAAGACATTAAAAGCAGACTGGCAGTTGCCAAAAACCATTCTTGGCTAAGAGAATTCTTCTAGTATCAAACATAGGGATTAATTTGAGGAAGAAATTTCTGAGAATATATGTTTGGAGCACAGCATTGCTTGGTAGTGAAACATGAACTGTGGAAAAACCAGAACAGAAAAGAATCGAAGCATTTATGCTACAGAAGAATGTTGAAAATTAGGTGGGCTCAAAAGGTGAGGAATGAGGAGGTTCTGCGCAGAATCTTAGAGGAAAGGAATATGCGAAAAACACTGACAAGGAGAAAGGACGGATAATGGGACATCTGTCACAGCATAGGGGACTGACTTCCATATTACTAAGGGAGCTGTAGGCGCCAAAATTGTAGAGGATGACAGATATTGGAAATCATCCAGCAGCTAAATGAGGACGTAGGTTGCAAGTGACACTCTGAAATGAAGAGCTTGGCACAGGAGAGAAATTCGTGGCGAGCTGCATTAAACAAGTCAGAATACTGTTGACTAAAAAAAAATTCAATATTGTTATTTTTATTTTGCATGGTAATTAATGAATGATCATTTTACTAGTTATTATGCTGGAGAGTATTTCGTAGTTAGTTATTTTAGTCTGCAATATCTCTTTATATTTTACTAATTATCCCTGCACAATTCTATGAGTGAATTGTGTTTCCTACTTGAGCATCTATATACTCGCAGAATCGATGCGCAAAGTAGTACAGTACTATTACTATTCCATGAGCGCATAATTACTCTTTGTAATATTCTCTCTGATGGGTTGAGGGGACTTCTAGGATCTTCTCTGTGCCGAATAGCCGGACTGAATAATTGTAATTTTGCTATCGAGATTACTGGAAGAAAGAGATAGAAGATATATTGTATGCTACTCAAGAAAATATATACTGAGCATTTACATCAAATGTGTGTAACGAGTTTGATTATATATGTGCTCTCTAATTAGAAATTTGCACGGAGGTGTCGTTTCGTTGGTAATCAGAAGGGAACTTTCAATAAATTGGAAACGGACCTGCAATTATTAGATCCAAGATTTCCATTATTTCATCAGATAATTAAACTCTATTAAAGCAAACTTTCCTCTTGATCTGAGGTTTCCCGACTGACTACGCAACGCAAGAAAACCAAGACATTTTATTTACACAGGATTGCAGATCGCTTCAAATCATCGAGACTGCGGACAAGGAGAGTCGTCGTTCGATTCTGATTAAACAAGTAAAACTTAATTATAACTTTCTTTAGAGGCTGTGATAACTGTGATGCGGCTGGTTCTGAATGGGATCATTAATAAAATACTAATAACTAACTTTCCTCGTCACCAGCAATCAGTATAAACACAATATTAATTGCAGTTATAAGTCCATAAAATGAAGCCAAGTGAACAACATATGTTTTGAAAATGCATAGAAATTTTTGTATAAGTCTTGCATTTAAAATTATTAAAAAATCACCTAAGGGCATTACCACATAAACGAAAATGCACTTTCCTACATGAAAATTCAGGT
The DNA here is from genome assembly GCF_023897955.1 of Schistocerca gregaria. Taxonomy (NCBI): domain Eukaryota; kingdom Metazoa; phylum Arthropoda; class Insecta; order Orthoptera; family Acrididae; genus Schistocerca; species Schistocerca gregaria. Next base: position 1,020,064,377 of record NC_064920.1, read on the forward strand.
CTCAAAAGGATAATGAATTGTCAATACGCAAGACCGTATATAAAGTGTATGATGCAGTTACGATATATTTGCTTCACGCTTTGAGAGACGTTAATTTTCCATCACTGAATAACTCACTTGCGATCGTGTAGACGAGGCGCCGAAAGCCAGTCAGAGGTAAGTGTCTTGCCCAAGTGGCTTCGCATTCCTTTACGCCTGTCGCTGTGATGCTCTTGCTTGTCGGGGTGGGAGTGCTGTTCAGCTGGCTCCAGAGGCTCCAGCAGTGTCAAGGGACGCAGCAGCGAGTGCCACTACAAAGGCCGTGCTAATCAAAGCCACGGAGTGCAGAGGCCCGCCGACGCGGGCTAGGGACGTGCCTGCCACAGAGGTGGGCAGAGCGATGCGGTGCGCCACCGCCACGCACTGCCACCAGGTAGGACGTCGAGGAAGGCACAGCATTGGGGTCTGTCCTTCTATAGCGGCCTGTCGCGATGCTGCTTGAGGGTCCCTCACCCTCCTGCTGGAAGCAACAGGTTTCGTTCACCTGCTTCGATGCACTGCGATCTTCTTCTTCTACTTCTTCTTCTTGCCTTGCGTTTGTCCCGCGTGCTGGCGGGGTTCTCTGTTTTGGCTCGTTGTCACCACTTCATACTATCGTGTGCTTGATCAGGATGAAGGCCTCAGATCTTGGGTCTTAATCCAGGGTGTCAAGCCACTGCTGCCTTGGTCGACCTGCTGGCCGTTCCACATTTACATTTAGGCTGAAACTAGTCTTTGCCGCTGTTGTCTCGTCTGCTCTAAGGACATGCCAGTAGCAACGTAGGTGCGTTTCTCTCATTTTGTCTACTATTAGTGCAACACCGTATAGTCAACGAACTTAATTATTTGTGACGTGGTTCAAAAATGGTTCAAATGACTCTGAGCACTATTGGACTTAACTTCTGAGGTCATCAGTCCCCTAGAACTTAGAACTACTTAAACCTAACTAACCCAAGGACATCACGCACATCCATGCCCGAGGGAGGATTCGAACCTGCGACCGTAGCGGTCGCGCGGCTCCAGACTGTAGCGCCTAAAACCGCTCGGCCACATCGGCCGGCTGTGATGTGGTCATGCAATGTTAATCCCGATGTCAACCTAAGCATTTTCGTCTCCATATCACCAAGTCTTTGCACTACTTCCTTTGTTGAAGGCCAGTATTCAGCCCCATACAGTGCAACTGGAAGGATTACCGATCGGTATACTTTTTATTTGAGCCTGTTTGAAATTCCCTTGTCGCGTAGTACTCCAGTAACGGAACGCCATTTGAGCCACGCGCTGTTAAGACGGTTGGAGGTTTCTGCTCTGAGATTTCCAGTGGCAGAAATTGGTGAGCCCAGGTACTTAAAAGTCTTTGATCCTGGGAGGGCAACTCCATTGATTCTGATGGTTACAGAGCCATTTAAATTCGTCGAAAGGTAACATGTTTTCAACACATTTAACCGCAGACGTACGTCTGCAAGGAGGTCATTCCAGGCTTGAACGTAAAGTTGTAGATTATTCGTATCTTCATTGGCCAGTAGCACATCATCATCATGCAGTAATGTCCAGGGTGAAGTTTTCTTCAGGTTTCTTGTGACGGCCAAACTCTAGGATACTTCAGATCTGCCAAAGTCACTAAGTTTGTACCATGCCGAACGCAATATTTAATATCAATTTTGTGTGGTTATTTCTTGCACAACTCCGTTATCCGGGGGTGTAGTAATTTTCTTATATAGTCTACTTCTGTTTTGGAGTGTAAATCTTGTACTTTCTTCCAGGAATTTTTTTTACTCTTATTTTTAAATGTACTGTTCATTTTTTTACTATTGTAATTAATCTGTTTGCTATGAATGAATCTGGTACCGTTCATGCTTGTAAATTATTTTGTTTCTCATTAGTCAATACCCTTCGATGTGTTTTTCCAACAGATGTTTGGTAAATCTAGCTTTGTCTGCCATGTTACAATAAAGAGAAAGTTCCAGCACAAAGCTACTCAGTCTCCCTTTGGCCCTGTCCTTCCTACCACACACAGGCTGATGCGATTATTGCGTTCCACTAAGTTCCCAGGTTAATGTAAGCGCGAGATAAGCCATTGCAGGTGCCAAATAGTGGTACAATAATAACAGATGTAGCCACCAGAATGTTGAATGCAAGCTTTCAGACATTGATGCATTGTGTTGTAAATGTTCGGAACGTCAGTTTGTAGGATGGAGTTCCATGCCCGTTGCATTTGTCCAGTATAGCGACGGTTGATGCTGGTTGTAGATGACGTTCGAGTTGTTGTTCCATGATGTCCCACATATGCTGGATTGGAGAAGAATTTGGTCATCTACAGGGCCAAGGCAGCACGTCGACACTCTACTACAGCGGGATGTGGGCGGAACTTATCCTGTTTGAAAACAACCCCCTGAATGCTGTCTATGAATGGCAGTACAACAGGTCGAAACACCAGGCTGACGTACAATTTTGGGACAGACACCAGCGTAGTCTTGCTGTCATACGAAATCCCACCCCAGACCATAGCTCCAGCTGTAGGTCTAGTGCATCTGTCAGAGAGACAGGTTGTTTGTAGGCCTTGAAATGGCCTCCTCCTAACCAACACACGGCCATCACTGGCACCGAGGCACCACCAGCTTTCATCAGAAAAGACCTCCACTCAGTCCTCCAACGAGCTGTCACTTGACACCACTGATGCTGCAAATGGTGGTTGTTTTGGGTCAGTGGAATGCACGCTGCACGGCGTCTGGTTTGGAGCTGTCCTTGATGTAACTGATTTGTAACAGTTCGTTGTGTCACTGTGGTATCAAATGCTACTCAAACTGTTGCTGCAGATGCAGTACGACGCGGCAGAGCCCTACTCAGAAAACAACCATCTCGGTATTGCCTCTTGGCAGTCCGGAGCACAGTCTCCTGGTCACTGTACCATCTCCTGGCCACCGCTGCTAGTAACAGTGTACTGTGGCTAGTTTTCTGCCAAGTTATTATGTAATATCACACAAGTAACAGTCCGCTTCTCGTAGTCCTATTACACGAGATTGTTTATCTCAGTGAAGTGTTGAGAATGTCGCCTTTGTCGTCATAAAGGCATTCTTGACTAACATCAACTCACTATGTACAATCTCAAAGGTTATTAACGCTCACGTCTGTTACATCGTGTACTTAAAGAAACCTCGTTTGCATTCTCATAATGTCGCTACTAACGCCAATCTTCTGTGACTGGCGTGAAAACGCAGTAGACATCATCTTTCTGATGCTCAAAACGCCTACCAACTTTCGCTTATGTTGCACAATTCCTTCTTGCTGTACAGAGTTTTTTCCGTCAGTCGATTCTTGCGTCGTCTCCACCTTGAATGAAAAGACTACAGGGTAGTCCATTGTTAGCTACCGGGCCAAATATCTCACGAAATAAGCTTCAAACGAAAAACCTACAAAGAACGAAACTCGTATAGCTTGAAGGGGGAAATCAGATGGCGCTATGGTTGGCCCACTAGATGGCGCTGTCATTGGTCAAACGGACATCAAATGGGTTTTTATAAATAGGAAACCCCACTTTTTATTAGATATTCTTGTAGTATGTAAAGAAATATAAATGTTTTAGTTGGGCCACTTTTTTCACTTTGTGATGGATGGCGCTATAGTAGTCACGAGCCTATAAATACGTGGTATCATGTAACACTCCGCCAGTGCTGACGGTATTTGCTTCGTCATACATTACCCGTGTTAAGATGGACCGTTTACCAATTGCAAAAAAGTCGATATCGTGTTGATGTATGGCTGTTGTGATAAAAATGCCTAACGGGCGTGCGCTATGTATGCTGCTCGGTATCCTGGACGACATCATCCAAGTGTCCAGACAGTTCGCCGCATAGTTACGTTATTTAAGGAAACAGGAAATGTTCATCCACGTGTGAAAGGTAAACCACGACCTGCAACAAATGATGATGCCTAAGCATGTGTTTCAGCTGCTGCCGCGGCTAATCCACACATCAGTAGCAGACAAATCGGGCGAGAATCGGGAATCTCAAAAACGTCGGTGTTGAGAATGCTACATCAACATCGATTGCACCCGTACCATATTTCTATTTACCAGGAATTGCATGGCGACGACTCTGAACGTCGTGTACAGTTCTGCCACTGGGCACAAGAGAAACTACGGAACGATGACAGAATTTTTGCACCCTTTGTATTTAGCGATGAAGCATCATTCGTCAACAGTGGTAACGTAAATCGGCCTAATATGCACTATCGGTCAACGGGAAATCCACGATGGTTGCGACAAGTGGAACATTAGCGATCTTAGCGGGTTTATGTATGGTGTGGCATTGTGGGAGGCAGGATAATTGTCTCCCATTTCAGCGTTGGCAATCTAAATCGTGCAATGTATGCTGATTTCCTACGTAACGTTCTACCGACGTTACTACAAGATGTTTCACTGCATGACAGAATGGCGATGTACTTCCAACATTATGGATGTCTGGCACATAACTCGCGTGCGGTTGAAGCGGTATTGAATAGCATATTTCATGACAGATGGATTAGTCGTCGCAGCACCATACCATGGCCCGCACGTGCACCAGATTTGACGTCCCCGGATTTCTTTCTGTGGGGAAAGTTGAAGGATATTTGCTATCGTGATTCACCGACAACGCCTGACAACATGCGTCAGCGCATTTTGAATGCATGTTCGAACATTACGGAAGGCGAACTACTCGCTGTTGAGAGGAATGTCGTTACACGTACAGCCAAATGCATTGAGGTTGACGGACATCATTTTGAGCATTTATTGCATTTATGTGGCATTTACAAGCAATCACGCTGTAACAGCATGCGTTTTAAGAAATGATAAGTTCACAAAGGTACATGTATCACATTGAACAACCGAAATAAAATGTTCAACCGTACCTACGTTCTGTATTTTAATTTAAAAAACCTACCTGTTTCCAACTGTTCGTCTAAAATTGTCAGTCATTTGACTATTACAGCGCCATCTATCACAAAACGAAAAATTGGTCCAACTAAATATTCATATTTCTTTACCTACTACTTGAATATGTAATAAAAATGGGGGTTCCTATTTTAAAACGAAAAACGCAGTTGATATCCGTTTGACCTATGGCAGCGCCATCTAGCGGGCCAACCGCAGCGCCATCTGGTTTCCCCCTTCAAGCTAGACAAGTTTCGTTCTATGTAGTTTCTTCGTTTGACGCTTATTTCGTGAAATATTTGGCTCGCTCATGATCAATGGACCACCCTGTATACAGATTGCGGTAACTTGACAGCTGTTATATATATATATATATATATATATATATATATATATATATATATATATATATATATATATATGTGTGTGTGTGTGTGTGTGTGTGTGTGTAAATGTCTAGGTGGGTACACATGAGCCATACACTGAAAAATAGAAGAAAGTAGTGTATCATACGTCAGTAGAATTATTGTTAGTTCGACAATGAAGCTGAATCGTCTACACTATTTGATCAGCACGACGAACTGAACTTCAAGCCGATGTGCCTTTAATAACATTTGTCCAGCACCAATAATGTATTCACTTACTTAAAGTCCAGGACAAAAAAAAACAAAAACGCAATAAATAATTCAAACGCTGGTTGAAATCTGGTTCTGAAGTACCACCTGACATATTTGGAAAACGATATCTCTGGTCGTATTGAAAGACATTTTCCAGCTTATGAGCCGAAGTAGGATAAACAGCAAAAACGTCAGAACAGGATCACTTGCAAAACCAAAATAGTGACATTAGAGTCTTTGTTGTTCTCTGTACGGAAATCAATCACAAACAGAGATAATTATACCTTCCTTCAAAAAATGGCTCTGAGCATTCTCGGACTCAACATCTGAAGTCAAAAGTCCCCTAGAACTTTGACTACTTAAACACAAATCCATGCACGTGGCAGCATTCGAACCTGCCACCATAGCGGTCGCGCGGTTCCAGACTGAAGCGCCTAGAACCGTTCGGCCACCCCGGCCGCCTATACCTTTCTAATCAATTTTTTTGTATTTACGGTTTTCTAAAACATCATTTGAATAAACTACAGAACTGCTATCTTGTAAATAAAATATTGATGTGGTTATCGTATACTCGAAATCGATCATGTCAAAATAAAATGATACAAAGATGTCGTTTGGACAGTGGGTTGCTTGGACGGGGCTACTTCAATACATCACATTTCTACATCTACGTCTACATCTACATTTATACTCCACAAGCCACCAAACGGTGTGTGGCGGAGGGCACTTTACGTGCCACTGTCGTTACCTCCCTTTCCTGTTCCAGTCGGGTATGGTACGCGGGAAGAACGACTGCCGGAAAGCCTCCGTGCGCGCTCCAGTCTCTCTAATTTTACATTCGTTATCTCCTCGGGAGGTATAAGTAGGGGGAAGCAATATATTCGATACCTCATCCAGAAACGCACCCGCTCGAAACCTGGACAGCAAGCTACACCGCTATGCAGAGCGCCTCTCTTGCAGAGTCTGCCACTTTAGTTTGCTAAACATCTCAGTAACGCTATCACGCTTACCAAATAACCTTGTGACGAAACGCGCCGCTCTTGTTTAGATATTCTCTATCAGACCCGTCAACCCGACCTGCAATGCTCAAGTATAGGTCGGGCGAATGCTTTGTAAGCCACCTGCTTTGTTGATGGACTACATTTTCTAAGCACTCTCCAAATGAATCTCAACCTATCACCCGCCTTACCAACAATTACTTTGTATGATCATTGCACTTCATATAGTTCCGTACGCATACTCCCAGATATTTAACAGAAGTAACTGCTGCCAGTGTTTGTTCCGCTATCATATAATCATACAATAAAGTATCCTTCTTTCTATGTATTCGCAATACATTACATTTGTCTATGTTAAGGGTTAGTTGTTACTCCCTGCACCAAGTGACTATCCGCTGCAGCTCTTCCTGCATGTTGCTGCGATTTTCTAATGGTGCAACGTCTCTGAATACTGCAGCATCATCCGCGAAAAGCCACATGGAACCTCCGACACTATCTACTATGTCAATTATATATATATATATATATATATATATATATATATATATATATATATATATATTGTGAAAAGCAATGGTTCCATAACACTCCCCTGTGGCACGCCAGAGATTACTTTAACGGCTGTAGACGTCTCTCCATTGAAAACAACATGCTGTGATCTGTTTGCTAACAACTCTTCAATCCAGCCACACAGCTGGTCTGATATTCCGTAGGCTCTTACTTTGTTTATCTGGCGACACTGCGGAACTGTATTGAACGCCTTCCGAAAGTCAAGTAAAATGGCATCTACCTGGGAGCCTATATCTAATATTTTCTGGGTCTCGTGAACAAATAAAGCGAGTTGGGTCTCACACGATCGCTGTTTCCGGAATCCATGTTGATTCCTACAGAGTAGATTCTGGGTTTCCAGAAATTACATGATACGCGGGCAAAAAACATGTTCTCAAATTCTACAACAGATCGATGTCAGAGATATAGAACTATAGTTTTGAGCATCTGCTCGAGGACCCTTCTTGAAAACTGGAGCTACCTGTGCTCTTTTCCAATCATTTGGAACCTTCCGTTCCTCTAGATACTTGCGGTAAACGGCTGTTAGAAGGGGGGCAAGTTCTTTCGAGTAGTAGGTGTAGAGTCGAATTTGTATTCTGTCAGGTCCAGTGGACTTTCCTCTGTTAAATGATTACAGTTGCTTTTCTATTCCTTGGACACTTATTTCGATGTTCGCCATTTTTTCGTTCGTGCGAGAATTTAGAGAAGGAACTGCAGTCCGGTCTTCCTCTATGAAACAGCTTTGTAAAAAGGTGTTTAATATTTCAGCCTTACGCGTGTCATCCTCTGTTTCAATACCATTATCATCCTAGAGTGTCTGGATATGCTGTTTCGATCCACTTACTGATTTAATATACGACCAAAACTTCCTAAGATTTTCTCTCAAGTCGGTACATAGAATTTTACTTTCGAATTCACTGAACGCTTCACGCATAGAGCTCCTTACGTTAACTTTAACTTCTGTTTGTGCTATTTCTTATTACAGAGATATGAAGCCTTTTTTTATGGAACCCTATGTTAAATTATTGCGTAACATGATGAGCTTAAAAAGACTGTTTCAAATATGTGTATATCATAATATTTAGGCGAATAGTTTTTGAGACATGCTCCCGCATCGTATGCGTCCTTCAAAGCAGCGTTGTCCTATGAGACTTTTCCTGTTGACCACTGGGGAACTTAACAGGGAAGACGTTGTTTCCCTGCTTCTCGATAACGCCGCAGGGTTGACGCACGAGGTAGCTGGAGAGAAGGGTATAAATGTGCTGCTGGGGTAATGACACATAGGATTTCAGTCACACTTTGCTGAAGCAGACATGTACACCAACGAAGAAAAGCTAGATACGATTCTAGTGTTTGGTGAATGCAGAAGAAATGCTGTTAGAGCAATAAAGCGATATGGAGAGCTGTATCCTGATCTTGAGCGTCCTACGCGCCAGCTTCTTGCACATACTTGCAAGAAACTACTTGAATCTGGATTATGGAACGCCTTACAGAGGACAAGGCAGAAAACTGCAACTGTCGAGGTACATGAAGAGGGCATTCCAGCGTTGGCGCATAACGACCCTACTGTTTCGTCGCGACGTATCGCCTCCAAATGTTCGCTGATATCTCACCAGAAACCCTCGCTGCCGTTCACAAATCATTCGAACGGCGACTACAAATGTACATTGCAGCAGAGGGGAAGCATTTTGAGCACATGCTTCAGAAAAGTTTTGTATCAAGTACGGTATATATTTTGCATCGTTGTGTGTATTTTCTTCGTATTGTGATCAATAGTAAATATTTTCAAATAAAAAACAAATATGTAAGAAATAATTGTGACCAATAAGAGCCTCCTCATTTACATTTGTATATCTGTTACTTAAAATGTATTACCCACTTGTAGTATTTTAATACTGTATGTTGTCTGTTATTTAGGTATCACAGTTGTCCAATAACTGAATTATGTTTGCGCGACATTATCAGTTAATTTTTGTGCAAAATATCGCAGTATGTATTACGATTTCGGGTAAACGGGCGTGTTTCTGTAAGGACGGACTAGCGACTCTACACAACAGGAAAGGTAGCATTGGATAACGCCGCTTCGCAGGACTACCACGATAAAAGAACATATCTGTGTCTCAAAAACTATTCGCCTACATATTACGATATACACATATTTGAAACGGTCTTTTTAGTCCCATCATGTCTCGTATTACGGGTGGGGAGATACAAGGGGTGTTTTGACGTAGCTGCCTCACCCTATATATATATACTTCAAAATTTTTCGCAATCCATTCATTGCTGGGGATGAAAATAAACTTATATGCCTATTTACGACCTGCTGCATTCCTTATTTATCAATAATTTCCATATCTTTGAAAGCCACATGGCTTAATGCTCAGATGCATCCATTCCCAATTATGTCAGGTGATCAGTGGTAACTACATTAAGACTGCTTGGATGTGTGCCCCGGACACAAATGACTTCATGCTACACTCTATCGCTAACATTTCCAGATTCTAAAATCGACACGTCGACGTCTTGAAGATATGGGATAAAAATGGATAAATAAAAATAGGACGATGATAACCGTAGTCATGGAGTCATCCTGGATATGCTAACTCACAAAATGGAAAGAATTTATGACGGGTATCTTTCACAATTATTGTTTTGTAAGTTACGGATTACGATTATACAGTTACAATAAATCTCGTTCTTGTTAGAAGAAATTCAGCTTTGGATTATGCGTTGTACCATTGTTTTCATTTTGTCGTAGAAAAAAGACTTATTGAAATGTGTATATTTTACTTCACTGTTAGGTCGTACTGATTTCACTATCTGAATAAGACGACTACGCAATGCTGAGGATTGAAAAACTAGGATAGATGTCGTTATTCTCATATCTATTAATTGCCAATGCTTCACATGACAAACAATCAAATTTTATCGTTGGATTTCATCAAATTTTGATTCATTTCACTTCTAATACTACATTTATACACGTAGAACAGGTACGAAGAGAGGGGTGGAGAGTACATTCTACGTCAAAATTTTACACAAGTAAACTTATATGGATATATACGACCTGCTGCTAACCTGATTTTATCTTGTCTATGTACATACACTGAAGAGGCAAAGAAACTGGTACACGCGCCAAAACTGCCACACACAGCGCAGCATGGACTCGACTAATGTCTGAAGTTGTGCTGGAGGAAACTGACACCATGAATCCTGCAGGAAATGGAGATTTGTGGTAAGTTCGTATGGGACTACTTAATCTAACGTAAACTGACTTATGCTAACTACAACACACGCACCCATGCCCGGGGGAGGAATCGAACCTTCGCGCGAACCGTGGCAAGACGCCCAAGAACGCGCGCCTACCCAGCTCGGCATGAATCCTGCAGGTCTGTCCATAAATCCGTAAGAATACAAGTGGGTGGAGCTATTTTGTGAACAGCACGTTGCATGGCATCCCAGATATGCTCAATAATGTTCATGTCTGGGGAGTTTGGTGGAGAGCGGAAGTATCTAAACTCAGACAAATGTTCCTGGAGCCACACTGTGGAAATTCAGTATGTGTGGGGTGTTGAACAGTCTCTTGCTGACATGCAGCGTCCATGGATTCATGCGGGTATCTCCGAGTACGTACACGTTCATCCACTTGATACAATGCGAAACGAGACTCGTCTGACCAGGAAACATTTTTCCTCTCATCAACAGTCCAATATCGGTGTTGACGGGTCCAGGCGACACGTAAAGCTTTGTGTCGTGCAGCCATCAAGGATACACGCGTGGGTCTTCGGCTCCGAAAGCTCATATCGATGTTTCAGTGAATCGTTCACTCGCTTTGTTGATGGCTCAGCACTGACATCTGCAGCAATTTGCGGAAAGGTTGCACTTCTGTCAAATTGAACGATCCTCTTCGCTCGTCGTTGGTTCACTTTATGTAGGATCTATTCCCAGCTGCAACGACGTCGTACATTTGATGTTTTACCGGATTCGAGATATTCAGGGTGAAATGGTCGTTCTGGAAAATCCCCACTTCATTGATAGTTCGGAGATGAACACCACGTTCAAACTCACTTAAATCATGATAACCTGCCATTGTAGTAGCAGTAAGCGATCTAACAACTTCGCCAGACACTTGTTATCTCATGTATATCCGTTGGAGATCGCAGCACCGTATTCTGCCAGTTTACATAGCTCTGTATTTGATTGCACGTGCCTATACCTGTTTCTTCTGCTCGATACTTTCTGTTGTACCATGTTGTACATTTTCTTTCGATTTTATTCCCGGGTGGAGCGTGGAATTAATCTCGTACGCCTCTCGGTAATCCCCTGTTAGCTTTATTTTATCTCCAGGATCTATACGGAATCGGGAAGTACTACAGTTACCAATAGTCGTAGTTACCTTTCTGAAATTTGGTTCTGGAATTTTGTTAACAGTTGTTGCGAAATATACATCGTAATTCTTCGGGTATTTGGTTAAAGTCTCTCAACATTTGCTGCACTACATCACAAGTTAATGACACCTGACCGTTTGTGGGTCCTTACTTGCATACCACAAATAGATGTGCAACTGTTACGTAGGCAGCGCCTTTTGTGAAAAAATGCAGTATTTCAGTGTCCTATCAATGAACCGAAATCTGCCATCTGCTGCATCTAATAATATGCGCTAATTCATTAATGTTGTTGTTGTTGTGGTCTTCAGTCCTGAGACTGGTTTGATGCAGCTCTCCATACTACTCTATCCTGTGCAAGCTTCTTCATCTCCCAGTATCTACTGCAACCTACATCCTTCTGAATCTGCTTGGTGTATTCATCTCTTGGTCTCCCTCTACGATTTTTACCCTCCACGCTGCCCTCCAGTACTAAATTGGTGATCCCTTGATGCCTCAGAACATGTCCTACCAACCGATCCCTTCTTCTTGTCAAGTTGTGCCACAAACGTCTCTTCTCCCCAATCCTATTCAATACTTCCTCATTAGTTATGCGATCTACCCAGCTTATCTTCGGCATTCTTCTGTAGCACCACATTTCGAAAGCTTCTATTCTCTTCTTGTCCTAAGTATTTATCGTCCTTGTTTCACTTCCATACATGGCTACACACCACACAAATACTTTCAGAAAAGACTTCCTGACACTTAAATGTATACGATGTTAACAAATTTCTCTTCTTCAGAAACGCCTTCCTTGCCATTGCCAGTCTACATTTTATATCATCTCTACTTCCACCATCATCAGTTATTTTGCTCCCCAAAAAGGAAATCTCCTTTACTACTTTAAGTGTCTCATTTCCTAATCTAATTCCCTCAGCATCACCCGACTTAATTCGACTACATTCCATTATCCTCGTTTTGCTTTTGTTGATGTTCATCTTATATACTCCTCTCAAGACACTGTCCATTCCATTCAACTGCTCTTCCAAGTCCTTTGCTGTCTCTGACAGAATTACAATGTCATCGGCGAACCTCAAAGTTTCATTTCTTCTCCATGGATTTTAATACCTACTCCGAATTTTTCTTTTGTTTCCTTTACTGCTTGCTCAATATACAGATAATTCATTAACGTAAAACGTAAATACTGAGGGAATTATTACACGTAGCAAAGACATGAGTACTCTCCATTTAGAATAATTCTCAGGGGCATGGTAGTCAGAAAGTTTTCCCTTCGCTCACAAATATATTCAGATATCACATGCGAATATACATTGGTTAGGAGTCGACTTAGTACTGAACAAAAATATTTCCAAAAGTCTATAAACATCGACTCAATTTATCCGCGACACTGACAAAATTAAGTGTGAATAAATGCGAATGCTGCATGAGGGTAGCAAAACTTGGCGATCATGGGCAGTCGCTCTTCCGAGGCTAATTCCACTATCCAGCTGACGTTGTTTGAAATCAGCCACTGCCCGATACAATAATTCGGATAGGTTTGCAATTTAATTTTTTCCCCTCAATCTAGTAATTTTCATCCACGATCTAGTCATTTCTGCTCTCGTGTTGCCATCTATTGATTCTGAAAATTATATCTTGGCCTAATTCCCACTATCTTCGTAAATTCTTCTGTTACTGCAAGGTACAATAAAAGTTATCGAAGAAAACAGAAACTGCTCGGCAGTATTTTATTTTTGAATGAGATTTAGGTTCAGGTGTATATCATCAGACTACATTTAGTTTTCGTGAGAGAAAGGAAGGTAGAATATTGGAGTTCATGTTTCCATTTTTTATTTACAGACAGCTTCTGGTTGTTGAGGAGCACGTTGGCGTCGATTGTTGCTATTTATGTACAGTGGAGCAGTCTAAGAAATCGTTAATGTAGTTCTGAATATATAATAATGTGTTATTTTTACTCTATTTCTGAAATAACCTGTTACTGCCACAATTCACACACCTCCCTGTGGCACGTGCAGGCGAATTTTTATGAGGCCTACCCTGTGGAAACGTGCCAGCCAGTCGACTGTGAGGGCCATCGCTGTGACCGTTGTACGCTGGTCGGGCTGGCTTGTTAACCACTCTCGGAGGTTGCTCGCCCGTATATTGTTCTCACTGTCTTCATAAATGGCCGACAGTGTCCGATAAGGGTCCGTATGGCTGACGTGATGTGTATTACCCTCATGATATATAAACCTCTCTAGAGGTCCGTCACATTAATGATACGTCCTTTAGCATTAATAATACGGTCCGTAGCCTACGATATATGAAAGCCCAGTACTCGTATGTGTGACCTACACAGCAATTTACGATCCGTCTCTAGTTACATATTCTGACGCCTTCTCATGTATACACGTGTCACATACATTTATATTTCCTCTCTTTCGCCCTGTCTCTCCGTCTCTCTTCTCTCTCTCTCTCTCTCTCTCTCTCTCTCTCTCTCTTTCTCTCTCTCTCTCTCTCTCTCTCTATCTATCTGTCTATCTATCTCTCCCAAACACACACACACACACACACACATTTCATATTCACTTAAAATATTTAACACATGTATCTCATATCTGTAGCGTCTTCGCCCGCAGTTTCATCTTGTTCGACACATGTTGGTTCAAACTAAAAGTGGACGATTTTTGTGAGCAAAGTTTATTCAAACAATGCTTGAAGGATGTTTTGATTAAATAAGCTGTCGCTGACAAGTTATTCTCAATAAAAGTAACAGACGGGACATCTTTATATAAGTCAATGGACACTACTGCGCACAAACACAGAAAATTTCCAGTCTGTGCCACACTTCATAAGTTTTTATTTTGATGAAGCGTTTCGGGCCGGTTGCCATCACCGGATCTGTCATAAGGCATGAAGTGTTATCACGAGACATATAACTGTTTACACCTATTACAAAAAATATTTTTCGTAAAAGAAAAGGTAGCTGGCGGTGACACAGCCACCGGCTAGAAGGGAAATTAGTCAGCCACCATCTGGTTACGCTCAGAACACCATAACACGGACTCTGTATGAAATATCACATACAAGTACAAACATGAACGAAATGCGAATTCCATTACAAGTGTAGTTTTAATTTTTGTTAATGCGCGAAGTAAACATAAAAATAACAATTCGGTATTGATTTATGCATATCCACCATTGACCCAGTTGGCATGGACCATCTCACTGTCCGGCTCACCTTCCTCTAGACCACACACACTAACCGCACACCTATTCCTCCAATTTTCCCCAAACACATCCAGGACAGTTCATGTACCAACTGCGATGCCTGCCGGGTATCCATTGCTACCTAACAAGGAAGCCATCCGTAGACTTTCAACGCCGGAACTCACCACATGCCGAGTAGCCCATCTATCCACACTGTCCGGCACTTCCTCTTAGTGCTATCCTATTCCTCTACGTATCCTGTCGCCTATACCGCTCCTTCCTACAGACCCGTGACCGAGACAAATTTAGAAGCTCCCGACAGATTGTTTCCATAACGAGATTTTCACCCTGCAGCGGAGTGTGCGCTGAGATGAAACTTCCTGACAGATTAAAACTGTGTGCCGGACTGAAACTCGAACTCGGGACCTTTGCCTTTCGCGGGGAAGTGCTCTACCATCCAAGATACCAAAGCACGACTCACAACCAGTCCTCGCAGCTTCACTTCTGCCAGGCTGTGGCAGAGCCATGTCTCCGCAATATTCTTTCTGCCGGGAGTGATATTTCTGCAAGGTTCGCAGGAGAGCTTCTGTGATGTTTGGAAGGTAGGAGACGAGGTACTGGGAGATGTGAAGTTGTGAGGACGGGTCGTGAGTCTTGCTTGGGTATCTTGGATGGTAGAGCACTTGCCCGCGAAAGGCAAAAGGTCTCGAGTTCGAGTCACGGTCTGGCACACAGATTTAATCTTCCAAGAAGTTTCAAGTAGAATGCTGTTTTAGAGGTGCTGAAAGCAAAGAAATGCCGAACTTGGGGCCAAACTTGCAGGTTCAACGTTACACTGCCCGTAAATTCTTCCAGGCCCTAGAAGGGATTTCACCACCTCACTGGCAACAGTCTTGCTCCCTCCTACCGCCTCCTGCCGACAACCTAACCAAAGCACTTTGAATTCTACCTCTCAGACAACTTGAACATTCCGACGACCCCAACTTCGATTAATTCTTATTCCAGACAGTCCATGAGACAATCAATACTTCATTCACATCCCTCGCTCCTACCTTCCACTACCTCGACAGCGTCTCACAAACAGAACTCAATACTCCAGTAATATCACAAGACATTCAACAAATAGTCCATAGCTAACACAACTCTTTTCCCGGTCACGATTGCATAACGTACAGACACCTGAAAGAATACTTCCTCTGTTTCCTATAAACCTTAACCATCCTTTGTACGAGGGTAAGTCAATTATTACCCGCAAAGTTGTTATAAAATTTTATTGTAATCAAATAGGAAACTTCCAAGGACATCCCTTTTCGACATAGTCTCCTTTCGTTTCAACGCAGTTGTACAAGCTTCCTGATGCCCTCATAAAAGAAGGTTCTCGGTTGAGCTGCGAGCCAGGAATGAACTTCCTGTTTCACTGCTTCGTCCGAGGCAAATCGAAGGCCCCTTAATGCCTGTTTGAGTGAACCAAACAAGTGATAGAAAGGGCAAGATAGGGACTATATATAGGATGATCCAGTACTTAACATTTGAGTCTCTGGAACGTTTCAGCTGTGTGGGCAGCATTATGCAGATGGGCGTTGTCGTGCAACAACACAACACCTTTTGACAGCAATCCTCAGTGTGTGCTTAGAATTGCAGACTTTAGCCTGTGCAGAAAGCATCTCACTGTAACGTACATTGTTGTGCCCCTTTCCCCAATATGTTCCAGTATTGGAGCTTGTGCGTCCCAAAAAACCGTAAGCATCAGTTATCCTGCGGACGGTTGGGTCTTGAACTTTTTCTTGCATGGCGAGTTTGGATGTTCCATTCCATAGTCTGCTGTTTACTCTCCAGCTCGTAAAGATGGATTCATGTTTCCTCATCAGTAATGGGCCTGTCTAAGAAGTTGACCCCTGCGTTACAAAAGCGATCCAAATGTTTTTGCAGATGTCCAAGTGCGTTTGCTTATGCGACTGTGTGAGTTATTTTGAGACCCATCTTATACAAACTTTAAGAAACGCAGGTCTGTCATGGATGATTTCGTAGGCAGAACCGTGACTAATTTGCAGACGATGTGCCACTTCGTCGGAAGTTAATCGTCTGTCTCAGAGAATCATTTTACGTGAGCGCTCAATGGTTTCTTCATTTGTGGCGGTAAACGGTCGTCCGGCTCCTTCATCGTGCGTAAAACTTGTGCGACCATTTCGGAATTTTTCAATCTATTCACAGACACTCCGTTGTGGCAAAACGCTGTTCCCGTTCTGTACCGAAAGTCTTCGATGAATTTTGGCCACTGATACGCCTTCCCAGCACAGAAAACGGATCACTGAACGTTGCTTTTGTTTCGTGGAAATAGATAGCGGAGCAGTCATGACTAACAGCACGGCAGCGATAACGAAAGTAACCTAGCAGCTTGATAATTGCAAAGATATAAAAACAAATAAACAAAGCATGCGCCATCAACGTAAAACGACAGTACTACCGAAATAAACAAACAAAAGAACTAAACTGCGGATAATAATTGACTTACCCACGTAGTATAACAGTGCACAAGGGTTTCTGTCCTGAGCCGCAAGAAACCTTTCGGAACCTCTTCCTCAAACCTAATAAACTTGCCACTGATTCCTCCTCCTACCCTCCCCTACCCACGTCAAGGCTCGACTTCTCTCGACTCCACCCACTTTCTGATTCATAAACCTGCTTTGACTAGATACGTTAATGGTCTAAGAACTTATAGCATTGTACTCGACAATGACATAAGAAAGGCCGAAACTAGATAGTACAGAGGCTAAATACAGTAATATACAGTCAATGACTTTTTTTTTTTGCTTTTGCAATGGGTGCAGATAGTTGAATATGCAAAGAAAAAATTTTTTGTCTTATTATAGATTCAATGATGACAGGTACTAAAATAAGAAGAGTTGTCAAGACCTAAAAAATTTGTGTGTTTGATTCTCCATTATTTTTTACCATGCGACTCCAGAGACTAGGATAAGCGCAACTGTTCTACTCTGGCCTGTGGCATGAGGTTTGAACCCGGAATACGGTGAAAAAATTTGTGGCTCATAGAAGTTCTGGCGACGTGATGACAGAAATAAAAGAACAATTGCGTTTCGTTCGTTCCAGCAGCTCACCTATATGTAGTAGAGCTACTTTAAGCAATTTTTTTATATGAATAGCCTCATTTCTGTAACTTCCTGGCAGATTAAAACTGTGTTCCGGATCGAGACTCGAACTCGGGACCTTTGCCTTTCGCGGGCAACTGCTCTACCAGCTGAGCTACCCAAGCACGACTCACAGCCCGTCCTCACAGTTTTACTTCTGCCAGTACCTCGTCCGTCTCCTACCTTCCAAATTTTACAGAAACTCTCCTGAGGAACTTGTAGAACCTTGCAGAAACACCAGTTTTTATGCCAACTAGCTCCGCACATGAAGAGACTGCAGAAACGTATGATAATGATAATATGAAAGAAATTCCTCAGATAGTTGAGGCAGACGAAAATTTAACAGTCGCGGGCGACTGGAAACCGGCAGTAAGAAAAGGGAGAGAAGGAAAAATAATACATGAATTTGGAACTGGGTAAGGGAATGAAAGAGGAATTGGCCTGGTAGACTTTTGCACTCAGCATAATTTAATCGTCGCAACAGTTGGTTTCATGGTCATGAGAGAAGGTTGTATACTTGGAAGAGAACTGCAGACGCTGGATGGTCTCAAATTGATTATATAACTGTCATACAGTGATTTCCTAATCAGGTTCTAAGTTGCAAGATATTTCCAGGGGTAGCTGTGGGATCTGAACTCAGTTCATTGGTTCTGAACTGTAGATTAAAACTGAAGAAACTGCAAAACGGCAGGAATTTAAGGAGAGGGGACATTGATAAACTGAAAGAAATAGAAATTATTGAGAGTTTCATAGGGACCCTCGGGGAATGATTGACAAGAACAGGTAAAGTAATACAATAAAAGAAGAAGAGGAAATAGTGTTGGCAGCAGAGGATCTAGTAGGGAAAGAGACGAGGGCTGGTAGATAGCCGTGGGTAACGAAAAAGACATTGAATTTAGTTGGTGAAGGGAGGGTATATGAAAGTGCAGTAAATGAAGCAAGCGAAAGGGAATACAGACGTTGAAAAAAAGAGATTGACTGGAAGTGCAAAATGGATAAGCAGGGATACCTAGAGCATAAATGTAAGAATTTAGAGTCATAAATCAATAGGGGAAAGATAGATACCACCTACAGAAAAATTAAAGAGACCCTTGGAAAAAGAAGAACTACCTGTATGAGTATGAAGAGCTCCGATGAAAAACCAGTCCTAAGTGTAGAAGGGAAAGCTGAAAGGTGCAAAGATTAAGTTGAGGATCTTTACGAGGGAGGGCAACATTATAGAAATTTAAAGAGACGTAGATGAAGATGAGATAGGAGATAAGATACTGAGTGGAGAATTTGACGGAAAATCGAAAAACTTTAGGTGAAACAAAAAGTATGAGAGAAGAAAAAATATCAGCAGACTTCAAGAAGAATATAGTAATTCCAGTGCCAGAGAAAGCAAATGCAGACATGAGTGAAAATTACATTACAATCAGTGTAATAAGTCACACGAATTCTTTGCAGAAGAATAGAAAAACTGGTAGAAGCCAGCCTCGGGGAAGATCAGTTTGGATTCTAGGAAATGTAGGTGAGCCATGCGGTTCACATGTTGCGGTCAATTCTTATTTTGATATCTTCGGTGTTGTCCTATCTTGCCTCCTTAGCCAATTTTGGTTTCGAAATCGGCGAGGGATCGTGTGTTGAGCGAGTGTTAGGACACCGGCCGTTAGTGGGTTTGTGGCAGCGAGCATTTACAGACTGTACAGAGATCGTAGTCATTGAGTGCCGCACATAGAAGCTTGCTGGCCTTCCGGAACGAGTCGCGCCTGTGTGGCTTTAGTTGGCCGCCTTATGCTCCATGACGGATAGTTCTGTACAACTCGGCAGGGATTACTAACTCAACTGGAAGTGCTCTTCTGCGGTTATAAGCCACAGCTGTATCTCGGGATATTGACTGTTTCCAGGCACGACACCTCGCTGGTTTGTACTGCTGTCCGCGGCCCTCTTTGGCAGTTCTGACTGTTTCAAATCAATTAGCAATTAACCCCGCTTGTTATCTGTTTTGCTACAGGCTTGTCACTTTAGTGATCCGATACTAGCTCAAAACTAATACTAACTCACTTTTGTAAAGTTTGAGTTTCAAGTTGTTATCGGTTATCAAACCGTTGTATGTATCCTGTCTTGTTTAAGGGAATATTTTACAATAATAAATGAAAAGCACCAGTTTTGTAGAACAAAAGCAAACTGGTGCTATTCATTTACTATTATAATGTTATTCTACCAAGAACCGACGGAAGATTCTGTTAATATGGAATTTTTTATATTGTAGGCTATCTTAGTTTTTGTGCCAGCGTACTGTAAGACCTTCAGTACACACACCATCATATTATTTGACTTGTCGCCCTAACGAAGCAGGCGAGTGTCAGCAATATGTCCCGTGGTCTTATCGTGGCGTGTTTATCTTCTGCCGTTAGGTCAGACGATGGAAATGCCACTTGCACGCTTAGAGTAGCAGATTGACAGTGACCAACATTAAACAGAAATTGATTAATTTTCACATACTTTTATTAAAATAATAACAAGAATAAAAATTACTTAACTTGGTTCTGGATGCTATTTAAAGTTGACAATCTGAAGTTCTTTGGTAATGGTACGTTAATCTTATTCTCACATATATCTCTGATACTTGACAAAAGTGTCTATACATTTATCTTCATGGCTATGTACAGGAATATGGTAATCTTATTAGGCGCAGACTGAAACCTGACTATAGACTGGTACAGACTGGGGCAGACAAATGCAGACTGATTAATCGGAGGTCTGTACACTCGTTATAATACCTTGCGCGTTCATGTATCACTGCGCGAGTGTGATCCGCGAGGAGAAAAGGGTCTACGTTAGCAGCAATCTCATTGTCTGCGTTACATATTAATACGCGGATCGGCAGAAGCAGACTTTGGTCCGTCTCTATGAGAGCGCCATCTCGTAGTGCGGAGATGGACGATCCCTGCGCTTGCGATGATGTGCTTAGCGGGGCGCACTCTAGTGGGAAAGTTGTGTACGCGCTGAGTACGCAGAACTATGTGCACAACACTTTTAGTTGAGCTGTGATCAGAAATTTGTTTTAATCACAGAGCCGCACAGTTTTTTTCCCTCATATGCTTTAAGTTGTCTCTACTGTCTAAAGCTGCTACTGCATATTTAGTTTTATTCTCACTAATAGTTCTAAACTAATTCTACGGAAGTTATCTTTTATTTATAAGAATAGAAGATCAAAATAGTTTTATATTTATTTGAGGAGATCCATACATATGCATAGTACATATTTGCAGACTGCTTTTTGCTAGTAAATTCTTGTAGTCTATCATTTATGGATATGCAGGTTATGGTATGTCACTTGGCTATGCATTCACGTGCGTGGTGAACCATCCTTATAGTCGTCTGTGTGTATATGTTAAAGTATTCAACCGTAATTTGGTTTGTGACTGTTCTCGCATGATGTTTGTGTGATGGTTCTAGTTGGGCTATTCGTTGTCCCATGCTGGCAGGTCCTTGTATCTGATGTTGTCGTATCTTCATGGTCTTGCGTCGTTGGCTGGTCTCGGTTTTGAAATCGGCGAGGGAACCAGTGAGTGGCAAGGCTTTGCTGGTGGGCAGCGAACGGGTTTGTGGCAGGCAAAGGGCATACCGAGATGGTAGCGGATGAGTGTCTCACGTGGAAGCTTGCTGCCATTCTGGACTGGGTAGCGCCTGAATGGCGTTAGTTGGCCGTTGCGCGAGGACCGCTAGTTCTGCACGACTCGGCGAATATTGCTATCTCAACCCGGACTGTTTCTCTGCTTTTATTAGCCACAGACGTAAAGCTGTAACTAAGAATACTGACTGAGTGTTTGCAACCACATCATCATCATTTATGACTGATTATGCCTTTCAGCGTTTAGTCCGAGACCAGTCAATGAGGCAAGACCGTAAAGATATGACAACATCAAATACAGACAGCTTTGTAGCCCATCCCTGAATTACCCAATATGTAGATTTTGCAAGCAGTAAAGGAAACAAAAGAAAAACCGGGAGTAGGAACTGAAGTCCAAGAGATGAAATAAAAACTTTGAGGTTTGCCAATGACATTGTAATTCTGTGAGAGACAGCAAAGTCTTGTAAGAGGAGTTGAATGCTATGAACCCTGTCTTGAAAGGAGGATGTAAGATGAATAGCAACAAAAATGAAACGAGGATAATGGAATGTAGTCGAATTAAGTTATGTAATGCTGAGCGAACGACATTAGGAAATGAGAGACTTAAAGTAGTAAATGAGTTTAGTTATTTGGGAAGCAAAACAAATGATGATGGGCGAGTGGAGAGGATATAAAATGTAGACTGGCAATTGAAAAAAGCTTTTCTAAAGAAGAAAAATTTTATACGTTGAATACTGACTTAAGGGTCAGGAAATCGTTTGTGTGAAGTATCTGTATGGGGTGTAGTCATGTATGGAAACAAAATATACATGATAAACAATTTAAAGAGAAACAGAATAGAAGCTTTTGAAATGTAATGTTAGAAGACAGCTGAAGATTAAATGGTTAGATCACATAACTAATGAGGAGACACAGGTTATGCCTCAAATGTCTTTTCTCCCAAATTCTTGAGGAAAAACCTGACTACAAGAAGGAGTCAGATGGTAGCACGTATTCGGAGACATCTAGGGATCACCAGTTTAGTACTGGAGGGAATCAAGGGGTTCAAAATCGTAGAGGGAGACCAAGAGATGAATACAGTAAGAAGATTTAGAAGAATGTAGGCTGCAGTCGTTACTCGGAGACTAGAAGAAGGGACAGGGAAATAGGACATGTGTTAAAGCACCAGGGACTAAATTTCATGCTACGCGAGGTAGCTGTTGAGGGTAAAGCTGTGGAGAAAGACATAC
Organism: Schistocerca gregaria; assembly: GCF_023897955.1. Lineage (NCBI taxonomy): Eukaryota > Metazoa > Arthropoda > Insecta > Orthoptera > Acrididae > Schistocerca > Schistocerca gregaria. The sequence continues at coordinate 1,020,087,030 of NC_064920.1, forward strand.
ATTGTAACAAATCTACAAATAATTGAGGACGTGACGCTCAAGTGCTACTCAGAGTTTGGCGCAAGAGATGAATTTATGGCGGGCCGTGACAAACCAGTCAAAACACTAAAATAAGAAAACAAAACAAATAACTACTACTGCCTTACATAAGTGTGTAAAGTTTCGTAAACACTGTAATCATATTCTACATTTTTATTATAATTGTTGTTGTTTATTAGCTCACTTATTTTACAGGGTACTGATATAATGATAACTTTTGGAAGAACAAGATATTTTTAAATTAACTTTGTTCCCGATAAAAAATACGAACTATTGTGTAGATATGCAGTAAACTGCACTCTGCAGGTGCAAAAAGAGATGTAGTGTTTGTGATCTAAGCTCTTCAGTCTTGGTATGTACACAGTGTGACATATGGAAGTTTGGGTCGGTCAAAGATGGCTTGCACGGATAGACGAAGCTATTGAGGCGAGCGTTCTTGATAGCGGGAAATCCGTGTTTAAGTTCAGGGCTGGATAATTTAGGACTGATGTTAATCGTCTTTAATGTTTGTATATCCACGCATTCAAGTCACTGCTTTCCAGGCTTGTTTGGGACAACACATGTCTCCGACATTACCACAAGGACGATATGTACTGATTTCTGTTTCCACATAGTGTTTACTGCCAATGCGATCTTCACGCACTGTTTGGTTTGCAGCTTCAGGCGTTGCGTACAGTGATGTCCCTCAGGAAGGTTGTTTGCTCGGTTATTTATTAATCGCTCATGTATCAGGTCTGCTACTACTGGATCAGCCTGAAGGGGACTATTAGGCGCTCTTCATACCTTTTCAAATATTCCGTCTATGACAACTGTTACATCCATACATAATGTGTGAGGTAATCTCGATTACATCTCCACACTTTCTGCAGCTATGTTCTACTCTTCGCTCTTTCAGAATGTACTACTTCTTTGGAATGGCATGATCTTGTATCGCAGTCCAAAATTACTCACTTTTTTCACGCAAACCCGCATTCCTCAACCAGTTGCTCAGTGTCTGTTAATCGATATTATCCTGGAAGGGATCATCTGCAAGTTTCACTTGCAATTCCTTCCTAAGCCATCCTATTTCGTTGTCAGTTATTTCCGTCTTCGGCCTTGGAAATGTTTTGGAAGCTTCTCCCAGACTGATTAATGTCAATGTCCACTACTGCTTTAAGGACTGTTGAGCCACTGTAGTAAAAATACCAATTCAGATTCCATCAAAGACTACACGAAAGAACATTGTATTTGCGAACACGGTTATCGTTTGTATTCGAGAGCAAGGTAACAAACAACTAGCGTAAAACGGTACATTCAACAAGGAGGGAAAAATTATATTGAATTTACTACTGAAAATTAATTGTTCTATGGTAACATCACAATTAAAATTTAATGTAACAAGGGCGGAAAAGTGGTGTTTGTTCATTTAAAACTAAACTGCCATTTTCTGTCATATTTTGAGTTATTTTAAGTCTTTCCGGTATTGTTTTTATGTTTTCCTTAACAGTATAAAAATTTTCACAGCCTTATCTTATGGGAGGTTTCCTATTAAAACATTTTCTTAAAGGCTGAATCTGTCTTTCCTAATATCCAGTTTCTCTCATGTTCCCGTAACTTAATTGACACAGCGGCTCCTGTCTGGCCAAAATATACTTTTCCACACCACTTGTGAGTGGTTTTATACACGCCAGTCGTTGTCAAGAATTTCATTTCGTCTTCCAGAATAATAATTTGACTGTCACACACAGGTCTGCAGTTGCGAGACTATTTGCAAACTATCTGTTAACAAGTGGAAAATTATACCGCTACAGACTGATTTCTGTCACCCATCTACAGAAATGGTGTAATTTTATACTGGAGGCAAAAAGTTTGATACTCTGTATTACGTTTTTAACCTAATATGGTTCGATGCACCCTTGAATGAAAAGGTGGCTGCTTATGTTTTTAGGATGCTGCAGCGTTCAGGCATTATGAAGTTAGTAGCTGTTGTTTTCCTGGAAATGCTAATGTCTCTAAGGCCTAAGGAATATATGGCAAAGCCTTCCAGGTACAATATTAACGGCATTTTACGATTCTGTGAGTTCAATAGTAGGAGTATATCGAACTTTGTAGTGCTAGCAGTCCACAGTACTTCAACCATGTAAATGATCCAGTTTTAACTCTTGTAGCTCTGTGCGCCTTTCACTAAAAAATCTTACTCGAAATATCACATCGAATCTTCAGACTGTGTAGGATAAAGGGGGTAATGAAAAGGTCACCATGCTGTGCAAAAAGTGTTCCCCATTTGAAATTATTTCTGTTTTACACACGATTGACTGGAAAATATTATTTGATGTATTCTAAACGACTTACATGGCTTATTGCAAAAGATCTTATAATTTGTTTACTAGCCAAATGTGGAAATATTTACAAAGAAGCTAGTGAAGTCAAACGATTTCATTTCTAACTGGGTGGTACCTGTATAAATTTACTTTCCTCAACAAGTACCACGGAATTTCTTCCAACAAATTTAGTTTCACATTTTATTTTTGATGAGGTAGTCAAGTTCACTCTCTAATAACTAAAAAGAAGCAGCGAATTATGTCACGAATGGGCATATTATAGTGCTTTCTGTATCTAATGTATGGTAAAGATATAATCTAGGATCCATAAAATGCATATAAAAACATATGATTAGTGGTTTCAGGTGCCACACCTTTACATATCTCGTAGAAATGCAAGCTTGACAACTGGAACCTGTAATCGGAGATTTTTGTAGATGTTAAAATTCAGAAGTCCAGGAATTTCTCAACTTTGCTAAGAAACGCTTTTTTTTAAAAAAAGAAAAGTTTAAACTGTTTGAAATGTCGGAGTTCTTATCAGTTACATAGTGCTATAATGTTACATGTTACCTACTGTTAAGAAAATCAGGAAGAAAGAACCTTCAACATTGCAGCGCGTCAGCAATCGTTTGTTAATATATTAATGGACTGAGATCCGCCTCGACTGCGAAAAAACACTAGGTGTTTTTGCGCAGTCGAGGCGGATCTCAGTCCATTAATAAATCAGGAAGAAGACACTATTGGAAATGCTGTAAGTAAATAAATAAATGACATACGTTGCTAGCTTAATTTTAAAAGACTCAGTAGTGCAATAGGATCCAAAGATAATTTCGATTTTATTTTTGATCTTTTGTTAAATGCAAACGATTTCCACTTAAAACATTATTTGCCTTTTTATGTATATCTCGTATCGGTAAACCTGTGAACGTCGCACGTCAGTTTACCTGGAGTTTTCAATTTACCTTGTCTGTGAACAAATGCCTAAGAAGTCAAATCCAGTACATGATCAAATAATATATTGTGGAACATCAGGAAAATTTTTGTTATTTAGTATTATAACAGTATTTTGTGGAACAGGAATATTTTCAACATTATTACGTTGATAAAAAAAATCATTTTTAGTGCTATTCCTTCCTGCGTAATAACCAAGTCATTACGCACACTACACTGAATTATAGTTTTACACAAAATTTATGTCCTTCCAAACATATTAACTGCTTATAGAATGAATTACGAATCTGAAATCAAGGTTATGTTTTTAACTACAGATTCTGTTAATATGGAATTTTTTATATTGTAGGCTATCTTAGTTTTTGTGCCAGCGTACTGTAAGACCTTCAGTACACACACCATCATATTATTTGACTTGTCGTCCTAACGAAGCAGGCGAGTGTCAGCAATATGTCCCGTGGTCTTATCGTGGCGTGTTTATCTTCTGCCGTTAGGTCAGACGATGGAAATGCCACTTGCACGCTTAGAGTAGCAGATTGACAGTGACCAACATTAAACAGAAAATGATTAATTTTCACATACATTTATTAAAATAATAACAAGAATAAAAATTACTTAACTTGGTTCTGGATGCTATTTAAAGTTGACAATCTGAAGTTCTTTGGTAAAGGTACGTTAATCTTATTCTCACATATATCTCTGATACTTGACAAAAGTGTCTATACATTTATCTTCATGGCTATGTACAGGAATATGGTAATCTTATTAGGCGCAGACTGAAACCTGACTATAGACTGGTACAGACTGGGGCAGACAAATGCAGACTGATTAATCGGAGGTCTGTACACTCGTTATAATACCTTGCGCGTTCATGTATCACTGCGCGAGTGTGATCCGCGAGGAGAAAAGGGTCTACGTTAGCAGCAATCTCATTGTCTGCGTTACATATTAATACGCGGATCGGCAGAAGCAGACTTTGGTCCGTCTCTATGAGAGCGCCATCTCGTAGTGCGGAGATGGACGATCCCTGCGCTTGCGATGATGTGCTTAGCGGGGCGCACTCTAGTGGGAAAGTTGTGTACGCGCTGAGTACGCAGAACTATGTGCACAACACTTTTAGTTGAGCTGTGATCAGAAATTTGTTTTAATCACAGAGCCGCACAGTTTTTTTCCCTCATATGCTTTAAGTTGTCTCTACTGTCTAAAGCTGCTACTGCATATTTAGTTTTATTCTCACTAATAGTTCTAAACTAATTCTACGGAAGTTATCTTTTATTTATAAGAATAGAAGATCAAAATAGTTTTATATTTATTTGAGGAGATCCATACATATGCATAGTACATATTTGCAGACTGCTTTTTGCTAGTAAATTCTTGTAGTCTATCATTTATGGATATGCAGGTTATGGTATGTCACTTGGCTATGCATTCACGTGCGTGGTGAACCATCCTTATAGTCGTCTGTGTGTATATGTTAAAGTATTCAACCGTAATTTGGTTTGTGACTGTTCTCGCATGATGTTTGTGTGATGGTTCTAGTTGGGCTATTCGTTGTCCCATGCTGGCAGGTCCTTGTATCTGATGTTGTCGTATCTTCATGGTCTTGCGTCGTTGGCTGGTCTCGGTTTTGAAATCGGCGAGGGAACCAGTGAGTGGCAAGGCTTTGCTGGTGGGCAGCGAACGGGTTTGTGGCAGGCAAAGGGCATACCGAGATGGTAGCGGATGAGTGTCTCACGTGGAAGCTTGCTGCCCTTCTGGACTGGGTAGCGCCTGAATGGCGTTAGTTGGCCGTTGCGCGAGGACCGCTAGTTCTGCACGACTCGGCGAAGATTGCTATCTCAACCCGGACTGTTTCTCTGCTTTTATTAGCCACAGACGTAAAGCTGTAACTAAGAATACTGACTGAGTGTTTGCAACCACATCATCATCATTTATGACTGATTATGCCTTTCAGCGTTTAGTCCGAGACCAGTCAATGAGGCAAGACCGTAAAGATATGACAACATCAAATACAGACAGCTTTGTAGCCCATCCCTGAATTACCCAATATGTAGATTTTGCAAGCAGTAAAGGAAACAAAAGAAAAACCGGGAGTAGGAACTGAAGTCCAAGAGATGAAATAAAAACTTTGAGGTTTGCCAATGACATTGTAATTCTGTGAGAGACAGCAAAGTCTTGTAAGAGGAGTTGAATGCTATGAACCCTGTCTTGAAAGGAGGATGTAAGATGAATAGCAACAAAAATGAAACGAGGATAATGGAATGTAGTCGAATTAAGTTATGTAATGCTGAGCGAACGACATTAGGAAATGAGAGACTTAAAGTAGTAAATGAGTTTAGTTATTTGGGAAGCAAAACAAATGATGATGGGCGAGTGGAGAGGATATAAAATGTAGACTGGCAATTGAAAAAAGCTTTTCTAAAGAAGAAAAATTTTATACGTTGAATACTGACTTAAGGGTCAGGAAATCGTTTGTGTGAAGTATCTGTATGGGGTGTAGTCATGTATGGAAACAAAATATACATGATAAACAATTTAAAGAGAAACAGAATAGAAGCTTTTGAAATGTAATGTTAGAAGACAGCTGAAGATTAAATGGTTAGATCACATAACTAATGAGGAGACACAGGTTATGCCTCAAATGTCTTTTCTCCCAAATTCTTGAGGAAAAACCTGACTACAAGAAGGAGTCAGATGGTAGCACGTATTCGGAGACATCTAGGGATCACCAGTTTAGTACTGGAGGGAATCAAGGGGTTCAAAATCGTAGAGGGAGACCAAGAGATGAATACAGTAAGAAGATTTAGAAGAATGTAGGCTGCAGTCGTTACTCGGAGACTAGAAGAAGGGACAGGGAAATAGGACATGTGTTAAAGCACCAGGGACTAAATTTCATGCTACGCGAGGTAGCTGTTGAGGGTAAAGCTGTGGAGAAAGACATACATTGTAACAAATCTACAAATAATTGAGGACGTGACGCTCAAGTGCTACTCAGAGTTTGGCGCAAGAGATGAATTTATGGCGGGCCGTGACAAACCAGTCAAAACACTAAAATAAGAAAACAAAACAAATAACTACTACTGCCTTACATAAGTGTGTAAAGTTTCGTAAACACTGTAATCATATTCTACATTTTTATTATAATTGTTGTTGTTTATTAGCTCACTTATTTTACAGGGTACTGATATAATGATAACTTTTGGAAGAACAAGATATTTTTAAATTAACTTTGTTCCCGATAAAAAATACGAACTATTGTGTAGATATGCAGTAAACTGCACTCTGCAGGTGCAAAAAGAGATGTAGTGTTTGTGATCTAAGCTCTTCAGTCTTGGTATGTACACAGTGTGACATATGGAAGTTTGGGTCGGTCAAAGATGGCTTGCACGGATAGACGAAGCTATTGAGGCGAGCGTTCTTGATAGCGGGAAATCCGTGTTTAAGTTCAGGGCTGGATAATTTAGGACTGATGTTAATCGTCTTTAATGTTTGTATATCCACGCATTCAAGTCACTGCTTTCCAGGCTTGTTTGGGACAACACATGTCTCCGACATTACCACAAGGACGATATGTACTGATTTCTGTTTCCACATAGTGTTTACTGCCAATGCGATCTTCACGCACTGTTTGGTTTGCAGCTTCAGGCGTTGCGTACAGTGATGTCCCTCAGGAAGGTTGTTTGCTCGGTTATTTATTAATCGCTCATGTATCAGGTCTGCTACTACTGGATCAGCCTGAAGGGGACTATTAGGCGCTCTTCATACCTTTTCAAATATTCCGTCTATGACAACTGTTACATCCATACATAATGTGTGAGGTAATCTCGATTACATCTCCACACTTTCTGCAGCTATGTTCTACTCTTCGCTCTTTCAGAATGTACTACTTCTTTGGAATGGCATGATCTTGTATCGCAGTCCAAAATTACTCACTTTTTTCACGCAAACCCGCATTCCTCAACCAGTTGCTCAGTGTCTGTTAATCGATATTATCCTGGAAGGGATCATCTGCAAGTTTCACTTGCAATTCCTTCCTAAGCCATCCTATTTCGTTGTCAGTTATTTCCGTCTTCGGCCTTGGAAATGTTTTGGAAGCTTCTCCCAGACTGATTAATGTCAATGTCCACTACTGCTTTAAGGACTGTTGAGCCACTGTAGTAAAAATACCGATTCAGATTCCATCAAAGACTACACGAAAGAACATTGTATTTGCGAACACGGTTATCGTTTGTATTCGAGAGCAAGGTAACAAACAACTAGCGTAAAACGGTACATTCAACAAGGAGGGAAAAATTATATTGAATTTACTACTGAAAATTAATTGTTCTATGGTAACATCACAATTAAAATTTAATGTAACAAGGGCGGAAAAGTGGTGTTTGTTCATTTAAAACTAAACTGCCATTTTCTGTCATATTTTGAGTTATTTTAAGTCTTTCCGGTATTGTTTTTATGTTTTCCTTAACAGTATAAAAATTTTCACAACCTTATCGTATGGGAGGTTTCCTATTAAAACATTTTCTTAAAGGCTGAATCTGTCTTTCCTAATATCCAGTTTCTCTCATGTTCCCGTAACTTAATTGACACAGCGGCTCCTGTCTGGCCAAAATATACTTTTCCACACCACTTGTGAGTGGTTTTATACACGCCAGTCGTTGTCAAGAATTTCATTTCGTCTTCCAGAATAATAATTTGACTGTCACACACAGGTCTGCAGTTGCGAGACTATTTGCAAACTGTCTGTTAACAAGTGGAAAATTATACCGCTACAGACTGATTTCTGTCACCCATCTACAGAAATGGTGTAATTTTATACTGGAGGCAAAAAGTTTGATACTCTGTATTACGTTTTTAACCTAATATGGTTCGATGCACCCTTGAATGAAAAGGTGGCTGCTTATGTTTTTAGGATGCTGCAGCGTTCAGGCATTATGAAGTTAGTAGCTGTTGTTTTCCTGGAAATGCTAATGTCTCTAAGGCCTAAGGAATATATGGCAAAGCCTTCCAGGTACAATATTAACGGCATTTTACGATTCTGTGAGTTCAATAGTAGGAGTATATCGAACTTTGTAGTGCTAGCAGTCCACAGTACTTCAACCATGTAAATGATCCAGTTTTAACTCTTGTAGCTCTGTGCGCCTTTCACTAAAAAATCTTACTCGAAATATCACATCGAATCTTCAGATTGTGTAGGATAAAGGGGGTAATGAAAAGGTCACCATGCTGTGCAAAAAGTGTTCCCCATTTGAAATTATTTCTGTTTTACACACGATTGACTGGAAAATATTATTTGATGTATTCTAAACGACTTACATGGCTTATTGCAAAAGATCTTATAATTTGTTTATTAGCCAAATGTGGAAATATTTACAAAGAAGCTAGTGAAGTCAAACGATTTCATTTCTAACTGGGTGGTACCTGTATAAATTTACTTTCCTCAACAAGTACCACGGAATTTCTTCCATCAAATTTAGTTTCACATTTTATTTTTGATAAGGTAGTCAAGTTCACTCTCTAATAACTAAAAAGAAGCAGCGAATTATGTCACGAATGGGCATATTATAGTGCTTTCTGTATCTAATGTATGGTAAAGATATAATCTAGGATCCATAAAATGCATATAAAAACATATGATTAGTGGTTTCAGGTGCCACACCTTTACATATCTCGTAGAAATGCAAGCTTGACAACTGGAACCTGTAATCGGAGATTTTTGTAGATGTTAAAATTCAGAAGTCCAGGAATTTCTCAACTTTGCTAAGAAACGCTTTTTTTTAAAAAAAGAAAAGTTTAAACTGTTTGAAATGTCGGAGTTCTTATCAGTTACATAGTGCTATAATGTTACATGTTACCTACTGTTAAGAAAATCAGGAAGAAAGAACCTTCAACATTGCAGCGCGTCAGCAATCGTTTGTTAATATATTAATGGACTGAGATCCGCCTCGACTGCGAAAAAACACTAGGTGTTTTTGCGCAGTCGAGGCGGATCTCAGTCCATTAATAAATCAGGAAGAAGACACTATTGGAAATGCTGTAAGTAAATAAATAAATGACATACGTTGCTAGCTTAATTTTAAAAGACTCAGTAGTGCAATAGGATCCAAAGATAATTTCGATTTTATTTTTGATCTTTTGTTAAATGCAAACGATTTCCACTTAAAACATTATTTGCCTTTTTATGTATATCTCGTATCGGTAAACCTGTGTACGTCGCACGTCAGTTTACCTGGAGTTTTCAATTTACCTTGTCTGTGAACAAATGCCTAAGAAGTCAAATCCAGTTCATGATCAAATAATATATTGTGGAACATCAGGAAAATTTTTGTTATTTAGTATTATAACAGTATTTTGTGGAACAGGAATATTTTCAACATTATTACGTTGATAAAAAAATCATTTTTAGTGCTATTCCTTCCTGCGTAATAACCAAGTCATTACGCACACTACACTGAATTATAGTTTTACACAAAATTTATGTCCTTCCAAACATATTAACTGCTTATAGAATGAATTACGAATCTGAAATCAAGGTTATGTTTTTAACTACAGGTGCTGTTGTCGTAGTAAGAAAAAGTGTATTACAATGAATGAAATTAAGAAGTAAGTTCTATTAGAATTTTACAGCCGATATCAGTGTGCAGCTCTACGGGGTGTCAGTTACGGATTATGGAAATGAATGTTTTTCCTGTCATTCCGTCCTTAAATAATTTTACGTATATTTGAAACCTAATTATTTTAATTAATTGTACCATCTTCAGATGCAAACATTAACTTGGACAGAAGAATATATAGTACTGGGACCATCTACAGTGTATCGTGCAATGCAGCTACTAAATAATGTGCGAAGGTCATTCCCATGTGTCAGCCTAAGTTACTCATTAATTATGTTCGCAATACATGGTGGCTAAGGGAAGAACACAGCCACAAAAATACACAGCAGCCTTAGATCACATACACAAATTCGTTACGATATTGTACAACACAACTCGAATACGAGCATAAGATACACAGACAAATCCTAGGGGAGTAGTTTACGTATAATATTACTACGGTACTTAAGCGCTACTATGAAGAGAAACAGTAATTGTTGTTGCGCCAACAGCATGTTGTCTCCGACACTAGTATTTTCTTCAAAAACGTCTTCAGCAATAACCTAATGTTAGATATTTCTGTGGCATCTTACCTCCTTCTCACATGACTGGTCTCCAGATATTGGATGTTCAGTTCCATATGAAGGAACCTGAAAAAAATAACAATATTTTTAAAACTTCATCATGGAACCTAAGTTAGAAATATCCATTATGGATATTTTAGAACGAGTGACTGTTAACTGGACGTAAGTAAGATACATAAAAGTTCAACCAGTCAGTTTTTGAATAAATATGTTGTATTCCATAAACCGGTTTTCGGACCGTTTAGGTTCATCTTCATATTGTTTCCGGAGGTTACATATTTATTTCTAGCATAATTATGGGAGCTGACTCTGTGACAAGAAGATGGAACACGCGTTAATGGAACGCCATGACTATTGTTTATCTGTCTATACGGATATAAATTTAGTTTTTTACTTACTTTTTCAATATGGGCACCTTTTTTCCATTAGTGTCCTTTTCTCTGCATCGATTTTGATGGCCATTTGGTATATCACTTCGAAGAATGTGAATTTCAAAGAAGGGGAGATCGTTTTGTACTATCGTAATATTTTACTTGTAACCGAGAAACCAAATACCATTTTTCAATGATTTAGCTTTAAAAATACTACATTAGTTCATTAATAGTGATTTATTTCCAGAAAGAAGATCCTTCACTGTTTTATCCCTACTGGGTCTATATTCCATGAAGTGATTAAACATGTGTTTCTTCGTTTATGACCCAGAAACCAAACACCAATTTCAGGTGTAGCTTCAAAAGTGCCTTAATAGAGATACATTTTTTTAAAAACAGTTCATCCCCTATTTCACTTCCTTAGGAGTGTAATATTGAAAAGTCCATTCTTAAACGGCGACTACACTATAAGGTCAATACCCTCTCCAGATTTCAAGTTTGTGCTCTTAGTGGTTTGGGCTCGGAGATGATGAAGCAGTGAGTCAATCTGTTGGGACACTGACTTTGATATATAGAGACTGTTATTATAATGGCCAACGGTCTTCTCTAGTTGGTAACATCGGCACCGCCCAATTACAGAAGTTAAACACCGTCGCGTCTGGTTTTTACTTGGCTGTGTGATCGTCTGATGAGAACCGGCTGCTGTTGGCTGAGAGACAGGTAAGTCCTCCAAATGGCACCCAGTTAAAAAATTGGCAGCAGACCGCTTGTATAAGATATTTCTTTTATAATGATTGTAGGTAAGTAAATAACCATGTATGGTTCAGGACTTGTTGCAAATATTCTCAGGTGGCATGATATCAGTGAGTGGCCTGTCAATTTAAACTGATGTTGTCACTAGTCGATTCACGGTCCATCATGGGATATCTCTCTCGTATCACATACAAATTGTTGCTGTCATTTTTCAGTTGCATACGCAGAAATGTTTAACATGTCTATCAATTTTCAGGTATTTTTATAGAAAATTTCGTAAAGTATAACTACTTATTCACGTCCTTTGTTCAAATGTAGCAAAGAATTTACACATTTCCACAGTGTTTGACTTTTTTTGTATTTCTGTGCTGCTTTTCCAGTGGAAATAGAAATAATTTGTAAATTACGGATTTAATAAGTTTTGTTATTGTACTAAAAAGTAACACAAATTACCTATTGTTATTATTTCCACTCATTTAAATAGGCAGCAGATTTTATTGAAAGTATAACTAGGAAATAGGTTCAGTTCTTTCTTATATTAAGGTCTTAGTAAGTATCTTAAACTGTAATGAATTGTTCCTTCTTTTAATATTTAGTTTCAGAAATCTAGATCTAGATAGAAATTATTTCCACATTCATTAGATTATATCTTTCAAAAATGACTAACAATATTTATTTGCGTGAACAATCTTTCGTGGATTAAGCACATCTGAAGGTGGTTCTGTTTCCCAAAATCGGCAACGAGAATAATTTTTCTACATCTAAGCGACCGTTGACGCAATAAACTTTTATAACTTAGTTTAGTTCCTTAAACGAAAAATGATTCTTTATCTCAGTACTGAATGGAAAAATGACCATGCGCGCAGCAAATGTCTTTGAGTTAACGTGCTTCAGTAACAATCGAGAGTGGGCTTCTCAATGAAATTTATGACACATTCTTAGTACCAAAGAATAGTATCCACATCCGAAATGTTACAGAGAGTGGATAGGCAGCGAAATGTGCAGTCTTAGTGCTGCGATACTATCAAATAGTAAAAATAAAAGTATTACTTATTCTAAATGGAAACTGGTTCCTGAGTAATATTGACTAAATTCAGGAAGAAATATGGAAGGAAGGCAGAAATCTGTTGATCTCACAAGATATAGTTTTGCCAAGTCCATGACTGAAATATAAAAATCAGAACATTTAATGGTAGAATTACAAGTTTGGACTTTCCATTGTGTAACAGCGTCTAGGTGTCAGAGAAATATCACTCAGACTAGTGGAAGAAAAAAAACACGACTTAAACTGAGTGTTGGTAAACGGTATTTTGTGCGCTAATTCCAGAGGCGGGGAGGAGATGAAAAGATAGCAGATACTGCGGCTTGGCTCGCCCGTGGCGACGTTTCGCACGCCCGGCGCTCCATTATCTTCAGCAGGCCCCCACCCGCTGTGTGTAATCCGAGACGTTAGCCGCGGGCGAAGAACCGCGCCCCAACTTGCCAGGGTCAGGCTCGCCATAAACTGTCGGATCCGCCTCCGTTTGCTGCGGACTTTCGGGAGCCGAGGCTTCCGACGAAGTTTTCGCGGAGGCTCAAAGATAAACAGAACGCTGCGAGCGAAGGAAAGGTCTCGGTGCGTGAGGTCGTCCTGCCGACGCGACCAGCTCTAAGCCGATATCGCCTCATGGCAGGTTCTGTTAAAGGGCGAAGAGCGGTGACATTTCAAGACAAGGCAAACAGTGGTGTTGAGTCGCTGACAAAAGCTCGTAACATTTTGAAATAAGTTTACTTTTCGTCCCATCACCTTATGATTAGACCGAAACCACAACATCACTTACAATGAACACCGATGAAAAAATGAAAGTTTTCATTGCTCTTAGTTGTGTGATTTCCTAGGTGTTACAAGAATAAGGGATTTATTTTGCTCACGCGGCGTAAGGAAAGAAATAGAAGAAGTATTGTTTGTCATCAGCTTATGACCGATTTCCTACGGTCCGGCATGACTTTCCCTTCTCTGTAACCTACTCCTCTCAGTGTAGCACACTGAACGTCCTCAATTGTATCCAGGCGAATTTCCTAAAACTTGCACTGAATATATTGTGGAAATGGAGACTGCTATTGATGTGCGGTTTTCACAGAGTGTAATCGTATTCAGGGGTTCGTTTTGTTTGCAACAAACAGATTGTAATACTACTTAGAAAGTGTATTTTTTGCGCAGACTTGCATTTTTAATGGAACGACGCCTACTGACTTTAACAGACTAACAGTAGTGTAAATTAGAATGTCGGTGGTGGTTGTTGCGCGGTTCTAGTAAGAGTTGTTTACTAGAAATAGTATCTTGATCAGTTTCCACAGCGACATTTGTTCGTGTCTTTCCATCCGAGCAGTTGCTACAGTTGCTAGGTAAGACGTTGTTATGTTTGGCAACAGTGTTGTATGTGTTCCTTGATTACACCGTGACTTGAAAATCAGTTAGTATGTGACAGCCCAAGCAAGGAGTCGTGAATGCACGACGGAATTTATCAACGCAGAAAGGGCCAATACGCTCGTGGTGTATGGAGAATGTAAAAAGAATGCAGTTCGATCTTGAAACATATATGCGGCAACACGTCCCAAGAGACGTGAATCATCTCAGCAATTATTTATCAACCTCTTCATCCAGATATGTGAAAGTGGTAGTGTAACACCTACACAGGGTAACAAAGGGAAACAAGCCGACAAATCGTAAATACTGACAGCATCTTCTGCTATTCTTAATGGTTGTTTCTACTGATATGACAAGCCCTTCGTTCTAGGGGCCTTAATTTTTTCATATGGACGCACGGATCGTTGCCTATTAAAGTCGTCTGGAGACAGCTTTTATTGGGTGAACTGCTAATGTAAAGTTTCTTTGTCCAGGAGAAGACGGCATCAAATCCGTCGAAACCGTGGTCAACATTATTTGAAAACCACCGTTTATTCAGCATAAAAGACTATTTTTGACTGATTTACGAAAAAGCAAGATCCATCTTTCACTATAACCACTCCGATGAATGATGACTTCGAGATGAGCTAACTCAGCCGACAAACTCTCAATGTCGGAGACTACATGCGCCCTGTGAACCAAGGTACGAAGTACACCCTCAAGTTGGGCCGGAAGGTGACAACTATGACTCTGCAGGTACACGGCGGTATGAGTAGGCATCCCATAAACGGCATATCCCAAGGTACCATCAGCCTTCCTCCTGACCAACAAATCAAGAAATAGTAGTCAGATATCCGTTTTCACGTACCTCGTGAAACAAACCTTCGTGTGGATTGAATTTAGGTCTTCTAAAAACTCAAATCCTCACTGCCTTTAGGGAAAACAACAAAATATTTCATCTATACACCTGAAAAACACGCAGGTTTCAAAGTCGGTGACTCCAAGTCACATTTTTCGAAGTCTTCTGTAGACAAAATGTCAATAATAGGTACCACTCGCAACTCCATCTGTCTGCTCGTAGCACTGGTCGTTGAATAAAAAGCGAGTAGAAGTTATCTTTGCTTCGTGATAGCGCTAGCGTTAATAGTGAGAGTTGTCTTTCCAGGGTTTCTCTGAAAAATAAGATTTTAAAGTCCCTTACACAGCACTTCCTCGATGCAGTAATGCATTGGAAGTGGCGGGGCGCGTTCCAGTCGAAATATCGGCGGTTGTCGACGACGCCACCCGGCTGTATTTCCGTAAATTATTTTAACTAATTATACGCCGGAAGAAACTCAGGTCTCACAACTTCTGTGAGTTTGGAAAGCAGGAGATGAGGCACTGCCGGAAATAGAGCTGTGAGGGTAAGCTGTGAAACGTGCTTTACTAGCTCAGTTGGTAGAGCAGTTCCCCACGAATGACAAGGTTCTTCGGGCTCGAATCCCGGTCCGGAAAAATGTTATAATCTGCCACGAAGTTTCATACCAGCACGCACACCGCTGCAGGCTAGAAAAATTCAGTTATAAATGGATTTTTTTTTTTTTGGTCATCAGTCTACTGACTGGTTTGATGCGGCCCGCCACGAATTCCTTTCCTGTGCTAACCTCTTCATCTCAGAGCAGCACTTGCAACCTACGTCCTCAATTATTTGCTTGACGTATTCCAATCTCTGTCTTCCTCTACAGTTTTTGCCCTCTACAGCTCCCTCTAGTACCATGGAAGTCATTCCCTCATGTCTTAGAAGATGTCCTATCATCCTGTACCTTCTCCTTAATTAGTGGATATTGGATGATATTTCGGGATTGCAGTCGCTCGTCGTAAACTTCGCTCCACTGGACACTTTCTGGTCATCTTCAGATGAGTCTGCGAAGACTGAGAGTATTGCCACACATGTATAAAGAGTCACGGTGACAGAAGGACCATACCGCCGGCCACAGCGCTCTCCCTGGTATAACTGCAAAGGTCACCTGTCTTCAGCGTAGCTCCTAGCCGCAATTATCGGAATATTCTGTCGTCATCGTCTGGAGCAAATCTCAGAGATGATGGGATTCGATACATTATCCAACTGATAGTCGCTGTCGCGGTTCATTAGGGTTTCACAATGTGTATTCCAATAGGTTATTTTGTAATGCAGTCATAAAAAGATGTTGTTGTGGCCAAAATTAGTGTTTTGTCATAGATCATTCAATGTCCGTTAGAGATACACTTTTCCACAATTGAAGACTTGCTGGACTACAGAAGGCGAGTGCAAGGTCTATGTTCTGTGCACCGTGCTTTCACTGTGTTTCTCGTTTGTCCTGTATAGGCCGTAGCAAACTGCCCAGATATTTTGTGTGTTCCCGCCTTCCGCAATAACAACTTATCCTTCCTTGATCCCAGCAAGTCAGAAATCTTAGTTGTTTTTCAGAAAATCACTTTCACCTGACGACCCCCAGAAATGATTTAGCAAAAATTGTTGCTTTCTTGAACAGACCACAGCAAATGTCCATATCACATACGGGACTCAGCCGATTTTTCAACAAACTGGGGGATCTCCACAAGTACGGATCTTTAATGAGTTTTGATGTAGTATCTCTTTTTACAGAGATACCTGTTGCTGATTCATTGGCACTAACCGGTAAACAGTTTCAGGGGTGCTTTGTTTCACCACGTTCTTTCATCAATCTATTTTACACCTCTGGTGATCGTCGAGGGGACACTGAATAGTGCACGGTACATCCAAACCGTCATCGAACCCATCGTTCTACCATTCCTAGACCGGCAAGGGAACTTGCTCTTCCAACAGGACAATGCACGTCCGCATGTATCCCGTGCCACCCAACGTGCTCTGGAAGGTGTAAGTCAACTACCCTGGCCAGCAAGATCTCCGGATCTGTCCCCCACTGAGCATGTTTGGGACTGGATGAAGCGTTGTCTCACGCGGTCTGCACGTCCAGCACGAACGCTGGTCCAACTGAGGCGCCAGGTGGAAATGGCATGGCAAGCCGTTCCACAGGCCTACATCCAGCATCTCTACGATCGTCTCCATGGGAGAATAGCAGCCTGCATTGCTGCGAAAGGTGGTTATACACTGTACTAGTGCCGACAATGTGCATGCTCTGTTGCTTGTGTCTATGTGCCTGTGGTTCTGTCAGTGTGATCATGTGATGTATCTGACCCCAGGAATGTGTCAATAAAGTTTCCCCTTCCTGGGACAATGAATTCACGGTGTTCTTATTTCAATTTCCAGGAGTGTATGTTTAATCAAGAATGATTTAAACAGACTGACGCAGTCGCTATAGGCAGCCTCTTGCCTCCCTAGGTAGCTAAGTTTTGTATGGAGAAGTTTTAGGAAAGAACGCTTGAATCGACAGTTCTTCAACCAACTGTTGTTTGGAAGTACGTGGATGATACTTTCATAGCGTGACCCCACGGAGAATATAAGTTATTAAATTTTTTATCTAATATTAACTCTGTTCATAGCATTGATTTTAATATGGAATTAGAGAAAGATGGCTGTTTCCCATTCCTGAATGTTTTGATTAGAGAGAAGAGTAGTGGCTCTCTGGGGATTTTGCCTATCCTAAGCCCACACAAACTGATTTACACATACGCTCTTCAAGTTGCTTTCACCCATTCCAAACCATGGGTGTACTTACAACCCTTGTACACAGGATCCGTACAGTGTCGGACGCAAATAGTTAGCCTAAAGAGATTGCAGATTTAATGACAGTTTTCAGAGACAATGGATGCTCTACCCGGCAATTTATAGGGGCATTCTCAGCTAAAACTAAGAACGGGGAAGTTTATGAAGAGGAGAATGCGCCAGCAAAGTCCATAGGTTTTGTTCCTTTAGTTTGTAAATATTTCCTTCAATATAGCAAGAATGTTATCAATTTTCAAGTGCAAGTGGCCCTTGAGGCATGCGCAGCAACACTCGCAGCGCGCTATGTGAGGCAAAGCGGTGAACATTGTTTAAAAGATGACAACCCCCTTTTCATTATTTTTTCCAAATAATTTGCGCGACCAGCGTAAGATGTTCCTAGTGGGTGCTCGGTGTGGGTGTGCGCCGGCACGTTCGCATGTCTGCGTGGTCGCTGCTGACGGAGCTGCAGGGCCACGAACTATCCCTTATGATTCTGGAAGACCGCTGTAGCTTGGTTAACCGTGTTAGAGGCACGCGGAAGGGGCCACAGCGCTTCGTGGTACCGCAGATGATATTGAGCGCCCAGCCCCGCGCCACGGCGTTCCTAATTAGTGTTGCTGGAGCTGTCGGCCAATCTAATTACGGTCGCTGATCCATCACGGCGATACTTTCTACTGAAATATGCCGGCGCGGGCGGCGCCATTAACCAAGTTGTTAATTCCATTTTCCGCAGTCTTTCACGGTGGAGCCCGTTCTTTATTCTCTTAATTGCACCGTCATTTCCGTAGTTCTTTGTAACGCAGATGAAAGTAACTTGAAGCAAGGGGCTGGAAGCTGTGGGTGATGTGTTTCGCTTTTGAGAAATGAGCTCTGCAGACGGCCATCAGGGGTAATTCTATGCCGTCTCACAATTGTGGAAGTAAGTGGCCAGCCCGTCCTCAGTACAGCATAGTTTTACTGGGTAAACCTCGACTCCACCCAAAAAGTTTCTGAAGTTGTTTAAGGATAGAATGTCAGTATAACGCGCCAGTGATTCTCGTGGGATCGTTGTAAATTACATGACATACTCCGATTCATCTTTATATCTATTGCTCTCACAATACTTGCACCACAGTGGAAATGTCTATGATACGATCTGTGTTTCTTTTTTTGACAACATTAATGTCCACTGTATTCTTCGTCCTTAAGTTGTGCCTCGGTCAGTTCTTCCATAAAGGTTTGATGCTGGGGAACACGCTATAGTGATTGATACATGAGCACTTTCGCACTTTGACAGAATCTTATGAATGAGCTAAAATAAAACTGTTTCATGCTGAAATTATACATTAACAATGAAAAACACAAAAATAAATAAAAAGCAGATTTTAATTTTTTTCTTATATTTTTTAAAAGTAATTTGTGTGGCCGTATTGTCTGTAGTTGCTCTACAATTCCTGAGAGTATTCTCGTTCCGTCGATATAAATACAGGAAAATGCATGGTTTTCCCACCAGTCGCGTTTCGCTCTATTGAGTTAGCGCATCATCAGCGGTCTTTAATTAAAGGTATTACTTATGTTTGGCATGTAACGCCTATAATCTCAAAAACCAAAAGCCCTAAGCACCATAAACACTATGTGCAGTAGATACTGCTCAGTTCATTGCCAGCATCACACGTATTGCCATCGAATGAGGTGGAGCGCACCACTAGAAAAGACACTGAGAAAACAGTTTGAGGCGGCAGATGCTACCACGTCCGTATCGGTGGCTGCGCGCTCAGCGCGGCGAATTACCAGCCGAAGGGGCCCTGTTTCGAAAGGAATCAATATTATCATCATATGTGCTTTTATACCGAGTGCCTACATGTGTTTAAATCTGGCCAGAAAACAGAGTTTATCACAACGAGAATTATGAAAAGAGCCTCAGGAAGAGGTAATACTTAATCTACGACTTCACACTGTACTCGTTACAGATAACACAAAAATAAGCAACTGACTCGTTTTCCGACATCAAACTCCACAAGGAGAGAAATGATATGCTTCCTGGTTAACAGAAAAGAGAATTCCTTTCTAGAAAGACTGAAGCTTCTTAAGGATAAAAGAAATAAAAAACTACAGGTCGCATCATTTAAAAATGGACAGAGTTTTAATTGTACATGGCCATACCTTTTCCATTCGCTTGTGCGATAATCTTCACAAGATATCCTGCGAATTATGAATAAAAGGGCAACAGGCACATTCCATATTCTGAGATTCACGGGAAGTGTATGATATGGTGATCCACTGCAGACTGTTAACGAAGGTCCGAGGATGTTCCCAGATATGTGAGTGGCTCGAAAACATTTTATGTAATAGAACCCATGTTGTCCTGCCCGTAAAATGTTCGCCAGCTACACGTGCATCATATGAAGTTTCGAAGTTGCAACCAGATTAGACCAACTTCTTGTCACGATATTCGTTTTGCGAAACAGTCATCTGAGCAAAGCTGAACAGTTGTCAGCCGAAACATCATGACAAGGAGTTGACGCTGTCCATCTGCAGTCCCGAAACTTCGTGGAATACTCTTTACGTGGGGAAAATCTCGAGAAACAAGACATTGGTAACGTGAGGAGTGAGCAAGGGAAGTATGTTAGGAGCACACTTTCTCTCAACATACATAAATGATCTGCTGGACTGCGTGCGCAGTAATCGGTGACTGTTTGCTGGTTATAATATAATAAAATAATGGAATAGACGATAATAAAATGTTGAAATGCGTGGCTTTTTAAAATGTATTGAATTCTGAGTTTAATTTTTCGGCATGAATGACAAGCACAATAAGCTGAGCTTTGCCTGGAAATAAGTTCGTATTAGTTTATATTATTTTGCAGGGCGAAGTAGTTTCTTTCTCCACTGTAGATTTGTGCTTACCATTCTTTATAACGCTACGTTTGGTCGCCGTGTTCACCTTTGAACTCTTCACCGTGTTCCCATAAAGCTTATCGGATCTTCGTAGTTTTCCAAAGTACACAGGTGGGCTTCAGTTCCTGTAATTATTGTACTATTTGAAATAACAACTCCCACGACATTTCTGTTAATAAAACAATACTGTATTTTTCGAAACGGTGCACATATGAAATACATACTCCTCACTTATTCCTAGCGACCCCACAATGGCGTTCTACAATTACTCGCTAAAAATAGCGTGCTTCTCACTCGTTCACAAGGTGATTGCGAATCCTTCCGTCCTCCTGCTGTACCAGATAAAATACTCTGTTTTTTAACAACTGAAAGATATCGCCGTTGACTGCCTGTAGAAGAATACAAGATTGCATAGAAAAATTTATGTTTAATGTGATGAATTACTGGCTGCTCTAAATTAAAGAAAAAAGCCAGTTAATGCAGATGAGTAGTACTAATAACCATATAATGTTGATATAAAGTTTTAGTGGTGTGCGAATAAATATCTATCCGTAAGCTGGAAAGCGATATGAAATGGAAAGACCACCAAAGGATGATAGTAGGGATGGTCAACTTCAATCTATTATAGCTTATCTACACTCCTGGAAATAGAAAAAGGAACACATTGACACCGGTGTGTCAGACCCATCATACTTGCTCCGGACACTGCGAGAGGGCTGTACAAGCAATAATCACACGCACGGCACAGCAAACACACCAGGAACCCTCGGTGTTGGCCGTCGAATGGCGCTAGGTGCGCAGCATTTGTGCACCGCCGCCATCAGTGTAAGCCAGTTTGCCGTGGCATACGGAGCTCCATCGCAGTCTTTAACACTGGTAGCATGCCGCGACAGCGTGGACGTGAGGGCGTATAGTGGGCATGCGGGAGGCCGGGTGGACGTACCGCCGAATTGCTCAACACGTGGGGCGTGAGGTCTCCACAGTACATCGATGTTGTCGCCAGTGGTCGGCGGAAGGTGCAAGTGCCCGTCGACCTGGAACCGGACCGCAGCGACGCACGGATGCACGCCAAGACCGTAGGATCCTACGCAGTGCCGTAGGGGACCGCACCGCCACTTCCCAGTAAATTAGGGACACTGTTGCTCCTGGGGTATCGGCGAGGACCATTCGCAACCGTCTCCATGAAGCTGGGCTACGCTCCCGCACACCGTTAGGCCGTCTTCCGCTCACGCTCCAACATCGTGCAGCCCGCCTCCAGTGGTGTCGCGACAGGCGTGAATGGAGGGACGAATGGAGACGTGTCGTCTTCAGCGATGAGAGTCGCTTCTGCCTTGGTGCCAATGATGGTCGTATGCGTGTTTGGCACCGTGCAGGTGAGCGCCACAATCAGGACTGCATACGACCGAGGCACACAGGGCCAAAATCCGGCATCATGGGGTGGGGAGCGATCTACTACACTGGCCGTACACCTCTGGTGATCGTCGAGGGGACACTGAATAGTGCACGGTACATCCAAACCGTCATCGAACCCATCGTTCTACCATTCCTAGACCGGCAAGGGAACTTGCTGTTCCAACAGGACAATGCACCTCCGCATGTATCCCGTGCCATCCAACGTGCTCCAGAAGGTGTAAGTCAACTACCCTGGCCAGCAAGATCTCCGGATCTGTCCCCCATTGAGCATGTTTGGGACTGGATGAAGCGTCGTCTCACGCGGTCTGCACGTCCAGCACGAACGCTGGTCCAACTGAGGCGCCAGGTGGAAATGGCATGGCAAGCCGTTCCACAGGACTACATCCAGCAGCTCTCGATCGTCTCCATGGGAGAGTAGCAGCCTGCATTGCTGCGAAAGGTGGATATACGCTGTACTAGTGCCGACGTTGTGCATGCTCTGTTGCCTGTGTCTATGTACCTGCGGTTCTGTCAGTGTGATCATGTGATGTATCTGACCCCAGGAATGTGTCAATAAAGTTTCCCCTTCCTGGGACAATTCTTATTTCAATTTCCAGGAGTGTATAAAGGATACCACATATAGAACACTAATGCGACCGATCTTGAGTACTCCTCCAGGATCTGAGGTCCCCATTAGATCGTCAGCGGTGGCGGGACTCGTACCAGGGCTATCTTTGGTTAGGCACTATCGATTCCCTCTGGCAGAAGTTTGTCTTTGGAGCCTGGGCCGGCTGAGGGTATAGCGGACAGTACGGAGTGGAAAGACAACGTAGGGCACGGCACGCGGAAGTGCGCGAATTAGCGAGACAATGGAGAGACGACAGCGAGCACGGTGTGTCTGAGTACGGGCGGCAGTTAGCGCTTGATCGTACTGTGTCAGTAACAGCGGTCCGGCGCTGAATGGCGTTTCTTAAGGAAATTATTATCTGATTTATGATTGTAATTCTCTTAATGATTTATCTATGATGCAAATTAATATGTTGACATGAAATGGCGACTGCATGGATCAAGTCCTTCCACTCCCGTTATATAAGGTTAAGGAAATCGCAGTTCAAAATAGAAATAACGTACCAGATCGGAATAAAGAAAGACGTAGCACCGTCAAAACAGGATAAGAGAAGTTAGTGCTCGTAAAGTGGAATATAGACAATGTTTTCCTCTCGATCAATTTGCTAGTTAAACCGGAAAACCAATGATTAGTGGTGCTTCAGTGTTTCCTCTGCCATGCCTCATACGGTGCCTTGAGGTGTATGTATGTAGATGTAGACGTGAAATATCGCAAGTACATCATATTGTTAACAGAAATCGAGCCGAAGCTAGCAGCGCAGGTCGTCAACAAAAGGATAGACAGCGAGTGTATTGTAAGCGACTGAATTCGGGACTAATTTTCTCTTCTCACAATTTAGACGCAAACAAAGTAGTGTTCCATCGGAAATGATGACTGTAAACTAGGATGCCATGCCACCATGACATGGCGAAAAATGTCGTGAATGTTGTGCTCACTGCCTGCTGCAAGCCTGTGACGCCACCGGTTGTTGCAGTGGCTAAATAGTCAAAGTTGCTGGCCGCAACAGCTTTGCCATTTAGAAGCTGAATCTATGGGAGGGAAACTGGAGTTACAATTGGCCAAGCTATAAATTACAGTGCACAACTATCAACGAATGAATGCTGGGTAAGGTTTCTGAACTACTACCACTGCATTTATACGAAAATTATTAAAGTGTCTTTGTGTATTTTTTAAAGGGATCTGTATGCAAATGACCTAATAACTTGTGATACAGACTTCTCACCTGTGGCTTCAGGGCAGTGGACAGGCGACAGAGACAGCAGCACGGGCAGACATGGAATACTTTGTTTCTGTGTTTCTGGTAGCATACAAACGCTGCGCCCCCTGTGAGCAGGCCGCCCGGCGCGCACAGCGGGCCGGCGCGCTATTGGCTGCTTATTTGCGCCCTTAACGGCTCGGCAGTTATTCCGGCCGTGTTTCGCCGGTGCCGCCCTGCCACCCCACGCGCCTAGAATGACAAAGTGGCAGCTGGCGTTATTGCCGCGCACCGCCCGTCGCGAACCACTCTCTTTCTCTGCCCACCAGCAGCTCGTGTAGATGGAAAAGATGGGGCGGTAAGAGAGGTTGGGGGCAGAAAGATAAGAAATTCACTCCCTTTCACTTCAGTCAACGTTAACAATTCAGACGAATAGACTGCTGATCATCCTTGTTAAAATCTTCGCTGACTTTCGGTCCGTCACGTTCTTCACGAGATTTCGGCAGGAATCTCTGAGTCTTGGTCAAGATGTGTCATTCTTATGGCTGTGTTTTGTCATCAGTCTTCTGTCTGATTTGTTGTGGCCGTCGTGACTTCATCTCCTGTATAATATTCTATATCTCGGAAGTTCATCCGACGTCCTTCATTATTTATTAGTTGAATTCCTATCCCATTTTTGCCGTGTACATCTTGGAAGTCAAACTGTGATGCCGTAAGGCACATCTTATCATCTTGTAACCAAACGTTGCTTATTAGCTTTGGTATAGACTACACTATTGGGGTTTAGAGTCCATTGCCTAGTACAGACCAAACAACGACAAGTAGTCAAGCTGAGTTGACGAGGGAATGGGAGATATGTTCCAGAAATCCCAAACTGCCACTAAACCTGGAGAGTGATACCATTCAAAGGCAACAATTTAAATGTAGATAACCCTCTTGGAGACTTAGCAAGAAGCTCATTTCTGAAGGATTCCGGCTAGAAACAACATGACAGGCTGAGCTGTTCGCAGCCATTCTTGACTCTGAAAGTCACTTTGTCGATCCTCCACCAGTCCCACATGGATTCCAACTACCAGGCGATTGTCGATCACCCTAAATCACATACGCACCAAGCACTGACTTGACTCATAAGTGGCGAATCACTGAAAGTGCAAAGTGTGACTGCTGACACGCCACATAGTCACAGAATGTCTTCTAAAGCCTTATTCCGGAAATCTGTCCAGCGTAGATGATGTCTTCGAGGATGCAGTTTCCTGGATGGAAACACGAGTTGTCCACCTACAACGCATTCTGTGCAAATGGTTAAAGAACTTTCCTATCTACAAACTGGTCCAGAAAAATGTAGACACTCTTTGACAGTCAATATCTTTGGAGCAAAATGACCAATTGTTGCAATTTGGTACTTTAACGTATTCCATTGTTTACTCAACGATTCTTGGCGCGTGTTTTCCAGAAAATGACTGTGCAGCAATTTATGAAGTAAGATTATCGTTTGCGAAACACAAGGCCGTATTGAAGCGTTTCTGGAAGTACTGGGAATAAGAAAACATGATGGATGTAAAACAGCACTGATGTAACGTGTACGGAACTCAAGTCACCATCATGTACAACAATTTATCGGTTTATGTCCCAAGCCGAAAGTACTGTTCAGTATGTCCATAAGAAAAGGTGTGGTCAACCTAAAACATCAACAACTCCAACTTCCAACGCTGCTGCCTCAAAAATCTGTGAAGGCTGCGAAGTGGAAAGTGTACAGTCCAAGACCGTTGCACGCTGTGAATGACGATGACCCAGATCCAGGGATGATCCAGTACTAGGAGTGGTTGGAAAGCTTGCTTTCCGAAGATAAACGTTTTGCAAGGATTGTTATCTGGTCTGACGAGGCGCGATTCAAACTGAAGGGTACCGTAAGCAGCCGCAACTGCGTGTACGGATCTCCTGAAAATCCTCACGTTCACGTGGATAAAGACATTAATTTTACTGGTGTGTTAATGCGTCGTGTGGTTTGTAGTTAGGTCAACAGTGCAGAGCCACTGATATTGTTTGGCTACTAATTGGGGTCTCTTTGAATATATAAAATATGAGTATATAAAACAACCTCCCTCTCCCCCTCCCTCTCCCCTCTCCAAGGTGCAAGAACTGTTGCGGTATGTCAATTTGTTCCAGTTGTACCGTCTAAATTTTCAGCCCCCTCTATATTCTGTTTCCAACAGAAACTTCTTTCTTATATTTGTAATTCATCCAAGTGTTATTTGCATTTATTCTATTCACGTGGTTGATACTGTCTTATCAACTTAATCTTAGACTTATCTAATCAACTATGAATCTGATTTATTTTATCCGTAGTCTATGTACGACACGAATTCTTTACAGATGAATGGAAAAACTAGTAGAAGCCGACCTCGGGGAAGATCAGTTTGGTTTCCGTAGAAATACTGGAACACGTGAGGCAATACTGACCTTACGACTTATCTTAGAAGAAAGATTAAGGAAAGGCAAACCTACGTTTCTAGCATTTGTAGACTTAGAGGAAGCTTTTGACAGTGTTGATTGGAATACCCCCTTTCAAATTGTAAAGGTGGCAGGGGTAAAATACAGGGAGCGAAAGGCTATTTACAATTTGTACAGAAACCAGATGGCAGTTATAAGAGTCGAGGGGCATGAAAGGGAAGCAGTGGTGTGGAAGGGCGTGAGACAGGGTTGTAGCCTCTCACCGATGTTATTCAATCTGTATATTGAGCAAACAATAAAGGAAACAAAAGAAAAATTCGGAGTAGGTATTAAAATCCACGGAGAAGAAATAAAAACTTTGAGGTTCGCCGATGACATTGTAATTCTGTCAGAGACAGCAAAGAACTTGGAAGAGCAGTTGAATGGAATGGACAGTGTCTTGAGAGGAGTATATAAGATGAATATCAACAAAAGCAAAATGAGGATAATGGAATGTAGTCGAATTAAGTCGGGTGATGCTGATGGAATTAGATTAGGAAATGAGCCGCTGAAAGTTGTAAAGGAGTTTTGCTATTTGGGGAGCAAAATAATTGATGATGGTCGAAGTAGAGAGGATATAAAATGTAGACTGGCAATGGCAAGGAAAGCGTTTCTGAAGAAGAGAAATTTGTTAACATCGAGTATAGATTTAAGTGTCAGGAGGTCTTTTCTGAAAGTATTTGTATGGAGTGTAGCCATGTATGGAAGTGAAACATGGACGATAAATAGTTTGGACAAGAAGAGAATAGAAGCTTTCGAAATGTGGTGCAACAGAAGAATGCTGAAGATTAGATGGGTAGATCGCATAACTAATGAGGAAGTACTGAATAAGATTGGAGAGAAGAGACGTTTCTGGCACAACTTGACCAGAAGAAGGGATCGTTTGGTAGGACAAATTCTGAGGCATCAAGGGATCACCAGTTTAGTGTTGGAGGGCAGCATGGAGGGTAAAAACCGTAGGGGGAGACGAAGAGATGACTACACTAAGCATATTCAGAAGGATGTAGGTTGCAGTATGTACTGGGAGATGAAGAAGCTTGCACAGGATAGAGTAGCATGGAGAGCTGCATCAAACCAGTCTCAGGACTGAAGACCACAACAACAACAACATGTATATTTTATTAGGGTTAACGCCACTGCAGTTCAATCTAAGTTGTTGCCACGTATTTCTTCCCTCACGAAGACTCTCATTTCTTATCAGTCTACTTCATTTTCAGCATCCTATAACGCAACATCTTAAATACTCCGAGTCCCTTCTGATATGATTTGATGAATCCCTTCCTGAAAATAGTGTGCTACAGATATACGTTTTCATTTTCTTTTTCCATAAGTCTTCGTAATGGTTTGATACTTTCCACCATGATCGCCTCTGCTGTGCTCTCTTCATCTCAGAGTAGAACCTGCAACTTATGCCCTTATTTGTTTTCACTCACTACAGCTGCCTCTTGTACATTTTGTGATGTCTTAACGAATATGTCATCGTCAGGTTTTATCTTGTCGACATATTACACTCATTCCTTTCTTCGGCGATTCTGGGGAGAAACTCATACCTTTGAGGGAATCTAAGTTAGTTTCCTGCCTTAGCATTACTTCTGAAACCTTTCTATCCATTGCCTCTCCGACTTTCTATGATTCATCTCCAGGCAATCCAGTGCTCCAGACACATTCCCAGAAATTTTTCTGTCAAGTTAACCTTTGATTGGTAACATGTAAGAAATGTGCGCTAATGGTAACATATGTCTGGGACACTAAGATTCCCAGTTTTTGCAAATTATGTCCACTTTAGTGAATATCTAAAATAAATAATAGTTTAAAAGCATAATGCAATATTAACACTAACATTTTAACGTGTTTAAATCATAATTTGCTTTGCAACATGCAAAGAAATAGCTTATTCTTGATTATTCTTTTGCAAAATTCCAAAAAACTAAATATTAGTGTTTCCAGTTAAATAGTTTGTAAAGTTGACGTATATCCTCAGATATATTGATATACATGGAACTAAAGGGGTTTCACGAAAAATAGGACATCCGGAAAAGCCATTTGCAAACCGTGTTGCCAATTTTTTACGTCCAGTCTTGAAAATGGAACATAGAACCATGCAACCAATCAACGCCTCAGTTTCAGTTTAGTATCTTTATAACTTGCTATTTTGAGATGGTATATACTACAGTCTCATCTGAAATCTCTATGTTTGGTAGTAGCTGATTCTCTTTTAGATAAGAAAGCCCCCTTTGCCTCCGCTAGACTGCTTTTTATTCACTATGCTTCATTCATGGTGTGCCATTTGGCTTCCAAGATAATGGAATTGCTTGGTTTCGTCATTTCAATGTTACGTTTATTGGTAAACTCAATTCTACTACTTCTGATTTCTGTGGACTTCCTTTGGTTTACTTTCATCCAGTATTTTTGTTGATTCGGCTATTCCCTTTAAGAAGTCCTTTAACACTTCCTTTCGATCAGGATAGGAATGTCAGCGAATATTATCAGGAATATCCGTGTCTTACACACTGTTTAATGAGAGCTCTTAGTTCTTGATTTCTCAATATTATTGTTTCCTCTATTTTCTTCTACTTTGAATGTATTACGCGTCTTCTGTTATTGTTTATACCTATTTTAACATCTTGTTCTTTTAGCAGATATCTAGCTAGACAACTCTTATGTGGGTGCCTTGCTTTTTCTTAAGCCTGCTTCCGTTATCAAGAGCTTCAGAACTATTTCTTTCGTTCCTTTTCCTTTCCTAAAGCCTTATTGATCGTCGCCTAAAGGGTCTTCAGTTTTCTTTTGTATATATTTTGTCGTTATTAAATACCATATTTTCTGAGGCTGACCGGTAAGTTAGATTCTTCTTTATTTTACTATCACTGTATGTACATATTCTCATCCAGTCTTAGAGACTATGAAATGACTAATAACACTTTTACAATACCTATGTCTAAATGCACGCTGCCATCATGTAAGTTGCGTCATATGCTTTACTCAACATTAGACATAATTTTGCATCGAAGTGAAAGTTTCTTTAAATATTTTTCCTTCTATTGAAGATAGGTAAGTGTTGATAACCCATCTTTTCTCCAATGAAAACCTTGGATTTACCGAAAAGCATTTCAGCTCTTTGAGCACAAAAACATGTCAGAAAATGCAGTTGTTGGGTATTCCAAGTCTAAATTTATATGAGACCTCTGACTAATCTCTATGTTTCATAATGCATTCTAGTTACTCGTTACTTTCGAGTTTTCTTTTGGTCATCTTCTCTCTTTCTTTATTGGTTTCTCCTTGCGGTAGTTTCAGGACTGGCCTTAGCCACTATCATATGGGCAGTAGCAACTAATTATTTCTCCATGTTATAAGCAAGTGGTATTTATGACAAGTATAAGACTGCGCATGCCCTTACTGCTCCATCAATAATATGCATTAATTGGAACAACAAAATAGTTTTAATGTGACTTCCCCTATTAACTGAATAAAACAAACATTCCCATTTTGCTTTCACTTCTATACTATATAACAATATCCCTTTGAAGTCTGATTGAAACTTTCACTGAGATCTGATCGATCTGTACTGTTAGCAGTGCTACTGTGATGCCCAAATATTTGACGTTCTGTCTGATGAACTCTGCGTGTTTACGGTGTCTCCATTGTCTGGCGAGATAAACCTTTTGACATGAAAGGCCTTCCACCACCGAAACGCTTTCTGGAGGCAGTAAGAACTTTTTAGCAGCACGACGGCAGAGAAATCTGCTCCCAAGAGAAAGTTGGTGCACGAAACAACACACAGAGTTGTGTGTTGTGAAAGAAAAACAGTGTTACGCAAGGTGCGTCTTCTAACAGAGTAGCCAAGTTTAAAAACAAAAAGTACAAACTCTGTTTCACCATATTATGTGTAAATATATCAGAACGTAGTTTTAGCTAAAATTCTGTTGTTAAGACAGAAATTGATTTTAATGTAATTCACGTGCCCTTAATGTTAAGAACTCCTTTAGCAGTTGTTCAAACCGACAACAAATACTGCGACAGATTGCGTACTTGACAGTCGCTGCGAAGAATATACACCCTTTCAAATTCTTTGGCGTCAGTTATCGAATAAATATATTTTAGGCTGAAAGGAATTGATTATGTCTGCTATTAACAAAAGAACGACACAAATACAGGGTGAGTCAGGAGGAAAGGTACATGCTTTGAGGGGTGATAGTACTAGCGATTCTGAACAAAAAACTTCATACGGACGTATGCCTTATTCCGAATGGTTTCCGAGACAGAACACATTTAATGTCACTTTTGTACGTTTTTCTTGAATAACTCGAAAACCGCACCCTCCACTGGAAACGCGTTGCAGTGTAAAATAAAACTGAAATTGTGTTAAATTTCCTAGAACATGGTATCATTTATTTTTCTCTAGAACTAATGGTTTGTGCGAAGAGAGCGCAAGAATGTTGAAAAACTCGCTCGTCGCACATGCGCTGTAGCTTACGTAGATTTTTAGGCCAATTGGAGGTAGTTTCCCGATTTTATAGGTCACAAGTGTCCCGTATCAAACTATACATGACGATAGTATGATGGGCAACATCCCTTAGGCGCACTACGAATGTAGTGGTGTGGACATGTTGGGAATGTGGGTCTCACGGGGAGCGTGCAAGGGATAAGTCCTTGCAGTCGCGCTTTTCTCTGTGCCCTCTCAGATGGATAGAGCGTCTGCCATGTAGGCAGGAGATCCCGGGTTCGAGTCCCGGTCGGGGCACACATTTTCAACATGTCCCTAATGAAGTACATCAACGCCTGTTTGCAGCTAGGGTGTCCATTTAATTACCATTCCGTATCAAACTGTTTGTTTCAACTTGCTACCTCAATATGCTACCTCAAATTGGCGTACAGAAGCTACGTAAGCTACAGCGCATTGCGTCGGGAGAGTTTTTCAACATTCTCGCGCTGTCTTAGCACAAACCACTAGTTCTAGAGAAAAAACGTGAATATGACCTTTTTTTATAGGAAGTTTAACATAGTTTAATTTTGTACTGTGACACGTTTTCGCTGGAGGGTACGGTTTTCATGTTGTTGAAGAAAAACGTACAAAAGTGATCTTAAATGTGTTCTACCTCGGAAACCATTAGGAATAGGGTATACATCCATATGAAGTTTTTTGTTCAGAAACACTAATACTATCACCCTTCAAAGCATGTACCTTTCCACCTGACTCACCCTGTATATGCTATAATCCGGGAACTCAGTTACTGTATCATAATTCTGGCCAAACCCTTGCAGTGATTGAGCCACACAGCTTATCGGTTATCTGAAAACAGCAGATATTGTTCAGAACTGGGATTAGAGAAACACCAAGCCAAGGCAAAGTTGATAGCGTATAGCACGAAGGAAAAGTACCTGCGTGTTCTATATCATAATTGCTACAGAAACGTCTCTTTGAAAAATAGGAGAATTCCAGCATCCAGAAAGCAATATTGCACAGAACTGCCAAAGGTAGAAATCAGAAGCAGATTGACACAGACGGAGAAAAGTTCTTTGTCTTGAAATTTAGGAAGGTACTACCTGTACATGAATAGTTAACCGATGCGATATTCTACGCACTATGATGATCTCTGACTGGATATCTTCATACAGCAACCAATTTCAGCGGAGAATTACCATCAGTGCGTACTACCAGTTTGGTACATTGGTAAGCCAGTTGGGAAGTCGGTTTTTATGATTAGAGAAAAATGTGTCATAACTATATATTACGCCAAATCGTTAATCACAACTACCACAAAGTGTTCCCAAATTTAAGTACATTAATATAGTTGTATAAAATTTGCGGAACTAAAATTTGTTCTTGTAATCGATAACCATATATGAAGACTGATCATTGAGAAAATGGAAGAACGAACGAAGTATGGCTTGGTAGTGTAGATTGATCGAATCAGTAAAATATATGAAGTAACAGTTATTAAACATTTGTCCAACACTCAAAACAAAACGGCACACGATATTATGAAAACATGGTCAAAGCGCCAAAAGCACAGTGACGCACAAATATTTTACAACACATACTGTTGGAGGAAGTAAACAGGTGAGGCATTATTTTCTGCAAGGTTGTGTGCACTATATTACTGCATGGTAGCTAAATATAGAACATGGATGTCTTGAAGGACCAACAAGGGAGATAGTAAGAACAGAGTAAAGAAGCACTTATAGTCTACATCTACATTTACATGACTACTCTGCAAACCACTTTAAATCTCGGGATGAGAGTTGCTCCAACCGTTCTTCAGAACGTTTCGCAACCATTCCATTCTCTAACAGCGCGTGGAAAAAATGAACACTGAAGTTTCTCCATACGTTCTATGCTTGCTCTTATCTTATTAAGATGATCGCTCATGCCCTGTACGTTAGTGATAACAAAATATTTTCCTATACAGAGGCGAAAGTACGTGATGGAAATTTGGTGCGATGCCGTCGCAAGGGAACTCGCCTTTGTTTTAGCGATTGCCAACCCAACAATCTTATCATCTCCGAAGAACTATCTCCCCTATTACTTGAAGAAAATTAAGTAATTAAAGTATTGTATTTAAATATTCTGTTAGTCAGATATTCTTGAGTCGCTGTGTGAAAGAAGAGGACCTAAAACGTACTCAGTATCAGTAATAACTAAGTCTGATGGTAGGCTTTAAATCTTTCTTTCCGTGTACGGTACAAATACGTAGCATTTACGTAAAGTAATATTTTCAGCATTACGTTTTTCGAATAAGTATCACTTTATGCCTTGTACCTCAACTAAAGTCAGCCCTAATGGCTAAGAAAATCATTGATATCCCCAATGAATTTTTCGTATGCACCAAAATACTCTGCAGAGATAACACGATTATGTAACACAAAGCAACCGAGTTTCCCTTCTATTTCCAGTTACTGTTAAACATTAGTGCATTAAACTTGAAGTAATGTTGTAACCGATGGGTTCCTTGCTAACTCAAAAAAGACTGAACATGAAGTATAGGCCTATGAAACAACGACCAATGTTAGCAATGACATCTACATCTACGTGATTATTCTGCTATTCACAATAAAGTGCGTGGCAGAGGGTTCAATGAACCACCTTCAAGCTGTCTCTCTACCATTCCACTCTCTAACGGCGAGCAGGTAAAAGGAGCACTTAAATTTTGCCGTACGAGTCCTGATGTCTCTTTTTTATCGTTATGATCATTTCTCCCTATGTAGGTGGGTGCCAACAGAATGTTTTCGCAATCGGAGGAGAGACCTGGTGATTGAAATTTCTTGAGAAGATCCCGTCGCAACTAAAAACGCCTTTGTTTTAATGACTGCCAATTCAAGTATCATGTCTGTGACACGATCTACCCGATTTCCGCGGTAATACAAAGCGAGTTGCTCTTCTTTGTACTTTTTCGATGTCATCCGTCAGTCCCACCTGATGCGGATCCCACACCGCACAGCAATACTCCAAGCGTGGTGTAAGCAGTCTCTTTAGTAGACCTGTTGCACATTCTAAATCTTCTGACTAATAAATCGCAGTCTTTGGTTTGCTCTACCCACAACATTATCTATGTGATCGTTCCAGTTTAGGTTATTTGTAATTGTAATCCCTAAGTATTACTTTAATTTACAGGCTTCACATTTGCTTGACTGTAGCGTAATCGAAATTTAGCTGATTTGTTTTAGTACTCATGTGAGTAGCTTTACACCTTTCTTTATTCAGGGCCAATTTGCTCTTTTCGCACCATACAGATATCTTATCTAAGTCATTTTGCAAGCCGTTTTGATCATCTGATGACTTTACATGACGGTAAATCACAGCTTCATCTGTAAACAAGCTAAGATGGCCACTCCGATTGTTTCCTATGCCGTTAATATAGATCAGGAACAATAGAGGGCCGACAACACTTCCTTGGGGAACGCAGGATATTACTTCTGTTTTACTCAATGACATTCCGTCTATTACTACGAACGACGTAAAAATAGACCTAGGCTGCACACGATTTAGTAAAGAGAAGTGTCATTATAGATTCACATTCGTTAGGTATGCAACTCAGAACCAAACTGTCACCTGCTGATCTTTGCTCTACCTAACCCTGTGCTATAAATCTATCCGTCACCACAACTCCAAATACCATATTGTCACTAGTCTCGAATATAAATTGCTTGTTAATGCACATACCATTTCGCACTATAAGTAATAGTCTGATTTACATTGAAAACAGCTCTTTCATTCGGCACTGATACCCCATGGAATGATCACATGTGTGTCATTTGTTGTTGTTGTCTTCAGTCCTGAGACTGGTTTGATGCAGCTCTCCATGCTACTCTATCCTGTGCAAGCTGCTTCATCTCTCAGTACCTACTGCAACCTACATCCTTCTGAATCTGCTTAGTGTACTCATCTCTCGGTCTCCCTCTACGATTTTTACCCTCCACGCTGCCCTCCAATGCTAAATTTGTGATCCCTTGATGCCTCAAAACATGTCCTACCAACCGATCCCTTCTTCTAGTCAAGTTGTGCCACAAACTTCTCTTCTCCCCAATCCTATTCAATACCTCCTCATTAGTTACGTGATCTATCCACCTTATCTTCAGTATTCTTCTGTAGCACCACATTTCGAAAGCTTCTATTCTCTTCTCGTCCAAACTAGTTATCGTCCATGTTTCACTTCCATACATGGCTACACTCCAAACAAATACTTTCAGAAACGACTTCCTGATACATAAATCTATATTCGATGTTAACAAATTTCTCTTCTTCAGAAACGCTTTCCTTGCCATTGCCAGTCTACATTTTATATCCTCTCTACTTCGACCATCATCAGTTATTTTACTTCCTAAATAGCAAAACTCCTTTACTACTTTAAGTGTCTCATTTCCTAATCTAATTCCCTCAGCATCACCCGATTTAATTTGACTACATTCCATTATCCTCGTTTTGCTTTTGTTAATGTTCATCTTATATCCTCCTTTCAAGACACTGTCCATTCCGTTCAACTGCTCTTCCAAGTCCTTTGCCGTCTCTGACAGAATTACAATGTCATCGGCGAACCTCAAAGTTTTTACTTCGCCTCCATGAATTTTAATACCTACTCCAAATTTTTCTTTTGTTTCCTTTACTGCTTGCTCAATATACAGATTGAATAACATCGGGGAGAGGCTACAACCCTGTCTCACTCCTTTCCCAACCACTGCTTCCCTTTCATACCCCTCGACTCTTATTACTGCCATCTGGTATCTGTACAAATTATAAATAGCCTTTCGCTCCCTGTATTTTACCCCTGCCACCTTTAGAATTTGAAAAAGAGTATTCCAGTCAACATTGTCAAAAGCTTTCTCTAAGTCTACAAATGCTAGAAACGTAGGTTTGCCTTTTCTTAATCTTTCTTCTAAGATAAGTCGTAAGGTCAGTATTGCCTCACGTGTTCCAACATTTCGACGGAATCCAAACTGATCCTCCCCGAGGTCTGCATCTACCAGTTTTTCCATTCGTCTGTAAATAATTCGCGTTAGTATTTTGCAGCCGTGGCTTATTAAACTGATAGTTCGGTAATTTTCACATCTGTCAGCACCTGCTTTCTTTGGGATTGGAATTATTATATTCTTCTTGAAGTCTGAGGGTATTTCGCCTGCCTCATACATCTTGCTCACCAGCTGGTAGAGTTTTGTCAGGACTGGTTCTCCCAAGGCCGTCAGTAGTTCTAATGGAATGTTGTCTATTCCGGGGGCCTTGTTTCGACTCAGATCTTTCAGTGCTCTGTCAAGCTCTTCACGCAGTATCGTATCTCCCATTTCGTCTTCATCTACATCCTCTTCTGTTTTCATAATATTGTCCTCAAGTACATCGCCCTTGTATAAACCTTCTATATACTCCTTCCACCTTTCTGCCTTCCCTTCTTTGCTTAGAACTGGGTTTCCATCTGAGCTCTTGATATTCATACACGTGGTTCTCTTCTCTCCAAAGGTCTCTTTAATTTTCCTGTAGGCAGTATCTATCTTACCCCTAGTGAGATAAGCTTCTACATCCTTACATTTGTCCTCTAGCCATCCCTGTTTAGCCATTTTGCACTTCCTGTCGATCTCATTTTTGAGACGTTTGTATTTCTTTTTGCCTGCTTCATTTACTGCATTTTTATATTTTCTCCTTTCATCAATTAAATTCAATATTTCTTCTGTTACCCAAGGATTTCTAGCAGCCCTCGTCTTTGTACCTACTTTATCCTCTGCTGCCTTCACTACTACATCCCTCAGAGCTACCCATTCTTCTTCTACTGTATTTCTTTCCCCTATTCCTGTCAATTGTTCCCTTATGCTCTCTCTGAAACTCTGTACAACCTCTGGTTCTTTCAGTTTATCCAGGTCCCATCTCCTTAATTTCCCACATTTTTGCAGTTTCTTCAGTTTTAATCTACAGGCCATAACCAATAGATTGTGGTCAGAGTCCACATCTGCCCCTGGAAATGTCTTACAACTTAAAACCTGGTTCCTAAATCTCTGTCTTACCATTATATAATCTATCTGATACCTTTTAGTATCTCCAGGGTTCTTCCACGTATACAACCTTCTTTCATGATTCTTAAACCAAGTGTTAGCTATGATTAAGTTGTGCTCTGTGCAAAATTCTACTAGGCGGCTTCCTCTTTCATTTCTTAGCCCCAATCCATATTCACCTACTATGTTTCCTTCTCTCCCTTTTCCTTTACTCGAATTCCAGTCACCCATTACTATTAAATTTTCGTCTCCCTTCACTATCTGGAAATTTCTTTTATTTCATCGTACATTTCTTCAATTTCTTCATCATCTGCAGAGCTAGTTGGCATATAAACTTGTACTACTGTAGTAGGTGTGGGCTTCGTATCTATCGTGGCCACAATAATGCGTTCACTATGCTGTTTGTAGTAGCTTACCCGCATTCCTATTTTCCTATTCATTATTAAACCTACTCCTGCATTACCCCTATTTGATTTTGTGTTTATAACCCTGTAGTCACCTGACCAGAAGTCTTGTTCCTCCTGCCACCGAACTTCACTAATTCCCACTATATCTAACTTTAACCTATCCATTTCCCTTTTTAAATTTTCTAACCTACCTGCCCGATTAAGGGATCTGACATTTCACGCTCCGATCCGTAGAACGCCAGTTTTCTTTCTCCTGATAACGACATCCTCCTGAGTAGTCCCCGCCCGGAGATCCGAATGGGGGACTATTTTACCTCCGGAATATTTTACCCAAGAGGATGCCATCATCATTTAATCATACAGTAAAGCTGCATGTCCTCGGGAAAAATTACGGCTGTAATTTCCCCTTGCTTTCAGCCGTTCGCAGTACCAGCACAGCAAGGCCGTTTTGGTTAATGTTGCAAGGCCAGATCAGTCAATCATCCAGACTGTTGACCCTGCAACTACTGAAAAGGCTGCTGCCCCTCTTCAGGAACCACACGTTTGTCTGGCCTCTCAACAGATACCCCTCCATTGTGGTTGCACCTACGGTACGGCCATCTGTATCGCTGAGGCACGCAATTTAGAAATGTTTTATTCTCCGACTGCGTGCAGTGAGAAACCCGGCCCATACCACTGAATTTCACATTTTGTGCAGTTTTTCCAATCCACACTCGAGTAGCATACACTCCATAATCTGTAGGTAGAATGCACCCACTAGATTGTTAACTCCTTCTAATTCTAAATTAACAGTTGCGCTCCGTTTCTATGGAGAAAAGTTCACTTTTAACGATCATACATCGTTCAAATGTCCACTAGATTATACTTTACACAAATGATATGCAGATATGTAACGTGAATATTAGGTAAAATTTCGCAATAATAACAAAGCGTTCAACTTTAAAGCTATTAAAACGTGTTAGATAGAACTATGCAAGACTTTCTTTCCAATCCTCCAAATGCTTACGGAACTCGATCTTTGAGATAAATTTTAGCTGTCTCAGCGGTACATGTTTAATCTTATCTACGCTTGAAACAGGACGAAAATACAGGGATTTCTTGATACCTACGGGCGGAAATAGTTAATTGGGACCATGTCTGTACAATACGGGAAGTATCATTATAGTATAGTTTTCGTCAAAAATTCGCTTACAACCAATGAAGTTTGACCAGGTGTATTATATCTGTGCGAAAGCCATGAATTGCTTCGCCACAAATCCTTGCGGTTTTTTCGCACTGATTTACGCAAATGGCGTTGAACTTATTGATGGTTTGATCGTGTAACAAGAACTCGTCATGCATAAACTTCACATGTGCACATCTGAGCGCTACTGTGGATATTTCTTCTGCTTCGGTGATACAGAATGCTTCCCCTGGGACGACTGAACTTTATTTTCGACCTCTTATTCGTAAACCCATGTTTCATCACGTTTTGTGATAAGAAGACGTCGACTGTAAACAATGGAAATACATTGACTATGAGAAACAGAATTATTGCGTGTAAACCATGGTACATCATGTGCGTACACATATTAGTTGCCAGTTCCTTGATAAACAGAGAAATATGAGCTCTGTCTCTAGGTTTAGATTCTAACTAATGGCAACTTTAAACAGTGGAAGTGCAAGAAATATGGCTGCCAATGTTAGTAACGCGTACGGTGTTGATGCCAGAAAAATGCTATTCTGAGATGATTTTTACAAATGCGACGATGATGTGGATCACTACGACTTAGAAAATGATCACGAATACCTTCCGGGTTGCATGGCCGTGGTCCATGGAACTCTTCAACCCCATACGTTTCGTCCGAAGCTACGTTTGACCACTTTGGAGATGCTCCTGGTTGTTGACTCATATCAGTCGGCAAGACTCACCACAACAAGGAGCACCTCCGAAGATGTCCACTGTAGCTCTGGACGAAACGGCCATACAACCCGGAAGAATTCTCGGCAGCTCAAACATCCGGACTTGAAAACCTTCATCGTATGATCACGAATTTGTTCCTGAAAGCAAATGCAGCTCTGACTCTTACCCTACCATGGCTTACGTGAATTTACGTGACATTGTGATGGAATAAATGTTACAAGCTGTACAAAGGCTACAACAAAATTAATTTTATAATATGCTGAAGCACAGATAAATTTTCAGAGTTGTTATATATTATTATTGCAAACATCGGTAATGCAAATGCTATTATCATCAGCAGAAAGAGTTCGGACACATAAAATTTTTATTTTTGAGAGGCTTCACACTAATGTTTCGTAAACTCGCCCAGCAATTAAACTATGGTAAGGCAACGCTAAGCCGTGTTAAGAGCACTCAGAATGCACATAAACAATGTTAAATACTCTTTGACACATGTTTAAGAATAAAATTTACGACAGACTATACAATTTTAAAAAGACATCCTTGAACCATTCATATTTGGAAACAGTGTCTTACCTGAATAAATAAATCACAGTGAATGTAGTTACAATGTCTTATTTATGAGATTTTATTGAATTTTTACCGCACAGTTTCTCAAAACAAGCAACTTATCCCTTACATTGTTTACAGCCGAGACCTTTCACTAGTTCTGCATCATTATTTACCTCATCCAGCGACTCCTAAGGAACTAGCATTCGTCGCTGTTCTTGTTCGAAATTTAACTTTGTGGAAAATTTTGCTGTCACTCGTTTCGTACCTAAAACATAAAAAAGATTTGATGACATGAGTCAATTGGTATGACAACCTTATCAGCGACTTTTCTGATTATGAATCGGCGATCTTTTATAATAAATTCCTCCGTTTTTTTCCATGATTTCGTCGGTTAAGGAAGTGTTAGGGCGTCTGGGGCAGTCATCTTCAACTCCTATAGCCATCTTCAAGATACTTATACCAGTGTTAAATCTTCGGTTTACTCATAGTATAATGTTTAACATTTCTTAAATTCTGCTGCGCTTCATTTCGTTCTTACACCAAAATTTAATTCAAATTCTCTGACACATTTTATACAAAATAAATAACCACCGACACTACCAAAACACGTGTAACCTCCACGACAATTATGAAGAGACTAAATACCTGATATAGTCTACACTATACCCATACTTTTCAGACATCTTTACCAACAAAATAATGAAAATATCAGGAGAATCAGACTAGTGCAACACATTAAATGACAAAATTCGTTTTACTGCTTGAACACATCTCGTAGATAAGGCCTACAATCAAGGAAATAGGCTACAAATATGGTGTGTCAGATACGTTCATGGAGAAACGTGATTCGCATCATGCGTGACGTCCCGGTATTATAGTTAACAGACACACACACGATGCAGAAATTATGTCTGAATTTAGTAGATTCCCACCTCTGACGCTCTTTAAAGTTTAATCTGATGAGAAAGTTCGTACAATATGAGGAATGTAACTATAATATCAATAATATCACGGCTAAACAATGAACGAAATCCGAGAATTTCGCTTATGTTACTGGCGGTTGTTAGAATAGAGACTTAGAATTACTACTGAAACTTGTATCAGAGTGGTTACTATTATTTTAATCCTGCCCAAAAAATAAAAGAAATCTATCCAACTCAACTCTTTCTGCCGTCAGCATTATGACAGCTTGTGATGAATCAAGTCGCTTTCGTAATTGTCAAGCCCACTCTGCGATGAAACACTGTTTAAAACAGATTGTGCTCTGGGAGTCTGGCAGTAAAACAATTAATCAGTCTATTCACTGACTCTATAGCGCATGAAAACAAAACGATAAAGAAGAAATATCTGAGATAATTTGTCAGGATTCTAGGTAGTGATAAATGTGGAACATAAATTTATCCGGCGAAATGCAAGCCTTCCGCGCTTTGTCATACAGTCCGCTAGCAGTAGCCAGTTTCCCCTCCAAAACCACGGTAGCGGATACAATCTGGTTCCTCATATCTACACTTATTTAATTTTCATGGTTTTTTGTGACGAGAGAAACGTTATTTCGAAATCGGTGTATTAGATACTACAAATTCATTTGGACGAAATTGGTGTGTTTAATATCAGTCACAGAGTAATTTAGTTAAACTGATATAGAAACACGATGGACATACCATGGTACGAAATTGGCTCAGTGGAATATACAGTATGTTTATTTGACTAAGCAATACTTTGTCCTGTACAACAGTCGTCTGCCTTTGAACAGCTGCCTGGAACGCAACGCGACATGTTAAACAATACAATTTCAAGAAAAAGAAAGAATAAGATGGCAGTAGGGAAAACTGAAGTACTCTAATTTTCAGTATTCCACACACAGTTCTCACTTTTGATATACGACGAAACTATAAAACAATAAAAATACATTGTCAGCGTTGACGACATGTTCGGGTTAACCTTTGCGTTTTTACCTCCTACTGTACTGGCACATACAAGTGGGTGGCCATTTTAAATTCAAGAACACTTTGCTACAGTGAAGTATGGTATTTTATTTAGCTAATGAGTCGTTAATAAGGTCTAAAACACTCTAAAAAATTGTGTACTTGCTACGGATAAGAGAAAGAGAAAGTAAATTAATGTTATTCGTTAAGTTTGATCTAAAAGTAGGATGATGTTGTAAACTAAAGTGGTTCAGAGGAAAAGAAATTAACAAATTAGAGTTTAAATGAAAGCAGAGTAAC
Organism: Schistocerca gregaria; assembly: GCF_023897955.1. Lineage (NCBI taxonomy): Eukaryota > Metazoa > Arthropoda > Insecta > Orthoptera > Acrididae > Schistocerca > Schistocerca gregaria. Next base: position 1,020,128,807 of record NC_064920.1, read on the forward strand.
ATATTGCCCTCGTCGCCAAAATCACTCCACGTACAAAACCTCACCTTGATGTGACGCCAGAGATATTTGAAGAGAATCTTTTCAATGAAATATTTTCAGTGAACTACAATAAATCATAGGTCGACGTAGAAGCGGTGTATCAGACGATGCGAATACATAGCAGACGGCTGTGCTGTTGCTCCCGTTGAATAAATAAAACTTGCGTGGAGAAGACATACGAGTTCTGTGATATATGGCTGCCACAGATCTCTCCCCGCGCCTCTAGGCAGCAACCCACCACGTGTTCCTCTGGTATCGACATATTCGCACTCTTGATACAGGAGTTGTATATATGGTCTCTTTGTGAAGGCCAGCTTCTCTCGCTAACTTGGAGTCAATAATAAACAGTAACTGCAATTACATTTAGGTGCTGCGTGCTCTTCTATGATAGGACTTATTGTGAGTAAACAAGACTTTCTTGCCAAAATTTTTTTTGTATAGGTATGATAAGAATTACAGAAATGTATTTGGCATTTTCAAATGGACAAGTGATAGCTTACATGTTTAGCCTTTTTTTATATAAAGAGCTTAGTTCTTTGTCTTTTGGCATATGTTGCGCTGAGGAAGTGAAGAGCAGAGAAAGTTGATTCAATGTTGTGAAAAGCATATAACTTCGAATTAACATCTCCAAATTTTCCATCTAAGCTCACAGACAATTTCCGTAAGATTTTTATTCGGCACGAAGGGTTTGGTAAGAAATCTTGTTGTGTGAAGTGCTTCGATGCTCTTCAACAGGAAGTGAAGGGTTTCCCAAATCTGGAACAATATTCAAAAACTGATCGCATAAGGCTTTATATCCATCATTTTGTCGTCATTTGAATAGCTTTGCAGTCTTAAAACCCTACATTATGTAAAACCACATTAAGATTAAGAAGTTCTGTTACTTTCCAGCACATTATAAGTCTTCTTCTTTGCTGTAACGTATAGTGAATTTTATCATCCTGTGGAGGACCAGGATAATTTCATGGACTATTACAAATGTAATGTTCTTGGGAGGGCAACAACGGAACTTATTCAGTATTCTGAGGACCACTAGGAATGAACTTAAAGTAGAAGTGACGATGGGGTCTAAAATGAGACAGTAAAGATAGGGATTCTTAACAAGTTCTGTTATTTCTCAACTCAAAAGCAAGATAAGTCAAGCAGTGTGTCGTAAGGCAAACCCTGAACACAGCTATAGCCACAGGGAAATCAACTTTAATCGTCGTTTGCAAACGAGGAGATGGGACATCTTGTTACCCGTTACAAAGACATACGGTCCTTAAACATGTAGGAAGCGGTACTAATGAAACACGCAGTAGACCCCTGTCTTATAATACAACAAACGAAGCCCAACCTTGCTGTCTGACTACTAATTGGCGTTGGTCGCATTGTAGCTATGTCCGATACACAAAAATACCCAGGCGGTAGCTGTAGCTACAAGTGGAAAGTTTTCGTCCCCAAAACTAGAAAATTTTTCCTTCACTTATACAGATATAAAATTAATGTCTCGTTGCGACGTTGTTGTTATTAGTTGTTGTTATCTTCCGTCCAGAGACTGGTGTGATGCAGCTCTCCATGCTACTCTATCCCATGCAAGTTTCTTCATCTTCAAGTAACTACTGCAACCTACATCCTTCTGAATCTGCTTAGTGTATTCATCTCTTGGTCTATCTCTACGACTTTTACCCTCTACGCTCCCCTCCAGCGCAAAATCGATGATCCGTTGATGCTCCATAACAAGTCCTACAAACCGATCCCTTCTTATGGTCAAGTTATGCCACAAATTCCTCTTCTCCCGAATTCAATTCAGTACCACCTAATTAGTTATATGATCTACCCATCCAGTCTTCAGCATTGGATGTTAAAAGTTACACATGGTACCAAAAAAGAAAAAGGAAACGAATAAATACATAATAACGAATAGTACAGAGAAGCATTGTAAAGATGGAGATGCTTCAACTGATACGCTTCGGAAGTGCCACAGAGAAAAGTTTAAAGACGATTACCTACTAATCATGATTACATTTCGAAGGCTTCTATTCTCTTCTTGTCTAAACTATTTATCAGCCATGTTTCATTTCATACATGGCTGCACTCCATACAAATACATTCAGAAACGACTTCTGGACATTTAAATCTATACTCGATATTAACAAATTTCTCTTCTTAAGAAACGTTTCCCTTTCCATTGCCAGTCTACATTTTATATCCTCTCTGCTTCGAATATCATTAGTTATTTTACTCCCCAAAAATCAAAATTCATCTGCTACTTTAAGTGTCTCGTTTCCTAATCTAATTACCTCGACATCACCTGACTTAATTCGACTACATTCCATTATCCTCGTTTTGCTTTTGTTGATGTTCATCTTATATTCCCCTTTCAAGACTTTGTCCATTAAGTTCAAGTGCTCTTCCAGGTCCTTTGCTGTCTCTGACAGAATTACAGTGTCATCGGCAAACCTCAAGGTTTTTATTTCTTCTCCATGGATTTTAAATCCTACTCTAAATTTTTCCCTTGTTTCCTTTACTGCTTTCTCAATATACAGAGTGAATAACATCTGGGATCGACTACAACCCTGTCTCACTTCCTTCCCAACCACTACTGCCCTTTCACATCCCCTCGACTCTTATAGCTGCCAACTGGTTTCTATCAAAATTGCAGGTAGCCTTTCGCTCCCTGTATTTTTGTCCTGCCACCTTCTGAAGTCGAAAGAGAGTTTCCCAGTTGACATTGCCAGAAGCTTTCTCTGTGTATAAAAACGCTGGAAATGTTGGGGTGCCTTTCCTTTAACTATCTTGTAAGATAAGCCGCAGGATTTCGCCTGTCGCATACATCTTGATCACCAGATAGTAGAGTTTTGTCAGGGCTGGCTCTCCCAAGGCTATCAGTTGTTCTAACGGAATGTTTTCTGCTCCCGGGGCCTTTTATCCACTTACGTTTTTAAATGATCTGTTAAATTCTTCACGCATTATCGTATCTTACATTTCATCTTTATCTACGTCTTCTCCCATTTCCATAATATTGCATCAACAAATAACAACAACAGAAAGTGGACAAATTAGATTATGAGACAAATTCTACATCCATCAGCGGAATAGAAATCATCTGATTATCACACGTTCTAATTTAGGAAGTTTTTGTGAATCAGGGAACTACTGACAGGCGTTGCAATTAACTGGAACAATTCATCTGTGACGCTCTGGAGACAAGCGTCTAAGTCTGCTCATAACTTTTTTTTAAATTTAATTTCATTTTAAGAGTTCGTAATATGCATCTAGATGTTGTTGAGATATACATTGCGCTGTCTTCTAAAATTCTAAAATACCTTGCTTTTGTCTACAATAGTAAGGACAGTTAAAACCACTGGATGTTAAAAGTTACACATGGTACCAAAAAAGAAAAAGAAAAAGGAAACGAATAAATAAATAATAACGAATAATACACAGAAGCATTGTAAAGATGGAGATGCGTCAACTGATACGCTTAGGAAGTGCCACAGAGAAAAGTTCAAAGACTATTACCTACTAATCATGATTACTCATGAATCTCATTTTAGACTTTATAGTGAGCACTGTTGAGGACTCTTCTTGCCACAAGAGACGACTCGACGAAATGATTGCTATTTAGAGCAGATGACCAGTTACTAGATGACCCGAGAGATAATCCTGCCTAGTAGGTGGGACTCATCTCGAAAGAAAGAAAGTGTTTAGTTACCATTTGGATTATTAAGAGATAGCGTGTATTTGAAATGAAACAACAGTTTTCAGGTGAGACATGAAATAAATCTATGGTGTCACTATATTAGGTGACACACAGAAACTTGAAGTGAAATCAGTAATATACCTTTCCTATTATCCAGTGAGCGATGAATAAGATGATGATGTTTTCAATTTGTGCATGATAATGACTTTGGAATGTATGAGACTGCGATTCACTTCGTGAATATCTCAGTGGATGACTCCTCTATATTAACTGTTGAAGCACAATATTTAATTGTAACACAAAACGGATGAGCGATATCTCATACTAAACCTTGTTTCTAAAGTGCCAGAGCTGATGATAAAGGTTGCCCATAGACAAGACGAAAATATATATCTGACGCTGTGTTGTTTGACAACACATGAGAAGAGCACGCATTGGGCATTCTTGAGATAGTGATTTGATGATGATGATTATGATGATGATAATGATGATGCAATGATATTTGGTTTGTGAGGCACTCAACAGCGCCCATAAAAATTCCTGATCCTTTCACTGTACAGTCTAATCACTTTCGCTGGCCGGGGTGGCCGAGCGGTTCTAGACACTACAGTCTGGAACCGCGTGACCGCTACGGTTGCTGGTTCGAATCCTGCCTCGGGCATGGGTGTGTGATGTCCTTAGGCTACTTAGGTTTAAGTAATTCTAAGTTCTGGGGGACTGATTACGTCAGAAGTTAAGTACCATAGTGGTCAGAGCCATTTTGAACTAGTCGCTTTCCCGAATAATGAACACAGCACAAGCGCCCACTCTTCGGGCAGATAAAATTCCCGACCCTGCCAAGAATCGAATCCGTAACCCCAGGATCCCGAGATAGCGACGCTAGCCACTAGACCACGAGCTGCCGACTAGCGATTTTAGCCGTGGCGTCTGGAGTGGACGGGTGCATCAAAATGCGCTGCGTATCTTGTACTGAGCTCGATAAAGCCTCTCTTTTTACACAGCTTTACTACATGACATAGCCGCTCCTGAGTAGAAATACATACGAATATCAATATCAAAATGTTGACTATTAAAAACAGCCTTTATCACGATTTATTTATCAAGGTGACGGGTCTGAAGATGACCACAGTAGTGGTCGAAACCGGTCACCTTGATAAATAAATCGTGATCAAGACTGTTTTTACTAGTAAACATTTTGATATTGATATTTTCACTCTGCAGCAGAGTGTGCGCTGATATGAAACTTCCTGGCAGATTAAAACTGTGTGCTCGACCGAACCTCGAACTCGGGACCTTTGCCTTTCGCGGGCAAGCGCTCTACCAACTGAGCTTTCGAAACACAACTCACGCCCGGCACTCACAGCTTTACTTCTGCCAGTACGTCGTCTACTACCTTCCGAACTTTACAGAAGCTCTCCTGCGAACCTTGCAGAACTAGCACTCCTGAAAGAAAGGATATAGTGGGGACATGGCTTAGCCACAGCCTGGGGGATGTTTCCAGAATGAGATTTTCACTCTGCAGCGGAGTGTGCGCTGATATGAAACTTCCTGGCAGATTAAAACTGTGTGCCCGACCGAGACTCGAACTCGGGACCTTTGCCTTTCGCGGGCAAGCGCTCTACCATCTGAGCTACCGAAGCAAAGGTCCCGAGTTCGAGTCTCGGTCGGGCACACAGTTTTAATCTGCCAGGAAGTTTCAAATAGTGATCAAGACAGTTTTTAATAGTAAATATTTGGAATACATTGATCACTGCCTCTCCCATAATGTATTCAAAGGAAATATGAAAATGCTTCAGATGCTTTATATGATACCATTGTATCACATACATCGTCATCCTCTAACCATACATTGGAACTGGAAACACCACATAGCTTGACACGTTTCACCAACATTGTAAATTCTTTACCAAACAAATGGGATCAAAGATGTAAATGATGGGTAGCTGACCCAAACGCTTACAAATACTCCGAGAAGACTAGGAATGAAGCCTAATTTCACGATCTCCACGTTTACAATGATACTCATTTCAATGAAAATAGTAAATAAAAGCAGATGACGTAAACAACCATGCATGAGCAGCGCCTATCAGATGGAGGGGGCACGAAAGCCGATCAGTTCCAGTCATTTCATCAGGAAGGAGGTACACGGCTCGTGTTTTCTCTAGTTCAACCATGACTAAACGGTCAGTACCGCGATTCAATCGCGTTTGCATTGTTACTTTGTGCCAGGAAGTGCTCTCAACAAGGAAAGTATCCAGGCTTCTCGAAGTGAACCAAAGTGATGTTTTTCGGACAAGGAGGAGATACAGAGAGAGAGGAACTGTCGATGACATGCCTCGCTCAGGCCACCCATGGACTACTACTGCAGTGGATGACGGCTACCTACGGATTATAGCTCGGCGAGACCCTGACAGCAATGCCACCATGTTGAACAATGCTTTTCGTGCAGCTACAGGACGTCGTGCTACGACTCAAACTCTGTGCAATAGTCTGAACGATGGGCCACTTTACTTCCGTTATCCATGGCGAGGTCCATCTTTGCAGTCACGACACCATGCAGCGTGGTACAGATGGGCCCAACAACATGCCGAGTGGACCGCACGGGACTGGCATCACGTCCTCATCACCGACGAGAGTGTCATTTGTCTTCAACCAGACAGAAGAGACGTGTTTGCAGACAACCCGGTCAGGCTGAACGCCTTAGACCCAGTGTCGGGCAAGTGCAGCAAAGAAGAGGTTCTTTGCTGTTTTGAGGTGGCATTATGTGGGGCCAACGTACGCCGCTAGTGGTCACGGAAGGCGCCGTAACGGCTGTACGATACGTACTCCGATTGATAGTCCAACCATATCGGCAGCATGTAGGCGAGGCATTCGTCTTCATGGACGACAGTTCGCGCCCCCATCGTGCACATCTTGTGTATGACTTCCTTCAGGATATCGACATCGCTCGACTAGAGAGGCCAGTATGGTCTCCAGCCATGAATCCTATCGAACATGACTGGGATAGTTGAAAAGGGTTGTTTATGGACGACGTGACCCTCCAACCACTCTGAGGGATCCACGCCTTTTGGGAGTGGGACAATCTGGACCAACAGTGCCTTAATGAACATGTGGATAGTATGATACGACGAATACAGGTATGCATCAATGCAAGAGGACGTGCTACTGGGTATTAGAGGTACCGGTGTGTACAACAATCTGGACCAACATTTCTGAAGGTCTTGCTATATGGTGGTACAGTATGCAATCTGTGGTTGTCAGTAGCATTAAAAAGGGCGACAATTATGTTTACGTTGATCTCTATTCCAATTTTCTGTACGGGTTCCGGAACTCTCGGAACGGAGGTGATGCAAAACTGTTTTTGATGTGTGTAGTTGCGGTACCTGGGTGTGGTCCACTTATTGTGTTTAAGGAAATTCTAATTGCGGAAGGGTATGTACAATTTTAGTGCGTTGTGTACTGGGCACGATAGATGAACAGTTCGGACACTATGACAGTATCAGCAGGACAATGCATCCTGTCATATGACAGCCTCTGAGAGGTAAGGGCTTTTGTATATAACTTCTCCGAGTTGGACTGGCCTGTCCTGAGATCCGACATGAAATCAATGGAACTTTTGCGATGAATTATAACGTGAACTTCGTCCTAGAACCGAGTGTCCAACTTCCCTATCTTCCCTAGTTCCGGCTCTTAAGCAGGAATGGGCTAGCATTCTACCACAGACATTCAGATCTGTCATTGAATGTATTTGCAACACAATTCAAGTAGTCAGAAAAACGAAGGATGGGCACAAGCAGCATTAATGTCCTGTAAAATGCGTACAAATACTTTTGATCAGATAGCGTATATAAAAAAAAAAATTGCATTCTAAGATACAGTGGGGTGGACAAAAATATGGAAACACCACGAAGACAACGCATTACCTTGCTTGATACGGTGTACGAGAAATGCTGGTATTCTAAACAATTTCAAGTCGTCTCTGAATGGATAAACACAGATTCTGTATTGTTTCCACCGAAATCTTACTCCATTTTTTCCTGCAAAGCATTGGCAAATTCATATGCTGGAGGTGGCTGGGGACGACGAAACCTTCCCTCCAGAAATGCTCAATAATGTTGAAGTCTGATGACTGTAGCGGCCAGAGGAGACGCGACAGCTTATCCTCGCCCTCACACGACTATTAATGAACTGAACGAGCTGTGGCAACAACACAGTGTCGTCTTCGAATACAGAATTGCCGTTGGGGAACAAACACTGTGCAATCTGATGAGCCTGATCAGCGACAATGGTCACATGATCCTTGTCAGAAAAACGACCTGGCGGAGTACTCATCAGGGCCATTGAATACCACATTATGACTGCATATATCATCACCGAACCCCCGCGATGAGTCAATCTAGGGACGTACATTCTGCTTGTAGTTGGAAATAGTGTGAAACAAGTCTCGGCCGATTAGATGACATTCTTGCATTGCTCCATGATCCAGTTTGTATTGCTTGGGCACCACGTTTTCCTCTTACTGTTATTTGAATTACTGATGAGTGAGTTTGGAATTCCAATTCATCCTGCAATTCGTTGCTTCTGTATCGCCCTACAGGTTATCAACACACTTCCGTCCCCGTTGTGACTAAGTGGATATGGTTCCCGGTTTCCTCATATGCCTCTTGAAACATGAAACACTTCGGCTACCTCTCTATGCGTGCACAATCAATTTGCCCACTTCCGAATTCACTGAGTTCAGATATTTCACAACTACACAGAACACAGTTCTAACACGATTGACATTTGTAAAGTACTGAGGTCACTCACAGGTGCCGTTCGTGATCAAGTGCAAAAGTGCAACCGGCAGTCTGCACTAGCACCTGCATTTATCTTCAAGCACGCAATTCTCGCGGTGTTTCCATGCTTTAGTCCAACCAATGAACTTTAGAAACTGGTTTTGTGAGTTGGAACATGAGTTAGCTATAATGGTAGAAGCTTTATGAAGACGAAAAAAAAGTTGCTGTTGCTTCTGAGAAACACAGGGTGGGCAAAATAAACATACCCCTGAAAATATCTGTAAGATTCTACATCTACATCTACATATATACTCCGCTAGCCACCAAACAGTGTGTGCGGAGGGAACTACTGGCGCCAAAGTCACATCCACCCCCCGCCCCCCCCAACCCCCCACCCACCATCCTCTGCTCCACTCGCGGATCGCACGAGGGAAAGACAAGTGTCTGAACGCCTAAGTACGAGCTCTGACATCCCTTGTCTTTGTATGGTGATCATTGCGCGATACCAATGTTGGTGCTAATAATATATGCTCTAGATCCTAGGCGAAGATCCGATTCTGGGCCCTTCCGTTTAGTGCGTCGTCTGTCTGCAATTGTCTCCCACTTCAAACTTTCTACGAGATTTGTAACGCTCTCGCGATGGATAAATGTACTAGTCACGAATCTTGACGTTCTTCTTTGGACATTCTCAATCTCTTGAATCAGACCCAACTGGTAAGGGTTCCATACAGGCGAACAACACTCTAAGAGTGGACGAACTAAAGTATTGTAAGCAGTTTCCTTTGTTGAAGGACTGCATCGCTTCAGGATTCTACCAATAAACAGCAATATAGAGTTCGCCTTACCCATTACTTGTGTAATCTGATCGTTCCATTTGAGATCATTTCTAATACTCATTTTCAGATATTTGCCGGATATTACCGCTTTCAAAGACTGGGCGTTTATTTTGTACTCGTACATTAATGGGGACTTTCGCTTTGTTATACGCAGTAGGCTGCACTTGCTAATGTTGAGAGATAATTGCCAGTCAGTAAACCACGCATTTATTTTCTGCAAACCCTCATGGATTTGTTCACAACTTTCGTGTGATGCTACTTTCCTGTACACTATAGCACCATTGGCAAACAGTCTAATGCGGCTGTTAATAGCATTAACCAGATCGTTCATGTAAACTGTAAAAAGCAGCGGACCTATTACGCTGCCCTAGAGTATACCTGATGTTACCCTTGTTTTTTTTTTAAGTCTCCTCATTCTGGACGACGTAATACTCTCTCTCTGTTACAAAACATTTTATCCAACCGCACTTTCATGGGATAGATGGTAACCGCGCAGTTTTTGGAGCAAGTGACAGTGCGGAACTGAGTGGAACGAGTTTTGGAAGTCGAGGAATATAGCATCAGCCTGGGAACCGGTATCTAGAGCCTGTTGTATATCATGCACAAAGAAGGTCAGCTGTGTCTCGCATGACTTGTGTTTCCTAAAACCGTGCTGGTTTCTGCAGATGAGCTTGTCAGAGTGTAGAAAGGTCATTATGTCTTATCATAACATATGTTCGCCTATTCTACAATAAATCGATGTCAGTGAAATTGGCCGGTAATTATGTGCATCCGATTATCTACCGTTTTTACAGATTCCTATGAACTGAGCCTTCTTCCAGCCCCGTGGAACTTTCCTCTATTCCAATTATCTCTCATATATGATAAGAATGTTGCAATATTTGTAGCATAGTCAGCATAAAATCTAACGAGGATACCGTCTAGGCCATATGCATCCCTGGCGTCTAAGGATCTTAACTGTTTTACAGTCCCAGATACACTAAATACTTTGTCAGCCATCCTTGCGTTTGTTCGATAAGTGATAGGGGGAATGGTGATGCAGTCCTCTACCGTAAACGAGTTTTTGAAAGCTAGGTTTAGAATTTCGGCCTTTTGTTTATCATCATCCGTTACATTACTCGTCCTGTCAGCAAGAGAAGGTATTGAATTATTTGTAGCGTTCATAGATTTTAAGTACGACAATTTTTTTTAAATCGGCAGACAAAATATTCCTTTCAAATTCGTTAAAAGAATCTCCCAATGATCTTTTGACAGCTGCTTTCATTTCGCATAATTTCTGTCAGCGGGGCTTTGACTAAGTTTAAAACGACTGTCATAATTCCCTGCTTTCTCAGCAACTTCCTAATATGTTTGTTGAACCAAGGTGGATCATTTACCTTCCCTATATTTTTGCTAGGCACATATTTCTCTAGGACGTGGTGTACAAAGCCTTTAAATTCCGACCAAAGATGCTCAATATCTTTGTGTCCCGCGGTGAATGTTTGGAGCTATGAAGAAATTCATCAATGACGCTTTCATTTGTTTCCACTGATATAGATACCACAACGACATTATGGTCGCTAATACCTTCTTCTAGATTAACTTCCTCAAAAAGATTAGGTCTGTTCGTCTCCAAGATATCTAATATGTTCCCATCTCTAGTTGGTTTTCTAACCGATTGCTCAAGGTTGTATGCTGAGAGCGCTCCTAGAATAACTTCACACGAGTCCTTGCATCTTACGCGAAATTAACACCAGGTGATAAACATGAAAAATTCCCATCAAAGAAAATGCAGGACTCCTTATTTTTTATGCACCATTCGGTTGCTGCCACATTCCTACAAATGCACGTCTCCCGCATGTTCCATAACGAGTAGGATAGAGTGTTGCACCAAAAGGATGGTGTGATAATATTTTTTGGCTGGGGGCTTCAGTCTAGTGACTGAGTTTAGTGTCACACGAAGGAACGCGCTTTAGAAACCTCCATTAGTAGTTTCGGTGGTTTTCTACAGTTTCAGTTGGTTCTAGACAAAAGGTTGTATTTTTTGTGCAGCATTTGTAAAAAAAATTTTGGTCTACACTTTAAGGTGTGTAAGATATGAAAAGTATACGGAATATACCGTTGATTCTTCAGTTACAGGATTTTACAAGGAGTTGAATTTTACATGTTTTTGAAACAAGTTATATGATGGGTGGACGATAAAATCGTACCTTGTTGATCATACACCATCTGTTATCTTGAAACAGAATGAGCTCTTTCGACAGGGAAAGTAGGATATTTGCAAAGAACCTGAGTGAGTTTTCGCCTAACCAAGAACACCTTGTCTTTCCGACGGCACTTTGTCACTACATTAGGTTCCCTTCTGGATCTATATCAGCACTAAGCACGGTCAATCTCTACTATAAGGATCCATTAGATTCTCGATGGGCCTAACTGATCCAGTCAATGTAGGTAATTATCGAATTTTGTACACGCATTACCGTTCATCTAACCGTGTGTTTAGCTGCTTGAATTCTAATCAGCATTCCTTCCACTTGTTGGTGAGTTACACTTTAATAAATGTAACTCTCGGTTCTTGACTGACTCCATTCTTTCGTTATAGGAAATTCCATATCCACGTTTACTCAACTTGCATATTTATTTAGGACGCCCAACTATCGCTGTTTAACAACCATTTAGGTTGCTGACAACCGTTGAGTGATCACTCACTTTCGTTTGCAGCTTCACCTTGGAACATTATAACTCTCATCAGGCATGAAGCCATTACTCCTAAGTAATGGATTTGAAAATAACGATCGACAGCACCATATAATGCTGCATTGTTACAACAGTTCTAAAAAGTGTATTCACCACAATGGCGTTTAGCAATATCTGTATGCAATAGCAATTCTGGTGACAGTTCGTAAAGGTTTTTTAAGTTCCTTTAAATTCTTCTATGATTTTTTGTGTACAAAAGCCGTAATTCTTTTATGCAGAAATGCTCCTGAGGACGTATTTTTAATGTGGCAAATCGGTTGTGGGTCTTCGAAAGGACTACAATAAATAGGTAATGCGGTCATATGGACTTTGATTCACTTTAATTCTAATTTGCCTGTTACACACGGTGTAATGTATGCTACGAAAGTTCTAATCAGATCAGTCATGTAACTGACTTTCTTAAATGTCTATCAATTTTGCCAGTCTGGAAAATGTGTTGTGTTTGTTTCCAACAGCTTTAATTTAAAATGTATTTTAACTTGTAACTGTTTTTATATAATATTTCTGCTTAATTTTATTTCACAAATTCATTGTTAAGTCTGTATTAGAGTAATAATTTAACAGATGGACGGCTATCTCGGAGTGAATGATTAATAGAGAGCTTCCGATTTGGAGCCCAGGATGTGAGCACACTCGCAGCATCTAAAGAAGACGGTGGCATCGATCCTTGAAATATTGTAAATAAATTGGGAACAACATTTCGGGTGACTACTTGGAAGCTCGCTATTAAGACAGACGAATAAATTGGTCTACAATTTTTATAAGATTTTCTCGACTATAGCGCTTTTAATTTTCAGTGGAATATTTGTTAGTAGGTACATTACAATGCCGTACATTGGTACATGTTCTTACATTTGGAGAAACCTTAATTTTCCAGAGTAATTTTTCTGATTTCAGAAAAAGACAACAGCACATAGAAACGGAATGCCATCACTTATAAATGAAATGAAATAAGAAAATACACGGCCGGAAAACTCGCAACACCAAAAAATAATTAATGTAGAGTAATTAAATTTCAGGAATAATTTGTCTAGGTAACGAATTTAAGTTATTAACAGTGCAAGATCACTGGTTAACGCGAGCAATTGCAAATGTAAAATGTCGGTACAATAAAGAGCGGTGTAGCCGCCAGTATGCTGAATGTAAGCAAGCAACGTGCATGCGTTGTGTTGTATAGCTGGTGGATGTCATTTTATGGGATGGACTTCCAAGACTGTTGCACTTGGTCGGTCATCGCTGTTTCGGGATGATTCCAGAGTTGTCGTCCAATGGTGTCCCGTATGTGATTGATTAATGACAGATCTGGTGACCTAGCAGACCAAGGGAATTTTCCGACATTCTGTAGAGCATCTTTGGTAGCAACAGCGATATGTAGGCGAGCGTTTCCTGTGGAAAAACACTCCCTGAAATGGTGTACATGAACGACAACACAACAGGCGAATCACCAGATGAACGCACTAATTTGTAGTCAGGCTGCGTGGCACAACCACGAGAGTACTCTTGGTGACATACGACACCGCACCCCAGACCATAACTCCTGGTTTAGGTCCAGTGCGTGTACCACGCAGACAGGGTGGTTGCAGGCTCTCAAATGGCCTTTTTCTAGCCCACACAGTGTCATCACTGGCTCCGAGTCAGAACCAGCTTTCATCAGAAAACACAAAAGACACTCTCTGCCCTCAAATGAGCTCTCACTTGACGTCACTGATGTCGCAAATGGTTGTGTTTTTCGCTCAAGGGAATGCACGCTATAGGGCATCTGGGTCTGAGTTGTCTTTGAAGTAACCGATTTGTAACAGTTTGCTACGTCACTCAGGTGGCTACTGCTGCTCAGATTGCTGGTACAGATTCAGCGTGATGCGCCAGATCCATAGGCCGCACATGATGTTATTTCCTCTCGGTAGTGTCATGTGACCGTAAGGAACTCGGTCTTCTTGGGACCGTGCATCCCAGTGACAACCGCTGGCCGCTATTGTGTACAGGGTGTACATTCCTGCGAAGTTCTTCTGCAAGCTGAAAAATACAGAATGTTTTTAAATTATTTAACAAAATCGTGGTGTATCTTGATATTCTGCCGATTACACAGGATAAAAAATCAATTGCGTAAGCATGTTGCTTGCATGTTATGGCTATTAGGCCGAGCTGACACGTTTATATGTCGTTGTCATTACAATTAATACATCGGTCACGCTTTTACATAGTCACCAATGTCACCAATCGGTCGGAGCCATCACCAAGCTTAACCTTCCGTGGAAAGCAGAACTCAAGAGACTTACGAGAATGTACTGTATTCGCTGGCGAATCATCTAACACGGATGACATCCACAACCCATGTTTTCTAAAAAAAAGCAGAATTTTGAGCTTTTATTAATCAGTTACTACTCCATATTCCAGTCCGACCAACACATACTTGACCCAGAACAACTCTGGTTGCTGTTGATTGCCTTTGAAGGACTGTTAGGAAGCTATTACTACACAAGATTATATAATTCGGCGTTAATTCACCTACCTATTGTGTCCTTTAGAAAACGAAATTACGTGAAACTGAAATTAGTTTAGATTGTATCAATTTTCAGAGTGTACAGTCCTCATAAAATTTCTGTACGAAGCTGAGACAGATATTTTTCTCTGTGTCATTTAGCACTCTTTGGTAGTTACCAACTCCTGTGGCAACGGAACGTTATTGTAGGCACTCAAACGTATATCATGTTAAGATTTTGATATTGGCAATTTAACTTTCGCAGTGGATATTATTTAGGCCTTTTATAGCGGTCACAACTTCACTTCGACCAATGTATGTCCTACCTTCCAATTGTTGCAGGTGTTTCTTGCATACGTTGCGGGATCAAGGCTCCTACTGCCTAAGAAAACTACATTCCCTAGGCTGTGGCTAAGCAATGTCTGCACAATATCCTTCCTTCCAGCAAGGTACAAAACAAAACATTGGTGAAGCTAGGAGTGTACATGTACTGCGGGAGATAGGGATGTTGCAGCGGGTCGTGATTCGTGCTTGGTGTGCTCAGTCGACACAGCAGCTCTACTACTGAAGCAAATGTCTCATATTCGTGTCACTGTTCGGCACAGTTCTGTAATCTGCAACGTAGTTTAAGTCAGCACGCACTTCGTTTGGAATGAAAATTCTTTCTGAGGTATTGTCTTGCTAACCAATGAGTAATTCTGGAGGGCGACTCTGGCCATCTTTTACACTATGTGGTCAAAAGTATCCGGACACCTGGCTGAAATCGACTTACAAGTTCACGGCGCCCTCCATCGGTAATGCTGGAATTCAATATGATGTTGGCTCACTCTTAGCTTTGATGACAGCTACCACTCTCGCAGGCATACGTTCAATCAGGTATTGGAAGGTTTCTTGGGGAATGGGAGCCTATTCTTCACGGAGTGCTGCACTGAGGAGAGGTATCGATGTCGGTCGGTGAGGCCTGGCACGAAGTCGGCGTTCAAAACATCCCAAAGGTGTTCTATAGGATTCAGGTCAGGATTCTGTGCAGGCCAGTCCGTTACAGGAATGTTATTCTCGTGTAATCACTCCGCCACAGACCGCGCATTATGAACAGGGGCTCGATCGTCTTGAAAGAATGCAATCGCCATCCCCGAATTGCTCTTCAACATTGGGAAGCAAGAAGGTGCTGAAAGATCGATGTAGGCCTGTGCTGTGGTAGTGCCACGCAAAACAAAAAGGGTGCAAACCCCTCCATGAAAAAGACGAGCACACCATAACACCACTGCCTCCAAATTCTACTCTTGGCACTACACACGCTGGCAGATGACGTTCGCCGGGATTCCTCCATACTCACAACCTGCCATAGAATCGCAATATTGTGTACCCTGATTCGACACTCCACACAATATTTTTCCACCACTCAATGTTTACCCTCCTTACAGCAAGCGAAGCGTCGTCTGGCATTTACCGGTATATACTGAGAAGGTATGTGTTATTTCGGTGACCATGCAGCTCTTTAGAATGAAATTACAATGAAATGAAAACCCTGGGCTGCTGAAAGGCGTTGACATACGTCAACGGCGACAGATGAAGATGTGTGCCCCGACCGGGAAAAGGAATACTTTATTTAATTTCTTTATCAGTTACGTTTACTTATAAGTTTCATTCTAATTCCATGTTTTTCCCACCACTATAATTGTTCTACTGATGCTGACACGATAATACTTTCATTCTGTTGAACAAAACAAGATCATTTTAAATCATTCTTCACTTTACATGTCCTGACTATTGTTTGCACAGTTAATAGGAAATTATAACTTCTACTCTATCGTCCCTATCAGTATATCTGATATACCGAAGTTTGTACACGAACCTCTTTCTGAGCAAGTACTTCCGACACCGGCAACTTCATGACATCTGCTAAAAAACATAATGTTGGGGTTTAGCGACTCTGAAATGGATCGCGTTGGAAAGCATGATGATCAACAACAGATATGTTAGTGGAAAATAAATTTTTTGAACTAAGCGAGGGGAAATGTCGAGTTTTTATGGCCTTCATTGTCGTCATTATGCCTTGTTCTTGAAGTGCAACACTTCAAGGTAAACTGAGCTAGCGTGCTTTAAGTGTGCAAATGCTCTAAATGGCAGCGGATTTCTGAAACGTCAGCTTCCTTTTATGAATCTTAGACACTTGAAATACAGAAGGAATGGAGGTAAGAAAATGCTAGCAACAAATGCTGCATGAAACTCCGACAGATATATGTTCCCATAACTTACAGTAATGTGAAGACGAGCATTCCGCGTCAGGCGTTGGGTACCTCACGACGATACACTATGGCTCGAAAATATTATTTCACTGCCACTCTAGTAAATAGCAAGCTCTAGTTTCCGTACTCTTCCATCCACAATGAAACTGACTCCAATTAACGTCATATTCATCACCTCGCATCATATACAATCTAATGCTATATGGAGACCTACGTATGCTATATGGAGACCTACGCCCGAGGGAATTTTTCAGTTGTGATCCATTGCGAAAGGCCCTTGTGGGTCGTAGATAAGGACTGTTTCAGATATTGGAAACTAAATCATTGAAAACGTGCTTTTGGAATTTGAGACAAATGTCCTACCAATTGAAATATAAAAAAATTACCTCCTGCTATCTTGAGGATTGCGTTATGTTCGCGCTGTCTGCACGACGTTGTGATTCCCAGCTTCGATTTATAGGTTCCTTCTGAACACACTCGTCAATATCGGCCGGACCCTATGAATCACGTCTTTCAGGGCCTCCAGACTTCCGACATACAGACTAACAAGTGTAGCTCTTGGCCTGCTACAATTACGAGTGCATAACAACATGGATCGCTGGGGGTGGGGTGGGGTGGGGGCAATAGTCCGATTTACATATACATACCACTGAGAATTCTAGCGTGCATAACACACATGTCTGTCGGTCCAACGTGCCAGCTAACAAGACAATTAATTACGCGGCTTATGGCTCTCGAAGCGACAGGCCTCACGTCGCCAGATAGAGCGATAAATTACTGGGCGGATGTGATAAGCGGACCCAGTAACTGTTAACACGCCGACGTTTACCACTACGAAGTGTTCAAGAAGCAAACCAAATATAAGCCCCGTAACACAACCAAGTAGTTTGTCCTCTTTCCATATCTCATTAGGAGGCGATACATAGAATCGTGTGACGTACCTGAAGGACTGCTCATAGCTACTTACGTACGGAGCTGTTCATTATATTGCCATGTACAGACAGTGCCAAAAATCTGGCGTTTGTCTCAGGTTAGAAATAAGTTCTGCTGTTAATCAAAGCTCTCCTCCAGAAAAAAATACTCTTATAGTAAGTGACAGGGGCTGTCTCACGGGATGAACCAAAAGTATAATACAGTAGTTAGTGATTTTGTATAGTCGTGGCCGCTATACAAACTCGTATATACATACCTAAGTTTGCCGCTTTAATTTACAAGGAGCGACACGAATTTCAGAAACCGGAGTGGAATGACATACTGGTAACAAGAGGGCTTATTTACATCAGCCTTCCGTGTAAACGACTGTTGTTGAACCACCTGTCATGTTGCCCGATGAAAAAAAAGGAATGAAACAAAATAAGGCTGAAGCCACTAAAAAAATCTAAAAATACCGCAAGAAAGCAGCATAACTTTAAAAAGCGGACATACGACGAAGAAAGTACTGAACAGGGAATACTGTAAAATACGTACTACTTCCGCTGCGTGGCACCTTTCAGTGGGCGAAAACCTATTGGTAACAGAACTGCTCAGTCTCTCTGTCGGTAATAAAGTTTATTAGATAATTAGTTACTTTGGCTAAAATGCTGTAAAGGCCAAGAGTGCTCTAATAAAAAGAGGACTAGGAAACATGTGGTGACTGTTAATTATAAGTGCCAAGGAAATATAAAACGACATAGTACACAAAACAGGGTAAGTGACAGTTTCTTGTCAAGAAAGCTCTGCGACTATTATGTAGAAAAGAAAGTAACTTAACTATAGCTATGAAGTATCTGTAATATTTCGCTTTGTTGATAAAAAACGCAAAATTTGTCGACTTCCTCGCGGTAACTGGTACTGCCAACCTGCGTGAGATTTAGGAGTGTTCCTGGATGAAAGAAATCAAATAAACCTTCTCTGAAAGACGACTGGAATGGTCATTTGTGGAAGCATAGGCGTTTTGCGCCAACGTAATCATTACGAATAAACGAAAATATTTGCTATGTAGTACAAATAAAAAATAAAAAGTTACTGTGACTAGAACTATAGAGCTGAATTCTATTGGCTACTTCCCTTAACAACTTGTAGCTGCG
This sequence comes from Schistocerca gregaria, assembly GCF_023897955.1. Taxonomy (NCBI): domain Eukaryota; kingdom Metazoa; phylum Arthropoda; class Insecta; order Orthoptera; family Acrididae; genus Schistocerca; species Schistocerca gregaria. The sequence continues at coordinate 1,020,147,675 of NC_064920.1, forward strand.
TGATTTAAGATTTTAATTATATGACAGTAAATAAATTGGTCTCCTGCTTCTTCGGTCTTCAGCCATCGTGTTGATTAGCAGCAGCTCGTCAAGCATTTCTGTCTTCAGCCTTCCTTTTGAGAACGGTATAGGTGCTGCGTCTGGTATCCTCCATGATTTGGTTGATGTATCCTAGACTCGGTCTGTCTCTTGCGTTCTTCTCTTATGCTGTTCATTCGGGGATACTTTTGACGACACCATCATGTCTCAGCAGATGACCGACCCATGGGACCCTTCCGTGTTTGAGCGGCTGCAGGTGCCGAGTCTTCTCTTCCTCCACTCTGTAGGGCACACCTTCGTCTGATATCTCCTCTACCCAGGAAACCTTGAGCATTCTGCATTAGGACAACATCTTGAAGGCTGTTATTTTATGTTTTCCTGTTTCTCCATGTCCCACGTCCCTACAGCAGCAAACAAACGTCTTTATGAGGGGTTTCAGGAGATTAGGATGAAGAGCGTAAATAATATCTCACAATAATAGAACGTGAAATACAGATTACTCATTGATTAATACTTCCCCTAGATCTTCCAAACGATGTGGATGCTGACTGATACTAATAACCCATTGTTTTTAACTGTCTCACACGTACAGAATGAAATTTTTACTCTGCAGCACAGTATGCGCTAATGTGAATTTTCTCGCAGATTGAAACTGTGTGACAGACCGAAAATCGGACTTGGGATCTTTTCCTTTCGCGGGCAAGTGCTGTATCGACTGTCCAAGCACTACTAAAGATTCGTCCTCACAGTTTTACTTCCGCCAATAACTCGTCTACGTTCCAAACTTCACAGAATCTCTCCGCCACACACCGTCAGGTGGCTTGCGGAGTACGGATGTAGATGTAGATGTAGAAACTTGTCAGCAAGCTTCATATCAGCGCACACTCCAAACAGAGTGAAAATTTCATTCTGTATACTTCCTCCAGTCTGTGACTAATTATCGCAATATTCTTTGTTCCAGCAGTGCTAGTCTTGCAAGTTTCGCAGAAGAGCTTCTATGAAGCTTCGAAGGTAGGAGATGAGGTACTGGCGGAAGTAATGCTGTTGGTATGGATCGTGAGTCGTATTTGGGTGGTTCAGTAGGCAGAGCACTTGGCCGCGAAAGGCAAAGGCCCCGAGTTGGAGTTGAGGTCCGACACACAGTTTTAAGTTATGGGGAATTTTTTAATCTCGGTGGGATAGGCATCGTGTGAATTGGCTTGACATTTGAGATGCGATAAGGTGCCTGAGGTTTCATCAAACCACGAACGTAAGCGTTCACGGTTTTAAATACGACTTTGGTCACCTTGAAAGAGGGGGATAACGACAGAGTACTCATCACGAACATGCAAAATGAAGGTCAATATTTGTTCACCAAGTTGTCTGACATAAGCATTATGGTCTATGTCCCAAGTTCTCGTACAGAAAACGCCACCAAAACGTCAAAGACCCCCTACTGCCTGATCATTACAGGTTAAACGTCTTATTGTACAGTCGATGCACACCATGCAATGTATAATACGAAAAGAGGCAAAATCGGGGTCTACTCTACATGTAAGAGGTCCATGACTAAGGAATTTATTGCTAGCGCACTCGAGCAGATGTAATTTCGATGGATTGCTCACGCGCTGCCGGCGATACATAAGCTGTAAGAGAATCTCAGACCAGAGCAGTATTGTCATCAGTAGGAACTGTGTAGCAGTTGTAGTAGTAGTAGGGAGCAGTCGCGTGTATGAAGTTGACTGGGCCGGTCGTGGGGAGCGATGGCGGAACCTGAGCGATATAATACAAGGTAAAAGCAGCCTCGCGCATATGTAGTATTGTTGTATCAAGTCCCATGTAAATGTTCAAAAAATATCTTTAAAATAATATTTTTTATAAAAATTAACTTTTGACAATCATTCATCTCAATTTAAAGAATTTACTTATTTGTCAAATCCATGGTCATCCCGATTACTGTAAAGAAAAATCAGTTGCTTGCTTTAATACAAGACAAATCTGTCGGCCACCATTGCACTGGGATGTGCCAGAAAAATTTATTATAAGAGCAGATATATATGCGTTATCCGGCGACTTCATTGAGGGAAGAATTTTCAGTTTATTCAGCATGATCTTCCAGGCCATGACGCAGCACTGCTGACGTCCGAAATTTACCAGTTTAAATTCGCAGTCAGTTATTGAAAGGTTCTCTATGAGTCACATTTTTTATTAGGAGATTAGTCACATTTTATTGTTCCAAGGTTACGGAATTTATCTGTGGGAGGTTACGCTGAATGTGAATTATATACTTATATTTTTTACTGTTGGGAGGTTATTATACATATTATTTACCAGTGGGGAGGTTACACTTAGTGTACACAGTATATATATATATATATATATATATATATATATATATATATATATATATATATATACTCCTGGAAATTGAAATAAGAACACCGTGAATTCATTGTCCCAGGAAGGGGAAACTTTATTGACACATTCCTGGGGTCAGATACATCACATGATCACACTGACAGACCCACAGGCACATAGACACAGGCAACAGAGCATGCACAATGTCGGCACTAGTACAGTGTATATCCACCTTTCGCAGCAATGCAGGCTGCTATTCTCCCGTGGAGACGACCGTAGAGATGCTGGATGTAGTCCTGTGGAACGGCTTGCCATGCCGTTTCCACCTGGCGCCTCAGTTGGACCAGCGTTCGTGCTGGACGTGCAGACCGCGTGAGACGCCGCTTCACCCAGTCCCAAACATGCTCAATGGGGGACAGATCCGGAGATCTTGCTGGCCAGGGTAGTTGACTTACACCTTCTAGAGCACGTTGGGTGGCACGGGAAACATGCGGACGTGCATTGTCCTGTTGGAAGAGCAAGTTCCCTTGCCGGTCTAGGAATGGTAGAACGATGGGTTCGATGACGGTTTGGATGTACCGTGCACTATTCAGTGTCCCCTCGACGATCACCAGAGGTGTACGGCCAGTGTAGGAGATCGCTCCCCAAACCATGATGCCGGGTGTTAGCCCTGTGTGCCTCGGTCGTATGCAGTGCTTATTGTGGCGCTCACCTGCACGGCGCCAAACACGCATACGACCATCATTGGCACCAAGGCAGAAGCGACTCTCATCGCTGAAGACGACACGTCTCCATTCGTCCCTCCATTCACGCCTGTCGCGACACCACTGGAGGCGGGCTGCACGATGTTGGGGCGTGAGCGGAAGTCGGCCTAACGGTGTACGGGACCGTATCCCAGCTTCATGGAGACGGTTGCAAATGGTCCTCGCCGATACCCCAGGAGCAACAGTGTCCCTAATTTACTGCGAAGTGGCGGTGCGGTCCCCTACGGCACTGCGTAGGATCCTACGGTCTTGGCGTGCATCCGTGCGTCGCTGCGGTCCGGTCCCAGGTCGACGGGCACGTGCACCTTCCGCCGACCACTGGCGACAACATCGATGTACTGTGGAGACCTCACGCCCCACGTGTTGAGCAATTCGGCGGTACGTCCACCCGGCCTCCCGTATGCCCACTATACGCCCTCGCTCAAAGTCCGTCAACTGCACATACGGTTCACGTCCACGCTGTCGCGGCATGCTACCAGTGTTAAAGACTGCGATGGAGCTCCGTATGCCACGGCAAACTGACTGACACTGACGGCGGCGGTGCACAAATGCTGCGCAGCTAGCGCCATTCGACGGCCAAGGCCGCGGTTCCTGGTGTGTCCGCTGTGCCGTGCGTGTGATCATTGCTTGTACAGCCCTCTCGCAGTGTCCGGAGCAAGTATGGTGGGTCTGACACACCGGTGTCAATGTGTTCTTTTTTCCATTTCCAGGAGTGTATATTAAATGGAACCCCATTATTTTTGTTAGCACATCTGAACATATAAACAAATACGTAATCAGTGCGGTTTGTTGCATTGTAAAATCTTAATTACATCCGGAGGTATTGTAACCTAAAGTTGACGCTTGAGTACCACTCCTCCACTGTACGATCGTGCGTATCGGAGAGCACCGAATTATGTAGGGATCCAAAGGGAACGGTGATGGACCTTAGGTACAGAAGAGACTGGAACAGCACATTACGTCCACATGGTAACACCTTTTATTGGTCTTTTTCACTGACGCACATGCACATTTCCATGAGGGGTGAGGTACACGTACACACGTGGTTTCCGTTTTGAATTACGGAGTGGAATAGAGTGTGCCTCGACATGTCAGGCCAATAGATGTTCAATGTGGTGGCCATCTCTTGCTGCACACAATTGCAATCTCTGGCGTAATGAATGTCGTACACGCGGCAGTACATCTGGTGTAATGTCGCCGCAGACTGCCACAATACGTTGTTTCGTATCCTCTGGGGTTGGTCCGCAGGTCGTGGTCGTGCGGTAGCGTTCTCGCTTTCCGCGCTCTGGCTCCCAGGTTCGATTCCCGGCGGGGTCAGGGATTTTCTCTGCCTCGTGATGACTGGGTGTTGTGTGATGTCCTTAGGTTAGTTAGGTTTAAGTAGTTCTAAGTTCTAGGGGACTGATGCCTTAGATGTTAAGTCCCATAGTGCTCAGAGCCATTTTTTTTTTCTCTGGGGTTGTAGGCACATCATGGTAAACATTCTCCTTTAACGTACCCCACAGAAAGAAGTCCAGAGGTGTAAGATCAGGAGAACGGCCTGGCTAATTTATGCGTCCTCCACGTCCTTTGAAACGCCCGTCGAACATCCTGTCAATGGTCAGCCTAGTGTTAATTGCGGAATGTGCAGGTGCACCATCATGCTGATACCACATACGCGACGCGTTTCCAGTGGGACATTTTGGAGCAAAGTTGGCAGATCATTCTGTAGAAACGCGATGTATGTCGCCGCTGTTTGGGCCCCTGCAATGAAGTGAGGACCAATTAGGTGGTCGCCAATCATTCCGCAACATACATTTACAGTCCACGGTCGCTGTCGCTCTACTTGTCTGAGCCAGCGAGGATTTCCATGGGCCAGTAATGCATGTTACGTAGATTCACTGCCCCGTGGTTTGTGAAACCCGCTTCATCGGCAAACAGGTAGAACTGCAACGCATTCTCTGTTAATGCCCAATGACAGAATTGCACTCGATGATTAAAGTCATCACCATGTAATTGCTGATGTAGCGACACATGAAACGGATGAAAGCGGTGACAATGCAGTATGCGCGTGACACTACTTCGACTTAGTCTACCGGCTCTCGCAATGTCCCGTGTACCCATGTGTGGTTTCATGGCAACAGCAGCTAACACACCATCTGCACCCGCTTCTCCTGTGACGGGCCTGTTACGGACCCGTTTGCGTGCTACGACCGTACCTGTTGCATACAGTTGACGGTAGATGTTTTTCAATGTGCGGCACGTTGGATGTTCTCTGTACCGTTCTGCATACACCCTGCAGGCTTCAGCTGCATTTCGTGGACACTCGCCATAGATGAATATCATCTCCGCCTTTTCAGAGTTCGAATACACCTTGGTCACAGTTCCTACAACACTACACAATCATAGACATCTGGTAACACGGTGTACTACAGTTGTTTCTGCGTGCGGAGACGAATGCAGAATAACAATAGCACCGAGCGCTACATGCGGACACTGCGACATCAAGACCAAACCACAAGAGTGCACTACAGCCACACTCGTAAACACGGTCGTCATCGTAAACATGTCCCTACAGATGCTGCTCGCCGACCGTGGCCCGTGTTTGTTACAACACGCAACTGAACGTCGGAGGTTTCAAGCGTCAACTTTAGGTTACAATATCTCCGTATGTAATTAACATTTTACAATGCAACAAACGGCAATGATTACGTAATTGTTTATATGTTCAGATTTGCTAACAAAACTAACGTGGTTCCATTTAAAAAACGTATGTTTGTGTTAAAAGACATACTTACGTGCATTTTTGTATGGTTTGTATTAAACAAACGTTCGGTCTGTGGAATCTGTTCGTCAGTATTTGATGTGGTTTACGAAATATATCCAGCGATAACGTTAGGCGACTCACTATATATATATGTTTAACAGAGCAACTCTCCAAAACTGTATGTTGCGACTTGATGTACTAGAAACGTATCTTCCTCCATGTAAACTTTTCTTAAATGTGACACGTTGCGAGGCTTGCCTTGTTGTGGAACGCAATGACGTTCCCCGAGTTATTCTCGTGAACGGCATTTAGTCAATGAGTGGGGACTGATTACTGTTATTATTAGCAGATGGTGCACTCTCTTCGCATCGTAATTTTCTGCAGTTGGAATCTCTTATATGTGGTACTTCGGCCTCGCTAAACTGCTATTACGACCAATAGAATTTCAGCCTTCTGTTACATGATTTTTCATCCATTGAACTATTTACTGTATTCTGAATTTATGCGAATTTATGCGAGCTGCCCCAGTGGACTGCCGTACCCTATAAGGCTAACAATTACTTATGGAACCTGCTGCTTTCACGAAACTCTCCGTTCATGTGTTATATACTGTTCTAAGATACGCACATGTTATGTCGTTACGTTAGAGATGTTATCGAGTAAGATAGCGTTAGAAACTTATTCCGTGAGCACTACACATTTCATACGGCATATCACTAAAATATTAAGGCATATTTATCACCATCTAAACGAGTACTCCTTCACGCGAAGATCTATTATCATTTAATCTACTTTCTCTCTAAATCCCTTAATGTTTTGATGAAATGAGGTTACTGATCTCTGTTCCCTATTTATTAAGCATCCAGCGTAAGAGGAACCTTTCTCTGTAAGTAATATCTCATACCTGATTTCAACCTAGAAACGTCTAACCCTTCTATACGTTATCACCGTAATGTGGCATTGGGTGAGCCTAGGTCCACGTACTATAGTGTCACTTAGAGGCTTTTCCAACCAGCGCCTAAATAAAAGTATGCAGGCCATACCAGCAATGTGATCTCCATGAATACTCCAACTGACACTACCGAAAAGTGTGCCTTGTCAGCAATAGTTTGCGATCTGTCAGGTACCATTTTGACTTGCCCCATAGCATTGGCATGATTGTACTGATCAGCTGTTTAAAGTGAACACTGTGATTTAAAAATGCTGTGTCTCACATACACAAGTGACTGGCTCATTAGTCGCTCATGTTTAAATTTTACTGTATTCTTAAACCGATACAGTGAAATAAAAGGAAACTTCATTTACATAAAATGTAAGTGTGCTGTTTAGGTTTTTTATTGTTAACGCCACATAGCGCTCTGTATGAAAAACCACTGGCTGTGCTGTGTGCAGTCAGTGGCTGGTTGGCTTTGTTGTAGTACTCGCCATAGTAGTGTTGAGCAGCTGGATGTTAACAGCGTGTAGCGTTGCGCAGTTGGAGGTGAGCCGCCAGCTGTGGTGGAAGTGGGGAGAGAGATGGCGGAGTTTTAAAATTTGTAAGACTGGATGTATTTATTTTTAAAGATATTTGAAGTACAATGATACAAAGGTTTTCCGTGATACATTTCATTCCATTGCTGTAATCTGCAACACCTGAGGATATCATTACATTAATCCTCAGGGGGTACACGGCAACTCTGTGTACCATGTGTGTGACAAGCACAAGGAGCCCTAGCTAATGTGGTATTTTCTTATACAACTTTACACATTGGTACCATATTTCTCTAACACAGAATTACACAGCCATGTGATCATTTAACTGAGAGAGACAAATATTTATTTTACTACATCAGTGACAGATGTTTACGTAATTACGCGGTTGGATAACTTCACACATATGAAATTGTATTTTGACTGTACTTTGTGAACTGTTCATATTTTTTCGCAACCATTGTGATACTATGAGAGATTTGAATGATGTATTAGGTATGGGATCATGATTTTTAAAGTAGATTTGAAGCAGGTGGCACTTTTCACATGAGCAGAGAATTTTTTAGGTTTTGAAATTATTGGAGGAAGCTACGACGATTTTGAGACTTGACTGAGGTGTTACGATGTTATTATTACGATGACTTGACCAGAAGAAGGGATCGGTTGGTAGGACATGTTCTGAGACATCAAGGGATCACCAATTTAGTATTGGAGGGCAGCGTGGAGGGTAAAAATCGTAGATGGAGACCAAGAGATGAATACACTAAGCAGATTCAGAAGGATGTAGGTTGCAGTAGGTACTGGGAGATGAAGAAGCTTGCACAGGATAGAGTAGCATGGAGAGCTGCATCAAACCAGTCTCAGGACTGAAGACAACAACAACAACATTACGATGACTATGTGTATTATGCTGTTGCGGTATGTTTATGATCAATAAGCTGATGCTATATGAGTTATTTGATTATGCTACATATCTGTTATGATGAAATATTAAAGAAGTTTCAACGAATAACATAAGGAATAATGAGTACTGCTTAGGGACTATGGTTTGTGAGAAAGGTTGTTGGAAACCTAGAATCGTACTTTAAGAGTTATGAAATGTATGTAAATGCGTGAATGTATTACAATGCCGACGAAAATTTTTTGGACGCTGTTATATCAATAGGATTTTGTTTCTACTGATTTGTAACGCAAATTCTTGACCTGTGAAATATTTTTGTATGAGACTGTCACTGTAGCGGAAAATGCTGTCGTAAATATTTCGGTAAGAAAGTTAAGTGACCACCTGCACGTAATGCGTCGTGGGCACCCAGCTACGCGACAGACGCCTTGAAAAAAGCCATTAGTGTGTGCCTGTCAGAGGCACAGGTGGAGAGAAAAAAACAGGCCGTTATCCTCGCTATTGACATTCCTTTATAGAGAGCATCGTAAATACGACACCTTCAAACTTGAAAGCATGATTACACTGTAGGGTTCTTAATTTATGATATTTACTGAACTGAAATGATGAGAAACGTTTCATGGCTATTGTCATGCTAGTTGGAAGATTGTTTACTGCATTATGAAATGCCATATGGCTAGCGAATGACGTTTCACGCCTTCCTTTGCCTATTTTGTTTAATACCTAGTTTCTAGCTGCACTGCAGCATTGGTTACAATAAAATTAAATGGATGTACTAATATAAATATTTTATGCCTACAGATCCAGTAAATAATAACTTTATGATGTACTTTAAAAAATAATGAAGGAGCACAAAACACATTTCCCTTCACAGGAATTGCATACAGAATTTTATTTGCAAGTACATGGCAATATTTTTTTTTACAATACGTTTTTGTGGTGCACCACTTTAATTACATAGACATTAAGATGTGAATATACATTTCCCTTATCTGCATTGTTGTCTTTAGTGTACTATTTTTTCTGCTTGTGGGTTTGTCACGTTTAGGTATAAGTTATTACATTTATTGCTGTTTGCTTTGCTTACTTGCATTTTTTTGTCATTGCTGTTTGAAATAATTGTTTTGTGCTGATGCATTGCCTCGTCCCTTAGTTTATGCATCTGAGCTCAGTAGATTTAAGTTAGCTTAAGAGGGGGTAGACTATATAAGAGAATGAGTTGCGATGAATTGGAAGCTATAAGAAAATGGTTTGGCCAAAAAAGTATTTTGAAAGAGGATAGGAACAAAAAAATAGTAGGGTTTAGGGACAACAGGTTTAGGTAGGATTTTCTTGGAAATAAATGATGAGGTAAGATAAATATGTGAACATATAAATACAAAAAGCATGCTTGGATAGAATTTTTTGGTGGAAACAAATGGTGAAATAAGACGAAAGATCTATAGAATGAAGTTTTGGGTTGGACTGCAGTACCAGATGTTACACTGAAAACAAACCCTGTCCTTTCCTTGTGTTATCCCACTACGTGTTTGTGTACCCTTGTTTATCTGATAAGACTTATGTTGCAGAATTTTTCTAATACTCAGCTACATGAACTATGATGGGGAATACTGTTATCCTCAAATATAATTTGCATTAATAATATGTTATTTACTTTGTAAAGATGTTAGACATTATTAATTCTGTCCTGTTTTAATGCTCATGTGTGAAGTTTATGTTTCAAAAGTTATTGAAATCTTTATGTATGTACTTATGTCATAATTTTTCTAACACTGATGTGCAAGTTTATTTCTATACTTTTCTGAAGAATGTTTTACTACAAAAGTTACCTGTACTATTATGTTCTTTAATGATATATTTTGTACCTTTGTTATTGTATTCTTATGTTATAAAATTGAAATTGACACCAGTTCATCAAATTAAGTAACTTGTAAGTTACATTTCACTGCACACGTTTCTGTTGGTCATAGTACATGAACAATATGTGAGAATTAGGGACTGATAGAGTTTGCACTTGTGTTAATAATTCAGCGAGGGACTGGTTAACAGCATTGCTCATTCTAAGGACATTTCCAAAAAAAATTGTGAGTGCAGAAGTGGTGGTTTATGGACTTGCTACATTGTCCACAAGACTCTTCGATATTGATTGTGCACCTGCACAGTCGCAACAGATGGCTGATGGCCATCTCTACAAGGACTGAAGTGGGTCTGCACCTTCGATGGCCCACCAATACCATTATTTCTACAAGGACTGCAGTGGGTCTGCACCTCTGGTAGCCCACCAATACCATAATATCTAACAGGACTACAGTGGGTCTGCTCTGTGATGACCAACCTCCCAATATTCTTCAAAACTTCGACTTACTTTGCTGTGTGTTTGCTCGTTGTGGCCCATTACCTGTCAGCATGTCTTTCCATTGGAGGGACAACACTACTTCTTCAAGACTGCATGGAAATCCACTACTCCCGTGTGCATTTTCTTTTACTGTTCATACATTGAGCAAAAACATTGCTATTTTACTGTGATGAACGATCAGGACTGTCTTTATGGACTGTGAGAAAATTGTAGTTTTTGACCAACATTGTATCGATAAGTGTGTGCATTTCATTTCTTTGTTATTGTAGTTATGAAAAAGTTTTTAATATCTGTATTGGCCACTGGTTAAAACTATTTGTAAAATTTATGTGGGGCGCAGGGGGTCTATATAAGTAGGCTGTTTAGGTTTTTTTTTATTGGTAATGCCACATAGCGCTCTGTATGAAAAATCACTGGCTGTGCTGTGTACAGTCAGTGGCTGGTTGGCATTGTTGTAATACTCGCCATTGTAGTGTTGGGCAGCTGGATGTTAACGGCGTGTGCGTTGCGCAGTTGGAGGTGAGCCGCCAGCAGTGGTGGATATGGGGAGAGAGATGGAGGAGTTTTGAAATTTGTAAGACTGCATGTCATGAACTGCTATATATATTATGACTATTAAGGTAAATACATTTTGTTCTCTATTAAAATCTTTCATTTGCTAACTATGCCTATCAGTAGTTAGTGCCTTCAGTAGTTTGAATATTTTATTTAGCTGGCAGTAGTGGCGCTCGCTGTATTGCAGTAGTTAGAGTAACGAAGATTTTTGTGAGGTAAGTGATTTGTGAAACGTATAGATTAATGTTAGTCACGGCCATTCTTTTGTAGGGATTTTTGAAAGTCAGATTGCGTTGCGCCAAAAATGTTGTGTGTCAGTTTAAGCACAGTCATGTATAATTTTTCTAAGGGGACATTTCAAAAACAAGCTGTTAATAGCTAGTAGACTATGTACCTTACCTTACTAAAGATACGAACTTTGGAAGAGAGTATAGCTTAGACTTCCTCAGTTACAGACCGACAAATGCAGAAGAGACGAGTAGGGCATGTTATTCCATATATACATTGAGCTAGCAGCAAAAGATATCAAAGAAAAGTTTGAAAGAGGAATAACGTTCGCAGAAAATAATTATAAATCTCATCACAGTTTTGTCATATCGGAAAGGCTTGGGAAACCAGCTTATTCGAATATAAAAATAGAAAGTGATAGAACGTTTTTGATGAAATACTTTCCTGCAGTAGCATTCTATATTGATGTTAAAAGTTGACGATAAGTACAAGAAGAGATTAGAAGTTTTCTACATTGGATGTTAGTAGATTGGTGAGGTTCACACCGTGTGCAGAAGTACTCAGTCGAATTCGAGAGAAAAGTCAGTACCTCATATGTTTATGGTAGCAGCTATAGCTTGATCGGACTCTGCCTAGGCACCAGGTAACAGTTGAATTGGTAATGGAGAGAACATTGAGGGCGGGAGGGGGGGGGGGAATTTTAAGATGGAATTAAAGGAAAGTCTGAGGAAAACAAGCACGTTGAAACTGATATAGGGTGCAGTGGTTATATCTTCTCAATGACAAAGTGTTGAATCCCAACAGGAATTGCTGGTGAAAGGACATCCGTCTCAACTTTTTTCCGAACAAACGTAATGAAGTGAACTGGGTGCAATGCAGACAGGCAGTCCGCAAAAGGCCATTGCACGTAACTGAACGCAATAGAGAGAGACGGCAGTAGCTCACTAGGGACATGTAGCGTGGCCGTCTAGTTTCGCTTTTTTTTCTAATTATGCAAGGCCTCGAATGGACCGAAGGCCTATTGAGCCGTTTGACTCTCAGTATGTGGAGAGTGCAACGAATCAGGGATTTGGGGACTTGTTTTAGTACCTAGATTTGTTCCCACTGATTCAGTTTACCGTGGTCGGCAATTCCGAAATTCTCGATGGGACCAGTGTGGCCAGTTCCATTTTTCGAAGATAACGATAGCATTGTGCACAGGATTGCAAGTATACGTTCCCGTTGGACGAGCACTCAGACCACCATAGCACTTCGAGTTTCCCGATAAATCATTTTATTGTTACAGAGTAGAAAACGCCCTTCAGTGTTTTGAACTGTATTTGAAACGTAACAGTCAAGTTCCTCGCAATTAGGGAGCCAGTTGAGGACAATTATGTAGAACAGCGTGTCCAGAGAAACTGGTGGCTCACTGCCGTATCGAACTGAGTCTAGGCGTTATTAGCGTGATGTCTCTTGGAGTTGATTAATTATTTTATTTTCTGTGTGCTTAGATGTTCGTGAAATGCGGGGCAATGGATAGAAGTTGATTACACTCGTATTTCTGTCGTAATGAAAATTATTCACCACAAAATACGTAGTACCACAGCAATAACATTTTCCCAAAGCACACACCGTGTATTTCAAATGATTCGGTTTAGTATTATCAGCTTCAGTGAAAATTTCTAATTTCCTTGTTTTAGCATAACTACACTGAGCAACAGTATTAAATGATCACTTTTTCGAAACCCTACAACTGTCTCCCATTGCGACGCATGAGCTTGAAATTTGGCTCAAACGTACAATAACGTGGCGCGCTGCGATTCACTTCTGGCTGGACAACACTTTAAGCAGCAGGGTATGAGCACATTCGAGAAAAAGGTTCAAGCTTAAAAGCCCATGTTGCGTGTAAAGTAGGTTAATATGTCCCATTTGCACCAAATTTCACTACAATTATTCCCAACGACACCGTAGAAGTGTCAGCTGATGGCAAGGTCATCACACCCACTTTACCCACATTTCATTCCCACTTTTGACGCTTCTGGGATGGAGGTCAGAACCGCGACGAAGGTAGACATTTCACTCACACCGCCGCTCAGAGGACCTTAGAAGGACCCTTCGCTGTTTTATTCACGTATATGTGAATGTCGTCCCACTTCCATGATCACGCCAGAGGAGGGCGCGAAAGGGGAGCACTTGAAACCCATAAGAATCAAATGGTTCAAATGGCTCTGAGCACTATGGCACTTAACTGATAAGGTCATCAGTCCCCTACAGCTTAGAAGTACTTAAACCTAACTAACCTAAGGACATCACACACATCCATGCCCGAGGCAGGATTCGAACCTGCGACCGTAGCGGTCGCGCGGCTCCAGACTGTAGCGCCGAGAACCGCTTGACCACACCGGCCGGCTCCCTTAAGAATTCTTTCTGCTTCAGATAACGTTAAACTTTCGTCGAATGGATTTTAACGGTCCCTGTGGATTCCGTTCTGTACACCAGAGTAAAAAATTCCGGCCCCACTTCACTGCGACGGCGTGGCATAACGTCTATTGGAGTTGTTAGACCGTTCTTGGAGAAGGGTTGAGTCGTTATGGAGATGTCAGCAGTATCACGAACTGTGAAGAAAGTGTTCCTGCAGCTAATGGAACATCAAAGTATCGATTTCTGCTGTGAAGTGTGTGGGAATCGACGTCCCACGAAAGGGATGATTCACTAACGCCCTTTTCTTACCATCTCATTAAGCCTTTTCGTATCGATCTGAGCGGCGGTGTGTCTGAAAAGTTTTCCTCGACCACCCGTAAGAAAATAGCGTGATTTCTATCCTGTACGTGCTAGTACTGAACTCCAATGCAGAGGCATCAAAAGAAGGTCAAATGTAATGTAATGTGATGTTATAACCTTCCCCTCGTGTAACGCGTCCACGGTGGCTTTGGGCAGAATTTTGATGAAATTTGGTGGCAACAGGACATTATTAACGCAGTTTTCACGGCACATGACCTGCTGAGCTCTGACCTTTTTTTAGCATCTGTCGACACCCTGCTGTTTGACGGCTGACCTCACGGGCTGCCAAGCTTTTGCACCGTTACAGAGAAAGCCTGTAGACACCTTTGAGCGAAATTTCAAACATCTGTGTCGCAATGCGATCCTATAATTCTGTTGCGAATTGTAGGTACATGCCAGACACTTTATTCGTAGTGCACTGAACGCACGAAATTTTGCAAAATATGCCCAGCGCGCAAGTGTTTTTGTCGCTTTGCACAGCTAGCGGCCATTCCGTCGTCGCAGCCGGTATGCAAAATCTGCGCGCCACTGCGGCAGGCGCGGCGCTGTTTTACGGGCATTGTTCACGGCGACAGGATGCGCGCCGGAAGCACGGCGCGCTGACAGAACTCCCACCCAGACCCAGCGTCCAGCGGCGGCGCCGTGCTATCCGCAGGCCGCTTCCCGGCCGTTAACTGCAGCAGCGCGCAGCCGGCAGGGCAACCACTCTGTGCGGAATGTACTGCAGTCGGCAGGCGGCCCTTACTCACGTCACCACTTCTGTATCTGGGCGTTTGCTTCTGACAGCGTCTAACCCCCTAAACAAGGACTTTCTTAGTAACACAGCATTAGTTTTACATATACCTTATGAATGTATGCGTACAGAGTTAATCAACATATGAGGCAGGCCGTTGTGTCCGAGCGGTTCTAGGCGCATCGATCTGGAACCGCGCGACCGCTATGGTTGCTGATTCTAATCCTGCCTCGGTCATGGATGTGTGTGATGTCCTTAGGTTAGTTAGGCGTAAGTAGTTCTAATGACTTCAAATGTTATGTTAATCGGGGACCTAGAAACGACGGAGATGTTCCGTCCCCGCCGCAGCCGCAATGGCCTACAACCCCACAACGACTACCGCAGTCCACTTCAGCCCTCGGTCACCCCACACCGAACCCAGTGGTATTGTTAGGTCCGGCCAGCGGTGGACCCCCCAGGTAAACCTCTCATACCAGACGAGTGTGACCCCTATTTTTGTGTGTTAAATGGTGGTGTACGTGTACGTGGAGAACTTGTTTGCGCAGCAATCGCCGACTTATTGTAGCTGAGGTGGAATAAGGGGTACCAGCCCGCATTTGCCGAGGCAGATGGAAAATCGCCTAAAAGCCATTCACAGACTGGCCGGCTCACCGGACCTCGACACAAATCCGCCGGGCCGATTCGTGCCGTGGACGGGCGTTCCTTCCCGCCCGTAAAGCCGTTCATTAGACCGCATGACGAACTGGACGGGCTTCCTCAAATGTTAAGTCCCATAGTTCTCAGAGACATCTGAACCATCAACATATGAGATGCGAATTCTGGATGCAGCTAGGCTGCCAACACATACGGAAAACACCCATCATCATGCGATAGAATCCTAAATGACAATGGCCCTCTGATGTCTGCTCTATGTGTACCCCAGTGTTTTCAGATCTGTCTTACAACATGTACTAACACACCGAAGAGCCAAGGTAAGTGCTACACCTGCCTAAAATCGTGTAGGCGTCCACGTGCACGCAGAAGTGCAGCAACGTGACGTGGCATGGTCTCGAGTAATGTCTGAAGTAGTGCTGGAGGGAATTGACACCACGAATCCCGCAAGGCTGTCAATAGTCAGTCGGAGTACGAGAGGTGGAGATCTCTTCTGACTAGCACGTTGCAAGGCACCCCAGATATGCTCAATAATGTTCTTGTCTGGGAGTTTCGTGCCAGAGGAGGTGTTTAAATTCAGGAAACTATTCCCAAAGCCACTGTGCAGCAATTTTGAGCGTGTGGGGAGTCGTTTTGTCCTGGTGTAATTCTTCAAGTCCGTCGGAATTCGCAGTGGACGTGAATGGATGCTGGTGATCAGACAGGACGCTTACGTACTTGTCACCGGTCAGAGTCGTATCTTCGCATATCAGGGGTTACATATCACTCCAGCTGCACTCACCCCACATCATTACAGAGCCTCCTCCAGCTTCAACAGGCCACTGATAAAATGCAATGGCCATTGATACATGGGGTTGTCTCCATGCCTGTACACGTCCATCCGCTAGATACAATCTGAAACGGGACTCATCCGATCAGGTAACATGTTTCCAGTCATCAGCAGTTCAATGTTTATGAGTGAAAATATGTTGCCTGGCCGGACGAGTCCTGTTTCAAATTGTATCGAGCGGATGGACGTGTACAGGTATGGTGACAACCCCATGTATCAATGGGCCTTGCATTTGAGCAGTGGCCTGTTCAAGCTCGAGGAGGCCCTGTAACGGTGTGGTGCGAGTGCAGCTGGAGTGATATAGGACCCCTGATACCTCTAGATACTTCTCTGACAGGTGACACGTACGTAAGCGTCCTGTATCATCACCTGCATCCATACACGTCAAGTGTGCGTTCCGACGGACTTGAGCAATTCCAGCAGCACAATGCGACATCCCACACATCCAAAATTACTACAGAGTAGCTCCAGGAATACTCTTTAAACACCTCCGCTGGCCGCCAAACTCCCCAGACATAAACATTATTGAGCATATCTTCGATGCCTTGTAACGTGCTGTTCAGAAGAGGTCTCCAGCGCCTCGTAGTCTTACAGATTTATGGACAGCCTTGCAGGATTTGTGGTGTCAGTTCCCTCTAGCACAACTTCAAACATTAGTAGAGTCCATGCCACGTAGTGTTGACGCACTTTTGCGTGCTCTCTGAGGCCCTACACGATAGTAGGCTGATGCACCAATTTCATTCGCTCTTCAGTGTAGTATAACAATAGACTGAGTGTCAGTGACGGCATAAACAGCCACGTTACAACTGATGACGATAAAAGCTTCATGGATCACCGTTCTAACCTATAACTATGTTGGAGCTTGTGAATCCAGATATAACCTATGGTAAGATTTATAAGTTTAAAAATAAGTGCTTCGTCAAGTCTATGCAAAGCTGTCAGGTTTTCAGATGGATTTCAGTGTTAAAACACATCAACAATTCGAAGACTGCCATATTCATCACCCTTTGGCATATTCGGAGATACTGCAGATGCCATAATATTTGTGCAAAGAATGCGCCCCCCCCCCCCCCCCCCCCCCCCACCTGGCTTCAGCGGCTGGGAACTGTCCGTCCAAAGGCTGGGAAGGGGATGAGGTAGCAGGCGCACGAGGCTGTTCTGAAGTCTCTATGAGTGCAGTAAGGGTGATTTTTGCGCGCTGGATTGTGCTGACTGCACTCTAATCATATTGCTGCTAGCGCGGGATTCCATGCCTAACTGAGACTGTATCCTTCATTCCTACTGACCACACTCCTGTGAATCCCTAGTTCTAAGGATTCCTTTATTCTGCTAGTCCCAACAGCCGACTGCTAGGCGTAGCATAAAACTCCTCATCTCAAGTGGATGGTGTCGCCATGGGTAACCCGTTGAGCCCTGCGAAATTTGAACAATTAGCATTGAAAAAAACAAATAAGAAACCATGTTGTTGGTATCGTTATGAAGACGACACATTCGTGGTTTGGACACACGGTAAAAAAACCTTAGAGAAGGTTTAATTATCTTAATAGCTTAAACCCTAAAATTCAGTTTACCATTGAAGTGGAAAAAGACCACTCTATTTCGTTTCTCGGTGTGTTAGTCATGAGACAGACTGATGGCAGTCTAAAATACAAAGTGTTTCGGAAGAATACACATACTAACAGATACTTACATAAGAACTCCAATCATCACCCACAACAAGAAAGAGGTGTAATCAAACGTTTTGTGGACAGGGAAAAACTGATTTGGACGCCGGAACACCTGGATACGGAACTGAATCATCTGAAACAGGCCTTCGAAAAGAATGGGTACTCAAACAAAGATATTAACTTAGTTTTAAGACCTAAATACAGCAGGCCTAATGACAAGGAATGGAAGAACATGGTGTCTTTACCTTTCATGAGTAAGATTACCGATGGAATTGACAAAATTTTGCTCAAGCATAAAGTGAAACCGGTATTCAAACATACCAGAAAAATAAGACAAGTACTTCGTTCTGTTAAAGATAGAAGGCCACCATTATCATCTAGCGGTGTGTATAAAATTCCGTGTACTTGTGGCAATGTCTATATTGGTAGTACGAAAAGAAGTGTGAATAAGAGGGTAGAGGATCATAGAAGTCTTTGCCGCCTGGGAAAATAGATAAATTGGCCGTTGCAGACCATGCACTTCAGTCAGGTGTACACTCCTGGAAATGGAAAAAAGAACACATTGACACCGGTGTGTCAGACCCACCATACTTGCTCCGGACACTGCGAGAGGGCTGTACTGGCAATGATCACACGCACGGCACAGCGGACACACCAGGAACCGCGGTCTTTGCCGTCGAATGGCGCTAGCTGCGCAGCATTTGTGCACAGCCGCCGTCAGTGTCAGCCAGTTTGCCGTGGCATACGGAGCTCCATCGCAGTCTTTAACACTGGTAGCATGACGCGACAGCATGGACGGGAACCGTATGTGCAGTTGACGGACTTTGAGCGAGGGCGTATAGTGGGCATGCGGGAGGCCGGGTGGACGTACCGCCGAATTGCTCAACGCGTGGGGTGTGAGGTCTCCACAGTACATCAATGTTGTCGCCAGTGGTCGGCGGAAGGTGCACGTGCCCGTCGACCTGGGACCGGACCGCAGCGACGCACGGATGCACGCCAAGACCGCAGGATCCTACGCAGTGCCGTAGGGGACCGCACCGCCACTTCCCAGCAAATTAGGGACACTATTGCTCCTGGGGTATCGGCGAGGACCATTCGCAACCGTCTCCATGAAGCTGGGCTACGGTCCCGCACACCATTAGGCCGTCTTCCGCTCACGCCCCAACATCGTGCAGCCCGCCTCCAGTGGTGTCGCGACAGGCGTGAATGGAGGGACGAATGGAGACGTGTCGTCTTCAGCGATGAGAGTCGCTTCTGCCTTGGTGCCAATGATGGTCGTATGCGTGTTTGGCGCCGTGCAGGTGAGCGCCACAATCAGGACTGCATACGACCGAGCGACACAGGGCCAACACCCGGCATCATAGTGTGGGGAGCGATCTCCTACACTGGCCGTACACCTCTGGTGATCGTTGAGGGGACACTAGTAGTGCACGGTACATCCAAACCGTCATCGAACCCATCGTTCTACCATTCCTAGACCAGCAAGGGAACTTGCTGTTCCAACAGGACAATGCACGTCCGCATGTATCCCGTGCCACCCAACGTGCTCTAGAAGGTGTAAGTCAACTACCCTGGCCAGCAAGATCTCCGGATCTGTCCCCCATTGAGCATGTTTGGGACTGGATGAAGCGTTGTCTCACGCGGTCTGCACGTCCAGCACGAACGCTGGTTCAACTAAGGCGCCAGGTGGAAATGGCATGGCAAGCCGTTCCATAGGACTACATCCAGCATCTCTACGATCGTCTCCATGGGAGAATAGCAGCCTGCATTGCTGCAAAAGGTGGATATACACTATACTAGTGCCGACATTGTGCATGCTCTGTTGCCTGTGTCTATGTGCCTGTGGTTCTGTCACTGTGATCATGTGATGTATCTGACCCCAGGAATGTGTCAATAAAGTTTCCCCATCCTGGGACAATGAATTCACGGTGTTCTTATTTCAATTTCCAGGAGTGTAGTTAAGTTTTCTGAAACTATAGTTTTAAGTGCTACCACGACTGTATAGGGAGGCTATTGAAATTTATAAATATGAAGATAAATTTAACAGAAAAGAAGAGGCCTTGAAATAAAGCGACATATGGACAGTGGCGTTACAGAATCGATAAGTGATTTTTATCTATGATGGACTATTATCGATAGTTACATTTTATTTTTGACTAGTTTTCTCTCTGCTACTATGAGCAAGCTAGACCATGCCCACTTTCCTCGGTATTTAGGCCGCTCTCCAACGCCCGACTCGTCTATTGGCAGGACTCAGCAGGACCAGCCATACCTCTGAGGACGACCAACGTAGTGTTGGACGAAACGTTAGGAATAGAAGAATTCTATGGACCACGGCCATATAACACGGGAGAATCATCAACAACAGTACCATCCGGTCATGAAAGACTTCATTGTATGATAGCAGTTGGGTGTTCTGAAACCCAAAGGCGTGATGTTCCTTTGTTCTATGCTCTGTAAACACTGATTTTTATGTGTGTCCCATTCGAACGTGACTGATATGCTCATCGCAGCGTTTAGACAACGTGTTTCCACGATGTATTGGTGGCCACATTCACAAGAGATGCTGGAAATCCAATTTACATTCAGTTTTAATGTGTCTTTCGCAGAGCCAAGAAACTGTTTCTTCTTAGGGAGTTTTATGTTGGTTTTTTCAAGCAGTCTCGTAACATTGACAGAGAGCGGTCCAAAGTAAGTGGAAAAAACGTGTCTCTTCTCGCTTTCGTCTACCTTTCCTCTTCTTAATTTTCGTTTTTCCAGGTCCTGCAGATTAATAAGATGACTTTCCTTGTGGCAGCTGATGCGTGCTCTGTTTACCACAGTGGTTAGCACTTTCCACCATTGGACTGGACGTTGGCAGCCCGTTGCATGCAGGTACAGGTCTACGTGTGCCTTCCTCATATGTATGGCCTTGTGTGTCATTTGCCTTCCTTATTGGTACATACAAGAAAGAGAGACAGCCGTTCTCCTCTGTTCCAATATTAAATCAATGGTTTATGTATGGTGTTAATGTGGTAACGAAATTCATCCAGCCTCTGTCTACCATGTTCCCTCACCATGAAATGTCGTCGTAATAACGGAAGAAACGCTTGGGGTTTCCGACGAGAAATTTGAAGGGCCATCCTTGAATGATCGTTTTACGTTGGTTCTCTACAGCACAGCTTTCAAGTTCACTTGAAAAAGGCCTAATGTAGAGGCTGAAAGTGGTCGTGGTTTTAATAAACCTCTAATTAGCAAATGGAGCCGCGTTTTATTAATTAAACTGGTAGTCCAGTAATCGTAAATTTGTCATCATGAATTTATGGCACTGCCACAAAATCTTCTTCGGCAGCCCCCCTAGCAACAGCCCCTTACACCATCAGATGGCAGTACTGTATAAGATTAAGAAAATGGCGAACATTTACGTTCATGTAAGACAGTATTACGTGATTGAATTTAGTACATAAGAAGACAAAACTTTCAGCCGGAATCATGAAAGGGTAAAGAAGGTGAATAGAGATTAATAGGCGCATGCGCAATTAAACAACGTGTTCATTGCTGCAGAGTAGCTGAATGACAAACGCAGTTAGCTGGTACCACGCGGAGCGGTGACTTCGCACAACATCCAGACGACGTTATTCCAGTTAGTTGTTTGGAAACCGGATGCACAGTAAACATTATGCAGTACGGGAAAACACTCAAGAAGTTGAGAGCTCGCCTTCAGTGAGTTCGCTTATCAGACGTCTTTTGCTTGACAATGCAATACCAGTCATTTCAACGCTGGCTACATTACAGAAATATGGAGTCCTTGAAAACTTCTGTGCGCCAGCGTTGGAGGAAGTAGGTCGATAATTTTTACCACACACATATGAGTGCACCTATACTTCAGAGTGGTCACAAGATCAGAGATTTCTTGAGGTACAGTAAGGACCTGTGAATGGTCACCCCGCTGTGGGGGTCTCCGAACTTAAGTGTGAATGCGGCAAACTCTATGTTGGTGAAAGCGGGAGACACAATAGCACTTGCGTTTTGGAACATGAACGTAACGTACGAGTGGGACAGGACCACACTCAGATATAATGGAACTCCACCAGTAATGTAGCTCTATTACAGTGTGCACTTGTAATGGAATCAGTAACATATGGGTACATAGCTGTTACTTTAAAACTGGCATGTTAGCTTCTAGTATAACTCACGATACCAACAAGGGCAGCCAGCCGCAGTGGCCGAGCGATTCTAGGCGCTACAGTCTGGAACCGCGCGACCGCTACTGTCTCAGGTTCGAATCCTGCCTTGGGGATGGATGTGTGTGATGTCCTTAGGTTAGTTAGGTTTAAGTAGTTCTAAGTTCTAGGGGACTGATCATCACAGCAGATAAGTTCCATAGTGCTCAGAGCCATTTGAACCATTTTGGACGAACAAGGGCAACATGGACATACATTGTATAGCATGACTTACTGTTCTGAAGGAGAAGATCGTATAATTATGTACACATACTGAGAGGCACCCACATGCCTTGTTCATATTGTGGCATCAAGCTGTCGGGCCTGCAAGATGAGTGGTCTGCCAAGGAGTGGACTCATTCTTATTTATCGAGTAACATGAACTCTAGTACTCACTATTAAGTTACAAGTTATTCTCCTGCTTGAATATTACGCAATGGAAACGGAAACGCACATCTGACTATTAGTAATTTACATAACTCTGACTTTTCACTACGCACTGGCAATACCACATTTTCTTTCTTATTTAACGGCTTTGATCAACACGTGGCCATCGCACTGAATATAACTGGCGCACACATTATAAATTCTGGATATCATGACAACATACAATTCGAAGGAAAAGGCCACCAATCTTTTTCTTTTCACTATCTTTTTTATTCCGATAAATTCTATTACCTAAACACACCATTATATTTTCTACAACAATTGCACATGAGGAACTCCGCCCAGTGGTCATGGCCTTACATTGATGATTCTCTACCTTATGGTCTCGTAATTATCTAACTCTACAGTGCACTTTCTGGATAGGATGGTGGATCTTTTGCTACATTTCACACTTCGACTCTCAAACCCATCATCATGAAAATTTCCTCCAGACCGAGCGGTACAAAAAACGAACATGCATAACTCACTGCCTCTGAACCTATCTTGATGCTCTCCCATGCAAACCACACATACTTAAAATACATTAAATACACCACGCTGGCGACATGGAAAACAACACAAGGAATAGTCACAACGTTATAATTACATCACTTTCAGCTTTCCCACTTCAATTAGTATTCATCCCAGTTTCACACGACAATACCCCACTTCGTAACTTTTCTTTCCTACTATGAACTCCCGGAGGATATATGCACGTCTACCTGTGCAATGCAAGCCAAGTGGCGTTGCTGGATAGAGGGCTGACTCACCTTGCTTCACTGTCAGAGTATTGTAGTTTGAATCAAGCGTCACATGGAAACATAACACGCAAAGTAATAATAAAACATTTTCATCACACAGGCGAGCCCGCAACTGATACCATGGACGAGTACTTCTCCTTATCATTTTTCTCATACACAGACTGAGACTCACACAGTACTCACCACATGGAATTACTCGTCTCTAATTTCAAGTCCTGCACACGCCATTTCTTAAATATTTCCAACTTATAGTACACACGCCAGTTATTCAGCTTAACTTATGCACTCGGAAGTATTTCAACTTATTGCTACACGTGGTTTCATGGTGACCGTTGGTCACTTCCGAAGATTACTACGATCCCCTTAATATTACCTGCCTGACATTTAATTCTCCCCACAAAAGTTCCTGAAATATAGAAATTATTATTCCAAACTACTATTAAGTATTTCACAAATGGTTCAAACGGCTCTGAGCACTATGGGACTTAACATCTTAGGTCATTAGAACTACTTAAACCTAACTAACCTAAGGACATCACACACATCCATGCCCCAGGCGACCGTAGCACTCCCGGTTCCGGACTGCAGCGCCTAGAACCGCGGCCGGCGAGTATTTCACATGCATACCATGTCTCCACTCGTGTCTTTACGGAGCACACGTAAGACAAGTCTTACCAACACAAGAACAAGCGGCAGAGTGCTGAAAACATGGCCGTTCTTCAGGTGATCTGGTACCTCTGCCGAAGTGGGGGAGTACCTTGCTACCGTATTGGTCAGCCACATTTCTGGCTCTCAAAGCTCTGGTAAATATCATCTCTTTGGTTCCACCAAAGGTGACCAAAGGACCATCTCAAAGATGATCATATATTGCACATTCACTATCTGTGGTTAACAGACGACTATACATTCATTCGTTTCACAGATCTCACCAAATTGGATGTAGGGATTTATTTTGTGCGAGTGCACATGTGATCAAGTAAATAAATAAATTGTCATTCTTTCCTACACTGGTATCCGGCTTCGGTGTATTAACTGAAATTGAGTTATTATTACAAAAAATATGTTGTTATGACAAGAATAACGAAGAATGTTGTACCTATTTTCAATGTCGGGCGGTACTGTACCCTTTCAATACGTATGTCACTATTTCATATATTGCAAATTTTGGATCTAATTATGTGTGCCTTTATGGTAGTCCCATCTTTTGCAGATACGAAGACGACAACAAAGAATCGCAAAAAGCGGTCACCGAGCAACGTGGCGCATTGGTTAGCACAGTGGACTCGCATTCGGGAGGACGCCGTTTGAAACCTGCGGACAGCCGCTGTGAGCGAGCGGTTCTAGGCGCTTCAGTCTGGAACCATGCGACCACTACGGTCGCAGGTTCGAATCCTGCCTCGGGCATGGATGCATGTGATGTCCTTAGATTTGTTAGGTTTAAGTAGGTCTAAGTTCTAGGGGACTGATGACCTCAGATGTTAAGCCCAACAGTGCTCAGAGCCATTTGAACGATATTTTTCAAACCTGCGTCCAGCCATACTGATTTAGGTTTTCTATGATATCCCTAAATCGCTTCAGGCAAATGCCTGGATATTCCCTTTGAAAGGTCAAGGCCGATTTCCTTCCCCAACGGTTATCTGTATGAACAAATCATATTAGCGAGCTTGGCTGTTGTAAAGTAATTCAGTTTTCGAAATTCTTTAATTCACCGGCCGTGGACGCCGACAAACGTATACGTATTCTTGTTACAAAGAAAAAAAAAGACAGGACAGAGAGAGTGATTATATTAGGGATTGACAAAATAATCGTGAATTTTGTAGTTATTATCCTCTCTACATAAAGATTAAAAAATAGAAGACGTAAGTTTCCGCATGACCTTATTATAAACAGCCCCTTAGACTATGGATAACCCAAATGTTTCCAATATCGTTTCTTCCACAAGTATCGCCGCGCGGGGTAGCGGGATAGCAAAGCTTACGGATCGATAACCTCAGAAGTTTGGTTCCATAAGACCTTACAACATATTTCCAAATTTCTTCCACAGGTGCTAGTCCCACAAAGTACGCAAAGGAACTTCTTCGAATTTTGGAAGGTAAACGTTGTGGAGGAAATGAATCTCTTAGTTTGGCTCGTGAGGAAAGTTCAGAGTTCAAGTCTGAGTCCGCCACACACTTATATCTGTCAAGAAGTTTCACGTAGAATTAGTATAATTGACTTATGACATTTACTTATATGATGTTTGTCAGTTTCATTCTTTAAGTTATCGTCGCAATTTACAATCACAGTTCGTGGAAGCCGCCCGCTGTGGACGAGTGGTTCTGGGCGCTTCAGTCTGAAACTGAGCTGCTGCTAGGATCGCAGGTTCGAATCCTGCCTCGGACATGGATGTGTGTGATGCCCTTAGGTTAGTTAGGTTTAAGTAGTTCTACGTCCAGGGGACTGATGACCTCAGATGTTAAGTCCCATAGTACTTAGAGCCATTTGAACCATTTTGAACAGTTCATGGATCGCCTATAACGCAAGCAAAAGTGACCAAGTCTAGTTCTCGTTAGTCGTGTTGCAAAGGAAATAAAAATACAAGCTTCGAATATATTCAATTTATTTTATTTACTATTTTTCAGACAAACTTCACTCCAAAAATCATTACAGTGTCCTGTGCTCGAAGAATTTTCACCTTTCCGTCTTAGAACTGCAATCTAAGAAAAAGAAGAAACGTCACGAAGGAAATTACCGAAATCACTAGATGTGACGGACATGTGCAGAAAAACAAATGATTACTATTTCAAAAAATGTTTGTCGACTGAAAAACAGCCCACAGTTGCACTAAATTATCATCAGTTATCATCACTAAACCAATCAATTAGACTGTAGCCCGCTGAAGCCCCACTTTGGTACCAACCTGACTGTCGCCCGCTAGAAGGCCCGACAAACCTGACTCCATGGTCTGGCGTTCACTGCATTTCATAGAGGGACCCGTTGGTTGTCTTCCGCGGCATCCTTACAGCACAGCGGTGCTCTGACGATATTCTATGCCCCCTTTTGTTACTATTCATGATAAGCCATCCTAAGCTTTCAGTTCAACTAGATATTGCACTCCTGTATAAGATGAGAGTTTCTACTGATTGTCTTGTGCTTGGTAGCCCTACCTTGGCCAGCAAGCTTGCCAGATCCCCACCCAACTGAGAATATTTGGAGCATTATGGGTAGGGCTTTCCAACCACATCGGGATTTTGACAGTCGTAAGCGCCAATTGGAAAGAATTTTGCACCATTTTCCTCAGGAGAACATCCAACCACTCTATCAATCAATAGAATCCAAATAACTGCTTGCATAATGGCCACAAGTGGACTAACGTGATACTGAATTGTGTAAATCGTTCAATTTTTCCTAAACTGTAATCATTTGCTTTTCTGTACATGTACTTCTGATCTACTATTTCTTGTACTATTCAGATAATTCCACAGGATGCGCAGTTTTTTATTTGTCCTAGTACTGACTAGTACTGACTAGCACCTCGGGAGTGATGGCGTCGAAACAAATTATAGTCTTAATGCTAAATTAATCTACGAAATTAGTTTATTTTACTGCACTTCTATCATTATTTCATAACATATAAGCTATGAGTAGGCTGTTTTCTTTGTTTTACACCTTATTTCTTCGGTTTTGTCTTATTACAGATTTTTATTACATGAATATCGTAAATGTAACGCCTCATACATACTTTATATTAAATTCCAAAATTGTGACGTTGAAACATAGGTTATACACTGAAGAGCCAAAGAAACTGGTACACCTGCCTAATATCGTGTAGCTCCCCCGCGAATGCGTAGATGTGTCGCAACAAGACGTGCATGGACTCGAATAACATCGAAAGCAGAGCTGGAGGAAATTGACACCATAAATTCGTAAGAGTACAAAGGGGTGGATATGTCTTCTGAACAGCACGTTGCAAGGCGCCCCAGACATTCACAATAATGTTCAGGTCTGGGCAGTATGGCTGCCAGCGGGAGCGATTGAAATCACAAAAGTGTTCCAGGAGCCAGTCTGTAGCAGTTCCGGCCGTTTGGGATGTCGTATTGTCCTGCTGGAGTTGCCCAAGTCCATCGGAATGCACAATGGACGTGAATGGGTGCAGCTGATCAGACATGCTTAATCTAACTTCAACTAACTTACGCTAAGGACAAAAAACACACCCATGCCCGAGGGAGGACTCGAACCTCCGATGGTGGGAGTCACACGAACCGTGACAAGGCGCCCCAGACCGCTCGGCTAACCCACGCGGCATCTAGGCTTAAAGCTTTGTGTTATGCAGTCATCGAGGGTACACGAGTGGGCCGTCGTCTCCGAAAGACATATGAATGATATTTCTTTGAGTTGTTAGCACGCTGACACTTGATGAAGGCCGCAGCGATGTCGGAGATTTGATGTTTTAACAGATACCTGTTGTTCACGGTAACTTGTGAAATGGTCGTTCGGGAAAATCCCCACTTCATCGCTACCTCGGAGATGCTGTGTCTCATCGCTCGTGCGCCGACTACAACATCACGTTCAAACTCACTTCGATCTTGATAACCTGCCATTGTAGCAACAGTAACCTATTTAACAACTGCGCCGACCGCAGAGCTGTATTCTGCCTGCTTACATCTTTCTGTATTTGATTACGGTATGCCTATATCAATTTCTTTGGCGCTACTGTGTATGTTCCTATCTATTAACAAATAATGAAAATAACAATACTGTTCAGTGACCTTATGTTACAGAATGAACAGCTGCTTTCCACTTAGCGGAGAGTGCTTGCTTCGTGGCTCTCCGTGGTAGGTTTATTCATGTAAAATAATCTTAATTGATCAGTGAAAACTGCATTTATTCGGCATCCTCTCCTGTGTGGCGCTTTTATTCTGTCCACGACACATATCTTCCATATGTAGATGAACTTCCTTTATTACGGAACAGTCGGGCCATATAAATACATTGATATCACACCCCTCAAGAGTTATTTACTAGTGGAAGAAACATGATTTTTTTTTTGGTATCGCTGTGTAGCGAGTGCAGTTCGTCTCCAGATGTTGTTTGAGCTATCGGCAGAAAAATTGGTTTCATTGTTTGACAGAATTTTTGTGATAAGGCCTCAAAAATATGGAACAATTGTTGAAAATATACATTAACTATTAAAACTGTGCCATTTGTTAAATAAAATGGAAGGTCATTACCTATTGTTTCACTTTTGGATATGGATTCCATTGATTATGTTTTTATGTTGTGAAGTGTAAGATGGCATGTGAACCAGTATGTAACATGTGGTAAGATGTCAGCTCCCCTTACCTGTACAGTTGCTGAGAACCAACATTACACTTGTGAATTAGATGATTGTGAGACGAATCACCACTACTAAATAAACACATAATTGTTTCACAACTTAGTTTTGAAGTTATTAAACGTAACAGATATATTGTCGACTCAAATTATTTTCTCCATTACGATAATTCTATTAAGAACTAAAATTAAGAGCAATCTCAGAATAGCATATTCTGTACATTAAACATGCTTTTTCCCAAATTTACATAATTATCTGCATTTTTACCGCCCTACTCCATACTTCCTGACTACTCCATCTTCAACTTTTTTTAAACCTTCCTGTAGGTAGTTAGCTTTATTTAAATTTTACAGAAAGACATACGTACTCCCAAAGCGTTTATGATAAATTGCGTTTGAGATATGAGTTAAATTTGGAAATGCTAATTCAAAAATAAATCGACATCCGTAATACCAAGACTTCAACTATACGTAATTAAGGTCGGACCTCTTCGCTTATTTAACGAAAAAATGCGAATCGTTTGAGATGCTATGAGCACATTTAATGCATTCACTAGTGAGTCGTGGTGATAAAAACGACAGAAAGCTATCCAGGCGAAAATTTTGGCACAGTTTCTGTACTGGAGACAAGTTTGTAGCTAGAGCAACAACAGCTATGAGTAGTCATCTTTTAATAAACCACTTCAGCTACATTTAGGTAGTTAAATACAGCTGAAGCGGTTTATGGATACCCCAGAAGTTCCATTATTGCTTCTGAAACACTATGAGAGCAATCGTGTGTCACATATAATTCTATAGTACCTTCAGAAGAGACGCTTTTCGATCAACACCGCACAGTCGAATGGAATTTCCCTGTGTCAAGATACTGTTTTAGGAACGATGCACAGTAATTTCAGAAGACAAGCGTCAATGAGAATTTACTGACGTTCTCGCTTGTAAGAGAATGTGTCCCATACAGGCGTGCAACAATCGAGAACAGACAACAACACTCCGTTCGCTTTGGAGCCGGAAGAAGTCGCTTTCATTTCAGATAGAAGCCTATTGGGTGAATCAGAAGTAAAGGCACTGTCTGCCACCGGCTGCTGTTTGTTTTCAATATGAGTCAGACAGTGACTCTGGAAGGAGAGGGGGGACGGAGGGAGGGAGAGAGAGAGGGGGGGGGGGGGAGACAGGGTTCATGCGCCTCTAAGGATCCGAACAGAGCCCCTCTCCTTACCTCCCCTCACCACCCGCCCATCCTACTACCCCAACCCCCTCTTTCTCCACCCTCATTTCAGTTCTGTCAGCGGGTATCGCTGGCTACGAGCGAAATGCTGGTTGCCGTTTCTTCTATTCTATACCGGGCCTACTTCCATTTGTCTCACTTTGCTCCGGAGATTTCTTTTCCTGCTTTCTCTCAGCGACGGATATTTTACCCTTAAGAGAGAAATACCTTTGCTGTCTGAGACTCGGAGGCAGGCGTGAATGCTACACAAATCACAAAATGTCGACTGTATTTGAGATTTGCTTCTACTCGTAAATGAACAACTTGATATTAAATACCGGTATGTCATAGTTCTTTAAGTCGGCAATTCAGAATCGGTACTGCTAAAGCCAAGCATTTTTCATTCTCAGTAACGTCATTCGATTGGTGTAATGCTTCCCTCCATCTCTTTCAATCTGATAATAATCTGTTCATCTCTCCTCTATAATCTCAGTATTATTGTTTAACCACCTCTACAATCTACCTTCTCTTCCGCCTATTGGATGATGTAAATAACACTAAGCTACTATTTCCTTTAGTAGGTATCTTCCAGCCTGTTCTTATTGGTAATCCTACGTGAAGTACCGTATCTGCTGCTCAGCAGCACAACAAAATGTCAAATTGTTCCATTTTTTATTGTCGATGTGTCCCACCTCCGCCTTTCACGTACCCCAGCGCTATGCTCCAGGAACGTTTTCCGCGATTTTTCTTCAGAGGTTTCCCCTATCTAGTACCTGCATCTTACTGTGAGTGACCTTTTGTAATCTTGCTTACTTGACAAAAAAAATACATTCACTTCTTTTATTTTATCGTTGTTTTCATGTTAGTCTCCTTTCTAGTACACTTCAATAACATCGTAATAGTTTTATTTATCTTCTGCCATAAAAATTATGACAGGTCCAGTGAACACAGTTGCTAGTTTTATTATCTGCATGAAGCTAATGTGGATAAATTCATGAACTTGTTTGACAATACGTTTCCATTAGAGCATCATTAGGCTGTGTCTTTGACAGAACTAACTGTGTGTCTACAGTGTAACAGTCAGTGAATTTCTCCATTTTTCGTTGACCATTTATGTAGAATATCGCAACCATGTGAAACGATTTTAAGAACTGTAGCCAAGATAATCGGATCCAGTCGCCTGGTGATTTGGCGTGTTTGAGTCGGCGCGCGACGTAGGGTCCCAGTAGGTTCTGACGGTCCTGAGCGTACTGCAGCCCGATGAATCCAGCTTTATTTGGTAGGTTTCTGTTCCATCTGTTCGGTGGCTTCCCCCAAGTCTTTCTTGGTAAAGCGAACTCAGTTTTAGTATTCATCTTGACCATCAGCCATCCTTTCTTTGAGCGATATGACCAGCCCATTGCCATTTCAAGATATTTACTCTGTACATTATGTCACTGATCTTTGTTGTACAAATGATTTCTTCTGCTGTCTGTCTCTATTTGTGCAGCCCAACACGATCTTTCTATTCCTCTACCGGCTACTATGAGTTTTCTAACAATGAACTCATAAAATATTGGTGTCTCACAGTCGCTGGTTATAACTGGCAATTTACAAAAACTGTTTTCTTCAGCTCGTTCGATATCTTAAACTGGAAAACGAAGAGA
The DNA here is from genome assembly GCF_023897955.1 of Schistocerca gregaria. Lineage (NCBI taxonomy): Eukaryota > Metazoa > Arthropoda > Insecta > Orthoptera > Acrididae > Schistocerca > Schistocerca gregaria. The sequence continues at coordinate 1,020,179,263 of NC_064920.1, forward strand.
TATCTTGCCTAATCTTTCCATCTTAATCTAATACGATGAGATATTTCTGTTCTTAAGTTTACTTTCATAATTGAAAAGTAACCAAGGTAGACAAGTTCTTTGATTCTTTGCAGTTGTTTACTGCCAACACATATTTCTGCCCGGTTTTCATTCATTCATTCATCAGTATTTGTCATAGTTCATTTTCAGATCAACTTCAGCGTCGACTAATGGAAGTTCGTAAACTAATATTTCAAGTCCTACTATACTATCTGTAAGTAGAACAATACCAAAATCAATCTATTTCACAGAACTTGAATTCCCATTGTTTTTCTGTTCGCCGTAGATACTGTTTTTTCTAGGACTACTAAAAATAGTCTTAAAGATGTAGCGTCTATTTGTATTAGACCGTTTTCAAAAGTCAAGCTAATTGGATTGTTCGACACCACTAATAAACGCTATAGAGGTTTTGTTTATATTACATAAGGTTTTAATATAGTATTTTTCTAGTTCTTCTTCTGTTAGAATCTCAGACGCAGTTGGATGTCTGTTCGAATCTATCGCTTTCGTGTAGAGTGAAGGTATGCTCAGTTTTACTAAATCCAGTGCTAATTTTTGGAGCTCATACTGGTAGTTAAAATTCCAGAAGACTTTAAATCTTTATTGCCAACATTCGTGTGTATTAGGACCATTATGGCTCTATTCCGATCTCTTGGAAATGTTCCGCTCTGCTACCAACTCGAAAGTATTTCGCCTAATGTTTTATGCATTCTCGATGCTGCAGCTTTAAACTATCGGCTTACAGATCATCATTGCCTGAAGAAGTCCCATTGCCCATCTTTATCTATATCATGTTTGACTCCTGAGAGAAGTATTTTCTAGGACTTGGGAGACAAGAACATCAGTTTCATGTGGGTCATGGTATCGACTGTACCATAAAGATTATTACAAACATTCCAATATACAGTCGAATATTTATCTGAATGTAACGATATTATCGGATTACTTTTCAGTCATAAGATCCTGCTTGGCCATCTTTTAACTACATTTACTTTCCAGACTGGCTTTCACCGTGTCTTATTCAGACTTCTTGATATCTTCTTTCATGGCTTTTCACGGTATTATATTCCGGAGTGATTTCGCGATACGTTAGATCACTTGACCCGTTGCTGACAAGTTTGTTAGGTGGTGGTTGCCGAGGTCTAGTGATCCATACAGCTTAGAGTCGTATTTGGTGCTGTACCTATTGATCAGATTATTGACAGCCTCCACAAAATCACTGAGGATTGAAGTATTCTTAAATCGATTGAGTAAAAGTTATTATTTCATAGAATCTAGCTGTACACAGAAAGGGATTTATTAAACTCTTTATTTTCCCCGACACTTAAGTGATTGGCATATCCATGTTTCATTTTGAGAAAGCTCACAGTTCTCTTTTCCTTCCTTTTCAATATTTGTTTGGGTTTCTTTATTATGTGTTTGGTATTTAATGTTCGGTTTGTAACACTGATGAGCCATTGTTAATTATTAATAGCGAGCAGAATCTGTCGTATATGCACAAGATGGTGAACCAAAGCATAAGGAATGCCCTCCGCGTCATTGCTACCCACCGTGTCACTGGGGGCGGACGAATGAGTGCTAAGGAACGTACAGAGCCGAGCAGAGACTAGTGCATAGTCATTCTGGTGATCAAACGGACAGAAAGTGGGGAAATCCTCTGTAATAAGCGACGTGACAAAGGGAGGCTTGTTATGGTTCGGCCGCTGGGATCGAGCATCTTGGAAAAGGCCAACTGGTTGATTGGTCACGTGTTACTCTCGTCCGCATCTGTGGAAAGGGATTTGACGGCCGTTAAACCATGATTAAACGACGTCCACGCACCACAGGACGTGGTCCATAGCTAAACCATTCATAATGCAGGATAGGTGGCGATTCGTGGCAGATCAGATGCCATAGTACAATGCTCTGAAGGGCGTTAGTTTTCGTGTCACACCATTGAGCACCCATTATTGAAACAGGAATATACGGAGTATCGGAAAAGATTTGTGACTGATTACGGGAGTTGCATAGTAGATAGAAATAGGCACATGCCCCCTAACGAAACAGTGTTGACTAATGTGTAGATAATTTAGGAAATATCGAAGAAATTCTGGTTGTATGTAAAGTACACAAGCGGCAAGACGCAGTCAATACCTTCGCTGCGCAGTGCCGATGGTACTGTTATCGACGACTGTGCCGCTAAAGCGGAGTTATTGAACGCAGTTTTCCGAAATTCCTTCACCAGGGAAGACGAATGGAATATTCCAGAATTTGAAACACGAACATCTGCTAGCATGAGATTCTTAGAAGTAGATACCTTAGGGGTTGCGAAGCAACTCAAATCGCTTGATACGGGCAAGTCTTCAGGTCCAGATTGTATACCGATTAGGTTCCTTTCAGATTACGCTGATACTATAGCTCCCTACTTAGCACTCATATACAACCGCTCGCTCACCGATAGATCTGTACCTACAGATTGGAAAATTGCGCAGGTCGCACCAGTGTTCAAGAAGGGTAGTAGGAGTAATCCATTTAACTACAGACCTATATCATTGACGTCGGTTTGCAGTAGGGTTTTGGAGCATATACTGTATTCAAACACTATGAATCACCTCGAAGAGAACGATCTATTGACACGTAATCAGCATGGCTTCAGAAAACATCGCTCTTGTGCAACGCAGCTAGCTCTTTATTCGCACGAAGTAATGGCCGCTATCGACAGGGGATCTCAAGTTGATTCCGTATTTCTAGATTTCCGGAAAGCTTTTGACACCGTTCCTCACAAGCGACTTCTAATCAAGCTGCGGAGCTATGGGGTATCGTCTCAGTTGTGCGACTGGATTCGTGATTTCCTGTCAGGAAGGTCGCAGTTCGTAGTAATAGACGGCAAATCATCGAGTAAAACTGAAATGATATGAGGTGTTCCCCAGGGAAGCGTCCTGGGACCTCTACTGTTCCTGATCTATATAAATGACCTGGGTAACAATCTGAGCAGTTCTCTTAGACTGTTCGCAGATGATGCTGTAATTTACCGTCTAGTAAGGTCATCCGAAGACCAGTATCAGCTGCAAAGCGATTTAGAAAAGATTGCTGTATGGTGTGTCAGGTGGCAGTTGATGCTAAATAACGAAAAGTGTGAGATGATCCACATGAGTTCCAAAAGAACTCCGTTGGAATTCGGTTACTCGATAAATAGTACAATTCTCAAGGCTGTCAATTCAACTAAGTACCTGGGTGTTAAAATTACGAACAACTTCAGTTGGAAGGACCACATAGATAATATTGTCGGGAAGGCGAGCCAAAGGTTGCGTTTCATTGGCAGGACACTTAGAAGATGCAACAAGTCCACTAAAGAGACAGCTTACACTACACTCGTTCATCCTCTGTTAGAATATTGCTGCGCGGTGTGGGATCCTTACCAGGTGGGATTGACGGAGGAAATCGAGAGGGTGCAAAGAAGGGCAGCTCGTTTTGTATTATCGCGTTATAGAGGAGAGAGTGTGGCAGATATGATACACGAGTTGGGATGGAAGTCATTACAGCATAGACGTTTTTCGTCGCGGCGAGAGCTTTTTACGAAATTTCAGTCACCAACTTTCTCTTCCGAATGCGAAAATATTTTGTTGAGCCCAACCTACATAGGTAGGAATGATCATCAAAATAAAATAAGAGAAATCAGAGCTCGAACAGAAAGGTTTAGGTGTTCGTTTTTCCCGCTCGCTGTTCGGGAGTGGAATAGTAGAGAGATAGTATGATTGTGGTTCGATGAACCCTCTGCCAAGCACTTAAATGTGAATTGCAGAGTAGTCATGTAGATGTAGATGTAGATGTAGATGTAAAGGAATATTATAACGGCGTTTTTTTTTTCCAAAAGATAGAGGGTGATTCAGCCGCCCTACGATGGGTTTCATACGACTGGCGATACCTTCAAATAACACACACAAAACTCTCATTTTCATTCACTCGTTAAGCGCAGGTAATTACTCTAGTAGAAAAAATGGACGGGAACTTTATGTACAAAATTTAACTTTGTTACATTTTGTAATGGGATACATTGTCACTAGAGGCCATAGTTTCCCAGTTATTCTAAAATACCACATTTTTCCTGAATAACTCGAAAATCATGGCCTCGGGAAAAATGGCCTGGTACAAAATTTAACTTCATTTAATTTCCTAAAAAAAATTGTGTTCATGTTGTCTGTAGCACTGGTACTTTGTGCACAGCTAGTGAGAGAGTATGAAAACCTCACGCTATTGGTATATATTTATCTAGTAAATAATGCTGAAGCTCCATTAGGCTTCTCACGAACGAAGCGAGCGTATTACCGCTCCACCGCTAGAAATCTAGAAAAATATAGGAACGCCTTCAGAGAATCGAAAGTTGGTGCTGGGCCTCGCACCTGCTCAGTGAATGTAAATAATGTACCATATTTTGGATGACTGTCCCAAGAGATACATATCACTGGACATATCACTGTACATATCACTGGACATATCACTAGAAATAGTAACTGCCATATAATATGTAGATTACGTAGGGCAGTTAAAAGCGGAATAAAATTGCAGGAAAAGCAGGTGCCAGTCTGAGATTCACTGGAAGAAACAAAACCTTTTCACTGCTACAGACGTCCTCTCCACATTCCGTGCTGAGGACGGCCTTTGTTATGGTTGAAATGCTCACGAAATGCTGGTGCCTTCTCTGAGGGACAGCAATCTGATCAATATGAAGCATATCATCCGATTTATCCAAAACTATTGTATGAACAAATTTGATTTTTGCACATCTTACTGTGTGATATCTTCGTTCGATAAAAGACTGAAATTCTCTTCGTTACCCATCATACCTCTTGCGCTACATCAAATTAAATCAAACATTGCACATTCCTTTAAAAATTTTGCAGAAGTAATGCAGCGCGTATAGTTCAATTTTGCTCACATACTGCAATGAACTAAATGTAGATAAGTTACCGAAATTTTATTTAAAATTGAGGGCAGAATGATATCTCATTTCGTTTCGAGTTATTGAGTTTTATATTTGACAGCCAGTTACGCCTGATATGCCCATTCGCTTCCTTGTACGTCGCTAATGATGTGGTCATGTCAATCGTCACGTCTCATGAACAACTCAAAATATTTGAAACGCGGTTTCTTTCTGCAAGTGATATCACACAATGAGGCACATACGTCGTACGATAAATACTCGAAACCCTTTTATTGACCGAGACATTGAGTTAGCTCGTCCGCAGCAGTGGGAGATTGGCTGCTCAGGACGCATAGCACTGAAAAAAAATCCCAGCGCCCGGTTTACGCACCTCAACAGCACCTGAGAAAAGGCGTGACAGCAAGTGTACGAGTATACACGTCCACGGCAGCGAAAGATTTAAAGAAAATTAAATTGTACCTGAAGGAAGTTACTTACGAAACGGTTCCTCGATCGATTTTAGTGTACTGATCATCAGTCTTGGACCACTATCAGTTTGTATTAATAGAAGATCCTATGAAGAATGGCGCGTTTCGTTACGAGCGCAAGAAAGGTCTGCGACTCTTCTGTTTTTCACTTCACAAAATCGAGCACATTCGTTATCAAGAAAAGGGGAGTGTCTCGTGGACTGATAAGCCGTTCACTGCATGTGCAAGGAAATTGATTTATTAAAGAAACTCATCTAGGCTGAGCATTCAGTAACTGATGTAATATAAAGTAAGAATAAACAGCTAAATACCCAACGGAAGCGCTAGAATCGGACAATACCATGCAGCGTTGAGCTATTTACTTCCTTCACTGATCATTATCATTGATAGTTTCAACCATCATGGCTTAGAACTCTCTGAGAGAATGGATACAACACAGTCATTATCGACAAGATGGCTGCACTCAGAAAACTCGTCGATTACTACCAAGTTTACAAACGAATAAAACACAGGTAAAAACGCAAACTTGTCTACATTAGTCTCTTACGAACACATAAAGGATGGATGGATCACGTTGATTTAGCATGGCAATTCAGCACGAAAAACCTCTTCCTATGTTTCGGAGAACGATCTATTCCGATAAATGTACAGTCATCCAGTCGTATGGCGATTCCAAAGAGACAGAAGTAACATATGTGGGGTGCATATCATTACAAGCTACAATATATTCCAGATAACCACAGATAATTTGCTTCATACCGTCACTATCGAAATTAAACAGAGCAGAGCAGAAATCAATATTAATTCAATTCTCCAGCAGGGAATCATCCTCCAAACATCGGTATGTGACAAACTTCATTTGTAGCTGGCAGAAACCATTGCCTAGCAGTAATAATTCAGAGAATATATTATGAAGAGGGTAGCGAAATAACAGATGGCTTTTAAATGATCGCGTTGTTAGTGCCAGGACGTTACTAGATGTTTCAAAGCCGTAGTAGTATAATCTACAACAAAGGCGTTGTGCAATTCGGAGAGGTTTGCTGTTTAAGTTGTGAGACAGTACGTTCTGTCCAGAGTTAGGCAATATAGTACTTCCTCCCACATACGCTTCGGGTAAGGACCACGACCATAAAATCAAAGGCATTGGGACTCTTTCCGAGGTTTAACAACATTCATTCTTCCCCAACACCATTTTTGGATGGAACAGAGAAGAAGGAAACAATTGTGGAAACAAAAGCCCTTTCACCCATACATCCTAGGATTGGACTAAAAGTTTCTTTGTGGTAGTAGATGTAATATTGGTGAAATGTGCTCCATAACAGTCTCACTGGGTTGTCGAGAAACTCTTGACAGAATCCGATGTTGCGGAGTGCTATTTGCACAATAGTATGATTGTGCCTAAGAATTTGACAAGAGAACTATTAGCATGCACTTAGCATTAATGGAAACAGCGCTGCTGATCAAAATCACTTGTCAAACTGAAATTGTGCATCTCGAACAGTTTACCATTCTTATTAGGATCATCTGTATCTGCATATCGGTTACTCAGTCCTTTCAGTGCGTATGGTCAAGACTTTTTTTGTGCATAAGAGAATTTGCAAAACTATGTCGTCTTTCGAAATTCCACGATAAATCGAAGAATTCTTGCTCTTTCAATGGTTTTCCAGCCGCTTATAAATACCGTTCGTTGACGAATGGTTTGGTAGAACCTGTTTAATTAAATAATCTTTTAGATATATTGTGACTGATCGTGACAAGAGCTCTATGCAAAAGTCAACGGCAGCTATTCACTAACCGGTTTTCGGGCACCCTTTTTTTTACAGCAGTTATTGCGAGTGATTCTGGAAGTAGTGTTTTGTCCCACTTCTCCTGATTTTATGATACCTGAAGATGATCAGAAGAAAGTGCTAACGAATAGTTACGAGCTGTGTGGCACTGTACAAAACAGGTGAGTTAAACTCAGAGAAATCTCAGATTTTTGAAAAGACTCATGGAGACTAAAATAATGATCAGGTGTCACATAACGCTGCAAAATTCTAAACTATATTTGTTTCTCAGTTCATAAAGAAACATGTGTTACATCATAATACGAGTATATGGATTACCTGTTCGTCATGAAACTGATTTACCTGCGTATTGCTTATGAGTTCAGAAAAGCATCTAGTGCTTTTCTCAATATTTCGTAAAATTCTGAGAATCTGCGTCATAGCACTGATTTCACTTATTCTGTAGTATATACCAATATCTGTTTCCAGCTACTCTAAGAATACGCAAAGAGCGATTGTTGGTCCAGTGGCTTGCGAACCTAGATCGTCCCTTTTCTACCTCTTCTACATCATAGAGAGTGTAGATTTAATAGGAAGGTTTTGACAGTCGTTAGCCTTCCAATATCGTGACAGATTTATTGGTACACATGCGATGTCGTGTGTTATCTAGTATGTTCCTGAAAGCCTTGCACAAAAATGGGGGTCTTCCGTGGTTCATACCTCCGGTTCTGTTGGTGTTAGAAATGTCACGTGTTATTGTAGTGCTTGGCCTAATGACTATTTCTATGCACAACATAAGGATTGTCTAAGCGTAATTATCCTACAGTGCAGGGAAATTTTGCAAATGGAGCAAAAAATAGTTTAGTTCTTTTTGTATTTGTTGTGGTCTGCAGTGGACCTTAAAGGTCACCATTAGTTCATGAGCGGTTCCTCCGAAAACCCCAAAAAAAGGGAGTGTTTAATCATTTTTGGTACCAAACCCGAGAGTTTAGTTCCAAGACTGCTATGCATAGTAAATGACTGACACTTTTGCAATACATTCCTAAGAACCAGATCTCGAGCAATGTTGAAAACTTCGTTGATATCGTCATTCGTATCCGAGATACAGAGGATCATCGAAGTTACCTTACAGTACGTTAAAATATGCAAGTAAAATCCTTTATGAGGCTAATTATAAGTAACAAATAACCACAATGGGTTGCGAGAATTGTAGCGTTGTGTTCTATAGATATTTATCTAAAGTGCCATCTTCCAGTTTCCCAGAACTTTTCTCCGTTATTGAGAAAAACCCAGAAAAACCTGGTTTCCGGGTACGAAAACCGAGCCGCTCATTCTAAGACGCTATGCATAGCAAATGGGTACGGTTCTTACGATATATTCCTAAGACAATGATCTAGAATACTGCAGACACTTTTCTCGATATCTTTATCCGTTTCCGAGGTACAGATGTTCAAAGTTACCCTTCTTGTACATGTAAAATACGCACGTAAAATCAGGTATGAGCCGGAAACGTAGAGTGACGTTGCATGGAAAAATATGTTGTGAATCTTCTCCGTTACAATCAAGAGTCTGGGAGCCAAATGTTGTTGTGCTGAAGCACATGGAAAATTACGGTGCGCGGAGAATCCGTTTCGCCTCGTTTGAATTTCACATGCGTAAACTATCTAAATTTTACTGACCAATACAATTCTTTTCATATGAGTTACATGCCATGCTGCAGCAGGGAAACGAAGGGAACCAGCGGGAAAATGCTACTATCGGAGCATAAAAATGCGAGTATGTTCCAGTTTATTGAAAACATTCTGACCGGAAAGTGGGTACCAGCTGCCTCATTCTAGAACCTTGAAAACTTTTCCCACAAATTATGGCATGCGACCATGTTCGTGCTCCTGAGGGAGGCAAACAGTAGCAGTGGGAAAGAGACGGAAAAGTAGTAAATACTCGAAGATAGTAGAGAGTGCTTGTGGTACACGAAGAGCGAAGGAGACAATGGCAGTGTGAGGGAAAGCGAGGGCCACAGTGGCAGTGGAATATTGATATCAGTGACAAAACAGTGCTAGGAACTGAGTGAAGGAGAGAGTGCTAGTGGGACAAGAAAAACGAGAAGGAGAAAGTGGAAGCCGGTGAGAGCCAGTGATAGAAAGAGACAAACTCTATGACAAAAAGTAGGACCACAAACTGCGATATGGTCGCGAATAAATCAGTGACCCGAGTATCGAATAAATTTTCTTTATTTCCCGTCTATGGTCACAATTTTTTTGTTGTCAGGGTACTGGTTTTGGTCTATAATGACCATCTCTAGACCTGCTTCACAAAACAGTACATTACTTTTTATAAAACAGATCTGAAGGTGGTCACTACGGACCGAAACAGATGATCTGATGACAAAGATTTTGTGACCATGGACATTAAGTAAAGGAAAATTAAAAAGGGAGGACATATATTGTGACAATGAGAAGAGACGGAAGCAGTAGGGAGGAAGGAATGGTGCCGGACGGTGCGGCCGAGCGGTTCTAGGCGCTTCAGTTTGAAACCGTGCGACCGCTACGATCGCAGGTTGGAATCCTGCCTCGGGCATGGATATGTGTCATGTCCTTAAGTTAGTTAGATTTGTAGTTCTACGTTCTAGGGGACTGATGACCTGAGATATCAAATGCTATATTGCTCAGAGTCATTTGAACCAGTTAAAGCAGTGGTATCGTAGCAGTAAGAGAGAGCAAGAGGGAACAGTGACAGTGAGTGGAGAGAGTAGTAGAAGAACAGAACGAAGGAGACAATGGCTGTGGTACAGGGGACAGTGTCAGTCAGAGAGATACATAGAGATAATGAAAATAAGCTGGGCTGTATGAATGAGTGACAACTGACCAGTTTGAGTGGATGGGGATGAGCGACTTACAGTGAGTGCGGACGAGTTACAGTTAGGGGTGCTTGTGGAGGTAAGAGGTGAGCTGCATACTAGAAAGAGAGAGCGAATATTTTCACACGCCAAAACTGTTGGTAAAATTTTTAAAGGTGCTGAAAAGGTTGACTGAGGTAGCTGGTACGCCAATTTTCTATCCCTCTTTTAAAAAGTTTGATATTTGTATTCCGACAGTAGTATTTTTTCACTGGTTATACTATTACTACTGAGTATCTGGCGTTGTCCAGGCATGTATTTATTTCACTCATCTATCAGTCTATCACCTACTTCCCCTCTCTGTCGGTCCATCTCTTCCTTCCCCTTTCTCTCTGCACTTTATCTCCTCCACCTCAGTAAGCGGTTTGTTTTTACCGCCACAGTATTTGTTTCCTATAGTAAGTAATGCTGTACCAAACTCACTGTAATCTCAATTGGCAACATTGTTGCATGAGAATACAGTGTTCTTCTCTGTTGTGCCTTGTGTTCAACAATGTTAAACGGTTTGCTCTGGAAACATGTGCCTGCGCTGGCATTGCACTGTCGTCATATCTGCCACACAGGGCAGCCTATCCTGCTCTACACAGGGGAGACCTCCAGTTTCTGTGATGAAGCGTAGACGTCCGACATCTTGTCGCGTAATCGAGATTTCACTGTGTTTCAGCCAGTTCCTTAACGAGCCCAGAGCGGATCATTTTGTTTCCGAGATGCTCCTTCGCAGGCGCACAGCCGTGAAAAACTTTCCTTTGTCAAAGTCGCTAATGTCGGAGGATTTCTCAATTTGCGGCGCTTATCTTCCCTAGTATATTTCGCCATTCACCTCTGATCGGCTTACGTACTTTCCTGACGGCGTCAGGTATCCGAAAAGCCACCAGGTGGTATTCAGTCTCGCGGTCATAAGGTTTTCGCTCATCGGTACACATTGAACATAAAAATATACACATTTTTGATAATGATCTATGGACACTTCGTTCTTGTATTAAAAGACATTCAACACTGCGTCATTCTGACTTAACGCTGATGTAATCCAGTATCCACTAGAAACACATCGTTTCATGTGATGTTTCCTGTCTTTTAGGATGCTTTAGGGTACTCCGACAAATTTTCATAGAATTATAACTCGATAATTACCTCGCCTTAGAGAATGATTATTTGACTCCAGTCACTTTAAGTAAGATTAAAAATAATAAAATAGTCACTAAAGTATTAATCAGATTTAAAGTAACGTTAGGTTGACAGCAGTTGCAGTGATTCTAAATCCCTACTACAGGCACATTCGTTTAACAAATAAAGTTTATTTAACTCTAGTAGAGCAGGTCTACGAAACTGTTACACGAACTGTACATCAGGGTCACACTGACCATCGATTATTTATTGGGGAAATTGCCTGAGAACTTAATATTTCGTAAGGAAATTGGACCCTCGTGTGCTAAACACATTTTATTTCACTTCTCTCATGGACTCTTTCAGTCAATATTAGTATTCGAGACTAAGTAAAAACTGTCATGGAATATTTTCAATGAAGAAACTTGTAAGTGATCAGGAATGAAATACTTTATTTGCAGTTTCATTAGATGTAGATATTATTCATTCAATGAAATGGACGTATTCCACGAATATTTTCAGGTGTTCTCAATTAGTCATGTCTTTTTATTCATTATTTACACACTCTTGGAAGATGGACTGCAATGTTCGGCAGCTGACAGCCCTGTTATATTAAAGGCAGCTGTGTTCTAACAATGACCATTACCTTGGACGAATGTATTTTTTTCATCGCTGTCTGAATATTCGGCAGACAAGTTTCGCCACTGTCTGTAACTGCTGCAGGAGCATCAGCTTCAGAATCAGTTTCATAAGGAAAACCACTTAAGTCACTTTCACGAATGAGTTCTTCTAACAATCTTTCCTGTGTAGCATCTTGTGCTAGTGAAATGTCATTCCTACTTGGAAATTTTCGTAAATGAAATTCACGCTCAGCGACTGAACAGTTAAAAAACGTGGACTCCAGGTTGGCGGTGACGCTTCAGAATTGTGTCTGTCAGATTAATTAAACAGTAGTGTCTCACAACTTCGAAAGCCCGACCTCTACTAGGTGTAACTCAATGCTGAATTTACATTGGTGACAGGGATCTGTGTAGGTACAGTGACGCATGTACAGTAACACAGAACAACCTCCAGAGTCACAGTGACCCTTGTAGACCCTTCTAGGGCTAATATCACAAAAAAATTCTTAGGCTCGTGAGGTGAATTGAAATTTAGCCCAAAGCTCAAATATTAGCTAACACGCCATGTAAATAAAATGGATCCAAAACACAGGTGGTGTTCACAGCTAAAATTAGTCAGTCAAGCTACACATTAACATTGCCTAATCCACACACGAAGCAACAATCTTCACTGCAGATCAGTGACAAAAGTAAAGTCCCCATAACTAATGTGAATTAGAAAAATCAGACTCAGTGCAAACAATTCAAAGTCGAAGTTGGTTCACTCGCAAAATACAATTTCTGCTGAGCAGCCAGGAGATATAAAGCCGAGTTCTGCTCGCTACAGAATGTCTGTAATGAAATGACGTTAAATTGTAAGTGTCGCGACTGATAATGCGAAAACTTCTATCACACAAGTATTGCGGCCAGATGAAACGTCCCCTTAGAAGAATTATACAAGACTGTGCTTAAACTGACACACAATATTTTTTAGCGCAACGCAATCTGACTTTCAAAAATCCCTACAAAAGAATGGCCCTGACCAACATTAACCTATACCTTTCACAAATCACTTACCTCACAAAAATCTTCGTTACTCGAACTACTGCAACACAGCGAGCGCCACTACTGCCAGCTAAATAAAAGATTCAAACTACTGAAGGCACTAACTACTGATAGGCATAGTTAGCAAATGAAAGATTTTAATAGAGAACAAACAATGTATTTACCTCACTAGTCATAATATATATATAGCAGTTCATGACACCAATTCTTACAAATTTCAAAACTCCGCCATCTCTCTCCCCACGTCCACCACTGCTGGCGGCTCACCTCCAACTGCACAACGCTACGCACTATTAGCGTCCAGCTGCCACTGCCCAACACTACAATGGCAGACAACAATGCATACCAGCCACAGACTGCACACGGCACAGCCAGTAATTTTCATACAGAGCGCTACGTGGCGGCGGCTTTACCAATAAAAAAACTTAAACAGCCTACTTACATAGCCCCCATGCTCCCCACAAAAAAATTTACAAATTGTTTTGGGCAGTGGTTAATACAGATTTGAAAATTTTTTTCCTAATTACAATGACAAAGAAATGAAATGCACACACTTATCGATACAATGTTGGTCAAAAGCTAAAATTTTCTCACAGTCCATAAAGACAGTCCTAATCATTCATCAAAGTAAAATTGCAGTGTTTTTCTCAAAGTCTGAGTAGTAAAAGAAAATGCACACGGAAGTAGTGGATTTCCATGCAGTCTTGAAAAAGTGGTGTTGTCCCTCCAACGGTAAGACAGTGCTGACTCTTGACATGCAGACAGGTAATGGGCCACAACAGAGCAAACCCACAGCAGAGTCAGTGGAAGTTTCGAAGAATATTGGTAGGTAGGTCATCACAGAGCAGACCCACTGTAGTCCTGGTAGAGATTACGGTACTGATGGGCCACCAGCGGTGCAGACCCATTGCAGTCCTTGTAGAAATAATGGTATTGGTGGGTCATCAAAGGTGTAGACCCACTGTAGTCCTTGTAGAAACGGCCAGCAGCCATCTGTTGCAACCATGCAAGTGCACAATCATCATCGAAGAGTCTTGCGGATAATATAACAAGTCCACAACCACTACTTGTGCACTCACAAAAATTGTTTTTGAAATGTTCTTACAATCAGCAATGCTGTTATCCAGTCCCTTACTGAATTATTAACACACGTGCAAACACTATCAGTCCCTACTTCTCACATATTGTCCATATACTATGACCAACAGAAATGTGTGCAGAGAAATGTAATTTACAATTGACTTAATTTGATGAACTGGTGTCAATTACAATTTTATAACATAAGAAGCCAATAACAAAGGTACAAAATACATCTTTAAAGAACATAACAATACAGATAACATTAGCAGTAGTACAGGCTTTACAAAAGAATCGAAATAGCAAATACATCAGTGTTACGAAAATTACGACATAAGTACATACATAAAAGATCAGAATAACTTTTGAAACATCAACTTCACACATGAGCATTAGAACAAAACAGAATAAATAATGTGTAAACATCTTTACCAAGTAAATAACACGTTATTAATGCAAATTATATTTGAGGATAACAGTATTCCTCATCATAGTGAATGTAGCTTAGTATTAGAAAAATTCTGCAACATAAGTCTTATCAGATAAACATATAAAGACATTTCAAAACTCCGCCATCTCTCTCCCCACGTCCACCACTGCTGGCGGCTCACCTCCAACTGCACAACGCTACGCACTGTTAGCGTCCAGCTGCCGCTGCCCAACACTACAATGGCAGACAACAATGCAAACCAGCCACAGACTGCACACGGCACAGCCAGTAATTTTCATACAGAGCGCTACGTGGCGGCGGCGTTACCAATAAAAAAACTTAAACAGCCTACTTACACAGATAACTGCTCAGATTAGCAAAAGTCTTGTCTCAACTAAACTATTCCAAACAATGTGAAAGGGAAAGATGGCCGCCACTCTTTTCAGCCCTCGGCGATCCCCCATGCGGACAATCCAAGACCTCCTTACAACTTTTTGTATGCAAATACTATGGACAATCTGAAGGCGCCATTATACACATGCCAAAACTCTGAACAAACTGGCTTGCATATTTCTACGTGCAGTAGTTTGTCCACAGAACAGTATCGAAGAAATGCAAATTACCAGCAGCAGTAATCAAAATACACTCCTGGAAATTGAAATTAGAACACCGTGAATTCACTGTCCCAGGAAGGGGAAACTTTATTGACACATTCCTGGGGTCAGATACATCACATGATCACACTGACAGGACCACAGGCACATAGACACAGGCAACAGAGCATGCACAATGTCGGCACTAGTACAGTGTATATCCACCTTTCGCAGCAATGCAGGCTGCTATTCTCCCATGGAGACGATCGTACAGATGCTGGATGTAGTCCTGTGGAACGGCTTGCCATGCCATTTCCACCTGGCGCCTCAGTTGGACCAGCGTTCGTGCTGGACGTGCAGACCGCGTGAGACGACGCTTCATCCAGTCCCAAACATGCTCAATGGGGGACAGATCCGGAGATCTTGCTGGCCAGGGTAGTTGACTTACACCTTCTAGAGCACGTTGGGTGGCACGGGATACATGCGGACGTGCATTGTCCTGTTGGAACAGCAAGTTCCCTTGCCGGTCTAGGAATGGTAGAACGATGGGTTCGATGACGGTTTGGATGTATTAAAGACAGCGATGGAGCTCCGTATGCGACGGCAAACTGGCTGACACTGACGGCGGCGGTGCACAAATGCTGCGCAGCTAGCGCCATTCGACGGCCAACACCGCGGTTCCTGGTGTGTCCGCTGTGCCGTGCGTGTGATCATTGCTTGTACAGCCCTCTCGCAGTGTCCGGAGCAAGTATGGTGGGTCTGACACACTGGTGTCAATGTGTTCTTTTTTCCATTTCCAGGAGTGTAGTTCATGATGACTAAGTCTTCAGTAATTACAGTACAGACAAGTACGACACCTTTACCATACAGAAATCTGCATGCTCTTCCCATTGCCACAATCAGAATTTTATGTAGCGTTAACTAGTTTAGAATCGCAGGTAGAGATATGCAAATTTGTAACCAGTTAATTAAAAATGACTGTTGGTGCGTAACAATGTCGGCCAACATACATCGCCTTTCTATTAGTGTAGCTGTCTCGGAAGAATGATATGCAGATTTCGATCAATAGTTCAACAAAGTCATAGCTTGTTCCTTTTTGCGTGATAAAAGTTGTAGAAGATATTTATTTAATAATTTTTTCATAATGCGGGGCCACAGTCATAATATATTTCTTTGAAGTCAGTACCAGCATTAGACTGTTCTTTATTTACAGTGTTGCATCATGATTGTGTAAGTAAATGTAACACTGTAAGTAAACATTCTGATGGCCGTATTAAGTTTAAACAAAGATACTGATTATATAGTAGATATGAATTAAACGTATCTGTTGACACTGTATAGTGCAGTTCGGCTGCCTCTATCGCTGGATCCGAAATGTTATATATGTCTTGATGACGACATTGCTGATGGTAAACCTTCCTGTTTATAAAGTCATGTCCACGAAATTCTTCTGTTCCTAACGTTTCGTCCAGAATGCACCAGATTGTCATATTCTCTCGCTCACTATGCGCAAACTGTTAGTGCTATAGATAAAATGAACAGAACATTTTGTGTTGGAATCTTAATGTAGATAAATTCTGCACTGGGATACGTTTCGCTGGTCACCAAGGATTTCGAGTTAGTCACGATAAACGCACAACAGTGACTTTGGACTACCTCCACACCAACAATCACTTTCGTCAGTTGGTTATTCTTGTTCGTGGTTCAAGCACTCACTCCTACCACTGTACAAACATTTCCGACTACACGAACTACTCCCGATATCCGACCTTCTTTGGTATCTTTTGATTGGGCTCTTGTACAGTCAGCACAGGAGACTATTTTCTTAACATTACTAATTTAAACGTGCCCTTGAGGATAATTAACAAAAAATAACTTTTGTGAACATTACGTGAAAACTAATTATGTCCACAGCTCAATCGAGACTTACTCCTTACAAGCTCAGTATTTTTGTAGTCAGAAGACTTGTCGAATACAGTGACGTGACTGTTTATTTCATGCTGTTAATACAACACAAATGTCAGTTTTGGTACCTGTATGTGCTGGACTAAGCCGGTGGAATAATTTGGCCCGCAATGACGGCTAAATAAGATGGAATGTAGGAAACAATTCATGCAGCAGCAAATTTTTGTGCAGTGGTAGGTCTGAGTGCCACGAACAACATACCAGAAATCCTGACCGTCAGGACCTGATGGGAAATTAGATGCGTTTCAAAGTAACTTTTGTACATTTTTCCTAAATTACCCGAAAACTACGGCCTCAAGCGGAAACGTAATCTGTTACAGAGTTTTACTATGTTAAATTAAAAAAGCCCAATTCATATTTCCTTTAGGACTAACAGTTTGCGCGTACCGAGCGAGAGAAAATGAAAATCTCTTCAAGCCCGAAATAACATTGCTAGTAGCGTAAAACGACAGTGATAGGGCCAGCTGAATCACTCTGTCTGTTCCCACACACTCTGTACACAGGGCGTATCTGGATAACGAAAGAACTGTCTCTACTTCATATTTAACATGATATCGTGCTTTGCTGTATCCATAGTCGTTTGTGGTACACGTGCACAAGCGGGAACAATATAAATATAGCCTTTGCACTCGCTGTTGCATGGATCTGACGTCACGTCCGGAGCATTCAAATCTGACAGGAGCACGTCCATCTCAGGCCACGACTGTTGTTACCCTCAGACGTCCGCTCGTCAGTTCACCACGCCACAGCGCTCGCAAATTGAAGACCCCTTCTGATCAAAACCAAACGCCACTGTGCAGATATGGCACATCATGTTACAATTCTCTGCGCTGGATAGTTCACTGTTTTCCACCAAAGTTGATGTGCGGACAACAGACCGGTACTGAAATCGGTGCACATCAGAATTATATCGATTTCTAACTCTGCCGAATATAATATGGCCTGTAAGACAGCAGGTAACTCAGAACTTAGCACAGGCGTTATTATGCACACTAAGAAGTAGCCGCTATTGCTATCGACATTTTGCAGGAAGCAGGTTCCACAGAGATGATTCATATTCTAAAGGAATCTATCCTCTACGTCTGCTGCTCCAAAAACAATTAGAAGCCGCAACGGTAATTTTTCACTATGAGGAGCTACTAGTACTAGGAGAAGCAATTCATAGATATGCAGAGCAACAGTCAATAATCTAATTGTTTTAGCCCAAAAAAAAGTGGTAATGTAACTATGTGAAGCAGTTCAGCAGTTGACGAACGGGCCTCGTATTGCGGATATGCAGACTTCAGAACCTCACACATACACTCATGCTCATAAATTAAGAATAAAGCTGATACATGGTGAAACAACGTGAAACCACGCTCTGGTGGGCGGTTTCCGGGTTTAAATCATTTTGGGGTATGATCATTTGGTGTATTTGTCCTACATCGCACAGTGGCGCTGGCAGCAGTCCACATACGCAGAGGTGTGTTGGTGCATGTCAGAGTACGGTGCAGCGAGTAAGTGTGCAGATGTTTTCAGACGTGCTAATGGTGATTGTGTGTTGGAAATGGCTCAAAGAACACATATTCATGACGTTATGAGGGGCAGAATACTAGGGCGACTGGAGGTTGGTCAAACACGGCAGGTCATAGCACGGGCCCTCCGTGTGCCAGAAAGTGTGATCTAAAGATTATGGCATCGATTCGAGCAGACAGGAAACATGTCCGGGCGCTACATTACAGGACGTCCACGGTGTTAAACACCACAAGAAGACCGACATCTCACCATCAGTGCCCGCAAACGGCCACGGAGTACTGCAGGTAGTCTTGCTCGGGACCTTGCCGCAGCTACTGGAAAAGTTGTCTCTAGACACACGGTCTACATACGATTGAACAGACATGGTTTATTCACCCGGAGACCTGCAAGATTCATCCCGCTGACACCTGGTCACAGGAGAGCTCGTAAGGCCTGGTTTCAAGAACACAGTACATGGTCACTGGAACAGTGGTCCCAGGTTATGTACGTGGACGAGTCCAAGTATAGTGTGAACAGTGATTCTCGCCGGGTTTTCATCTGGCGTGAACCAGGAAAGAGATATCAACCCCTTAATGTCCTTGAAAGGAACCTATATGGAGGTCGTGGTTTGATGGTGAGGGGTGGGATTATGATTGGTGGTCGTACACCCCTGCATGTCTTTGACAGGGGATCTGTAACAGGTCAAGTGTATAGGGATGTCATTTTGCAGCAGTATGTCCGCCTTTTCAGGGTTACAGTGAGTCCCACCTTCCTCCTGATGGATGATAACGCACGGCCCCACCGAGATGCCATCTTGGAGGAGTACCTTCAAACAGAAGATATCAGGCGAATGGAGTGGCCTGCCTGTTCTCCAGACCTAAGCCCCATCTAGCACGGCTGGGATGTTCTCGGTCGACGTATCGCTGCACGTCTTCAAACTCCTACGACACTTCAGGATCTCCGACAGGCACTGGTTCAAGAATGGGAGGGTGTACCCCAGCAGCTGCTCGAGCACTTGATCCAGTGTGCCAACCTGTTGTGCGGGCAGTGTACGTGTGCATGGTGATCATATCCTATACTGATGTCAGGGTAAATGTGCAGGAAACAGTGTCATTTTGTAGCACATGTGTTTCGGGACGGTTTTCTCAACTTATCACCAATACGGTGGACTTACAGATCTGTGTCGTCGTGTTCTCTATTATGTGTAGTGCCACGTTGTGTGGTACCACATTCTGCAATAATTTATGAACGTGAGTGTACATCCTGATCAAGAACTTGTTTCATTTCATTTTTGCTTCCAATCATTGCCGAGTACGACACGGTGCCGTGGGCATAATGGATTCGAGGTCCAAAAGAGATCAAATTGTTTACATAATTCAAGTGTAAAATATTTACAGTCTTATATAATTTCGCAATTTGCCATGTCTCTTCATTTTTCTGAGTTAGAAACAGAAATTGGTAGGTATAGCAGATACTTTCGTAAAAAAAGTTTAGTCTGTAGTTTTTTTCCGACATTGTGTGCTCGTTGGGTATCAAATGATCTTACAGAGCTACACAGGAACAGCTTCTGCGCAGTGTACTTCACTTTTTGGTACACTACAACAAATATGGTGATAATTTTTAAGCAATACAGAGACTATCTATAAGACTGGCCTCCTATGAAACCCGTGAACCGCAACGATAATCACTATAATAAATGCATACTGCGTCACCGTTAAAGAATAAAACGAAGAAATTCTTGACACACTGAAAAGTCATATGTACAGTCATTTTGAACACACTCGTCATTCAAGTGAGGCGTTTTGAGCGCGAGGTGTGTCAGTGAACACATAAATGTTTGCTGTGAAGCGCTTGTCACACAGCATCACGAAATATAGGATAAGCGCCCTGGACAGATGACAAATAGTGTTATTTTCATTCATGAGAATTCCCGACCTCTCGCTGTAAACAAGATACAAGTCGTACAGTGACTTGACTGGAGCCAGTTTGATCATCTCGTTTTAGACCTGAAAACTGTTCTTGTTGGTCAAAGCTTTATCGAAGATGATCTCAAAGAATATCTGACAACACAGGCGACCACATTCTGTGTGGAGGCATACAAAACTTTTGTAATAATCTATGGTAAGTGCCAACAATACGGTGGGTACTTTGTAGGAACATTTTTTTTATAATAGTAGTTTCTTTTTTCCAATAAATATTTTTTTCTGTTTGTTTTATTCTTCCTACCAGACGAAACTTACTTTCTGGGTGCAACTCGTGTACTGACCATTTGCCAAGTCCTTCTGCAGTAAGGTATTTTTCTTTCCAGGATAAACAGCTTGCTCGAAATGATTGGAATTTACATGTTTAGGAGTTCATTCCACAAGCCTATTTCCAGTGTCAATATTGTGCGCATCATAGAATGCGAACCGCAGGCCCCAGGCTTCTTGTTGTCGCTATTGAGCGACGCCGGCAGCGGAACAAATGCCTAACCCGGCCACTGGCAGGTGTTTTGTGCCGGCCAATGGGGCGCGCTCTGGCGCCCTGCCGAGGTAATCATTCAGAGAGCCCCGCGGCTTCACTTATTGCAACCCCAGATGGCGCTGTGGCCGGAAACGCAATCGCGCTGGCAGAACGCTCAGTTTATTTCAAATCGGGCGTTCCATTTCCCTCCTGCTTCCGTCACTCTACGCGATTACTTCGGCTCCACGTGCGTGTTTGCTTTTGTGATCTCGGCTTGTCTGTCCACGTCATGACAAGGTGACCCAACAGATTGAGCCATCGACCCGTGAGGTGGAGTGCCGGTATCCGTAGACAAAGAAAAACTGTCGTTCGACATAATGGAAAGCTTCTCTTGCACTGTTATTTTATTAGTACTGAAATTTCAAAGTCAACATAAAAAAATTCTAATTTTTCGTTTATTTTCAGTCCTACTTGCACATTGTTTTATTAATAAACAAGTTTCGACCTCCTTGGAACATCTTCAGGTCTATGCAGTTGCGTAGGTAACCCATCGTGTCTGTGTCAGAAACAAAGAGTGAGTGTTTTAATTTTGTCATTGAAGGGTGTAAAAATTTTATTACATTCTAATATATACTCCTTACAATCACCACACTGCTTTTTGTTTTAATAAGGTATAAATATGATATAGCCGGCTGCTGTGGCCGAGCGGTTCTAGGCTCTTCAGCCAGAAAGAGCGCTGCTGCTGCGGACGCAGGTTCGAATCCTGCCTCCTTCATGGATGTCTGCAATGTCCTTAGGTTAGTTAGGTTTAAGTAGTTCTAAGTCTAGGGAACTGATGAGTTCAGATGTTAAATCTCATAGTGCTTAGAGCCATTTGAACCAATACCATAGGACAATATTTGAATAATACCGTATAATAATGTCTGAAGTTTAATGAATATGTGAGAGGTATAACTATGAAAAGAAGATATTCTGGGTCACCATGATTGGATGGACTGATTAGTCAATCCATCTGTTCCCTCGTCTTTTAGTTCACAACTGCCTTATACTGTTTCGTAATTAACCTACAGGTATTACCACTTCGACTGGTTTGGATTAATGGACAAACGCTCAATTCTGCCATAATTCATGTCTCACACATACCGACAAGTATTTTCGGAACTAAGGGACAAGAAAAGTTTCAAATGCCACTAAGCTCCACTTTTTAAATCAGATGCTGGGTTGTAAGGTGTACTTGGAGCAGATACAGACTCAGATCGCAGTTTAGTAATGGTGAAAGCAGATCTCAATTTAGTATCTGTGAAGAGCAGACTGAACTTTAAGACAACCGTATGGAAGAATCAGTGCGGAAAAAAGTAGGATACTGATTTACAGAGAAAGCTTGAGAAGCATTTGAGCCGGCCGCGGTGTCCGAGTGGTTCTGGGCGCTCAGCCTGGAACCACGCGACTGCTACGGAGGCAGGTCCGAATCCTTCCTCGGGCATGGACCTGTGTGATGTCCTTAGGTTAGTTAGGTTTAAGTAGTTCCAAGTTCTAGGGGACTGATGACCTCAGATGTTAAGTCCCATAGTGCTCAGAGCCATTTGAACCAAGAAGCATTTGAAGTTCGCTAAGGATGTCGATATTGTGATAAGGAATTTCACACTAGCCAGTCGAATTGCACTGGACATATGTAAAATAGACAATTACAGATTTTAGACAGTTAGGTATAAGTACGAGATAGGACACCCGGAGATATCTGGGTTAAACAGAAGAAATACTTCTACTGATCGACGAAAGAAGAGAGTATGAAAATGTTCAACGAAGACAACAATACTGAAATATAAATCGTTTACAAATGAAATACACTGAAGCGCCAAAGAAACCAGTATAGGCATTCGTATTCAAATACAGAGATACATAAACAGGCTGAATATAGCGCTGCGTTCGGCAACGCTGTTATAAGACAACAAGTGTCTGGCGCAGTTGGTATAACGGTCTCTGCTGCTACAGTGGCACGTTATCAAGATTTAAGTGGGTCTAAAAGTGATGATGTAGTCGGCTCACGAGCGATGGGACACAGCATCTTCGATGAGGCAATGAAATGGGGATTTTCTGCTACGACCATTTCACGAGCGTACCGTGAATATCAGGAAGCTGGTAAAAAATCAAATCCCCGACATCGCTCCGGCCGTAAAATGCTCCTGCAAGAACGGGACCAACGACGACTGAAGATAATCGTTCAACGAGGCAGAAGTGCGCCATCAATAAGAGTCAGACTGCGAACCATTCAACGAAACGTCATCGATATGGGCTTCCGGAGCAGAAGGCCCACTCGTGTACCATTGCTGACTACACAACACAAAGCTTTACGCCACGCCTGGGCCAGTTAAGAGTCTCGTTTCAAATTGTATCGAGAGGATGGCCATATATAAGTATGGAGACAACTTCATGTACTTTGCATGTTAGCACGTGTGAAGTTGGAGTGATACGGGACCCCTGATACGTGTAGATACGACTCAGACAGTTAACGAGTACGTAATCATCCTGTCTGATCACCTGCATCCATTCACGTTCATCGTGCATTCCGACGGACTTCGGCAAATCCAGCAGGACAATGCGACACTACACACGTCCAAAATTGTTACAGGCTAGCTCCAGAAACAATCTTTTTCGTTTAAAAGCTGCCGCTGGCCACCAAACTCGGCAGACATGAACATTATTGAGCATACCTAGGATGCCTTGGAACGTACTATTCAGAAGACATACATCCCCTCGTAGTCTTACGGATTTATGGACATTCCCGCAGGTTTCATGGTGTTAATTCCCTCCAGCACTACGTCAGACATTAATCGACTCCATGGATCGTCGTGTTACGGCACTTCTGAATGATCGCTGGGGCCCTACACGATATTTGACGATAGTAGTTGCTGAAAATTTAAAAGATATGTGTTTATGTAACTTTTACCATTCTGATGAAGATAGTCGTAGAGCTATCAAAACATGATTAATGTGTTTAAAAAAAAACTGTGTGCAACCGGTTGGCTGACTGTTGGATTTTATATATATTTTATACTAAATAACCGGTGTACCGGTTTTTTTGGCTCTTCAGTGTAAATAGGAAGTTAATGTAAGTTGAGGCTAAATGAATGCAGCAAAAAGAAATAGAAAGAAGAGTAAACGATCGTCACATCGTACGGAATAATCGGTGTGGAAGAAAGTGGTATACTGACGTACAGAGAAAGGATGAGACACATTTGATGTTTTGGCTGAGGATGTGGGTACTGTGATAAGGAATATCACAGTAGGCAGTTCAGTTGAAGAGCACTAGGCTTCTCTAAAAAAATGTTCAAAATGTTTGTGAAATCTTATGGCACTTACCTGCTAAGGTCATCAGTCCCTAAGCTTACACACTACTTAACCTAAAGTATCCTAAGGACAAATACACACACCCATGCCCGAGGGAGGACTCGAACCTCCGCCGGGATCAGCCACACAGTCCATGACTGCAGCACCATAGACCGCTCGGCTAATCTCTAAAGAGACAGTTAGAGATGTTGGTAAGTCAGACACAGGCATAAGGAAAGTAATTCCGCAGAAATCTGGAGTGGGAGAAGAAATAGTTCAAGTGACCGACGAAAGATAGGAGTACAAAAATTTGCAGGGAAAGGAAGGAACACAGAAACCTATATGACTTACGAATGGAATAAATAGGAAGTTAATGGAAGTCAAGACGACATGGATGAAGGAAAATGTAGACGAACAAATGCTAGAAACAATCGTCGGAAGAAACGGACTCCGCTTACAGAAAAGGCGGAAAAGTTAACAATGCAATAGTAATTCTACTGTAAAAGGCAAAGAAGAAAGGGGAAGAAATTGGATTTGATGTGGAAGAGACAGGGGATTCCGTATTTGAGCTGGAATTTAAACGTTCTTTCGAATACCTGAGATTAAATAGGCAGAAGGGATAGATAACATCCTGCTCAGCTTCTAAAAACATTGGGGAAGTGGCAACCAACGATTATTGCAGGTGGTGTATAGAATCTATGGGACACATAAAAAATACCACCAAACATTCGGAAATTATCCACACATTTTCGAAGATAGCACAAGTTGTTAAGTGCGAGAAGTATCGCACAATTAGCTTAACAGCGCATGCATGCAAGATACTGCCAGGAACAAAATACAGGAGAATGAAAAACAAAGTTGAATATCTGTTAAGTGAAGATGAGCTCGACCTTAGGAAAAGTTTAAGGCACCACAGAGGCAATCCTGACGTTGCGCTTGGTGACCAAGGCAAAGAAAAGTCAAGAACCGTTTATAGGATTTGTCGACCAGCAAATGGCGTTCGACAACGTAAATGGTGCAACATGTTCGAAATCTGCTGTAGAGAAGGACAGAAATTGTAGCACCTCCAAAAAAATAAGGGGAGGCGGGGTAGTGAGGACGCAGGGAACAAATGATGATTGAAATAAAGATGTTGGGGCACGAAAGATATTCGTGACGGTCAAGGTAGCACAGGAAAAGAGGGGTAATATATCATATGTGCAAGAACCAAGGGGGAGAAAATGGAAGAGCAAAAATGAAGCGTTCGGATTAAAAAAAGCTTAAGAAATACAGTCTTCAGGCACCATTGTTCGATCTATGCACCAAAGAAGTAACGACGGGAAGGACAAAAAGGTTCAAAGGTGGGATAAATATTCGTAGTGAAAGAATATCAATGATGGTGTTCACTAATGATATTGCTATCCTGAGAGAAGGTGGTGAAGAACTACAGCATCCGTTGAACGGAAAGAAAAGCCAAACTAATACGGAATGTGGACTGACAGCAAACCAAAGAAGGGTGAAAGTAGTGAGTAGTACAAGAAATGGGAATACCGAGAAACTTAACATCAAAATTGTTGATCACTAGGGTCATTCTGCTGCCTTGGAAACCAAATAACCCATGGTGGACCAAGGATGGAGCACAAAAAAGCAGACTAGCAAGGGGAAAAAGGGCATCCTGGGCCAAATGAAATCTACTAATATCAAACGCAGGCCTTAATTTGAGGATGAAAATTGTGAGAATGTAGATTTGGAGCGCAACAGTGTGTGATAGTGGAACATCGTCATTAGGGAAACCGATATGGAAGAAAATCAAATCATTTGAGTTGCGGTACAATAGAAGAACGTTAAAAATTAGGCGGGCGTTGAATGCTTATTTCTTTTTCGACGCTTTGCATAGACATACTGTGTTTTTGTTGAGCTACACTAACAATCACCCTTGTTCTCAGTATTTGATTCGTATTTCTTAGGATAATTTAGTGTGTTTCCCTGATATGTGCCAACCTGTATTGGATATAAATGTGATTACTTGCTTAAGATGATTTCATTTATAGAATTTTTGTAATGTTATGAATATTTGTGCAAATGATCACAGTGTCAATGTTACTCTGTTCTGTGGTCTTTTCAGGTAACTATTTCAAATGACTTGCCAAGCATAACAAGAAACGTAGTAACGGATAGGTGTAGCGTGGAGATTAGTGTGTCCTCCTAGTGACACCAACTGAAAAATGTCATGGACTGTCGTTCCCTCGGAAAGACAGCCCTGAGTCCATTTTCTTCGACGATACCCGAGAGTGATGAAACGGTACTTATTGTCCCGTTCCGTGTTTTTATCAATACATTCCGGTACAAGAGGATTATAGCGAGAGTGTGTTTACTCTGCAGAAGTAAATCCGTTGGTAACAAGCAGGAGAGAATGGACCAAGCAGTGTTTATTTATTCATTGTTTTTTATTTCGTATGTGCCACGTTTCCTTGCAACCTTTCCCTTATGCGAATAGGACTCCATGAATGAGATAATATGTTAAGTAGCAGAAAGCTTTGGACAGAGGTCGTAGCACTGCATGGTTCTGTGGTAGGATAGTACCAAACCCTAAACACAAAGAAGTTTGGCAAGGGTAGTGTGCAAGTCAGGTCACAGAGGTCGCGAAGGCGCGAGTATTGGCTCTGTTAGGTTGGCGAACCATCCCCACCACCAACAACGGTTAGGCGAGGTTTCCGCAGGTCGACTTGTTCCTGCGTAGCGGCTCTGGACAGAAGTGGAGACGGAGCTCTCGATTATGGTAATGTTAACAAAGGTACCAGAAAGTCTCGAAACTGCTGGTTAATAAAGTCGAGATGATGACATCAGGTGTGAGATAACTACTAAACACGCATAAGGGAGTTTATTTTCATAATTCAGTCAAATTTCAGTAAGAAGTTTGCTTTTGTGCCTTGGTCAGGCCATGCACCATGGGCCTTTAGCTCACGGTAGCATCATTGCTCTGTGTTTAACGGAAATTCACTCATTTAATGTATTTTAACGTGGTCTTTCTTTTAAAATAATGTTTTGGGAATTTTTATTTGTTTTTCATATGTTTCCTTCGTGTGCTTGCTTTCCCGTCACGTGGTCGGTTGGAGCAACCATGACATTGGTAAACTGCACTTCCGCTCAGAAAATGTATAGCAGCCGAGTGAATAACCACACGGTAGTGAATGAGTGTAAGATAGAGAAGGAATAATCTTGTGTGTCCGCATTTTTTTGCATTGCTGTTAGCTACCGCTACTTGGCCACGTGTATGGAACAGTATTGATGCGATAGTTAGTTAATGTTTCTTGTGCCCCCCCCCCCCCCCCTAACTATTTTAGTCGCCTACAATGAACTGTGTTACGTAAAGTACACGTTTTAAACTCTTGTATCTAGGAAAGTCCAGATTTTAATGCCCACTGATGGAATAAAATCTTGCGAAATTTTCCCACCTACTTCTTCGCCCCAGCTCAGTAACGTGGAGTTGTTTCTGAAAGCAAGGTTAAACCAAAATTGGCTGTCATAGTTAAGTGCACCACTTTCTACCCTTCCTTCAGCGTCTGTTTTAACGAAAATTGAAATATTTAGGCAAATACTCTTCCACCATGACCAAGTTTGTTTGTAGCGTCTTTGCTGAACTTGTTCTGCGTGACTTATAGTAATTGATTGTAATAAACGTGTGATTACGTATGATTGTGTGACGGCAGCCATGTCTGCACCCCCTCTCCCTTTCCATAATTATGTGGCGAAAGTGAAACTTGTTACCTAGAGAGGCCAGTTGTGATGTATATTCCAATACACACACACACACACACACACACACACATGGCTAGTTATAGAAATGCCATCGGTAGTCAATAAATATCAATTAACCTATACCCTCGACTGATTATTTCGTCCCTTCGTCATAAAGAATAGGTGAGAGTCACTACCAGTGTTGAAGACTGGGTCATGAAAGTAAATAATGTCTCTATGCTTCCCATTAAGCCGTGCATAGGTGCCTTTTGCAGTGGTTCTAAAAAAAGAAATTGCATTATCCGTCGCGTTCAAATTTTTACCAGTTGGTTAAACCCTCCCACTATAAATTATTAAGAACCCGGCAATGCCTCACAGGAGCTTGTAATTTCGTGGACCATATGAATTTGTTAAACCATTACTACAGAGGGTAGCTCGCAGGAGCTGTAGGACATGAGAAGCGACAGTAATCTTCCTACAATAATAATAATAATAATAATAATAATAATAATAGCTTTATTCCACATCGAATGGTACACTGCACATGTACAAAAAAACAGTAATGATTACAGTTATCGGTAGAATACACAAGACACATTCTTCTCAATACATCATTAATTTACTACAAAATTACAATAAGATGGTTCAAATGGCTCTGAGCACTATGGGACTTAACATCTATGGTCATCAGTCCCCTAG
The DNA here is from genome assembly GCF_023897955.1 of Schistocerca gregaria. NCBI lineage: Eukaryota > Metazoa > Arthropoda > Insecta > Orthoptera > Acrididae > Schistocerca > Schistocerca gregaria. Next base: position 1,020,207,864 of record NC_064920.1, read on the forward strand.
AACTTAGAACTACTTAACCCTAACTAACCTAAGGACATTATACAACACCCAGTCATCACGAGGCAGAGAAAATCCCTGACCCCGCCGGGAATCGAAACCGGGAACCCGGGCGTGGGAAGCGAGAACATTACCGCACGACCACGAGCTGCGTACAAAAAGATGTTTACTGATTTGTATTTACATAACTTCACAAAGGATTTGTTGTTTTTCATATAAGTATGGTACTCCTCTAAAGTGTAGAAAGTGTGTTTTAGTAAAAATTTCTTAAGCTGATGTTTCAGTTTAATTGTAGTAAGAACCATGACTTCACTACGCTGTGCATTTACTTATTTTATACCTACGTACTGAGACCCCACTGTTCTGTGACTGCCGATGAAAATATTTCTTTTTTTATAGTATTGCACTGGTGGAAATCCGAGTAAGTGTTTGGGTGCAGTCTTTTCACAAGCAAAATGGCATTTCTAATGTATGTGTTTTTAGAAGTTATCACTCCTGTTATTTGGAAACAAGTTGCGACAAGGTTCCCTATATTTTACTCCACAGATTATTCTCACACCACTTTTTTGAAAATGAGAAGCTTATCTGGAATAGCTTTGGTTGTTTCCCCCCCCCCCCCCCCCCCAAATTTCAATAGCATAGTTCAAGTGAGAGGCGAAAGGAACATGGTATGCAGTCTTTAGGACTACAGCGTCTTCACAGAACTTGCTAATACACTCCTGGAAATTGAAATAAAAACACCGTGAATTTATTGTTCCTGGAAGGTGAATCTTTATTGACACATTCCTGGGGTCAGATACATCACATGATCACACTGACAGAACCACAGGCACATAGACACAGGCAACAGAGCACACACAATGTCGGCACTAGTACAGTGTACATCCAACTTTCGCAGCAATGCACGCTGCTATTCTCCCATAGAGACGATCGTAGAGATGCTGGATGTAGTCCTGTGGAACGGCTTGCCATGCCATTTCCACCTGGCGCCTCAGCTGGACCAGCGTTCGTGCTGGAAGTGCAGACCGCGTGAGACGACGCTTCATCCAGTCCCAAACATGCTCAATGGGGGACAGATCCGGAGATCTTGCTGGCCAGGGTAGTTGACTTACACCTTCTAGAGCACGTTGGGTGGCACGGGATACATGCGGACGTGCATTGTCCTGTTGGAACAGAAAGTTCCCTTGCCGGTCTAGGAATGGTAGAACGGTGGGTTCGATGACGGTTTGGATGTACCGTGGACTATTCAGTGTCCCCTCGACGATCACCAGAGGTGTACGGCCAGTGTAGGAGATCGCTCCCCACACCATGATGCCGGGTGTTGGCCCTGTGTGCTTCGTCGTATGCAGTCCTGATTCTGGCGCTCACCTGCACGGCGCCAAACACGCATACGACCATCATTGGCACCAAGGCAGAAGCGACTCTCATCGCTGAAGACGACACGTCTCCATTCGTCCCTCCATTCACGCCTGTCGCGACACCACTGGAGGCGGGCTGCACGATGTTGGGGCGTGAGCGGAAGACGGCCTAACGGTGTGCGGGACCGTAGCCCAGCTTCATGGAGACGGTTGAGAATGGTCCTCGCCGATACCCCAGGAGCAACAGTGTCCATAATTTGCTGGGAAGTGGCGGTGCGGTCCCCTACGGCACTGCGTAGCATCCTACGGTCTTGGCGTGCATCCGTGCGTCGCTGCGGTCCGGTCCCAGGTCGACGGGCACGTGCACCTTCCGCCGACCACTGGCGACAACATCGATGTACTGTGGAGACCTCACGCCCCACGTGTTGAGCAATTCGGTGGTACGTCCACCCGGCCTCCCGCATGCCCACTATACGCCCTCGCTCAAAGTCCGTCAACTGCACATACGGTTCACGTCCACGCTGTCGCGGCATGCTACCAGTGTTAAAGACTGCGATGGAGCTCCGTATGCCACGGCAAACTGGCTGACACTGACGGCGGCGGTGCACAAATGCTGCGCGGCTAGCGCCATTCGACGGCCAACACCGCGGTTCCTGGTGTGTCCTCTGTGCCGTGCGTGTGATCATTGCTTGTACAGTCCTCTCGCAGTGTCCGGAGCAAGTATGGTGGGTCTGACACACCGGTGTCTATGTGTTCTTTTTTCCATTTCCAGGAGTGTAGTAGTGATTGAAAAAATATTTTTTGACCACTTACTTGCTAGGGAGTCAATATGAGTTTCCCATTTCAGGTTGGTTTGCTTTGTTAGGCCAAGGAATTATACACTAGACTCTTTCTTTAACAATTTGTTGGCAATGTATAATTTATTTTCATTATTCAAACTACTTTTGATAAACACCATCAAACATGTTATACTGGTGCTCACATTTAAGTGGCTTTCATTAATAACTGAACAATTCCTTTTGTCAGCTCAGGTCGAGTTTTAACATTAACTACACTATCACTAGTTGTAAGTATACGTTACACCGTTATTCTCTAAGTGTCGAATTATTCACGTTGTTTTTAATGATTACCATTTGGCAATATCAGCTAACAGTGTAGTAGCGAGAAATGGTAGAATGAAGAAGCATTCATTATATTCAAAAAGCTGAAGTAGGTATATGGTGATACTCTTCAAAAGCTTTTGTTTTTTGTCAAGAAGTATTAGCTACTTTTTTCTTGTGTTAGCTTGTAAAAGTGGCGTATTGGTTCGAGATAGAGAGAGAGAGAGAGAGAGAGAGAGAGAGAGAGAGAGAGAGAGAGAGAGAGAGAGATTCTTGTACATTTATAGTGTTTTGTTTAACGACTGCTGGTCATGAATGAGCCAGCAGTAAAACACCTGAGCGCAACACGGAAGAACGTTTTACAGACAAGAGAGAGGTCAGAACTCACCCACCACCCATCAGGGTACGCAGGACTCGTGTCGCTGGCAGCCAGTCTGGCACTCACACTGGCGACGCAACGAATGTAACTTACTTCATATAAAAATCAACTACTTTTCCTTACCGCGGACTAGCTTCTTATACTTTCTGGGCAAATATAAAAGATAGGACAATTTTGGTTGTTCTCTCTTTGTAATAAGGTTTAACATACAACCTTAACTGATTACATTTTCTTTTGATTGCAATTTCACGGTATCATAATTTAAGCTGTTCACCTCAAATGTTTTGTTGGTCTTTTAAGATCTTGTAACGGAATTTCGACGGAACTAAACAGTGAAAAACTCTTCCCTAAATGTCGTATGGTCTCTTTCGTTAACTACGTTAAAGGGGATTCAGATTCCGATTACTGCTTACGGAGATTTTCCAATATTGAAATATTTTTCTGTTTTCAATGGGAAAGCGATGGCAGTGTTGTTACACGGAACTGTCCCATAGGCTGATGAGACGCTCCAGCTTGACAAAATTAAGAGTGTGTGCCCACATAAGCGGAATAGTGGAAGGAAATTTAATTTAAAACTGATACTACCCACACTTGTATATATGAAGATGGTTCGACACACCAGCTGACGGACGTTTCATCCGAGAGTGATTCGTCAGTTAATTAAGGTAACACTTCTGCTCTTGTTGACGTCAAGCCTCGGAAGAGAGGTACACTTCAAAAACACACTGACTGAAAAAACCGCAACACAAACATACAATTAACGTAGCAGACGAAATTTTGGGATTACATTTTTTTAGGTAAGAAAATTAAGCGACAAGTAAGGCAAGGCCACGAGGTTATGTTAGCACGAGATAACCCATTGCAAAAATGGCTCTGAGCACTATGGGACTTAACATCTGAGGTCATCAGTCCCCTAGAACTTAGAACTACTTAAACCTAACTAGGCTGAGGCCATCACACACATCAATGCCCGAGGCAGGATTCGAACCTGCGACCGTAGCGGTCGCGCGGTTCCAGACTGAAGCACCTAGAACCGCTTGGCCACCCCGGCCGGCATAACTCATTGCAAATATGAACTGCAGGTACATTAAAAACCAATGTAACTGCCAGAATGTTCAATCAAAACGTGCATGGCGTTGTCGCCCCATGATGCCCTGCATGTGCTCCATTGGAGACGGATTTTTTGATCGAGCAGGCCAAGGCAAAATGTAGACACTCTATAGACGAAGTTGGGCTACAATAGTGATATCTCGCCGAGCGTTATCCTGTTAGAAAATACCCTATGGAATGCTGTTCATGAATGGTAGCACAACTGGTCAAACCACCAGACTGATGCACATACTTGCAGTCAGTGTGCGTGGGATCACCACGAGTGTGTTCCTGCTACTATACGAAATAGCACCCCAGGTGAAGGTCTAGACCTGTTGATCGCAGCCACTCCACTGACCTCCTTCTAACCACTATTCTACATCTACATCTACATCTACATCTACATGACTACTCTGCAGTTCACATTTAAGTGCTTGGCAGAGGGTTCATCGAACCACAATCATACTATCTCTCTACTATTCCATTCCCGAACAGCGAGCGGGAAAAACGAACACCTAAACCTTTCTGTTCGAGCTCTGATTTCTCTTACTTTATCTTGATGATCATGCCTACCTATGCAGGTTGGGCTAAACAAAATATTTTCGCATTCGGAAGAGAAAGTTGGTGACTGAAATTTCGTAAAAAGGTCTCGCCGCGACGAAAAACGTCCATGTTGTAATGACTTCCATCCCAACTCGTGTATCATATCTGCCACACTCTCTCCCCTATAACGCGATAATACAAAACGAGCTGCCCTTTTTTGCACCCTTTCGATGTCCTCCGTCAATCCCACCTGGTAAGGATCCCACACCACGCAGCAATATTCTAACAGAGGACGGACGAGTGTAGTGTAAGCTGTCTCTTTAGTGGACTTGTTGCATCTTCTAAGTGTCCTGCCAATGAAACGCAACCTTTGGCTCGCCTTCCCGACAATATTATCTATGTGGTCCTTCCAACTGAAGTTGTTCGTAATTTTAACACCCAGGTACTTAGTTGAATTGACAGCCTTGAGAGTTGTACTATTTGTCGAGTAATCGAATTCCAACGGATTTCTTTTGGAACTCATGTGGATCATCTCACACTTTTCCTTATTTAGCGTCAACTGCTACCTGACACACCATACAGCAATCATTTCTAAATCGCTTTGCAGCTGATACTGGTCTTCGGATGACCTCACTAGACGGTAAATTACAGCATCATCTGCGAACAGTCTAAGAGAACTGCTCAGATTGTCACCCAGGTCATTTATATAGATCAGGAACAGTAGAGGTCCCAGGACGCTTCCCTGGGGAACACCTGATATCACTTCAGTTTTACTCGATGATTTGCCGTCTATTACTACGAACTGCGACCTTCCTGACAGGAAATCACTAATCCAGTGGCACAACTGAGACGATATACCATAGCTCCGCAGCTTGATTAGAAGTCGCTTGTGCGGAACGGTTTCAAAAGCTTTCCGGAAATCTAGAAATACGGAATCAACTTGAGATCCCCTGTCGATAGCGGCACCAAGGCAGAACCAGCTTGCATAGCAAAATACAAAAGACCTTCACCCTTTCCTCCATTGAGCTCTCGCTTGACACCAATGAAGTTGCAGATGGTGGTGGTTTGGGGTGAGGTCGTCTAGCTCGCTGCTGTCTTTGAAGTGACCGATTTGTAACAGTTAGCTGTGTGATTGTGGTGGAAACTGATGCTGAAATTGCTGCTCCAGATGCAGTGTAATGCGGCAGAACTATATGCTGAACACGACGGTCTTCCCTTTCGGAAGTACCACGTGGCCGTCCGGAAAAAAAATTGGAAATTTGTGGTAAGGTCTTACGGGAAGAAACTGCTGAGGCCATTAGTCCATAAGCTTACGCACTACTTAATCTAACTTAAACTATCTTACGCTAAGGACAATACACCAACCCGTGCCCGAGGGAGGACTCAAACCTCCTGGGAGGGGGGGGGGGGGGGGGGGGGGGAGCCACTCGGACCGTGCTATACAACTGAGACCGCGCTGCTGGGCATAGCGCGGTCTTCTAACAACCGTAACTCCTCCTGACCACCGCTGTCGGCATTCGTGTACAGTAGCTAACGTTCGTCTTAAATCTTTCTGTAATATCGCATAAGGGACATCCAGCTTCGCGCAGCCGTCCTGCACGATCACGTTCTAACTCAACGAGATGTTGATAATGGCGTCTTTGTCACCTTAAAGGCGTTCTTGACTAACATCGACTTACCACGTTTAGTCTCACAGTTACTAACGCTATTACAGTTAGAGCATGTATTTCAATCAAACCTCACTTGCATCCTCATAGGGCGCAACCAGTGCTACTCTTATGTGACTGGTGTGAAATTTAAATAGACATCACCTTTCATATGCAGACACACATCTAGCCACTTTAATTTATGTCACACAGCTCCTTGGTGATGCGTTTTTTTTTTCATCATTGTAGAAAGGATCTATCAAGAAGGGAATTGAGGTATAGAGACTTTATAATAATAACTTTGAATATGATTTTAATATCAAGATATATATTTAAATTGAAAAACCAAGTACGTAGCTCGACGCCGTAATGTGCGCCGCTTGCTGCAACACGCTGACCCAGAATTGCATCATTGTGCTCTCCACGTCGTATCACGTGCTTGCCAGTCAGTGCATTCAGGAACACGCTGCCATGCAATCGTAAACATACATTAAGAAAAACTGGCCATATAGTTAGGCAGGGTATGCATCGAAGCCACCGAGTAGTCATCCGTTATCAAGTCAAATTCTACCATGAGGCCGCCACTGCCTTGTGTCATCTTAACACGACCGCGTGCCAAGCCGGTCCAGTCACCGCCTGTTGGTTCGAGGGTAGAACTGAGGTCGTCCTAGAGACCAAACCACTGGGGCGCTCGCCTGACAGCTGCCGGTCGGGGTTCGTTTCCTGATCGTCTGCACCCACTACTCCCCACGCCCAGGAGAGACTCAGCGCCGTGTTAAACTGTGAAATAAGCCCAAACAGAACTGTCTCGGCCGCTACCGTTGACTACGCAAGATCGCACCATGCATTTCCCACGCTGAGCACAGTAACAGCCCGAGTCCTGGTACTTTACTGCCAGAGTCCGCGGAACGAAGCCCACCTACTAGCACACCCTTATGTAGGCCTTAATTTCACTAGGAACTGCTGGGTGTAATAAAAGGACTGTAGACCTTAAGAACGGTTTATGACTCACACTAACCCACCATACCCCATCACGTTATACCCACCCACTGTACAGTTTATTCTGAGTCATCAGTCTTCTGACTGGTTCGATGCAACCCGCCATGAATTCCTCTCCTATGCTGACCTCTTCGTCTCAGAGTAGCACTTGCAATCTACGTCGTCAATTATTTGCTGGGTGTATTCCAACCTCTGTCATCCTTTACTGTTTTTCCCGTCTACGGTGCCTATAATGCCATAGAAGTCATTCCCTGATGTCTTAAAAGATTAGATGTCCTATCATCCTACCCTTCTCCTTGTCATTGTTTTCAACCTATTCCTTCCCTTGCCGATTCTGTGCAGAACCTCCTCAAATGATTGAAATGGCTCTGGGCACTACGGGAATTAACTTAGAATTAATTAAACCTAACTAACCTAAGGGCATCACAGGATTCGAACCTGCGACCGTAGCGGTCGCGCGGTTCCAGACTGTAGCGCCTAGAACCGCTCGGCCACCCCGGCCGGCAAAACCTCCTCATTCGTTATCTTACCAGTCCACCTGATTTTCAGCATTCCTCTCTAGCACCACATCTCAAATGCTTGATCTGTTCCGGTTTTCCTACTGTCCATGATTCATTGCCGTACAATGCTATGCTGCAAGCGTAAATTCTCCGAAATTTCTTCTTCAAATTAAGGCTTATGTTTGAAACTAGTACCCTTGGCCAGGAATGCCCTTTTTTTCCAGTGAAAGTCTGCTTTGTATGTCCGCCTTACACGGTTCGTCGTTGGTTATTTTGCTGCCTAAGTAGTAGAATTCTTTAACTTGCTCTATTTCATGACCACTAATCATGTTAACTTTCTCGTATTTAACGTTTCTGCTGCTTCTCATTACTTTTTTCTTTCTTCGATTTACTCTCAATCCACACTCTCTACTCATTGAACTGTTCATTCCATCAGATCATGTAATTCATCTTCACTTTCACTTAGGATAGCAATGTCATCAGCGAATCTAATCATTGATGTACTTTCACCTTGAATTTTAATTCCACCCCTGAACATTACTTTTATTTTCATCATTGCTCCTTCTATATACTAGGCGAGAGACAATATCCCTGTCTTATACCCTTTCTAATGTGGACACTTCGTTCTTGGTCGTCCACTCCTATTATTCCCTCTTTGCTCGTGTACATATTGTATATGACCTATATCTCCCTACAGATTACCCCTATTTTTCTCAGAATTCCGAACATCTTGCACCATTTTACATTATCGAACGCTTTTTCCAGGTTGACGAATCCTATGAACGTGTCATTTTTCTTTATCCTTGCTTCCATTGTTAACCGTAGCGTCATAATTATACAGTACTACATTGCTGTGTGTCTACGCCTATGGCAGACGCTCGCTAATAATGCTTTAATTACAGTTATCTACCAAATTCCTTGTCATTAATTTTCCTTCTTAAATTGTCTAATATTCTTATCTAAAATGTACTGACTTGTGGTGAATTTTTCTGAACAGTCAGCTGCAGAAGGGCGTTATGAACCTGAAACTGGTAAAGAGATAAAATTTATTTTGTGTTGCAGATTTTTTTTTCTCAACAAAAATTCAAGTCAGTTGTATAGATTTCCACTAGCTCACTCTTATCCGTTTCGTGGCCATGATGTGGTCCGTGCAAACATTTCCGGTCCAGAAATATCGCCAGATAACGGTGTCAGCCAATTTTGCCGAACATGTGGCTGCAGTTCACGAGTCCGGCAATGTATGCGGGTAATAACCTCAGTCTATATAGTCGACAGTGTCCAATTCCTTTGGTCGTGTAATCATACCTTGAGACGGAGAGGGTTAGATGTTTAATTGACTTGGTGGAGGGGACCATACAGCGAGGTCATTGGTCCTATCGGATTAGGGAAATATGGGGCAGGAAGTTGGCCGTGGCCTTTCAAAGGAATCATCCCGGCATTTGCCTGAAGAGATTTAGGGAAATCACAGAAAAACTAAATCAGGTTGGTCGAACTGGGTTTACATCCATCCACCCACATTTACACCCAGCAAACCACCCAACGGTGTGTGGTGGAGGGCACTTTACGTGCCACTGTCATTACCTCCCTTTTCTGTTCCAGTCGCATATGGTTCGCGGGAAGAACGACTGTTTGAAAGCCTCCGTGCGCGCTCGAATCTCTCTAATTTTACATTCGTGATCTCCTCGGGAGGTATAAGCAGAGGCAAGCAATATATTCGATACCTCATCCTGGAAAGCAAGCTACACCGCGATGCAGAGCGCCTCTCTTACAGTGTCTGCCACTTGAGTTTGCTAAACATCTCGGTAACGCTATCACGCTTAGCAAATAACCCTGTGACGAAACGCGCCGCTCTTCTTTCGATCTTCTCTATCTCCTCCGTCAACCCGATCTGGTACGGATCCCACACTGATGAGCAATACTCAAGTATAGGTCGAACGAGTGTTTTGTAAGCCACCTTCTTTGTTGATGGACTACATTTTCTAAGGACTCTCCCAATGAATCTCAACCTGGCACCCGCCTTACCAACAATTAATTTTATATGATCATTCCACTTCAAATCGTTCCTCACGCATACTCCCAGACATTTTACAGAAGTAACTGCTACCAGTGTTTGTTCCGCCATCATATAACCATACAATAAAGGATCCTTCTTACTATGTATTCGCAATATATTACATTTGTCTATGTTAAGGGTCAGTTGCCACTCCCTGCACCGAATGCCTATCCGCTGCAGATCTTCCAGCATTTCGCTACAATTTTCTAATGCTGCAACTTCTCTCTATACTACATCATCATCCGCGAAAAGTCGCCTGGAACTTCAGACACTATCTACTGGGTCATTTATATATATTGTGGAAACCAATGGTCCCATAATACTCCCTTGTGGCACGCCAGACGTTACTTTAACGTTTGTAGACGTCTCTTCATTGAAAACAAGATGCTGTGTTCTGTTTGCTAAAAACTCTTCAATCCAGTCACACAGCTGGTCTGATATTCCGTATGCTCTTACTTTAGTTCAGAACCATAGTCTTCCAGAATGCGGGTCCAGTGTCCTAAACACTGCGCCAGCTTGCTCGGTAGACGGAGGGGAGAGGTGGGGGGTGGAGGATGGATAGGAAAAAAGGAGCCACTATGTCAGAAAGTAAGAAGTCAGTGGTGCAAAGCCCACAGATCCCCCTCAGTGGGACTTGACTATTTCTCCCGAGGGGTGATCGCCCGTACCTCTCTAGTTCAAGAAGCGCATGCAGCCTCAGAAACAAGGGACACCGTAGTGGTTGTGGCTGTGGCAGGGTTCGCTGAGATGGATGGTCGCATTCCGGTAACGGCCCCCGGCGGACGCTAACGGATGAGCCGGCCCGCCGCTAACAAATGCGCACAATTTGGCACCGCATGATGGATCCGCAGCGCACGGCTCCTGCTGGGGTGGCGACCCCGCAGGTGCCTCTGCGAGGTTCCTGAAGATGCCGCTGTTGTTCGAATCTGTCTTATAGAAAATACGGCATTTGCACCGTAATTAGCCACTGGAAGGTAAAACGCGATTTAAAACTTCTACCTCGGCTCTTACATGAAATGAAATTCGAGACAGAGAAAGAAAAAGGGCAAAGTAGCTTCCAAGTTGCAGGCAGTACAAACGACAGTTTTGTTTATTCTTCTGTGGGCGAATAAAATTTATTTATCTCATCATAGATCGTAACCGAATGCGATTCGAATTGCAATTGCAGTATCAGGTTGATACTTCAAACTTCATTGTGGCATACGCGTTACGCATAACTCATCATTCTTCTCGCACGAAAATAACTCTCCATTTCCTGTCGAAATATTCAATCGTTACATAAATAGTCTTTATTTTCAAATCAAATGGTTCTGAGCAGTATGGACTGTACTTCTAAGGTCATTAGTCCCCTAGAACTTAGAACTACTTAAACCTAAATAACCTACGGACATTACACATATCCATGCCCGAGGCAGGATTCGAACTTGCGACCGCAGTCGCAGCGCTGTTCCGGGCTGAAGCGCCTAGAACCGCTCGGCCCCAACGGCCAGCCTTTATTTTCTTTTTATCTGTTTAAATAATAGATTACTCTCGGTAATGACATTTATATAGAAGTAAGTAATGGTGCATAAATCTAGAAGTGGGTAATTATATGAATGAAAAGTACTTATTAACAATTGACGCTCAATCTAATCAAATTTCAAGTGATCTTACGTTATTGCTTTTTTTTCCTTTGGGTCATCTGTTTTATGACTAGTTTGAGGGATCCGTACGAGTTTCTCTCCTATGCCAACGTTTTCATCTCAGAGTAGCAATTGCAACATTAGTCCTCATTTATTTGCTGGATGTATTCCATTCTCTGTCTTCCTCAACAGTTTTTGCCTTCTACTGCTCCCTCTAGTACCACGTAACTCATTCCCTCATCTCGTAACAGAAATCCTATCATCCTCTCTCTCCTCCTTATCAGTGTTTTCTATATAGTCCTTTCCTCTAGGATTCTGCACAGAATTCCTCATTCCTAACCGCACGTGCCCACCCAAGGCCGACCAGAGTGGCCGAGTGGTTCTAGGCGCTACAGTCTGTAACCGCCCGACCGCTACGGTCGCAGGTTCGAATCCTGCAGCGGGCATGGATGTGTGTGATGTTCATAGGTTAGTTAGGTTTAAGTAGCTCTAAGTTCTATGGGACTTATAACCTCAGCAGTTGATTCCCACAGTGCTCAGTACCATTTGAACCATTTTTTTTGCCCACCTAATTTTCAACGTTCCTATATAGCAACACTTCTCAGATGCCTCCAATCTCTTCTGTTCCGGTTTACCCACAGTCCATGTTTCACTACCATACAATGCTGTACTCCAGACGCACATTTTCAGAAATTGTTTCCTCAAATTATTTCTTATGTTTGACACTAATAGACTTCTCTTGGCCGGGAAAGCACTTTTTGCAATTTCTAGTCTACTTGTGATGTTCTTACTCCGTCCGTCATTGTTTTCTTTTATTGTCTAGGTAACAAAATTCTTTAAATGATCTACTTCGTGGCCATTAATCCCACTCCATTCATTTCTGCTACTTCTAATTACTTTCGTTTTTCTTCGATTTGCTCTCAATCCATACTCTGTACACATTAGACTGTTCATTCCATTCTGGAGATCCTGTAATTCCTCTTCACTTTTATTCAGGATAGCAATGTCATCATCAAACCGAATCATTGATATCCTTCCACCTTGAATTTTTATTCCACCACTAAACCTTTCTTTTGTTTCCATCATTGCTTCTTCGATGTGCAGATTCAGCAGTATGGGTGAAAGACTACATCCATGTCTCACACCGTTTTCAATATTAGCTCTTCGTTCTTGTTCATCCACTCTTATAATTCCCTCTTGGTTCTTGTACCCGTCTCTCCCTATAGCTTACCCCTATGTTTCTCAGAATTTCGAACATCTTCCACCATTTTACATTGTCAAACGCTTTTTTCAGGTCGACAAATCCTATGAACGTATCTTCATTTTCCTTTACTCTTGCTTCCTTTTCAAAAGCCAAACTGTACGTCTAACACATCCTCAGTATCTTTTCCCATTCTTCTGTATCTTATTCTTGTCAGCAACGTGGATGAACGAGCTGTTAAGCATATTGTGCGATAATTACCGCACCTGTCAACTCTTTCAGTCTTCGGAATCGTATGGATGATATTTTTCCGAAAGTCAGATGGTTTATCGCTAGACTCATACTTTTTACACACCAACGTGAATAGTCGGGTTTTTTTTTTTTTTTTTTTTTTGCAACTTCCCCCAATGAATTTAGAAATTCTGATGCAATGTTATCTATTCGTTCTACCTTAGCTGATCTTATGTCCTCCAGAGCTCTTTTAAATTCTGATTCTAGTACTGCATCATCTATCTCTTCTAAATCGACTCCGGTTTCTTCTTCTAACGCATTAGACTAATCTTCCCCGTCATAGAGGCTTTCAATGTATTCTTTCCACATATCTGTTCTCTGCTTTGCATTTAACAGTAGAATTCCCATTCCACTCTTAATGTTACCACCCTTGCTTTTAATGTCAATGGAGGTGGTTTTGACTTTCCTGTATGCTGCTTCTTTCGTTCGAACAATCCTTTCTTTTTCGATTTCTTCACATTTTTAATGCAGCCATTTCGTCTGACCTTCCCAGGAATTCCTACTTATTTCATTCCTCAGCGACTTGTATTTCTGTATTCCTGAGTTTCCCAGAACATTTTTGTTCTTCCTCCTTTCATCGATCAATTGAAGTGTTTCTTCTGTTACCCATGGTTTCTTCACAGTTACCTCCCTTGTACGTATTTTTTTTTCTTTTCGAACTTCTGTAATGGCCCTTTTTAGATAAGTCCATTCATCTTCAACTGTACTGTCTGCTGAACTACTCCTTATTGTAGTATCTATAGCCGTTGTGGGTTTCAAGCATATATTGTCATTCCTTAGTACTTCAGTATCCCACTTCTTTGCATATTGATCCTCTGACTAATGTCTTAATCTTCAGCCTACTCCTCATCAGTACTCTGTTGTGACCTGAGTCTATATGTGCTTGTGGGTGCGCCTTAAGATCCAGTATCTCATTTCAGAATATCTCTCTGGCCATGATGTAACGTAACTGAAATCTTCCCATATCACCCGGCCTTTTCAAGCGTACCTCCTCCTTGTGATTCTTGAACAGATATTTCGCGATTAGTAGCTGAAATTTATTACAGAACTCAATTAGCCTTTCTGCTCTTTCGTTCCTACTCCCAAGCCCAGATCCTCCTTTAACCTTTTCTTCTATTTCTTCCCCTAAAACTGCATTCCAGTCCCACATGACTATTACATTTTCACCTCCATTTATGTAATGTGTTACCCTTTCAATATTCTCTTATACTTTCTCTGTCTCTTCACCTTCAGCTTGCGACGTCGGCCACATACCTGATCTATCGATGTCGTTTCTGCTTTGCTGTCGTTTCTGGTAAGAACAATCCTACCAGTGAAACGTTCACTTCAATACACTCTCTGCCCTACCTCTTTAATCATAACGAATCCCACTGCTAATACATCAGGCAACGGCCATTCCGCAGTGGCTACACCGGTTCCCGTGAGATCACCGAAGTTAAGCGCCGTCGGGCGTGGTCGGCACTTGGATGGGTGACCATCAGGGCCGCCTTGGGCTGTTGCCGTTTTTCGGGGCACACTCAGCCTCGTGATGCCATTTGAGGAGCTACTAGACCGAATAGTAGCAGTTTCGGTCAAGAATACCATCATAACGACCGGGAGAGCGGTGGGCTGACCCCACGCCCATCCTATCCGCATCCTACACTGAGGATGACACGGCGGTCGGATGGTCCCGGTAGCCCACTCGTGGCCTGAAGACGGAGTGCTTTCTTTACTGCTGATACATCATTTACTGCTGCTGATATTATCCTATCCTCACCTGACCAGAAATCCTTGTCTTCTTTCCATTATGCTTCACTGGATACTACTATATCTAGACTGAGCCTTTGCATTTCCCTTTTCATATTTTCTAATTTCCCTACCACGTTCAAACTTCAGACATACCATGCCCCGACTCGTAGAACATTATTCTTTCCTCGATTATTCATTCTTTTTCTCGTGGTCACCTCCCCCTTGGCAATCCCCTTCCAGAGATCAGAGTGGGGGACTATTCCGAAATCTTTTGCCAATAGAGAGATCATCATGGCACTTTTTCAGTTCCAGGCTACATGTCCTGTGGATGCACATCATGTGTCTTTAATGCAGTTGTTTCCATTTCCTTCCGCATGCTCATACCGTTGATCATTGCTGATTCTTCCACGTTTAGGGGCAGTTTCCCACACCAAGAACATGAGAGTGCTCTGAACCTCTGTCTGCTCCTCCACCCTCTTGAAAAGGCCATTGGCAGAATGAGAGTGACTTCTTATGCTGGAAGTCTTCGGCCGCCAATGATAATTATTAATCAAAATTCAAGTAGTGGAGGGATTCGTACCCACAACGTTTCGATTTCTAATCCATTTCAGCATTTTATCGTTTGTTACAGTTTGTTAATGAGTTCATAAAAAGGAACTTTTACCGGACTCCGTAGGAAATTAAACCAACGTTGAAGTGTGTTACTCTTCGCAATTCGCAGTCGCATAGTTTTTCCTCAAATATTCCTGCCTTTATAAATGCATTTTGTACTGCTTCTTTCAGGTATTTCCCTAACATAGTTCATTTTGCTACTTGGTAGTGGGATTGCGGAACTGGGATCTCCGGTGTTTTCGTCTGACAGATGGATTAGCATTTTAAGTGAACTCGGGATTAATATTCCATGTCAGAGGCCTATCAGACAACTTGTTACTCTGACTGCAATATCGGCTCACCCTTCATTCATATTTATGGAACAGCCCGATGTTACTGTTAGATTCGGAAGAGTATTTCGTGAGAGGCGGATGGCAAACTGATTTGGGATGTTCATTGATTGCGTTAATTCCATCAATTAATAGTGAGTTTCTATGTCAGTAATTAATTCTAAAACTTTTTAGACCGAAAGACATATAAATTTACCTGTAAAATGGAAAAGAAAAAAAAAAGGACTTAAACGCTTACCTAACAGAATGGAAAAGAACAGAAAAGAAACTACACGGCCGTGTATATTATTAAATAGCTAACCAGTTGACGACGCGCACTACTCGTTCAGTTTGCAAAGAACATTTTGGTTTTCAGTGTTTCATATCATTGTTGCCCAAATGCAAAAATTTAAGTTGATGGCATAATCTATTCCATCGCCGATTGACGAAGTCATCTTTCCGATACATGGATTAACTTTTAATTCAATTTTAGGAAAAGTTTATGGACTCTTCAACTATCGTTGACTTTCTTTGTCTGTTATTCGTTAAATAGGCACCTGCTTTTTACGACAAACACGAATCTGCTCCCCCGGCGGAAATAATGTTCAGCCATCTTTTGGTCACGCATGTGTGTGGCTACGCCATGATGCGAGTGAATAGTGAAAACAATCGAGTGCGAGCGAGAATAAGTAGGTTTTGAATCTTTATTGTCGCTTGTTTATTGATTTCACATTAAGTACTACTTCTTGATAATGGAATGACTATGGAAATAAGTCATGGAATCGGATTCTAGCTCTGACAACAATCTGAAGAGAAGCCTAGTAGAAACACGTTTGTAAACAGCAAAGAACATAGTCTAGTTAAAATGTGGCTGGACATGAAATCAGGACTCATTGAACGATGCGGTATTTCTTGGGAAACAGATTTTAGTAAATTTATTCATTGAAGATAGTACCCCTCATTGCTGCAGTGAAACGATGTTTTCGTGTGAGATAACACATTGTGTCTCCTAAATGGTCCTCGCTTTTGGACAAAGACATGCACTTGTTAATATTCGTGAATGGAAATATGATTCCCTGTGATTTAAGATTGCTATCTAAATAAGTGTGAAACTAAATGATTACATAATTAAACTTTTTTATTTATCTTCTACGTCCTACCTAAAATTCCCCAACGAAAAATTTCTATATAAGCAATGGTTAGTTCTTCTTTTCACCACTTCCATTACATAAGGTTTCCTATCAAGAGTTAACCATTAAAACGATTAGTGAAGTCAATTTCATCATTAATATAAATTTAATTTACAGCCTACACTTGCGAAATTAATTGCAGCTTCACCAGCTGGCAGTAGAGGATGGTTAGCAATGGAGATAACTTAAAAATACCAAAAGAAAAATTGGAAAATATAAAAGAAACGTATAGAGAAATTGTAAAGCGGTGGTCGCAGAAAATATGTTTTCGTTTACGTGAATTGAAGCATAATAGGATAGAAACAGAAAATATAATTATTAAACTATTAAGTATTTTCTCTGGTTCAGACGGGCATTGGTTTATTATTTCAGAATTCAGCTCTTGAGATTTACAAGAGGCACTCTACAGAGCTGTAACGGACGCACTTTGATCAGATTAATATTTTCAGTGATTTATAGGCAAGAAAGGTCCTGACAGCCACAAAACTTGTCGACTGTGATCTACGTTAACATTCCTGCAGCGTTAGGAGGAAGAGGAAGATGACTTATGGTACGAGAATATGATAGGTGAGGAAACAGTTGCATTTCAATATTCTAGAAACATTGGAAGAATAGTAAGAGAGTACGGTGAAAAAAATTCAAACGTTGCCAAGACAAAGTTCATTCCTACAGTCTAGACGTCAGCTGCGCAAATAATCGACGTAGCTGAGTAAATGTTGACTACAATTAGTTTGAAAAATAAGCCCTTTATGATATTTACGTTAGTTTAAGGTTGACGTGTGAAGAGAAAAAGACTAATATGGAATTGTTAACTGGGCGACCGCCAACTACGAACAACAGCTCATGTAGCCGGCTGCAGTGGCCGAGTGGTTCTAGGCGCTACATTCTGGAACCGCGTGACCGGTACGGTCGCAGGTTCGAATCCTGCCTCGGGCATGGGTGTGTGTGATGTCCTTAGGTTAGTTAGGGGACTGATGACCTCAGAAGGTAAGCCCCATAGTACTCAGAGCCAACAGCCCATGTCTACCCTGCGTGTGAAACTTTAGTTTTGTCTTAAGTGTAGTGACTGTATTCAGTGTATATGTATATTATGCTGTCATGTGAATGTGAAACTGCAATGCTCGTTTCGAATAGTATCAAGGGAATCGCCGGGTATGTTTCATCCCACAGACGAATTATCATCAGTCCCACATGCTCCATCTTCATGAGACACTGCACAAATATTTATTAATTTAGTTACGGACATTAGTGCAAACTCTGGTTATCGGTAATTTCACGCAACTACCATGCCGAAGCTGGATGTGCAATCACCGCCGAATTTGGTACCGACTGTCACTCATAATGTGTCATACTGTCCTATGGTCCTTATGGACTGGGATATTTTTACGACTACTGTTCTTATTTCGTGTTACGAGTGGTGACCCATTTCTTGTAGACTGGTTAAAGAGCCCGCGTGACGCATAACGCATAGGGCAGTTTCATTCAAGCGTGTTCGCGAGCAAAACCAAATACGGTAAGTAATGTTTGCCAGTTAGTCCGCTTGCGTTGATTCCATAGAGGTGACTGGCCCGTGGACACCCCTTCGCTACCACGATTTGCGGCAGCGTTGGAGGAACGCGAGACCCATGGTATCAGTTGTGCACCATCTACAGTGCTGGAATGCGAGCAGAGGGCTCTTTTAGGAGGCTACTAGGATTCTGACAAGCGTTTTTAACTACAGTCTAGTTTATGCACACGACGTAGGTAAAATATTACTCCTTGCATTTTCCCATAACAACGTCAGGTATTCAAATACTACAGCCGGCCGCGGTGGTCTTGCGGTTCTAGGCGCTGCAGTCCGGAACCGCGGGACTGCTACGGTGGCAGGTTCGAATCCTGCCTCGGGCATGGATGTGTGCGATGTCCATAGGTTAGTTAGGTTTAAGTAGTTCGCAGTTCTAGGGGACAGATGACCTAAGATGTTAAGTCCCATAGTGTTCAGAGCCATTTGAGCCAAATACTACAGGGTGCCCTTAATTCGAATTCCAATTTCAAAATGCTGTAGAAACAGAACAAATTTTCAGAATGACGTCAGATTTGAATTGCGTGTTTTTGACGCAGAGGGAAACTTCATGGAATAAAAAGGATCAAGAAAAATTTTACTCTTATGTGGCGCTGCAAGCCCCTAAGCGTGAAGAGGATCGGCTTCAAATGACTGAGAATCGCAATACGACGGCTGTGATTTTAGTTGCTCATTACACGATCCGTACCGTTAAATGTGCATGACTGCATAAGCTTGGTAGTTAACAGTGACTGCACTGTTAGTTAAGTATGATCATCCACTAGGGCAAGGTCGTTTCACATGGGGAAGAAAAAATCGGATTTTAATCGTCATGGCACTAAAAACAGCATAAAAGGAAATAGCATAAAAAGTCAAATGACATCGCTTTCTAACTGTCATGGGACTGATGCAAGACATGTTCAGTATGATATCCACCGGTTTCAGCCACAATCTGCAGTTGCGAAACAGCTTGTTCCACAACAGACTGGAGTGTCTCGGGGGTCATTTAAGAATGCGTTGCGCAGTACGTCTCTTAAATTCAGCTACATTCGTAGCAGGAGCACTCCATAAAACATCCTCCAGATAACTAGAAGTCACACGTATTAAGGTCAGGTTATCTGGACAGCCAGGAAATGATTCTTGATGATTCTGGCATTTCCGAAATGCCACTGCAGCAGCCTCTCCACTGGCTGTGCATTACGTGGAGGAGCATCATTTTGCATAAAAATGATCCTACCCATACATCCACGCGTTTGAAGAGTTGGAATGGCGTTGGTGCGCGAAAGATTCTCAACAGCGCTTACCAGAGACGGTACAGATAACAGGATTCCAAGAACTCAGCTCCTTGAAAAAATACGGCTCTACGACGAACAATGGCATCAACCCACATCAAACGGTCATACTTGCAGAATGGTGCCGATTGAAGCGCGTGAGGATATTCCGATGTCCATATTCTGCAGCCCTGCGTATCGATGTGTCTTTGGAGATGGGCTTCATCTGACCATAGTATGTTCTATGACCATTCATTGTCTACTTCCATGCGAGCATGAAATTCCAGGGAGAACGTTTGTCTCGCTGTCAGGCGAGATGGAATAATCTCCTGACCATGGGTGTTATTGTATGGATAACGACACACGATGTTTGGCAGTCTTTTAAGACGTTCGGGCGATTTTCTGTGAACTGCATGTTTGCACACCACCATTCGGCCCTCCCTGTAATGCTGTGCCAATCTGGAACTTCCTGGCAGATTAAAACTACCTACCGGACCGAGACTCGATCTCGGGAACCTTCGCTTTCTGCGGGTAGATAAGTGCTCTACCAACTCAGCTACATAACCTTACTTCCGCCAGTACCTCAAACTTAACAAAATGTCTTCTGTGGAATTTGGAAGGCAGGAGACGAGGTAGTGATGGAAGTAAGGCTGTGAGGACGGGCCGTGCTTGGGTAGCTCAGTTGTTAGCCGGCACGGAGCTCAGTGTGTACGGTCAGAGGGTTAGTCGACCTCCGTAAGAAAAAAAAACCTGAGTAAAAGGATCATCAATGAACTTGAACGGTTGCCATGGGACGTCCGCCCTGAGCAAATTCAACGAACAAAATGACATTAAAAAAAAGAAGGTACACCATCTGCCCGGGAAAGGCAAAGGACCCGAGTTCAAGTGTCGCTCCGACACACAATTTTAATCTTCCAGCAAGTCCCATATCAGCGCACACTTCGGTGCAGAGTGAATATTTCATTCTGTGGCCATATCTTCGACAGACATCGGATCATCAGCTTTCCTCCTTCTCCACGCAGCACTTCAAAAGAATCTGTCTTTTCTAATTTTGTAATCATTTTCTCCAGACTGATGACCACGCCGTCTGGTCTCCTTCCCCAAACAACCAACCAATCAATTGTTGGTTGGTCTTTCTTTATTCTAACTTCTAAGATCAGAAGCTGAGCCATATTGCCTCGTGTGTTCCTGCATTTAGCCGGAACCAAAACCGAACTTTCTCCAAGTATGCTTGTACCATTGATTCCCTTCTATAGACAGCTTGCGGTGATACGTCGTAACGATGATTTTATTGATACAGTATTTCGATAAACTCTCCCCCGCAAACAGCTGCCACTTTGGTCCTGCGAATATCGTATTGTTCTTGAAATCGGGGGCTGTTTACCCGTCGCTGCATCCTCAAACCAGATGGACCTGTTTATGTTACCCTATAGGATGTTAATAAATCTAATTCGGGAACATCTTTCCAGCTTAGGTCTTCCAGGTCTGGATGTTTGTTCTTGCAGTGGCACATCAGGCACTTCCTCTTCCGATTCCATAATACTGTCTTCAACTGATATTCTGGTAACATACAAATTCACACATACACGTGCGCGCACACACACATACACACACACACACACACACACACACATTTCAGCTCCTGCACTCTCTTGCCTCATGTAGCCTTTCTGTCTATTCTTCCGTCTTTCACTAATCCTTTCCTTACTCGCAACTGGTTTTCCATTTCAGGTCTTCATGAACCTGCTTCTCTTTTGTATCAAGGTTTCTTTAAATTTGTTGCTAGCAGTTTGAATCATTAGTAAACCAACGCAGGTTCCCACAGATTTGAAATTTTCTCCTACCATTCTTGCTTTGTCATTTCGTAATTTCTTTCGATCTCATTTCGTAATTCCTTCTCCCTGCCTCATTGGCTGCGTGTTATTTCATTTTTTTATTCCGTCAGCTAAACGTAATACCTCGTGTGCCTTAGCGGCTTTTCACTAGGCCTCGTCCTTTGCCCAATTTTTCTTCTGCTGCCTTCTCTATTACTGTTACTAGCCATTCATCTTCTATTTGTTGTATTCTGCCTTTCAGTAATATTTTTTACCCTATTTATTACTAACGCTCTCGTATTCCAGCACGGAGAAGATACGGTTCAAAATAGACTATCGTACATCAAGGGTCTTTGTCTGAAGAGGTCTTCCTTAGGAATACGTGCGAGCCAACCTAAGGCAAGTGTAATATACTGCCAAGTAAGTCTGTCCGGAGCCGGCAGATATTGGATTTCTGATGGCTTTGATGCAGAAGATATTTCGATCTCCTGAAGCATCTTATATGATATTTTCTAGCTAAAAGCAGAGAACGCAATAAACATATAAAGCAAATATTTGACCTGCGTATCCGAATGAGACATTCTGAACTAAATTTACGGCCTGTGTTTCTAATGAATCTGAATTGTCGGCTATATGAACTAATATTTTACATGTTCAACGTTCAGTAACGTATTTCACCACGAACATGACCCAGTCTATACTGCAACTAGATACTTTTTTTTCTCTCTGTACAGAGTTATGTCATCTATTCTGCTGTCGTTCACTTTCATTTTAATGTTTTTCATTTTTTTTTTGTATTTACGTTACTTATATGTTTGGTTTACCCAAAATCTCTTTTATAAAGCTGTAAATACCCACTTACCTCAATCAGTTCAAGGTGTTGGGAGAGGAGATTAATAAAAAAAATTGGGAAAAGTTCATGTGTACTACACAGTCTATCTCCACCCTTCCCCTCCTCCAGTTGTGTACAAATCATAAGAAACAGTCAGAAAATTTGAGTGATTGTTCAACTTACTATTCACATTGGTCTGCATGACGATTATGTCGTTAAACCGTTATCCTTTGGGTGAATTCCAGAACTTTGTCGTATTGCTGTGGATTCGTATTAATATCTTCTAGTATCGTCACCCACGATGGTTTTCTTCTAGTAAGCAACTGCACGCATTTTGGATTTCAATCAAGTCGCCATAGGCGTCCACGTGTCATTGTATTTGTTCGAGAATGAAGCATTGCTTCGACTAGATTTCTTTTCTTCTTCAAAACGTCCTGGAGTATGTCTTAAACATCTGATATAGAGTTTATGCTTGTAACAATACAAGTATCATTACCATTTTGTGTAAACTGTTTCATTTTAACACGGTATCTTTATAATATTTACTTTTTGGACCGTCTGACTACAACTGAACGAAACAATTCTTGTGCCATACGGATTTTGCCTTATTCTCTGCAAGGCATCATCAGTGGTCTGGACTATGTTCATATTTTTACTATTTATTTTACATTTTGGGGCAATGTACCGATAGATTATAAACAGTTCTGGTGGTTGGTTTTTGTTGTGATGTAGGAATATTGTAAATTCTACTATAGGTACATTGCCCCAAACGTAAACTAAACAGTGAGAATATGTACATATACCAGGCCACGGAAGATGCCTTCTAGAGAATAAAAGTGAAACGCATATGGCACAAAAATTGTTTCATTTATCTGTAGTCAGACGCTCGAAAAAGTAAAAAATATCAGTATACAGTAATATTGCACGCAACTTAGGAAGACAGGAGTACAAAAGTTGAATGTGTTTCATTTTAATAATATAAATTTTTTTCCATAAATTGTTATTATGAGAATCGGCCGTGCACAGATGGAACACAATAGAAGACAGTGACGTATTAGAGCGTGCAAGGTATTCTTATTCCATCTAGCGTTAGCTAGACACTTACGGTACTGCCACCAGACAGATAAATGCGAAATATAAAACTGTAGGTATATTTTGTTGAACTTTACTGTTTAAATAATGACTTGTGTATTGTTATATATATTTTGTAAAACTGTTTTCATCATTGTAATTTTATTACCTATGTAAATATGAATGTACAGGGTCATGACATAATCAGTAGGAACTTCTGCTGGAAGAGTTTTGGCGACAGAATTACCATCTCTGTAATCACTAGAACATTTTCAAGGTGGAAGTCGAGGAAAGTCACGAGTTACGTGTGCAGTAGCAAACACGTATAGTACGTTTTGGTGGACAAAACTGAACTAGTGTTGTCCACCCGTGGCTTTTACAACCTCGGGTGGACAAGATAAAGTTTCTACTATTAAATCTTCAGTGTTTTAAGCAGCTCTTATCCAAGAAAGAAGAGGGGGGGGGGGCTATATATTTTTATGGGCCAGTTTGAAATTGTTTTGTGCTAGCTTACGGCAGGCATTAGACTGCAGCAGGATTTATTGTGCTGGTCTGGCATGATGATGGAAAGTACTGCGATGTGTAGCCACAATTAAAAGCTGCAAAATTCATCATACTATAGCAGTTCTGGTAAGAGGCTATAAAGAGTGCTCACCATATTTTTTTATTGGTGCAATTCAGTGTAATGTAAAGTTCATGATCTTTTCTCATTTTTTATAAAGATGTATGAGCTGGTGATACTGAAACGTCCCCTTAAAAAATTTATACACGACTGTGCTTAAACTGAAACACAATATTTTTATATTTTTGGCGCAACGCAATCTGACTTCCAAAAATCCGTAAGAAAGAATGGCCCTGACTAACATTAACCTATACGTTTCACAAATCACTTACCTCACAAAAATCTTCGTTACTCAAGCTACTGCAATACTGCGAGCGCCACTACTGCCAGCTAAATAAAAGATTCAAACTACTGAAGGCATTAACTACTGATAAGCATAGTTATCAAATGAAAGATTTTGATAGAGAACAAACAATGTATTGACTTAACAGTCATAATATGTATAGCAGTTCATGACATCCAGTCTAACAAATTTCAAAACTCCGCCATCTCTCTCCCCACGTCCACCACTGCTGGTGGCTCATCTCCAACTGCGCAACGCTACGCGCTGTTAGCATCCAGCTGCCGCTGCCCAACACTACAAATGCAGACGACAGTGGAAACCAGCCACAGACTGCACACGGCACAGCCAGTGATTTTCATACAGAGCGCTACGTGGTGGCGGCGTTACCAATACAAGAACCTAAACAGCCTACTTACAATACATTTAACGTTTTCTAAATTTCTGTTACTGGCCTGATTGAGTAAAAACCGTAGCGTTACCGATTAATTTTACAAGATGTGTGATTTTAGAGATTACAACAAATTGGAAGCAGTGTTGCAGAAGAAAACATCAGAAGGTACTGAATACTTTTTCCTACCTGCAACAGATAATTATTGTAATGGAATTTCATTCTACTCGATTTCATAAATTTATTTCCTTGTTTAATGAAAGTGTAATCACATTATTGTAGGCCCGTTTCGACATAAATTGTAATGTTTCAGTAATAATACCTAGCACATTTCCGTAATGTATGATCAGATGTTTTACCGTGGTAAGGAAGTAATGTTTACTAGTTATACTACTTACAAAAACACCACCACTGTAGATAAGCATCGTCAATGCTTATCAGGTTATCTTAACTGACTTTTTCACAGTACAATTGTTTGTAAGCGAATCAGATTTACTGTAGTGGTGTTTTACACAGTAATCACTTTCCCTCTAGTTAATTCAGTACTTATATATTATTCACGTTGGTCATTTGCTGTGCAAATCGTCATTCAAAGTGTTGCCTGTTAATATTTGTACTCTCCTCTTCAGTGTTTCTAAATAACGTTAGTTTATCGTTTCTTTTAATTAAAATTCTCTTTGTGTGGTACGATACAACCTCTCCATGCTAGAGAGATCAGTAAACTAAGTGCTTATTACTTAAAACACGCGAGTGGCCACCCACCAACCTTTACCAGTCAAATCGCCGCTCACGGTCAATTATAATAGGTGAATACGTATCTGTAGTAGGATAAATCTGGTTGGAGCATCGCATGCTACACTGCGACTTGCTACACGACGTTGATGCACTACGGCTGCACATCCACTACTGCATACTGCCTGCCGACCAATGATTGTACGAATGCACATATATTTTCTATAGTTGTTAGTTCAATCTGCCACATCAGTTACGCCGATAAAGTCGCTCATACGCCAGAAAAAAGAATCTGTTTCGGACCTGTAATTACGAACACAGTACGAATTATACATCATTTGTGGTCTACCTCATTTACGACGTAGTGTGTCACATCAATTAAAAACTTTCTAGACGAAGCGGAAACACTAGCTTTTTCTTCTTTTAACTATCCTGAACGACCAGGCCATTCCTCAGAGATCACTAGTGCAACGAGGGTAAGTAACTTTCGGTTACTCCATTCTATACTAATAATAAATCTGTTGAATTGTCGTCTTTGATTAAAGACGGTTTTCCAAAAGTGCTAGACAAATTTGCATAGGGCTTTAACGTGAAACTTGAACATAGCTTGGAGCACCATATGTGCTTGGTTTCATGAAAATCGGACGACGGGAAAAAATATTGTAAAAGACTGTCTTACCCATACCAGTGTTACAATTATGAAAGTAACTAACCCGCTGAACCGATTTCGATGAAATTTGGTATGCAGATAGCTTGAACACCGAGGAAGAACATACGCCGTTTCAGGAAGTGTGTAGCCCAAAGCAATACTGATTTTAAGCGTATGACCCGAATTAGGCAAAAACTTTTATTTTATTTTTTTGTATATTTTTCATATATTTTTTGAGTCATCCGTCTTCTAACTGTTTTCATGCGGCGTCCAACAAATTATTGTCTTGTACCAAGATTTTCGTCTGAGAGTATCAGCTACAACGTATGTCCGCAACCATTTGATAGATGTATCCAAATCTCCGTCTTCCCAAGAAGTTTGTACCATCTACAGCTCCCTTTCTTACCATAGAAGTTACTCCCTGATGTCTCAATAGACGTCGTATCATCTGGGCCCTTCTTGTTGTCAGTGCCTTCCATATATTCCTATCACGCCGATTCTGCGGAGAACGTTATCAGTCCACCCAATTTTCAGATTTGTTCTGTAGCACCAGATCCTTTGTGCTTCGAGGCTGTTCTGTTCTGGTTTTCTCACAGTCAGTAATCCACTATCATACAATGCCATGCTCTAGACATACGTTCTCAGACATTTTCTCCTAAAATTAAGGCTAGTGTTTGATACTAGTAGACTTCCTTTGGCCAGGAATGCCCTTTCTGCCAGTGCTATTCTATTTTTTTAAGTCTTCCTTACACCGTCCATCATGTGTTATTTTGCAGCGTAGGTAGCAGAATTACTTTATTTCATCTACTTCGTGATCCCCAATTAGGAACTTAATTTTTTCGGTGTACTTATTTCGCCTTCTTCTCATTACTTTCGTGTTTTTTTTTATTTACTGTCACTCCTTATTCTGTACTCATTAGACTGTCCATTTCATTCGACACATCGTGTAATTATTATTCAATTTCACCCAACACACCGTGTAATTATTCTTCACTTTCACTGAGGATATCTATGTCACCAGCGGATGTTACCACTGATATCCTTCCACCTTGACTTTTATTTCCGCTCTTGAAAAATATTACTATTTGAAAAAGCTGTTAGCTTTTGACTTTCGGTCTTTGTCATATTTGTGAAAAATTGTGTTATTGGTTGGTATGTACTACGTCATATAATTCAAAGTAACAGACACAGTGCTTACTTATAGAACGTGTTTGATACACACTTCCACGGTATTCGATCCATAATGTACACTCGTATAATATAGAGCTATTTGAATTATATGATATGTAGATTGAAGCCTAGATGGTGAATTGCTGAAGGCCAAAAACGTAGTATTGGTGGTAGCTAATTAGTATAATTGATGAAACCGTAAAAATGTGTTTAATGCTAAATAAAGTACTCAAGCTCATGGTCAAATAAAAAACAGAAAGTGGATCCACATCACGAGCAATGCTTACCCCAACAAGCAGACATATGAGGGCAGCAGGTGTTACTGCACGTATACGTATTGACCATCACTCATTATAAGAAACCTCCTGATATAACAGCCTAGCTGCAGATAACAGCTAACATTGAACTATTCACGTTTAGTTTCGTTGCTGAGCTCAATGGAGAAATAACTGATATCAGCTATTAACATGTCGGCGAGAAAGAGAGCCTATGAGTTTCGGCAGGTACGCCACATCCAGCCTAAGGCTCTCATTGGTAGTTAGATCCCACAAAGCTATAAGATTTCGAGGATGTTGATTGGTTCGGTTCACCCACTTTCCCAAATAGTCCCCAACAATTCTCTGCGGTATTAAAATCGACCCAGTCTGTGTGTGACAGGATACCTCATTGTTCGTCCAATCGAGGATGCACGGGTTCAGCCCTCTCAACATGGCTGGTATTTTTAGAGACGGAATGGTCCACAGCACGCTCATCATGTGGATGTAGAAGAGGGGATAATTCTTGGTCCACGAGAATGTTTAGATTAACACTAGTGTTTCGTTTTGCGGTAATATGAGGGAGTGGGTCAAGTTGCGAAAACCACCCACATTACGTCACACAACTATCTTTGACCTCAGCTACACACTGCAGTAAAAGTTAAAATGACTATTGTCGCTCATTAAAAGCTTTTCTTGCTGGCAATACTGGAATTCGTAAAATCTGAACATAACATTTTGACTGAAGGAATGTATTTCAAAATCTGGCTGCGAATGCAACTTGAAAGTGCCTATTTGGTTCCCTGTCGGCTTAAAAATTCGTAATGGCAGGAATACGGTCTGAATTATGCGCTGTAAGTCATTCAACTTATAAAGTGACAAACTGGCCCTAGAAAAACTCAATGTTCCTTTTTTTGTTATTTAATTTCGACTTACCTGTTACACAATGGAAACATC
This sequence comes from Schistocerca gregaria, assembly GCF_023897955.1. NCBI lineage: Eukaryota > Metazoa > Arthropoda > Insecta > Orthoptera > Acrididae > Schistocerca > Schistocerca gregaria. The sequence goes on from NC_064920.1 coordinate 1,020,236,063, forward strand.
TTGTCTTGAAACTGCGTGGCATTTTCTGAGCCTTGACTACTAGCTACTGAGATGCGCTTAGTGAAGTGTGGGAAACAAAAAAAGAACCGTAAGAGATACTTAGTTCATATCAAATCTGAATAAGTGAAAATGATAACTCACATTTTGGAAAGGAATTTGGATGCGGACAATGGTTTGGGATAAATTATGGCACCAAATTTAGATTTTCTGATTACAAAAGTTCTGTATTGAAAAATCATCTCTTTCTTGGGCTTCAAAAATATCAATACACAAAGTATAGTTCTAGAGTAGGAAAACGTAAGTTGTCTTTAACATCAAATGAGTACTTTTCAAAAATGCAATTCATAAAAATGATATTACATCGTCGACAGTTATTCTTGCCCGCAATTTCAAATTGAAAATTATGCGTAGCTATTTACCTTTCCCTGTACTCAGGTCTCTGGATGTCTAAACCAAGAATGTGAAACTAGACTCCTGGAAATGGAAAAAAGAACACATTGACACCGGTGTGAAAGACCCACCATACTTGCTCCGGACACTGCGAGAGGGCTGTACAAGCAATGATCACACGCACGGCACAGCGGACACACCAGGAACCGCGCTGTTGGCCGTCGAATGGCGCTAGCTGCGAAGCATTTGTGCACCGCCGCCGTCAGTGTCAGCCAGTTTGCCGTGACATACGGAGCTCCATCGCAGTCTTTAACACTGGTAGCATGCCGTGACAGCGTGGATGTGAACCGTATGTGCAGTTGACGGACTTTGAGCGAGGGCGTATAGTGGGCATGCGGAGGGTCCGGGTGGACGTACCGCCGAATTGCTCAACACGTGGGGCGTGAGGTCTCCACAGTACATCGATGTTGTCGCCAGTGGTCGGCGGTAGGTGCACGTGCCCGTCGACCTGTGACCGGACCGCAGCGACGCACGGATGCACGCCAAGACCGTAGGATCCTACGCAGTGCCGTAGGGGACCGCACCGCCACTTCCCAGCAAATTAGGGACACTGTTGCTCCTGGGGTATCGGCGAGGACCATTCGCAACCGTCTCCATGAAGCTGGGCTACGGTCCCGCACACCGTTAGGCCGTCTTCCGCTCACGCCCCAACATCGTGCAGCCCGCCTCCAGTGGTGTCGCGCCAGGCGTGAATGGAGGGACGAATGGAGACGTGTCGTCTTCAGCAATGAGAGTCGCTTCTGCCTTGGTGCCAATGATGGTCGTATGAGTGTTTGGCGCCATGCAGGTGACCGCCACAATCAGGACTGCATACGACCGAGGCACACAGGGCCAACACCCGGCATCATGGTGTGGGGAGCGATCTCCTACACTGGCCGTACACCTCCGGTGATCGTCGAGGGGACACTGAATAGTGCACGGTACATCCAAACCGTCATCGAACCCATCGTTCTACCATTCCTAGACCGGCAAGGGAACTTGCTGTTCCAACAGGACAAAGCACGTCCGCATGCATCCCGTGCCACCCAACGTGCTCTAGAAGGTGTAAGTCAACTACCCTGGCCAGCAAGATCTCCGGATCTGTCCCCCATTGAGCATGTTTGGGACTGGATGAAGCATCGTCTCACGCGGTGTGCACGTCCAGCACGAACGCTCCTCCAACTGAGGCGCCAGGTGGAAATGGCATGGCAAGCCGTTCCACAGGACTACATCCAGCACCTCTACGATCGTCTCCATGGGAGAATAGCAGCCTGCATTGCTGCGAAAGGTGGATATACACTGTACTAGTGCCGACATTGTGCATGCTCTGTTGCCTGTGTCTATGTGCCTGTGGTTCTGGCAGTGTGATCATGTGATGTATCTGACCCCAGGAATGTGTCAATAAAGTTTCCCCTTCCTGGGACAATGAATTCACGGTGTTCTTATTTCAATTTCCAGGAGTGTATAAGCTGCCTCATTGAAGTGCAAAAATCCTGAAATCTAACATCAGTAACCTTAATTAACTCAATTACTTTGTCTATTACTCATCAAAATAGCCGTAATTAAATATTATTCTCAAAATTCTTCATTTTCATTCCTCACCTCAGATAATCAGTGAACCAAGATGTTCTACCTCCTCTGAATATAACTGCAAACGTTACCACTCAGCGTATGCCGAACTACCACTCATGACACGTACTGTCAACTACTTTGTCTCCTCCCCCCCCCCCCCCAATTATCAATGCTCATCATCACCCACGCGTCTTGCAAAGAGTAAATGGTACAGGCAATGTTCAGGAGAAACAGCGTCTCTGATGACAGTGTGCGTTTCTAATTTCGATGAGTACAAGGGCGCTTACGAGTTCATGACCTCCGAATACTAGAGAAATGACAATTAAATTACTTGCAGTCCCCTCTCAGCGAGTTAACCGTCCATTGGGCCGTCGGTGTGCCTTGCGCCATTGACGGAGAATAGAGATACATCGGACCACGGTACATGCCTCCAGTCTGCTACTGTCTAATTTCTGAACATAATTTACGTGGCTGTTAACTGCGTTTGTAAACTAACTAGGGAATAGAACAGAAAATTTGTTTCTGCTGGTCCTATATGCGAAGGTGGTAGAAGAAAAATTAAAATAGCTAGGGCAGCCGTTACATTTTACGTCCTTTGTGTAACAATATTTTCCACTCCAGGTTTTAAATAGGAATCTTCTCAGTGGAACAGTCTTTATTGCACGTAACCATATACTGCCTATATTTCGCATCTGAGTGACTAATCATACAACGCAGGCTTTCACAACAGGTATTTGCGATGTTGCTGATATTCGATTTATGGGCATTGTGCCGTGTTCCAAGGCTTAATTCCTTGCCGAATGTTCCGTCTTTCACTGCTGGAGACATCATCAGAGGGTTTAACGACTCCGAAAGATATTACAAATTCAGAATAAACTAAGCAAGCCGAACTGTTCACATGTATGAGGCCGCTGCCAAGGGTCGATGAGCTTATAGGGGGAAGACTTAACGCTGTTTGTCTTATTTAGCACTAGGGTCCACACTTTGTCTAATTTCAATTCTTGTTCTTTTCTGTTGAAACTGTTTTCATGTCTTTAAAACTGTAAGGTCCCTCTGCACATCCATGCGTAGTATTTAGCTAAAACCGCTGCTCCCCTCTATAAGTTCCATATCATACGCCGGTACGACTCTGTGATCTTACGCAGCGATGTGATGACGTTATAAACCGACCATTGCTTGGATACCTATAAAAAAATTCAGCTCGCTGCGATAGTTTTGAATCTTCACCGGTTTTCTGAGTCGTAAAGCCTGCAGATGATGTCTGCAGCAGTGGAAGAGGAAACGATAGGAAGAGAATTATGCCTTAGACCACAGCCTTATGCCCATATATCGACTGTTTGCAAAGCAGTCGAAATGCCAGCTTAAACACACGAAATCAGTCAGTTTGGAATACTCCAAACAGAACGAGGTTAACTCAGAAATAAACAAATGAATGTCTGTATTTACACTTACGGGTTATTAACTTTGCATGTTCTTACGTCCGAATGTTTGCCTTCACCCATAAATAGGTCCAGATGATAATAGAGACCATACTGGTTCAATTCTACAATCTTCTTGAGGATGAAATCATGCAAGACGTCTGCCGGGCATGTTTGAATTTCTGATCTCTGTCATCGACAGCAAATCATAATCAGAAGTAAAAGAAATATACCATATGGAAAACATAAAATCACAACATATTTGGTCAGGCTAACAGTCAACTGGCGAAAATGTAACGTTTTGTAAGTACAGTTACACTGCAGCGCATAACTGAAGAAAAATGGAGGTAGTTTCACAAAGATTGATCCAATTTCACTACAAAATATCTCGTCTAATGAGTGATAACATAATCTAGGGAGAAAATGTTAGCTTACACGTAAAACTAAAAAGCTTTCATTTTCAAGAGCACCATCTAATTTTACACTATATTTACATCACATTCATCCACGCGCAAACTTAGCGTCTTTTTACGAGGTGTAACACGGAAGCTTTTATGTACCATTCAGAATCTTTCAATACACCCGCAACCGGACGCACGATGAACGTCAGTCGCTAGTGAAACACCTCCCAATTCTTTTGCAAGCACGTCTCGAACGACTACATTCAGCGATACTGTTGTAGGGGGACGCGGCTGTCAAGTAGCTTTAGAACAAAGGGAGACGCACAGTCTTCGACAAGCCCCCGTAGCCTTAAGAAGTACGACACACCCTGAGATCGAACGACCATGAAGGAGAACCGTGCGGCGCTAAATATGTGTACGTACGCTGTTGAGGCTCCAGTGTCGTTCTCTTGACGAACTAGTTGCACCTCTTGACACGGAGAACGCGAAACACCTGTTGTTTTCCGTGCTACCCCGACTAAAGTACGAGCGAGCCGTCACCAACGGCGAGAAGTCATCCGGACCAATGAAATGCAATTAGTACCAAATTAAACTTTTAGTTTTGCAGAGTAAGCTGAAATTCAGGCCATATTTCTGTCTTCATTCATACAGAAGATTTATAGTTCTGTGAAAAGTGATGAGTCCTTCTGAAACACCTTTCATTGGTACAGAAGTAAATAACTATCCTATTTAGGATCAACAGCAGCGTGGCACGAGCGATAATTGGCATTCGTGTCGACTCTACATCTACATCTATACTCTCCAAATCACCGTGAAGTGCATGGCAGAGGACACGTCCCATTGTACCAATTATAAAGGTTTCTTCCTATTTCATTCACGTATGGAGCGCAGGAAGAATGATTGTTTGAATGTGTCTGGCCGCCTTTGTGGCCGAGCGGTTCTAGGCGCTTCAGTCGAACCACGCTTCTGCCACGATCGCAGGTTCGAATCATGCCTCGGGCATGAATGTGTGATGTATTTGGGTTAGTTAGGTTTAAGTAGTTCTAAGTCTAGGGGATTGATGACCTCACATGTTAAGTCCCATAGTGCTTAGAGCCATTTGAACCATTTGAATGACCCTGTGCGTTCAATAATTATTCCGATTTTATCCTCATGGTCTCTACGTGAACGATATGTAGGGGATTATAGTATATTTCTAGACTAATCATTTAAAGCCGATTCTTGAAACTTTGTTGATAGATTTTTCTGGGGATTGTTTACGTCTGTCACCAGAAGCCTGCCAGTGTAGTTTCTTCAACATTTTTGTGATACCCTCCCACTGTTCAAAAAAACCTGTGATCATTCGTGCTCCCCTTTTGTGTACACGTTCAACATCCCTCGTTAGTTCCGTTTGCTACGGGACCCACACTTGAGCCACATTCTAGAACCGGTCGCAAGAGCGATTTGTAAGCAATATTCTACGCAGAGTGATTACACTTCCTAGTATTCTATCTATAAACCGTTGGCTACCACCTGGTTTACCCATTACTGCTCCTAAATGATCATTGCATTTCACATCCCTACAAAGTGTTACGCCCAGGTATTTGTATAAGTTGGTCGATTCCAACAGTAACTTATTGATGTGATAGTCATAAGATAGTAGGTTTTTTTTGATTCGTGAAGTGCCCGCTTATACATTTTTGAACATTTATAGCAAGTTGCCAATCTTCGCACTGCTTTGAAATCTTACCAAGATCGGACTGGATATTTGCGTAGCATCTTTCAGACAGTATTTCAGTATGGATACCTGTACCATCTGCAAAAAGCCTGAGGTTACTATAAATTTTGTCAGCAAGGTCATTAACATACAACATGAATACAAGAGTGCCTGATGTGCTCCGGGGCACACCAGGCGTTACTTCTACATCTGACGATGACCTTGCATCCATGCAAGAAAGTTCTCGTCCAGTCACAAATCTCACTTGAGACCATATGACCGTACTTTTAATAATAAGCGTAGGTGTGGTACTATCGCCGGCCGATGTGGCCGAGCAGTTCTAGGCGCTTCAGTCTGGAACCGCACTGCTGCTACGGTCGCAGGTTCGAATCCTGCCTCGGGCATAGATGTGTGTGATGTCCTTAGGTTAGTTACGTTTAAGTAGCTCTAAGTTCTAGGGGTCTGATGACCTCAGAAATTAAGTCCCATAGTGTTCAGAGCCATTTGAACCATTTTGATACTGGACGGTAGCTTTGTATATAACTTCTCTACCCTATTTGTGGACGAATGATATCTGTGCTTTTCTCCAAGAGCTCTTAATGGCTTTTTGTTCGAGGGATCTACGAGAGATTATCATTAGCAGAGCGTCTACGTCAACCGCAAATTTAGTATACAATCTGATAGGGATTCCATTGGGCCCTCGAGCTTTGTTGAATTTTAATTTCTGCTTATCAACACCACTGACACTAATACTTACTTCACTCATCGTTTCAATGGTACGATTATTAAATAGGGGCAGTTCTCCATTTTCCTTCGTAAAGCAGCATTTGGAAACGGAGATACGAATTTGAGCTTTTGCTTTGCTATCCTCACTTTCAGTACCTATCACATTCACTGGGGACTGGACAATAATTTTGATGTCACTAACATCCTTTACATACTACCAGAATTTATTTGGGTTTTGTGAATGATTATTTGAGAATATACAGCTACGATAGTCACTGAAGGATTCACGCATTACTCTCTCGACAGCGAAACGCGTGTCACTCGGCATCTCTCTGTCTACAGCCCTATGGTTTTTTTACATCCATTTTGTAGTATTCTCTGTTTCTTTAGAAGCTTCTTTACAGTGACTATAGTATGTAACACGGATTTTCCCTCCCATTGTTAACTGTCCCGATCGGTATATATCTATGCAGTACAAGGTCAATGATTCTTTTAAACTTCGAGCCATAATTCCTCTATATACTCCTGTCCTGTACTGAAAGTTTGGAGTCACTTATTGAGATATGACACTACTAATGTTTTTGTAGTTTACTGATCATATATATCTTTCTCCTTCTGTTAGTTGCCCTTTGCACTTTAGTAATCATTGCTGCCAAAACTGCGCCATGATTACTGGCATCAGTTTTCTTGCGGGGATCCTAAAGAGGTCATGTCTGTTTGCTTCCATTAGGTCCAATAAATTTTCATCATGAGTTGGGTTCATAACTATCTGTCCCAGGTATCTTTCATTGGAGGCATGTAGTAATGCTTCACAGAAAGTCTTATCAGGCCCACCTCTCACAAAACTGTAATTTTCCCAACTAATTGTGTTTGATGATCAGGGTCTCCACCTCTGTATACAGTGAAAGTTTTCGATTACATCAGGAGATAAGTCTGGTGGGGGACAGAAGGTTCGAATTATCACTTTGTGTCCACTCCTGATACTGAGTCTTGCCCAAATGACCTCAAATGCAACTTCAATTTCTGTCTCGGTTATCTGAGTTTTTCGTCTACTTCGACAAATTCACCACTCCATTTCCCATTTGCCTATCCTTTCGATATACACTTACATTTTCTCCGAGAAACTCGCTACTGTCAATTTCAGGTAGCTTTCTGTAGCTGGTATTAAGTGAGCTTCACTGTTTTTCAGGAGGACTTCAATCCATGACACTCTGTAGCGAATGTTTCGGAAGTTAATCGTTAGGATTTGAGCACTCCCACCTATGGGAGACATTCTTACGCCCATACTTATGGGTTTCCTACATCTGTTGTTATCTGGACTGGATGGAGAATCACCTAAACTAAGAAATCCTTGCCTGAACCTCAGCTACCTGAGTAGCAACCTCTGTTGTGAAGTGCATACCTGACCCATTGAAGGGAACTCTACAGTTCTCAACCCTGTGGCGCAAGTCATGGAAGTCGCATCCTTGCTTGTCACAGAATCTTCGAAGTCTCACGTTCGACTGAGTATCGAAGGGTCACTATAAGTTCTGGAGACAACGCTGCAAACTGTATCCTTCGTTGGAACCCCCTGTGGAAGGCTGAACTTCTAAACCTTCTCTGCCAGTCGCTGGAATGACCGAAGTATGACACAGGATCCCAGACGACAGGCACCATTTGTTCCAGCGTGGGCCAGTATCTGCAGTTAGTTGCATCCTGTTCCCTCAATGGCTGCTGAAATAGCCTCTTCAATACGTCTAGGATAAGATAGGAACTGGAATAACGCTCTGGAATGAAATCAACATCGAGAGTAAGAATATAAGGAGGAAACAGTGATGTATCGGTTTTACTTCATTTATGTGAATCTTCAAAACAAACGCACACTTTTAATATTAGTACAGTAGTATTTCGTGTCTCTTGAGGGAAGTCATTTCCCTGTTTAGTCTGTTGTTTTACTTTGAAATAAACACTTCACTTCATAACGGATCGATTAGCTAGTTTCTCGGCTTCTAGCGCATGTAGCGTGATTATATCACACATGGCTGTGGATGATCAATTTTTACTGCGATGTAGCTTCATAAAGCCCTAGGGGCGAAATAACACAACCGATGATTCGTCAATTAAAGTGTTTATTTCAGGATAAACAACAACCTATGCAAGAAAATTACTTTCCATAAGAAATTCACAGCGAATGTGGATCCATAAATACAAAAGACCGTAATTATTTCCTTCCTATATTTCCCTAAGTGACAAGAGAATGGTATGGCGCTAAGTGGGCAGTATCCAGTCTCGTAGTAGTCGAGACCACTTAAGAGTGGAATGCAGTAACCCTTTATTTAACCTGCACCACTGAATATTTTACAAGTAGCCACTTCATACATCTCAGTGTATAACAATTTCCCAGCTTCGTCTACGCATAGTTGCATGAACCTCAAGTGGCAATGCTAAGTAGCTTGAAGCGAACTGCAAGGTCTGTGGTATTACTTCTACAGACAGTACTGAAAGTTGCGGCAGTAACTGGGCGATTACTCTAGATGTTCGCTAGTACACAGAGACCACAAACAACAGAGCAGTCTCAGCAGCACAGGGAACATTAATGTTCCGGTAAACTAGAAGTGCGCTTCGGTGGGCCAACTACGCCACTGGACCAAATAGCAGCAAACACTGCAGCGGCTGCAGGGCTTCTGCCACCATTTAGAGAAGCAGACGGCAAGTGCCGCTGGCCGCAGTCGCTACACAGACGATTTCAACTGAACTACTCCGTCGCATCTATCTCCAGGTCAAATGGGCTTCTCTTCCAAGGGGCATCCTCTAATCGTAAATTAAACGTCTGCAGTAGAACCTCAGCAATGCTGCAACGGTCATTAGATGGATGGAGATACTTATTTCTTTTTTATTTGGAATTCCCTTCAGTTTGAGTACGTTATTTTGCCATCAAAGAATGTTATACTTAAACTCAACAATTACACCTTTGAGCTTCCAACAGTTACACAATTCACTGTTAACAATTACACTATTTAGAGATCAACAGTTAGTTTAAAATAACTACACTATATTCCTTAACTACACTGACGGAAGTAAAATCACAACAGCAGAAAATATGTGATTTAGAGTAACGAAGTTTAGAGAATAAATTCGTCTAGGTAACATATGTTACTGATTAATACTGAAAGAACACAAGCTAATTTAAGTGAGGGATAAACCATTCCAAACGTGAAATGCTCGTACATTAACAATTGGTGTAACCTCAAGAATGTTGAATGGAGGCATGAAAACGTGCATTCATGGTGCTGTACAGGTGACGGATGTTAGTTTGTGTGATGGAATTCCGTGCCTGTTGCACTTGTTCAGTCAATTCGGGTAAGTTACGCTGGAGCTATCGTTGATGATGTCCCATATGCGTTCGACTGGGGGCACATTAGTTGCAGGCTAAGACAACATGTGGACACCCTGTAGAGAGTGTTGGTTTAAAACAGCGGTATGTGTGGCAAGCGTTATCTTGCTGGAAATCAACACCCGGAATGTGGTTCATAAATAGCAGCACAACAAGTCGAATCACGAGACTGGCGGACAAATTTGCATTTACGGTGCGTGAGATAATGGTGAGAGAGCCCCTGCTGTCAAATGGAATCACAAGCTCGACAATAACTCCAGGTGAAGGACAAGTGTGGCTATCACGCAAACAGGTTGATAGCAGGCCCTTAACTGCCCTCCTTATAACCAACACACGGCCATCACCGGCACCGAGGAAGAACCAGGTTAGATCCGAAAATGAAACTAATCTCCAGCCTGCCCTGTACTGAGTTCTCCCTTGACACCACTGAAGTCGCAGAAGGCGGTGGTTGAGGTTAGTAGAATTGCACGCTACAGGACGTCTGTCTCGGGACTACAGACGAAGTAATCTATTTTTAAGAGATCGCTATCAGGCACGTGAGGCAATACTGACCCTACGACTAATCTTGGAAGCTAGATTAAGGAAAGGCAAATCTACGTTTCTAGCATTTGTAGACTTAGAGAAAGCTTTTGACAATGTTGACTAGAATACTCTTTCAGATTCTGAAGGTGTCAGGGGTAAAATACAGGAAACGAAAGGCTATTTACAATTTGTACAGAAACCAAATGGCAGTTATAAGAGCTGAGGGGCATGAAAGGAAAGCAGTGGTTGGAAAGGGAGTGAGACAGGATTGTAGCCTCTCCCCGATGTCATTCAATCTATATATTGAACAAGCAGTGAAGGAAACAAAAGAAAAATTCCGAGCAGGTATTGAAATCCATGGAGATGAAATAAAAACCTTGAGGTTCGCCGATGACATTGTAATTCTGTCAGAGACAGCAAAGGACTTGGAAGAGCAGTTGAACGGAATGGATAGCGTCTTGAAAGGGGGATATAAGATGAACATCTACAAAAGCAAAACGAGGATAATGGAATGTAGTCCAATTAAGACGGGTGATGCTGAGGGAATTAGATTAGGAAATGAGACACTTAAAGTAGTAAAGGAGTTTTGCTATTTGGGGAGCAAAAACCTGATAATGGTCGATGTAGAGAGGGTATAAAATGTAGACTGTCAATGGCAAGGAAGCGTTTCTGAAGAAGAGAAATTTGTTAACATCGAATATTGATTTAAGTGTCAGGAAGTCACCTCTGAAAGTATTTGTATGGAGTGTAGCCATGTATGGAAGTGAAACGTGGACGATAAATAGTTTGGACAAGAAGAGAATAGAAGCTTTCGAAATGTGGTGCTACAGAAGAATGCTGAACATTAGATGGGTAGATCACATAACTAATGAGGAGGTATTGAATAGAATTGGGGAGAAGAGAAGTTTGTGGCACAACTTGACTAGAAGAAGGGATCGATTGGTAGGACATGTTCTGAGGCATCAAGGGATCACCAATTTAGCATTGGAGGGCAGCGTGGAAGGTAAAAATCGTAGAGGGAGAACCAAGAGATGAATACACCAGACAGATTCAGAAGGATGTAGGTTGCAGTAGGTAGTGGGAGATGAAGAAGCAATCACAGGATAGGGTAGTATGGAGAGCTGCATCAAACCAGTCTCAGCACTGAAGACCACAACAACAACATCTCATGGTGTGCCAGCTTCTGCTCAAACGGTTTCTGCTCTAATTGCTTCTTCAGATGCAACACGATGCGCCAGAGACATACGCTGAATGCGATGTCCTTCCCTCTTGGTAGTACCACGTGGCTGTCTGGAGCCCGGTCTTGTTGTGGCCGTACCTTATCGTGATCACCGCTATCTGCAAACATGTACAGTGGCTATATTCCTGTCAAGCCTTCATCAATATTGCAGAAGTAATATCCAGCTTCTCCTAACCCTATTATACGAAGGCGTTCAAACTAAGTGAGGTGTTTATTGTTACGTCTTTGTCACCTTAAAGACATTCTTGATGACATTAACTCCCCCGCCCAGTCTCGATGGTAAACAACGCTCGCTACTCATTTCATCGAGTATTTAAAGCAACCCAGAGTTGCATCCTCATAGTAGCGCAACTAGCGCCGCATTTGAATAGACATCATCTTCTAGATAAAGAAAGACGCCTACCAACTTTCGCTTATGTCGCACAACTCCTTCTTGGTTATGCGATTTTTTTCTGTCAGTGTATGTTTCAAATCGCTCTCCAACTAGTGACAAGTTGATGGTAAGATTACATAATGTATTAAAATCAGCCAAAACATTGATATCCTGCTACTGAAAAATGAATGAGTTGAGGGGAATCAACACAGAAGACAAGAAATACAGAGAGACTTTCATTGAGCAGGAAGAATGCTAATAACTGCAGCCACACATTTATCTTATGGTTCCAGAAGTGGAAATGAGAGGTTCCCTCACTGAAATAATTTTGCTCTGCGAGAGACGCAACCGCACCCACACACGTTGCTTGCGACCGCCGGGCCACGTTAACTTCATTGCGGGCAGACAGCTAAACGCTAATTTAGCCTGCCACCCGCCGCCCGCAATTGACTATCGATTGCCGGGAAAAATGCAAATTCCCAATTTGTAAATAGTGATATAAAAACTAATTTTTTTTCTTTACAAAGAATTGTTCAAATGATTAAAATGGCTCTGAGCACAATGGGACTTAACGTTTGAGGTCGTCAGTCCCCTAGAACTTAGAACTACTTAAACCTAACTAACCTAAGGACATTACACACTTCCATGCCCGAGGCAGGATTCGAACCTGCGACCGTAGCAGCCGCGCGATTCCGGACTGGAGTACCTAGAACCGCTCGGCCACACTAGCCGGCTGAAAAAATTGTTACAAACAAGTTTGTTCCGTCGCACTCTCTGACAGGTAACCAATTTTTAACTTACTACACAAAAATGGTGGCACAGATCTGTGGTCAGATTTCAAAATGGCTAACTTACCAGGCATCTAAGAAGTACCATATGGCTCTTTTATGAAAGACCGGTAAAGATTCTAGTGAACGGTGCCCTAAATATTTCTTAATTCTGCGAGAAATTTTTTCACTCACAGACGTCTAATATCTTAACTGTAGGCAACGTAAGTATAAAATAATGTTCCAGTGATTGAACCTCATCCAAGTAGTTTCGGAGTTATCTCTGCTGTGTTCTGACGTTCTATAAAACCAAGCAAAGTATGTGGGCTTCAATCCAACCACAATATTTTGCTCATTTACATTTGAGGATTCCTATTACTGTCTCCACTGGGACCTAGTTTCAGGTTTACTTGTTTAGATTTCGGCGAAGAACAACTGGATATCTAGGTAGGAGCGACAGAGATTTCATTCCATAACTCAATCTGAGGCAAACGAGTGGCAACGTAACGAAGGCCAAATTTTACTAGAGTCAACGATATTTCACGCAGTTAGCTGAGACGTTATCAACTTTTAATCATTCATATAGCTTAGATTATACACTGCAAGACGTCACTGGACTACGGCTAAACGTAAACAGTACATTTGATCTGAATCGATTGTACCCGTTCTATATGTAGATGGTTCGCCTCTCACTAAGATGTATTTAACAAACCGAAACCGAATGGGTAACCCCGAGAATTCAGTCAAAGGTGTGGTTTTTGTTGAGCTTAATACAGACAATTGGGAACGAGGGGTTAAGGATCGAGGGGTTCATCTCGAAATATTGAAGTGAAAGAGTGGTAACTTATACCAAAGTTTATTAATAAATGTTCCACAGGAGGAGCAACAAAAGGCAAGCTCACCTGAGATGGCTATATATCGTAATACGAAATCCGTATAATCAAACCGTTCCCAGAAACTGTATGGAAGAGTCTGTGCAGTGAGGGACGAGCATATTCTGGGAAGTAAGAGACGAGATCACTCAAGTAAATTAAGTACACGGTTCTGCATCGGATTTGATGATTGCGTCGTTCTTGTGGGGGTAGAAAAACACGTACAGGAGTCCTCATAACAAAGTCATGGTCAAGCTGTAGAGGGTGAGAGCGTGACCAAAAGCGAGATTCCACCCACGTTTTGACTGGAAACGTCAATAGTTTGGTGTCGTCACTAATATCTCGACTTGCTTTGGTGCCAGAGCCAACCAATTTCAAGAGACGAAACGACTACCTGCGACTTCAGCTAATGCAAATGATAACTGTGCTGCAAAGCTACCACGATCCGTAAAGAGGATGAATTTTTCGCCTCGGCGTCCGTAGCCGAAGAGACCTGCTGCAGCTCAGTCCCGACCAATAATACCACTCTGCTTCACGACCAAAGTATACTAACAATTTCGTGTCCCGTCTAATAGTACCATTCAGCTTCATGTCCTGTCGGGGACTACTGTAAAATTGACGATGTTCTGAGCTCTCTGCAGATAGACTGCCAAAAATTACTAATTACCCAATCAGAGGCAATGTTAGGAACACCACCAATGAGAGATCACACAGCAAACATTCCCCTCTCTCGTCCGAAAACTTTATTATTACTTGACGCAGTCTGTTAATTTTTTAGTTCAAACAAGTTTACGACAGTTTGATGCTACACCCCTACCCTGGAAAACAGTGACAGCTCAGGTAATTCCCAAAGAACCCGATTTCTCACCCCTTCAAAATTCGATGACAGTTCTCCTACTCTGGCTAATATTTATTACCTCGTCCAACGAATGTACTATTTCCCACATCAAATGCTCGGGCCAATAATGCAGTATTTAAGAATCGGCACCAGGCTATTGAAAGAATAAATATTAAAACAATAATAATAAAACGATTTATATTTTTTCACCTGACATATGATAGTGAATTTCCGGTACAGGGCTAATGCAGTCCTCATCCCCCAAAATATCTAAGTCCAAACTGATGCCTAAGGTTTCTTCTTCATTTGCTTGACCGACGCCATCCGTGGTATCATCAAATTACTCACCGACAATCTGACGTTGGCACAATTGCCAAGAATGTCTGGACATGGTCTGTGTTCGGGAGAGTGGCGCCTCAACCAATAGCGTGGCGCCTTTGCATGGTAAACCAAGCGTGACCATCACAGGAGAATGTGAGAACAGACAACACATCTTGTTCGCGATTTGTTTACCAGAGGGGACAGGTATGCAGTGGAACACCATACAGCACTCCAGGGTCGCGTTGCCGTCCCTGTATGGCCAAGGGCCGGACCAATACACATTAAAAATACTGGTCCCCTCCCCGGAGACCGAGCGAGGTGGCGCAGTGGTTAGACACTGGACTCGCATTCGGGAGGACAACGGTTCAATCCCGCGTCCGGCCATCCTGAATTAGGTTTTCCGTGATTTCCCTAAATCGCTCCAGGCAAATGCCGGGATGGTTCCTTTCAAAGGGCACGGCCGACTTCCTTCTCCGTCCTTCCCTAATCCGATGAGACCGATGACCTCGCTGTCTGGTCTCCTTCCCCAAACCAACCAACCAACCTCCCCGGAGAAAATATTGTGTCGGAGGGAAATTGTGGCCTCTGTAGTCATGATGTAAGATTGATTTATGTGTAGAAACTAACATCGTATTACCAAAAAAATAAGAGAGTTCTCTCTATCTTTCGACAGAGTAACTAGTATTCATAATGAGAAAGAAATCGGCAGGCTGGCTGCAAGCTGACAAGCTCCACCATTACACACTGTGTACATATACCGGTTGAATAACCTAAAGCTTGCACCGCAAATATTTAGGAAATGGGAAGTGCTATTGACGTGCGGTTTTCAGAGAATATATTTGTAGTCAGATGCTCATATTGTTAGCCAATCACCAAACTGTAGTAATACATAGAAAGTGTAATTCTTGAGCAAACATACAGTTTTTAAATGGAACAATGCCTATTGATATTAAGAAACTAAAATTACGGTAAATTAGATATCGTGTTTTGAAAAGTTTTCACACCGAATTTGTTTGTGCAATTCAGTCTGCATGGTTGCAAAATGTGATGTTCTTCTGTTTGCTCACAGTGTGCTTGCGTGTTACGTGCACGCATTGCGACTTGTTAGTCATTTAGTGCTTGACAGTCAAAGCAAAAGGTCGTGAGTAGACAATGGAACTTGCGAATGCAGAAAAACTTGACATGCTCATGTTGAATGGAGAGTATAGGACGAGTGAGGTTCGTTATTGTATGGTTTATTCGGCAAGATATCCCAATAGACGTCAACCACCTCGGAAATTCTTCGTCAATCTCTTTACTTGCGTGAAAGTGGTACTACAACACCCTGGCAACATAATAGAAGGGAACAAGTGACGACACAAGATGGGGAAATTAATTTCTTGCTGCTGTTGAAGTTGATTCGTACTTAAGCTCCAAAACAGTCGCAAGAGCAAGTGGCATGAGTCAGGCAAATGTGTCACGCATTCCCATCGGCCTAAGTCCCATCTCTACCATATAGCTCTACATCAAGCGATACATGGAAATGATTGTGTGAATCGTGTTAATTTCTGTATAAGGCCATTAAGATAGGATATACCAAATGTGTCATATATCGTTTTCAGTGATGAAGCCACATTTGTCAATCAAGGCGGGGTAAACAGCACAAACATGCAGTATTGGTGTACTGACAATCCAAGTAGGCATCGTCCGGTGGAACGTCAGCGTCCGTAGCCTATAAACGTCTGGTGTGGGTTAGTGAACCGTCAGCAGGGGACTAGTCCTGCCAGGCCGCTGCCGGGTTTGACGCCTGTAAACTTTTTTCTCCGGGGAAAGGTGAAAGACGCTATCTACAAGGGCATACCATTTACAGCCGACGATATTCAGCAACGTATTACTGTAGCCTGATCGGACGTCTCCGCTGAAACGCTAGGACGTCTGTAGCAGCGGTTCCATACCAGACTGAAATCGTGTAGTGCCGCTGCCGGTGATCATTTGGAACACAATCTGTGATGGTCAATTGTCTCAGGATTAGCCGAGCGGTCTCAGGCGCTGCAGTTATGGACTGTGCGGCTGCTCCCGGCGGAGGTTCGTGTCCTCCTTCGGGCAGGGGTGTGTGTGTTTGTCCATAGGATCATTTAGGTTAAGTAGTGTGTAGGCTTAGGGACCGATGACTTCAGCAGTTAAGTCTCATAAAATTTCACACACATTTGAACTTTTTCTTGAACAATTGTCTCGTTAGTGTACGCACTTACGTTGTTCTTTAGAGTGTGCTACCACAGGTATTGTACAAGTGTCATGTGGGAACTTTTCGAAATACAAGATCTCGTAAACGTCTAGCAATAGAGTCCTTTAACAATCTCCACCGGCTTTCTGCTTTACTCTCATTTTTGTGTGGTAGTGTCAATGAGCGTTGCTCCATTTCAAAAGTTGTAAATTATCACACAAATACATTTTCTAAGTATTATTACATTCTGTTGATTTGCGAACAATATGAGCCCCTGAATAGCAATCCATTCCGTGAAAACCGCGCGCCAATAGCTCTTTCCATTTCCGCAATATTTTTGGGGCAATTTCCAGATGGTTCACTTGCATAAAACGTGTGTGTGTTTGTGTGGTTTTTTGTGTTTGTTTGTGTGTGTGTTGTGTGTGTGTGTGTGTGTGTGTGTGTGTGTGTGTGTGTGTGTGTGTGTGTGTGTGTCGTATGATGACGAGAAAAGGGACAGGGTAGAACACGGCGCCACCACGTTGGTTTCTCTCCAACAGGGGAAAGGGAGACGGCAGGATTTAATTCCTCAGCCGACGGACAGTCCATCAGGAATAGTAATCAGTAGAATCGGTACAAGTACTTTCCAACATGCAGTGTTCAGAGGCTTGTTGAGCATGCATGTAGCTGAATTACATTGTCACATGATCTCATCCCAAGAAGCAGTGTGGCGAGTTTAGGAATTTAATACAGGACTTGGCCACAGACTTTGATTATCAACACACTTATGGTAGCTATGCCGACTGTCAGTCGGTAAAGAACATCTTATAAATCTATGCATACTTCGAGGACCTCTCTGAAATCCTACAGTGTTCACCTGAAGCGATGACTTGAGCGGCTGTAACCATTTAAAAACTCAAATCTCCACCAACCCGAAGGAACCAGACCTCATGTGGAATCGATTACACCTGGCTATGCACTGAAGACTTGTATCGTTGCAGAGTAGAGCAATTTCCAGTGGCACTATAATATTAAGACTGGGTGTCCGAAATGTTGAGCTAAACTATATTTAACAGGGATTGAGGTATTTAACTTTATAGAGGTTTGTGGCATTTTATTTATCTAACTACGGACGATATCTATAACTGCGGAATATTGGAGTACCGGTGTGAATAATGTACTGCCCTTTGCAAATTCCGGGTTTAATTTAAGTAACAGCGCTTATCGAAGTGCAGCTAGTGGTCTATCCGACAACAATTAGCGTGCGATTATTGACTGCTGATGGCGAAAATGAATTACGTGCAACCAGTGTACACGAACCGGATACTTGAACGAGTACGCTCAAAGTGACTTCCGCTGGACGCGGTTCTCTGCGGCTGCCCGGTGCATAATAATCTGGCGATCCGTACGATAACTAACGGAAATAATGAGCCGCGAGCGCGAATTAATTCCGCGGTTGCCCGCGCAGTCGATCAGCCGCGTAGCGAATCCCGTGTGGCCGGGAAATGTGCTTGCCGAGCCCCGGGCGACGCGTGTGGCTGTAAACTCGTTAATCACGAGCGCTGAAACGAGTACACAGACCGCGCCGGCAGCGCGATGTGTGCTCGGAAGGTTCTCTCCTGCACCGGTAGTTTATTTCGTAGCGACTCAACGCGTATCTCAGAGATGCTGCACATCGAGCATACAAGATACGCCCTACACCTGAAAATCATGCTGTATGCAAGCAGAAACGAAACAAAGTCAGTCAAGCGGTGAGAATCGCTCAGCTCAGATATGCTCGTACATTAGCTAACAATAGATGTAGACCAGCTATCCTGTGGAAATATCTTCATAGTCTCGGTTTAGGCAAAATAAAAGTTGCAGAAAATCACATGGTCCCAGCTGAAGAACTAAACCGTTTCTTCACGTTACCTACAACCAAAATTGTACCGCAACAAAAACAGAGAATCATTGATTACTTCATGGGGTTGAACGACTGTAGCAAAGAAAAATTCTATCTACAGCACGTCACTTGCAGTACTGTCAAGAAAGCCATAATGCGGATTAGATCAGCATCTACTGGACATGATGGTATCACTATCCAGATGGTAAAACTTATTATTGACCAACTACTGCCCTATATAACAGACATGTTCAACGATTCATAAATCACAAGTGTTTTCCCTGAGGCCTGGAAACTGGGACAAATTAAGCCAGTGCCTAAAAAGGACATAGCCACAGCACCCTCTGACTACCGCCCCATCTGCTTTCTTCCTACATTATCAAAGGCCTTAGAATATATAGTTCATGACCAGCTCACCATCTACCTCACTACTAACAACCTATTAGACGAATACCAATCAGGTTTCCGTAAACATCGAAGCACAACATCTGCTCTGATAAAGGTGACAGATGACCTGAAACTTGCCATGGACAGTCAAGAAGCGACTATCATTTGCTTCTTAGATTTCAGCAAAGCATTTGATACTGTCGACTTCGATATCTTACTGGCCAAACTTAGCGGTCTAAATTTCTCACGAAGTGCAGTGCAATGGTTTCGCTCATACATGACGACTCGCCAGCAACGCGTCCTATCAGGGAATATAAAATCACAATGGCGGCAGGTAGTGTCAGGCGTTCCCCAAGGCTCAGTATTAGGTCCTATACTCTTCTCTCTGTATGTCAACGATGTGTCATCGGTTCTGACTTATTGCAAATACCATATGTATGCTGATGACCTTCAGTTGTATCTAAGTGCGAAACCAAGCAATCTCAAGAAAGCTATTGAAAATTTCAATACTGACCTCGATGCACTGTCAAAATGGGCACAGGACATAGGTCTAAAACTAAACCCATCTAAAACCCAAGCGGTACTTGTTGGTCACTCTAAGCTCATTAGCCCAAAACATCGGGAATCCGTACCACCTCTTATCCTAAATGGAACAAATATTAACTTCTCTCCCTCAGCAAAGAGTTTGGGAGTAGTAATAGATGAAAATCTAAATTGGACAGAGCACGTAACTGCAGTGTGCAAAAAAGCATCAGCATCTCTTCATGTCCTACAAAAATATAAAAAACTCCTCCCTTTCGATCTGAAAAAGAAATTAGTACAAACGCTTATACTCCCAATCATTGACTACAGCGATATTATCCTACAAGGCCTCTCTCAGGAAAATTCTCGACGTCTAGAACTGGTCATGAATGCCTGCGTCCGATATATTTGTGACGTTCGGCTTTTTGATCACATTTCACCAGCATATGCAAAATTGTCCTGGCTGCGTGCAGACAAACACAGAGATTTACATACACTCTGTCTCATCTACTGCCTTATAAATGTAAACTGTCCCTCATATCTCTCCTCGTCCCTAACGCTCATATCTGAACAACATGACAGAAACAGACGTTCCCATTATAATAAAATCCTCTCCGTTCCACTGCATCGCTCAGTCACCTTCTCCAAGTCCTTTACAGTAGCGGGAACCCGACTCTGGAATAACCTCCCTCATTATGTTAGAGAACTTAAAAGCATGTCCATCTTCAAAAAACAGTTAATGACGTATCTACTTAAGCAACAGTAATGCCTTCCTCTGTACATGAATGCACTTCACCTCATTACTTCTCTCTTTCCCCCTCCTTAAATCTCCATTCCCCAAAACACGCTAAACTAGTAAACATCTACTTTACACACATCTGCACAAACCTTCATTACTATTGCCAATCCTTCTCATGTTTGTCATTATTATTTGATTTTTTTACTGTTATTATTATTGCTTATTATTGCTTTCATCATAATCTGTATGTATAGCACCTGCTGTAAAGATACTGCCAGCATTTAATTTATTAGGTCTTAGTCATGTTTATCATTACATTTTTTACTGTTATTATTATTGCTTTTATCATAATCTGTATGTATAGCACCTGTTGTAAAAATACTGCCGCATTTACTTTATTAAGTCTTAGTCACTACTCTTTATTCATATTGTCACTAGAGTAAGTTAATATTCTCATTCAAACTATGGTCATGATGTAACTCTGATGTGTGAAATGCTGCATGTGTGGAACACTGGTCTGATGTAAGAGAGGGCCTGATGGCCCTAATCTGATCAGGTTAGATAAATAAATAAATGAATATTCCGTACTCTCTGTAGCGAGTGTTTGGTTGTGGTTCTTATACTAGATTTTTATCGACGGAGATCTTCATAAATGTATTATGGAGAGACGGAAGGCAAGTGGGCTTCAACATTTGATTTTTAGATTTTAGCATGTTTGTAATGCCTGGTCGTTCCTGCGTGTAAGTTTTTGTTTTATATAAATAGTAAATTTTTTTCGTGAGTTATGATGGTTTTCCTGACACTCTGTGCAGTCTGTGGAAGGTGACCGGCTATGTCCAGAAGAACCCTATGGTCATAATGTCACAATTTCTAAATTAGAGTGCATTGGGAATGTCCAGAAGAGAATGGGGTCCAGGTAGAGAAGATTACTGAAAGAAAAGTCCAAAATAGTATTGGAAGATAGTAATAAAATATGTGGTAAAGGTCGCCTGAGAAATCTTGAAATAGATATATTACAGAATTATTGTGGCTTGACCATAAGAAGGAATTTAAGGAATTTAGAAAACATGAAAAAAGCTGTATGGGCTATCTTTTTCCACAAGCTTTCCACAAATGAAAATCCAGTGCACGGTCCGAATGATCCTGACACGTGGTGCAAGTACAGGAGAAGTGCCAGATATGATCACAAACATTCTTTACCTGCACCGGTAATGAATGAAATTAAACCCATACTTAGAGACCTTAGAAAAGATACCTTGTTGTAGAGGTTTCTTCATGGGAAAACACAAAATTTAAATGAATGTGTGAATTCCGTCATTTGGAAACTGTAATTGTTTAGATTACAGCCCTCAAATTTTGTGTTTATTGTTCCTATTTTATGCTTCAATGGTGGTGTAATTAGAAAACCGAATATTTTGAAATTATTGGGCATAAAATCTCGTGGAAATACTGCAAAATTCTAGGTGCAAATAGATAAAGTGTGAATCCGCCTACCAGATGCTGCTAATTTAAAATGCACAAAAGAAGCCAGATAGAAAACAAGAGGGACCTAGAGAAGAAAAGATCAGTATGATTCAGATGATGCGTAGTATGGAGCAGGAAAATATTAGTGGTAAGTAACTCTCATCAATAAATGTACTCGAATTGCTATATTAAACTTTAAATGGATTTTTCTCAAGACAACTTTTTTTTACTTTCAGGTACCATTATTTGATAAAATAATGGAGTTAGAAACATGAAATTTGGTTGTTTGAACTGCAGATGGTAATGCGCTGTTACAAGTAAATTGAAAACCACCAAACAATCAGAAAATATTTTGTAATAATTAATGCACAAAAAAGTTAAATTTTACTAGAGAAACAATAAAAATTTTTCGCCTTCAAGACAATAATAGGTATTATGTTCATTTTACTTGTAAATTGAAGTAGATCTTCATAAACGTATTAACTGGCGAATCGTGCAACTAGCGGTGTCATTTCGTTTTTTCTCTATCTATTAACACCAGTTTATATATAATTCGTTTCTTGTACTTATGAGTCAAGAACTAAAGGGTACAGAAGTGAGTCGCAAATGATGTGGATTGCGCGTCTAGATTTTGGTCACTGTGGGACCATCTTCAGTACAGCAAATGTAAGTTAAAACAATATGAACTGAACCTCTGAAATGAACAATCCATTTGGGTCTATGTGGATATTGAAGTAGTTTTAACGTTTTAATTTACATTTCGTGCACCAAAGATGGCCACACAGAGACCGAAATATAGGTGTGCTACCACTTCCGACTGATGCTATATCCTGTACCGCTTGAAATGAATACATTCGCTCGACAAAACTGCTGGAACAAAACTTGGTGCCAAATCCAGTTCAACTGTGAAAAGCCCGTGTTTGTTGGTGGGCGCTGCACGTAATGCTCCAAACATTCTCAGATGGGTAGAGATTAGGCGGTCTAGCTGGCCAAGGTCGAGTTTATATAGCACGGAGACAAGCAGTAGAAATTCTCTCCGTGTGGGGGCGGACATTATCTCGTTGTAATGTAGATCCAGGACGGCTTTTCATGAAGGACAACAAAACCGAGCGTAGAATATCATCGACGTACTACTGTGCTTTAATGATGCCGCTGATGGCAGCGATAGAAGTCATGTTATGAGAAGAAATGACACTCAGACGACCACTCCATGCTGTAGAGTCGTACAAAAGGCGACAGTCACAGTTGTATCCTATTGCTGTTCGGAGGCTATCTAGTCATGTCTTCCATGGTCACCGGGGCACAATTCGAAGTGGAAGTCATCACTGAAAACAAGTGTAGTCCATTCAATGAGATTGTCCTCCATGGCAAGCTATCCTGGGCTCACAATTCTGCAAGACAAAACGCGCCCGCACACGGAGAGAGTTTCTACTGCTTCTCTTCGTGCTTGTCATACCTTACCTTGGCCAGCAAGTTTGGCGTCTCTCTACCCAGTTGAGAGCGTTTAGATCATTATCGGCAGGACCTTCCAAGAAACATGGGATTTCAATCTACCGCTCCAGTTAGACAGAATTTGGCACCATACCGTTCAGGAGGACATCCAAAAACTCTGCAATCAAGGCCAAGCCGAATAACTACGTGCAGAAGTGCCAAAGGTGGACCAGAGCGTTATTGATTTGTGAAACCTTTCCTCTCGAGTAAACCACAAAATTTTTCAGAAATTGTATGTTTTTGTATGTAGATGAGATTTACCGGTTTCCGTCCCATTCTGGTAGTATCTTCATGGTGAGCATTTTGTCTTCGAGTGTATGTGATAATGAAATATAAAACCTCGAAACCGCTCTACATCTACATATATACTCAGCTACCCACCAAGCGGTGTGTGGCGGAGGGCACAATTCGCGCCAAAGTCATATTTCCCCCCCCCTCTGTTCCACTCGTGGATCGCGCCAGGGAGAAACGACTGCCTGAACGCCTCAGTACGAGCTCTTATTTCCCTTATCTTTGAATGGTGATCATTGCGCCAATTGAAAGTTGGTGGTAATAATATAGGCTCAACTTCCTTGGCGAATATCGGATTTCGGAATTTAGTGCGCAGCCACTGCCATTTAGCGCGCCGTCTGCAAGTGTGTCCCACTTCAAACTTTCTATGAGATTTGTAACGCTCTCGCGATGGCTAAATGTACCAGTCACGAATCTTCCCGCACTTCTTTCGACCTTCTCATTCTCTTGAATCTGACCCACTGGTAAGGGCCCCATACAGGCGAACAACATTCTAATACTGGACGAACTAACGATTTGTAAGCTATTTCCTTTGTTGAAGGACTGCATCGCTTCAGGATTCTACCAATAAACCGCAATCTAAAGTTCGCCTTACCGGTTACTTGTGTAATCTGATCATTCCATTTGAAATCATTTCGAATAGTCACACCCAGATACTTGAAGGATGTTAGCGCTTCCAAAGACTGGGCATTTATTTTGTACTCATGCATTAATAGTAATTTTCGCTTTGTTATACGCAGTCGGCTACACTTACTAATATTGAGAGATAACTGCCATTTATTTTCTGCAAATCCTCATTGATTTGTTCAGAACTTTCGTGTGATGCTAGTTTCCTGTACACTAGAGTATCAGCGGCAAACAGTCTAAGGCAGCTGTCAATACCATCAACCAGATCGTTTATGTAAATCGTAAAAAGCAGAGGACCTATTACGCTGCTGTGTGGCACACCTGAAGTTACGCTTGTTTCTGTTGAAGTCGCCTCGTCCAAGACGACACACTGCTTTCTGTCTGTTAGAAAACTTTCTATCCAACCGCATACGTCGTAAGATAGACCGTAAGCACGCACTTTCTGAAGCAAGCGACAGTGCTTAACCGAGTCGATCTCCTTTCAATAGTCGAGAAATATGGCATCAACGTGCGAGCCAGTATCTAGAGCCTGTTGTATATCATACACAAAGATGGCCAGCTGTGTCTCCTAAAACCGTGCCCGTGGGTATGCAGATGAGCTTCTCAGAGTCTTCAAAGGTCATTATGTCTGAACAGTAAATATGTTTCATGATTCTACAACAAATCGATGACAGTGAAATTAGCCGGTAATTATATGCAATCGATTTTCTACTCTTTTTATTGACTGCTATGAACTAGGCCTTATTCCAGTCCCGTGGAACTTTCTGCTTTTCCAATGATCTCTCATAAATGATGGAAAAGAATGGTGCTATATTTGTAATGTAGTCAACATATTACCTTACAGGGATACCATCAGGGCCAGATGCCTTCCTGGCGTCTAAGGATCTTCACTGATTTACAATCCGAGATTCACTAAATACTATGTCAGAGATCCTTGCGTTTGTTCGACAATTGAAAGGGGGAATGGTTGTGCAGTCCTCTACCGTAAACCAGTTTTTGAATGCTAGGTTTAGAATTTAGGCCTTCTATTTATCATCATCGGTTACATTACCCGAACTGTCAGCAAGAGAAAGTATTGAATTATTTGTAGCGTTCATAAATTTTACGTACGACAAAAATTTTTTGGGGTTATTTTTAGAATTTCCAGATAAAATATTGCTTTCAAATTCGGTAAAAGAATCTATCATTGACCTTTTGACAGTTGCTTTCATTTCGCATAATTTCTGTTTGTCAGCTATGCAGTGTCCACGTTTAAAACTACTGTGCAAAATTCTCTGCTTCCTCAGCAACTTCCTAATTAAATGAAATGTGTGACGAGGGCCTCCCGTCGGGTAGACCATTCGCCTGGTGCAAGTCTTTCGGTTTGACGCCACTTCGGCGACTTGCGCGTCGATGGGGATAAAATGATGATGATTAGGACAACATATCACCAGGAGAAAACCTCTGGCCCGGCCGAGAATCGAACCCGGGCCTTTGGATTGACAGTCTGTCACGTTGACCACTCAGGTACCGGGGGGGAGGGGGGCACAATTGCCTAACTGTACCAGGGTGGATATGTTTTTGCTAAGCACGTACTTCTCTATCACATGGTGAACAATACCTTTAAATTCTGACCAAAGATGCTCAATATCTTTGTGATCCTCGGTTAATCCTTGGAGCTAAATATGAAGATATTCATTAATGACACTTTTATTTGCTTTCCCGGCCGTATGGACAGAAGTATTCTAAAAGTGAGTGTGGAAGAATACCTGATTATTCAGCCTACACCAGCGTTGTTGTGGTAAATCAAATCTTGCGATTTGGGTAATTCGAGGGTTGGCTGAACTAAGGTGACAGGATGCAGTTATGAGAACTGGTTCTCCCATAAAGAAAGAGTCCGCTAGCTGTATTCCCCACAAACTTCGTCTTCTCAAGGAGAGAAAAAAATGTTCTTGCCGAGAAGTATTTCCGTATTAAGCAATTTGCGTTTAAAAGGAGAAAATAAGCGCTGGGATGCAGCTGCCTGAGGCGTCCATTGCTCTGCTCGGAAGCACACTGAGGAGGTGCCGAACACGTCTCTGGTCTGTACGACAGCCCAGGCGCCGGCTCTTCCGGGTGCGTTCCAATCCACCGGCGTCCCAGGCGGTCACGTTCCGGAGCGGTCGCTGCTGGTCATGCGGTTCCGCCCTGTGTCGATAACTGCTGGGCCGCACTAGCCGAGTGCCGGTTGTGACAACCAATGAGGGCCTTCCCACAGTACACTACCCTCGCTCTCTTTCTTTCTCATGCACATAAACACTAAGGTATATTTTTATACTGGACCCAAACGGTTTTCCAGGCTCCAAAATGCAGGCTACAAGGCATGACAGTTGTGTTTTGCGAGTATGATTGGCCTGATGTATCTACCTGTTCTGCAGGGGCAACATGTGCAAGTGGAAACAGTAGCGGAAAGTTTAGATGGATAGAGAAGCAGATGGACTAAAAGAGGAGAGGCAAGAGGGTATCGATAGGGAGAGAAGACAGACGGAGGAGTAAGAGGGGTGGACAGAGCATGAGGTAGGAGGGGAGATACAGAAAGTGGGGCAGGAGGAGTGAGACAGAGCAAGGGGCAGGAGGGGTGAGACAGAGGAAGGGCAAAAGGTTGCGACACAGAAAGGGGAAGGAGGGGAGGGACAGAGAGAGAGACAGATATACAAGGAGAGATCGACAAAACGAGAGGGGAATGTGTAGTTGGGCATAGGTACAGGGACAAGGAGTAGATAGAGAACGAGGTGAGGAGGAGATTGGGAGGGGGGGGGGGAAGAAATGGATGTAGAGGAGAGAGGAGGAAATTGGCACAAGGGAAGCTGGGCAGAATGTAAGAAGGAGAGGGAGAGCAAGAAGGCAAATTGAAGGTGTATAAGTGTGGTGGAGGAGGAGATGGATAGAGAGAGATGGAAAGATGAGGTAGACACATATATGGGCGAGGAAGAGGCGCACATACAGCGGGAGGTTGAGGATATATTTCCAATATTCCTGTATGTGTTGAATGAATTCGTGAGCGGAGCCACAGAGGAGTGAGCTAAGCCACGGAGGAGAGCCTAGTTATGAATAAAAATCACCATTACTGGTTGCCATAAGCTTCTGGTAAGGACACCCTCGTTCTGCCAATGGCCCTGTCGAAGAGAGCAGAGCAGCGGACAGATACTCGGGTCAGAGCCTTGCCCTTTGGGTTGGAAACTCCCTTTAAAAGACGAAAAAATCTGAGATGATCAACGGCATGAGGCAGAAGCAAGCAACGGAAGTCACTGCTTTTAAGCCATATGATTTGTATTCACAGATATTTGGCCTGTAATTGAGAAAGCGTCACAATTTAGTCTTCATCGCAAAATATACAGGAATAGTTCTCCATTCGGGTGACAGTGAAGGAAAGTGAATGTATAACTACCAACGAAAGCGTAACATACTACGAGGCGATACATGAAATGTCAGAAGTTTTCCTGGGAGCAAGAAAATCGGAAAATGGAAATGCTTGGGCTCGGTCCGGTCACAGTGCAGTTCAGTGAAATGAAATGGAAAGAAGGTAAGAATTTCTGGTCAGACGAATACATGGTGGTATTAACAGCAGCAAGAAGTGGTGTAGTGGGAGTAGAATTCGTTATGAATATGAAGGTAAGGCAGAGAGTGAATTACTATGAAAAGTTCAGTGACAATGTTTATAATATCAGAATATATAGTAAATCAACGCCCACAACAATGCTTCATTTGTACTTCGTGACATCAGAGAATGGAGAGGTAGAGAAAGTCTACGAGAAAATGAGCAAGTGATATAGTATGTAAAGGAAACAAAACTTCTATTAATCATGAATGATTGGAAAGCTGTAGTGGGGGAGGAAAGAGGAGAAACAGTTGGACAGAATGGGAGCTGATTTGTAGGAACGATACAGGAGAAAGAATTATTAAGTTTTCCAGTTAATTTCAGCTAGTTACGGGGTATACACTGTTCACAAGATGAGGAGATATTCGAGGAAAAGGCCAGGAGAGATGGATGGTTTCAACATGTTTTACATCGTGGTGGGACATAGATTCCAAAATAAAATAGTGGATTGTAGCGTGTATCCACCAGATATGACTTCAGAACATAATTCAATAGTGCTGCAGACTAAGGTTTAGGAAAAGATCAGGAGATATGGGAAGATTTCATTTGTATTGCATCGTCGTGAGACAGAGATTTCGCTGTCAAATAATGGATTGTAACGTGTACCCACAAGATATAGCCTCAGGTCACAATTCAGTAATGATTCAGAGTAACTGAGGTTTACAAAAGTCGTCCAGCGTTGAAAGAAATGAGATATCGAACTAGAGAGAAATAATTAGAGGCGTTCGAAGTTGTCTGATGCTGTAGATACCTCAAAAATAAATATCACAGTAAGTAATTCAGTGGAAGACGAATTGAAGTACCTACAAAGGGGAATCAAAGTTGCAGAACACACAAACATAGGTGAAAGGTAGTATCAGCAATGAAACTTTGGTTAACAAGAGACACTATTCAATTAAAAGACGTACTAAAAACATTTTCCGGGTAAGACAGGAATACAAAAATGTAAAACATTTAGAATGAGATATGAAATGTAGGGAAGCCAAGATGAAATGGAGTCAGATTTCTGAGATTCCTTACATGTCCAGCCAACCTAGTTTTGTTACTGTCTCTTTGATTAATATATTTTCTCAGCCACAAAAATAAATTTTGTACGAATGTATGTCACTGTCGGCTAGTAATTGGGTCGTATATTTAACATAAAAATATATTGGACTGTGTTGTTCCTTACATATAGTAGTAGTGAATACTGTAGTTGCTCGATATTTTGACTACACTCTGTGATTCCTTACATAGGTTAAAGATTGTACAGCATTTACTGCAAACAATTGAAATAACAGGGGAGAGAGTATAGAGGAACGGTATATTGCCTCTGACAGGTGTTCTAGACCTGACAGCAGATATAAAACTCATAACATATTCCTACATTTTTCAAATTTGAGAGGTTATAAGTTTTTCTCTATTACAGTACCAAAATATCACAAAAGCAGTTGACATGATCATTGGCGTTGGAGCTTCGACCAGAAACTAACCACACTCTCTCATGTCATTTCGTTCACGTAAGTTGGCTCTAATACTTCAAGTTACAAAATTATATGAGCGTATCGCTTGGATCGTTGGTGTATGCCCTCGCGTTATGTTATGAAAAAAACATTTTCAAACACTTATGCACTTTAGCAAATAAAGATATGACGTGCAACAAAGAAATTTAAGCGATAATTGGAGCGCCTAAGCAATCCCTCAACTAGAAGTAGAAGCTGTAATGTGAAAATCTGAATTGAGATTGGTGAATTATTTACTGAATGATACGGGATCTTGGACATTAAGGAAGGAACATCTGAAAAGACTAGAGATCTCTAAGATGCTGATCTGAAGGGGGATGGAGAAGATAGGTTATACATAAGGAGTTAAGAACGAGGAGGTCTTAAGAGTTTGCTAAAAAGGACGATGACAGAGGCGATTTTAAAGAGAGAAAGGAACATTTTAAGATATTGCCTAAGAAGGTAATTTTCACTAAGTGATACTTTGGAGCAGATGGTGAAGGGAAAATGAAAAAGAGGGAGAAAAACATGTGAGTTTAAAATCTAGAAATGTGCTACACAAGTACAAAAGTAATCGAAGAAGGCAGAGAAAGATGTGTAATCAGTATGTAAAGACTTGTAAGGTATGGTACTATGTCGTAAAATTGGCTAAATATTGTGGACGACGCAAGTTCCATTGTTTGAGAAAGAATGATAATGGTTACAACGAGGCAAGAACGTAGTATGAAACCATTAGGAAGATCAATAATAAAAACAGTCCAAATTCGCATTGATTGTCTGATACGAGATACATGAAACTGTAAAAACTATATTGCTCGTTTTCTCCCCGTTGGAAAAAGTAAGGTACATGAAGAGCTCAAACGTATTTTCTACGTTTCGTTGATTTTGGGATAGAAGATGAGCAAATCAGCTGTGGTAACCTCTTACAAACTGTGTTCACTGGCGTGTGAGTCTGTCTCGCGGGCGGCTGTTGGCACGGTTCCCCCTAAGCACGTCCAGTCCTCATCCGCGGAGCGCAAGAACGGGACCGCAGAGGCTCGCCTTGAGGACTCACGGGCAGATAACGCGCTATTACGTCGCCCTGGAACGACACGTGCTCGGCCAGCTGTGAACTCAGATTAGGGCTGCCTCGTCGCCAGCTGTGCTGCGCTTTCCGCACTCCGGCAACCTGACACGTGTGACGGGACGCCATCAGTACACGTGCCTACCCTGCGCAACCACGTCTCAACAGACAAACGTGCATTTACGTGAAAGCGGAACGAGGAGAAACTGGTAACTAAAGGATGATTAAGGTAAAAACCATCTGTCAGGCAGCGATCTGTAAACAAATGTTGGGGTCGATGTATCTGAGTAGTTGATCGTATGTACCCCGTTGACGTCCTTCTCAGACTTGCATGTAGAGGGTGGACAAAATATGTGTACTAAAAGAACACTGGTATGTTGTTAGCAGGTCTCAAGGTTGTGGATAGTGAAATGACCAAACCCATAGACGATTCCCAACAAACATGCTCATAAATTAAGAATAATTTCAGAATGTGGTGAAACACAACGTGACACTATACAAAACTGGCGCTAATAGTATAGGCACATAGGCAACACAAACGACACAGATCTGTAAGTCCACGGTATTGGCGATAAGCTGAGAAAACAGTCCCGAAACACATGTGCTACAAAATGCCACTGTTTCCTGAACATGTACCCCGACATAAATATGGAATATGATCACCATGCACGTGTACACAGGCCGCACGACGGGTTGGTATACTCTGGGTCAGGTGGTCAAGCAGCTGCTGGGGTATAGAATCCCATTCTAGCACCAGTATCTGTCGGAGCTCTTGAAGTGTCGTAGGTGTTTGAAGACGTGCAGCGATACGTCAACGGAGAGCATCCTAGACATGTTCGGAGAGGTTTAGGACTGGAGAACAGGCAGGGCACTCCATTCACCTGATATCTTCTGTTTCAAGGTACTCCCCCACGATGGCAACTCTGTGGAGCCGTGCATTACCATCCATCAGGAGGAAGGTGGGACCCACTGCACCCCTGAAAAGTCGGACATACTGGTGCAAAATGACTTACCAGTACACCTGACCTGTTATAGTTATTCTGTCAAAGACATGCAGGGGTATACGTGGACCAATCATAATCCTACCCCACACCATCACACCACAATCTCCATACATGAACTTTTCCAGGACATTAAGAAATTGTTATCTGGTTTCTGGTTCATGCCAGATGAAAACCCGGCGAGAATCAATGTTCAGACTATACCTGATGTCCTTGAACATAACCTGGGACCACTGTTCCAATGACCATGTACTGTGTTCTTGACATCAGGCTTTACGGGCTCTCCTGTGAACAGGGGTCACTGGGTCTCTGGGTGAATAAACCATGTCTGTTCAGTCGTCTCTGTGTCTGGAGACAACTGTTCCAGTGGCTGCGGTAAGGTCGCGAACAAGGTTGCCTGCAGTACTCTGTGGCTGTCTGCTGGCACTGATGGTGAGATATCAGTCTTCTGGTGTTGTTGTAAACTGTGGACGTCCCGTACTGCAGTGCCTGGACACGTTTCCTGCCTACTGGAGTCGTTGCCATAGTCGTGAGATCATACTTTGTGGCACACGGAAGGCCTGTGCTACGACCTGCAGAGTTTGATCAGCCTCCAGCCGCCCTTGTATTCTACCCCTCATAGCGTCATCAATATGTGTTCTTTGAGGCATTGTCAACACACAGTCACCGTTAGCACGTCTGGAAACGTCTGGACACTTACTCGCTGCACCATACTCTGACATGCGCCAACACACCTATGCGTATGTGGACTGCTACCACCGCCACTTTGCGACGGCCGCAGGTCAAATGCACCTCATGGTCATACTCCGAGGTGGTTTAAGCCCGCAATTCGCCCACCAGAGCGTTCTTTCACCATGTACAGCATTATTCTTAATTTACGAGCATGACTGTATTTACTAGACACAGAAATAAACAGCACTGGTAATAGTACAGAGACACAAGGATATTATAACTTACAAGAAATGGAAATGAAGTCCCACGATTCTAGACAGAGCGTAGGAGAACGATGCTGGAGACCCGCACCGCCGAATTGTCAAGGTCCTAATGGAGGTGGTTTGCCGTAGCCTGTCTCCGACCGTAATGGGGGATGAACGATGATGATGAAGACGACATAACGACACCCTGTCATCTCGGCGCCGGTGAAAATCACTGATTCTACACGCAATCGAACCAGGGACCAAGAGCTCGAGAAGCGATAACGGTACCGCGAGACCACGAGCCGCGAAAGGCAACTTACTATTTGTTCAAGTAATACTTAAAGTCAGAAATTCAGAGAACAGTCGCAAAGTAACAAGCGTAACCATTAAGAATACATGTTTTAATTTAAGACAAATGGCAGTGACCTCCTTCAATAAAAGTACTTTTTTTTTTAACTTGGAACTTACCCTTCGGCTTACGACAAAACTTAGTGCAATGTATAGCTTTCTTTTAGTAATAATATAATAATAGTAATAGTAATAATAATAATAATAAACTTAGAACACCCAAAAAAGTGAAAATATAAGGAAACAAGACCAAACATTCAACACAAACAAACGAAACTTTACCAGACAAAAGATAACACACACATTAAAGTAGACAATCCACCAAACATAACAGACATGGAAAACTTCTGGAGCAACATATGGTCAAAGCCGGTATAGCATAACAGGCATGCACGGTGCATACAAGCAGAAACAGACACATACAAGATGATACTACAAATGCCTGAAATGATAATTTTGCAACATTAAGTCACCTGGCAATTAATTATACACACAATTGGAAATCCCCTGGAAAAGATACTATAGCAAATGTGTGGCTAAAGAAATTCACCTCAACACATTCAAATCTAAGTAAATTATTTAACAGTTACATTGCAGACCCATACATATTCCCTGATACACTTACACCTGGAATAACTTATCTAAAACCTAAAGATCAAGCAGACACAGCAAACCCAGCTAAATATCGCCCCATAACATGCCTACCAACAATATACAAAATATTAACTTCAGTCATTACACAGAAATTAATGACACATACAACACAGAACAAAGTTATAAATGAAGAACAAAAAGGCTGTTGCAAAGGAGCACGAGGATGTAAAGAGCAACTGATAATAGATACAGAAGTGACATATCGAGCTAAAACTAAACAAACGTCGCTACACTACGCATACATTGATTACCGAAAAGCTTTTGATAGTGTACCCCACTCATAGTTACTACAAATATTGGAAATATACAAACTAGATCCTAAATTGATACAGTTCCTAAACATAGTAATGAAAAATTGGAAAAACCACACTTAATATCCAAACAAATAATATCACATCACAGCCAATTCAGATTAAGCGTCTAATATACCAAGGAGACTCATTAAGTCCTTTCTGGTTCTGCCTTGCTCTGAACCCACTATCCAACATGCTAAATAATACAAATTATGGATACAATATTACTGGAACATACCAACACAAAATCACACATTTGCCATAAATGGATGATATAAAACTACTGGCAGCAACAAATCAACAACTCAACCAATTACTAAAGATAACAGAAGTATTCAGGAATGATATAAATATGGATTTTGGAACAGAAAAATGTAAGAAAAATAGCATAGTCAAGGGAAAACACACTAAACATGAAGATTACATTTTGGATAACCACAGAGACTGGATAGAAGCGATGGAAAAAGCAGATGCTTATAAATATCTAGGATACAGACAAAAAATAGGAATAGATAATACAAATATTAAAGAAGAACTAAAAGAAAAATATAGACAAAGACTAACAAAAATACTTAAAACAGAATTGACAGCAAGAAACAAGACAAAAGCTATAAATACTTATGCTACACCAATATTGACCTACTCATTTTGAGTAGTGAAATGGAGTAACATAGACCTAGAAGCACTCAATACACTTACATGGTCACAATGCCACAAATATAGAGTACATCACATACAGTCAGCAACAGAAAGATTCACATTAAGTAGAAAGGAAGGACGAAGAGAATTTATCGACATAAAAAACCTACATTATGGACAGGTAGACAATTAAAAAAAAAAAAAACTTTATAGAATGAGCAGAAACTAGCAAAATACCCACAAATATCACTCATATAAATACATCGGCTACACCTCTACAGTTTCATAACCACTTCTACAACCCTTTAGATCACATAACATCAACAGATACAAAGAAAGTAAATTGGAAAAAGAAAACACTACTTGGCAAGCACCCGTATCATCTGACGCAGCCACACATCGATCAAAACGCATCCAACATATGGCTAAGAAAAGGCAATATATACAGTGATAGGGAAGGATTCATGATTGCAATACAGGACCAAACAATAAACACCAGATATTACAGCAAGCACATTATTAATGATCCCAATACCACAACAGATAAATGCAGACTTTGCAAACAACAAATAGAAACAGTAGATCACATCACAAGCGGGTTTACAATACTAACAAATACAGAATACCCCAGAAGACACGACAATGTAGCAAAAATAGTACATCAACAACTTGCCATACAACATAAACTAATATAACAATACTCTTCCTACATACAAGTATGCACCACAAAATGTACTAGAGAATGATGAATACAAATTATACTGGAACAGAACCATTATAACAGATAAAACAACATCACACAACAAACCTGACATCATACTCACCAATAAAAAGAAGAAATTAACACAACTAATCGAAATATCGATACCCAATACAACAAATATACAGAAGAAAACAGGAGAAAAAACTGAAAAATACATCAAACTGGCTGAGGAAGTCAAGGATATGTGGCATCAGGATAAAGTTGACATTGCACCAATTATACTATCAACTACAGGAGTCACACCACACAATATCCACCAGTACATCAACGCAATACACCTACATCCAAACGTATATATACAATACAGAAATCTGTAATTATTGATACATGTCCAATTACCTGAAAGCTCCTAAATGCAATGTAACATATACCACACAGTTAAAAGGAAGTCACGTTTGATCAAGGTCTGCGCCACTTTCCATTTTTAACCAGACATAACGTCTGAGAAAGGAATATAATAAAAATAATAAGAGAATGAAGTTTTAAGAAAAGACTTTACAAACATGCAAATACTTCAGATAAAATAATTTGACACTGGATTAACAAGCGCATCAGGTATGAAAGGTTTCAAATCTTCTGAATAGTTTTAAATACCAAAAACATTATTTACAAACTACAGTTGCATCAATTACAGTACTGCTCCAACTCAGCAGCCTTCCGCAGTTGTAGATCCATTTACTTGTATTGGTCACGTGGCGACGAGTGTTTCCTGGGTGGAGCCTGCTGTTCATCCAGACGTACAGAATTTGCAGGGCCTTACTGCTTAACTGTAGTAGTTGAATTTAAGGTTCTTCCTGGCCAAAAGAAGTCTACTATTATGAAACATCGGCCTTAATTTGAGGAAGGAATTTCTGAGAACGTACGTTTGAAGTACAGCTTTGTATGGTAGTCAAACATGGACTGTGGGGAAAAGAAGGAATATAAAAGAATCGAAGCATGTGAGATGTGGTGCTAAAGGCGAATGTTGGAACCTTGGTGAAAAACACTGAACAGAAGGGACCGGATCATGGCACATCTGTTAAGACGTCAGGGATTTACTTGCATGTTTCTAGAGGGAACTGCAGTGTCTAAAAGCTGTAGAGGAAGATAGAGATTCTATAACATTCAGGAAACGATCGAGAATGTACCTAGTGTTACTCTGAAATGAAGAGGCTGGCGCAGGAAACGAATTCTTGGCGGGCTGTATATCAAACAAGTCAGAAGAACGATGACCCCAAAATAAAAATTTAAAAAATTCTTGTACTTGGAGATGCAAATGTTCTTTCGTGAGGAGTAGATTCTCTCCAACTAGGGCCATCTGATATCTACTGCCAAGTCCTCAGTCTCATTTGCTAAGGTCCACACTCTTAGGTAGTTGACGACTGGTATATTCAATGACTTTGTACACTGAGGTGACGAAACTTATGATATATCTCCTAATATAGTGTAGGATCTCCTTTTTCCGGGGTGGTGCAGCAAGTCGACGTAACATGGGCTCAAGTAGTCGTTGGATATCTCCTGCAGAAATATTGAGTCATGCTCACTCTGTTGGTAATCGTAAAAGTGTTGCGAACTTAGGACTTTAGCACGAACTGGCCGCTCGATTATGTGGCATAAATGTCCGAAGGGTTTCATGTCGGCCGATATAGTCAGGCAACTCATGTGCCCCAATTATTCGCAGTGTTTTGCAAACCAATCTCGAGCAATTGTGGCCAGGTGACAAGGCGCATTGTCATCCATAAAAACTCCACATGGGAACATGGGGAAATCCACGAATGGCTGCAAATGATCTCTAGGTAGTTGAAGATGACCATTTCTAGTCAATGATCGGTTCAGTTGGACCAGAGGACCCAGTACATTCCATGTAAATGCAGCCCACACCATTATGGAGCCACCACTAGCTTGTACAGTTCTTTGTTGAGAACTAGGGTCCATAGATTCGTGGTGTTTGCTCGGACCGTAACATTAGGTCTTACCAACTGAAATCGGGGTAATTTGACCAGGCCGCGGTTTACTAGTCGTCTAGGGCCATGAGAAGTGCTACTTTTGGCAAGGGCACTTGGGTCGGTCGTCTGTTGCCATGGCCCATTATCGCCTCATTTCGCTACACTGTCCTTTTGGATATGTTCGTCGTACGTCCCACACTGATTTCTGCCGTTATTTGACGCAGTGTAGCATGCCTGTTACCACCGAGGACTCTACGCAAATGTCGCTGCTCTCAGTCATGAAGTGCTCGTGGTGAGCAGTACTGCTGTAAATTTGATATTCTTTTGACAATGTGCATCTTGGAGTATTGAATTCCCTGACTATTAAGGCGATGGAATGTCCTGTACGTCTAAATCCAACAATCATTCTGCGTTCAAAGTATGTCAACTCCCGTCGTGGGACCACAATCATTGGACAACACTTAGAAGATCTGACTAAACCACTAAAGAGACAGCCTAAATTACACCTGTCCGTCCTCTGCTGGAATATTGCTGCGCGATGTGGGATCCTTACCAGGTAGAATTGGCGGAGGACATCGAAAAAGTGCAAAGAAGAGGAGTCCATTTCGTGTTATCGCGAGTTGGGGTGGCAGTCACTGAAAGAAAGGCGCATTTCTTTGCGGCGAGATCTATTTACTAAATTTCAATCAGCAACTTTGTCTTCCAAATACGAAAATATTTTGTTGACACCCACGTACGTAGGGAGAAATGATCATGAATATACGAGAAATCAGAGCTCGAACGGAAAGGATTACTTGCTCCTTTTTCCCACGCGCCGTTCGAGAGTGGAAATTAAGTGTGAATTGCAGAGTAACCTTGTAAATGTAGATGTAGAACGTTTTCAGATTATCACGTCCAGTAATACACTGCCCTTTTACGCCCTGTTTACGCTTTTGTACCGCCATCTGTGTAAGCGCATATCGCTATCTAACGAGTTTCGTCAAATGGTTCAAATGGCTCTGAACACTATGCGACTTAACATCTATGGTCATCAGTCCACTAGAACTTAGAACTACTTAAACCTAACTAACCTAAGGACATCACACAACATAACGAGTTTCGTCACCTTAGGGTATAAAGTCTACACAGTTTTAAAGAGAGCATTCTGGGGAAGCAACTTATTAAAACACGTCCGTCTACGCAGCTTCTGAAGGTAATAGTGGTATTAGCGAAGGGAAAAGACACAATAGTAGCAAAGATTTAGCACTAGGTATAGTAGTAAATTAAAAGAAAGCAGCAGTGTATACTGAATATATTTACGTTTTACTACATTAACTTCTTTTTAACAATGCATTATCACCAAAGATCCCCGCAGTGGTTTCCGCCTCAAATGCTATGATACCTGCTAGGAGGGAACACTGGTTACACGGCCGAAGAGGTAGGGGTACGCGTCTGGGAGTTTTCCCGGCAATCGATAGCCAATTGTGGGCGGCGGGAGGGAGGCTAGATTGGGGTTCAGCTGTCGGCCGGCAATGAAATTAATGTGCGCGGGCGGGCGCAAGCAGCGTGTGTGTGTGTGTGTGTGTGTGTGTGTGTGTGTGTGTGGGTGGGTGGGTGGGTGCGGGCGCACCTCTCACAGAGCGAAATCCTTTCAGCGAGGGAGCCTCTCATTTCCGCTTCTGGAGCCACAAGATAAACCTGTGGCCGCAGTTATTGCCAATCTTTCTTCTCAATCAAAGTCCCTCTGTTTTCTCTTGTCATCTGTGTTGACTTCCCGCAACTGATTCTTTTTCAATAGCTGGACAGTCATGTTGTGGCCGATCCCAATCCAGTATGTCAACGGAGCGTTACCTTGTAATTTGTTTGAAAAAAGCAGTTTCCAACATATGTTCGGAATATTACTTCAAGGCATCGACACATACATCTCCATTTATACTTCGCAAGCTACCTTAGGATGTGTGGCGGAGGGTACTTTGTGTACCAGTTTAACTTGCTCCATCCCGCCGCCACTCGTGCATACACTGGGTGAAAAAATTGCAACACTAAAAATAATTAATTTACAGTAATGAAATTTCGGGAATACATTTGTCTGGCAAAATAACTAAGTGGTTAACATTCCAAGATCACAGGTTTATGTAATCACGAGATAAGTTATTGCAAATATGAAATGCTGGCACATTAATAACCGGTGTAATCGCCAGAATGATAAATGCAAGCATGCACATGTGCATTAACTGGGTTGTGCAGGTACGGGATCTCAGTTTGATGGATGGAGTGCCATAGCTGTAGCACGTAATTGGTCAATAAATAGATGGTTAGTACTCTTTGTGGATAACGCCGTAATTCTCATCCATGATGTCAGATAAGCGCTCGATAGGAGGCAGTTCTGGTGATTGAGCAGGCCAAGCAAACATGTCCACCTCTGTAGAGGATGTTGGGTTACAACAATGGCATGTGGCCGAGCGTTACCCTGTTGGAATATAACATCTGTAATGTATAAAGCGACAATATCGATGAGGGTAATTGTTACGAGGAAGATTTCATAAGTTGGCAACTTGTGCCGAGTTGCAAATATAAAATCGAGACGTGAGTGCATGGTAACTTGAGGACTACGCAAGCTCTGTAATAAGCAGCGCCGGCATCTCGTGGTCGTGCGGTAGCGTTCTCGCTTCCCAGGTTCGATTCCCGGCGGAGTCATAGATTTTCTCTGCCTCGTGATGGCTGGGTGTTGTGTGATGTCCTTAGGTTAGTTAGGTTTAAGTGGTTCTAAGTTCTAGGGGACTGATGACCATGGCTGTTAAGTTCCATATTGCTCAGAGCCATTTGAACCTTTTTTTTTTGTAGTAAGCAGCTGCCATCTAGTAACAGAAAGCCAAACAAATTACCAATTCAGGGATAGCGACTGCAGCGTGATGCAAACTGGTTGCCGAAACTTGAAGCTAGTAAATTATTTCTTAAATAAACTGTATGAACAAATAATGGTTTTAGTGAAACTTGCTGGCAGATTAAAACAGTGTGCCGGACCAAGACTGGAACTCGGCACCTTTGCCTTTCGCGGGCAACTGCTCTACCATCTGAGCTACGCAAGCACGACACACGACCAGTACCCACAGCTTCAATTCTGTCAGTACCTCGTCTCTTACCTTCCAAACTTCATAGAAGCTCTCCTACGAATCTTGCAGAACTTGGGTAGCTCACTCGGTAGAGCACTTGCCGGTGAAAGGCAAAGGCCGCGCGGGATTAGCAGACCGGTCCAAGGCGCTACAGTCATGGACTGTGCGGCTGGTCCCGGCGGAGGTTCGAGTCCTCCCTGGGGAATGTGAGTGTGTGTTTGTCCTTAGGATAATTTAGGTTAAGTAGTGTGTAAGCTTAGGGACTGATGTCCTTAGCAGTTAAGTCCCATAAGATTTCACACACATTTGAAGATTTTTTTTGAAAGGCAAAGGTCCCGAGTTCGGTTCTAGGACCGGCACGCAGATGTTTTCTGCCACGAAGTTTCATATCAGCGCACACTCCGCAGCAGAATGAAAATTTCATACTGGAAACAGCCTCGAGGCTGTGGCGAAGCCAAGTCTCCGCAATATCCTTTCTTCCAAGAGTGCTACTAC
This sequence comes from Schistocerca gregaria, assembly GCF_023897955.1. Taxonomy (NCBI): domain Eukaryota; kingdom Metazoa; phylum Arthropoda; class Insecta; order Orthoptera; family Acrididae; genus Schistocerca; species Schistocerca gregaria. The sequence goes on from NC_064920.1 coordinate 1,020,276,483, forward strand.
TGCAGGGTTCGCAGGACAGCTTCTGTGAAGTTTGTAGGGTAGGAGACGATATACTTGCAGAACTGAAGCTGTGGGGACGGGTCTTGAGTCGTGCTTGGGTAGCTCAGATGGTAGAGCACACGCTGCAAAAGGCAAACGTCTCGAGTTCGAGTCTTGTTCCGTCACACAGTTTTAATCTGACAGCAAGTTTAATATCAGCGTTCACTCGGCTACAGAGTGAAAATTTCATTCTGGAAATTGTATCAATGTCTGCACATATTGAAAGAGTATACATACTATTTATGAAATTAACTATATGGCAAGATGCTTTAGAGAAGCTAGGCCTTAAGTAAAGCTAGTGCGTCATAAGGGAAACCCCCGTCGTTCAACGGACATTAAACGTCGGCGGGCTTATTTTAGCGTGAAGACCACTCTTACAGTATTGATAAAGAAATGAGAATAGTGATGTAAAACAGTGCGAAAAGTACGTTCCCACCCCAGTGCAAAATAAAACGCCTAAAATAAACTGGCATCAAGAAAACAGGGACGAAATGTTAGTCATCTAGGACATTTTTCTTCTTACAGGAGGAGACAAATGCTGGGATGGTCCAATAAGAAAAAAATGTCTGGGAATATTTCCCAATCCATTGTCCAGGGGTATATTGTCTGTTTGTCGGTTACCGGCAATAAGAAGTTTAATCAGGTTTAATGACAAAAGAACAAGAAGACCTAGGTTACAAATTGATAAACTTGCTACTTATCCTACAAATAGAATGTATTTATGTGACTGTGCAAGAAAGAAATGATAGATAAATGAACTATACAATGGGTGAACAACTAATTCAATTTAGTGGCAACTGTGAATTTGTGCAATATATGCTAAATAAGCTTGGAAAGTGTGGAATGTCTATATACTGGATGTGTGAAGCTGAAGATCGTTATTCAATTGATGAGATTTGACATACAAGAAGAAAATTGAGGATGAGTTAGATGACGATCAGTTTGGCTTTAGGAAAGGTAAAGGATCAGAGAGGCAATTCTGACGTTGCGATTAATAATGAAAGCAAGACTAAAGAAAAATCAAGACACGTTCATAGATTTGTCGACCTGGGAAAAGCGTTCGACAGTCTAGTATGGCGCAAGATGTTCGAAATTCTGAGAACAATAGGGGTAAGCTATAAAGAGAAACAAATAATATGCAACACGTATAAGAGCCAGGAGGGAATAATAAGAGTGCTCAAACTAAAAAGAATGAGACAGGGATGTAGTCTTTCGCCCTTACTGTTCGACCTGTACAAAGAAGGAGGAATGACGGAAATAAAAGAGGGATTCAGTAGTTGGATTAAAATTCGAGATGAAAGGATGCTAATGATACGGTTGGGTGATGACATTGCTATCCGCCGTGAAAGTGCAGAATACTTACATAATCTGCTACACAGAATGAACAGTCTAATAATTACAGAATATGGATCGAGGGTAAATCGAAGAAAGATGCAAGTAATGAGAAGTAGCAGAAATGAGAACCGTGTGAAATTTAACATAAGGAAAGACGGTCACGAAATAGATGAAGTTAAGGAATTTTGTTACCTTGGCAGCAAAATAACCAAGGACGGACGGAGCAAGGAGGACATCAAAAGCAGACTAGCACAGGTAGAAATGGCGTTCCTGGCCAGGAGAAGTCAATCTTCTAGTATCACACGTGGACCTTAATTTGAATGACAAATTTCTCAGAATGTACGTCTGCAGCACAGCATTGTTTGACAGTGAAAGATGGTCTTTGGAAAACCGGAATAGAAGAGAATCGAGGCATTTGAGATGTGGTGCTGCAGACGAATGTTGAAAATTAGGTGGACTGATAGGATAAGAAATGAGGAGGTTCTGTGCAGAATCAGGGAGGAAAAATATATAAGGAAAAGAGTGACAAGGAGATGGGCAGGTTGATAGGACGTATACTAAGATATCAGGGAATTACTTCCATGGTACTAGAGGGAGCTGTGGATGGCCAAAGATGTAGATTAAGACACAGATTGGAAAACGTTCAGCAAATAATTGTGGACGTGGGTTGCAAGTGCTTCTAATGAGATGAAGAGTTTGGCGCATTAGATGAATCCATGGTGGGCCGCATGAAACCAATCAGAAGACTGATGACTCAAAAAGACAAGAAGAGAACCAGGTGAGCTGCCCCACAAAAATTTGGGTCTCACCACAGAGAAGACCCGTACAGCCAGAGAGCCTGAACATCTCTTGAGTAAAAACGTAACTGGTGTGGAAAGAATGAGGATGAACAAAACAGAAACCAGGTACAAATGCAAAAGACAAACTAACCATTCTGCCACGACTCTCTGGTGCAACATGTAGTATGAACTGTAAATGCCTTTATTCTTTATACAACGCAATATCCAACATACCACTAGAGCACCTGAGGATGAGAAGACTGTTCATGAAGGAACTTTCGAGTTGATCTAACCGTTAATGATCACAGCATCTAATTCCTTTCTAGAGAAAACCGTATCATGTATTTGGATAAGTTCATTACTATACGCCAGACAAAAAATAACGTAGCTACAACAACAACACATGGGTTGTCAAGAGAGGTGTGCATTGTGTCGAATTTCAAAGGATAGAAAAACAAAGACAGTCTGAAGTAAGTGCAAAAAAAGCTGTGCCAAGACCATAGCAATGTGGTGCTCAACAACTTTAAAAGTTAAAATTATTTCCTTCGGTGACTGGTTCTTTGTCAGTATTACAATCTTCTATTTGTGAATAGTTTTATGTAAGTAATACTGGTGGCTTACGTCTCAGTTCTCATAATGTCATTTATGCAAAGAAAATTATTCATGATTCAATATGTATTCTTTATAACTTAATCAATTAAAATGATATCATCTGTCTTATATTTTAGTAATCAAACTTAAAACAAAAAATACTTGTTTTCATTTAAAATCTCGTATTCGTCATGATTAGTCCAGTAGATCCAGGATATGTATATGTGCAAAAATACGGATCGTGCGTAGAAAGGCTAAGTCAGTGTGGTTAGCTATAAAATACACTCCTGGAAATTGAAATAAGAACACCGTGAATTCATTGTCCCAGGAAGGGGAAACTTTATTGACACATTCCTGGGGTCAGATACATCACATGATCACACTGACAGAACCACAGGCACATAGACACAGGCAACAGAGCATGCACAATGTCGGCACTAATACAGTGTATATCCACCTTTCGCAGCAATGCAGGATGCTATTCTCCCAAGGAGACGATCGAAGAGATGCTGGATGTAGTCCTGTGGAACGGCTTGCTATGCCATTTCCACCTGGCGCCTCAGTTGGACCAGCGTTCGTGCTGGACGTGCAGACCGCATGAGACGACGCTTCATCCAGTCACAAACATGCTCAATGGGGGACAGATCCGGAGATCTTGCTGGCCAGGGTAGTTGACTTACACCTTCTAGAGCACGTCGGGTGGCACGGGATACATGCGGACGTGCATTGTCCTGTTGGAACAGCAAGTTCCCTTGCCGGTCTAGGAATGGTAGAACGATGGGTTCGATGACGGTTTGGATGTACCGTGTACTATTCAGTGTCCCCTCGACGATCACCAGAGGTGTACGGCCTGTGTGGGAGATCGCTCCCCACACCATGATGCCGGGTGTTGGCCCTGTGTGCCTCGGTCGTATGCAGTCCTGATTGTGGCGCTCACCTGCACGGCCCCAAACACGCATACGACCATCATTGGCACCAAGGCAGAAGCGACTCTCATCGCTGAAGACGACACGTCTCCATTCGTCCCTCCATTCACGCCTGTCGCGACACCACTGGAGGCGGGCTGCATGATGTTGGGGCGTAAGCGGAAGACGGCCTAACGGTGTGCGGGACCGTAGCCCAGCTTCATGGAGACGGTTGCGAATGGTCCTCGCCGATACCCCAGGAGCAACAGTGTCCCTAATTTGCTGGAAAGTGGCGGTGCGGTCCCCTACGGCACTGCGTAGGATCCTACGGTCTTGGCGTGCATCCGTGCGTCGCTGCGGTCCGGTCCCAGGTCGACGGGCATGTCCACCTTCCGCCGACCACTGGCGACAACATCTATGTACTGTGGAGACCTCACGCCCCACGTGTTGAGCAATTCGGCTGTACATCCACCCGGCCTCCCGCATGCCCACTATACGGCCTCGCTCAAAGTCCGTCAACTGCACATACGGTTCACGTCCACGCTGTCGCGGCATGCTACCAGTGTTAAAGACTGCGATAGAGCTCTGTATGCCACGGCAAACTGGCTGACACTGACGGCGGCGGTGCACAAATGCTGCGCAGCTAGCGCCCTTCGACGACCAACACCGCGGCTCCTGGCGTGTCCGCTGTGCCGTGCGTGTGATCATTGCTTGTACAGCCCTCTCGTAGTGTCCGGAGCAAGTATGGTGGGTCTGACACACCGGTGTCAATGTGTTCTTTTTTCCTTTTCCAGGAGTGTATTTATCTGAGAAATTATATTTTGAATCCAAGTCGTGTATATTGCTCTCATTCCATTCGAGATCTCAGTGTTGTAAAGCCTGTGGAATACATTGTAAGTGACAGTTTATATTGAACACATAGTTCAAATTCACGTGGAAGATGTCATGTATTAAAATCGATGCATAAGACTATGAGACACTAAAGAATCGAGAAATGAATGTTCCATTGACCTAGAAGTAGCTGAAACAGGAACATAGGTAGGAACCCGTTTTTCGTTACTCTTTTAAGTAGTGGTTCCAGCAGTGGAGAGCGAATTTTGCCGGAGGGAACTTGGAGTCTAATTGTTCAGTGACCAAATGATTCGAGTTTCGTTTCTGTTGTTCCGTTAACTGCTCGCCTAACAGAGAAGGAACTGATGTTCATCAATGTCGAAGACAAATTATATTAATTTCTGCTTTTTTTCAGTATAAGAACTTTATTAAACTTTCATGGTTCAGAGTCACTGAACAATGAAGGCTCAGAACCAAAACGCACGGGCTAATATATTACCATTTTGTTTAATGGCGATAGTAATGGCTATTACATCTTTTCATCTTTCCACATCAGTAAAGAATTCTTGTAATAGTCATAGATGCCGCTTACGACGTTGGAAGATGGCTCCATTGCCGTTGGAATATGCCTTCTTGTCGCGAAAATATATACACGCGAAACGTTTAGCTGACGTTTCAATGTCGTTTAGCTGGAGGGTCGTTCCTTTGAATAATTTTCTTTGTCGAGAGGGAACATTTCAGTGCTTGTGGGGTTACACATCCTACCAGTAAGTTGGCTTATGCTGCCCGGCTCTTTGGAAATTTGACTCGATTTTGTAGCCGCTGAAATGACATCAGAATGCCCAAAGTTCCATTTCGTATCCTCCTCCCTTTATAAACACTTCGCTTATTTTGTCAGGCAGTACTAAGTAGATGAAGTAGCTTAGAAGACGGGGAGTAATGAAATGATTACGCAGTCCGAACCTGGTAAAACCCGACCTAAATTGTTCAGTTCACAACACTGAAAATATACTCTGTAGTTGCTGAATTAGAGTGGGCTATCATGTAGGGTGCGCGTCTCCTCATTTATACACGGCGACAGCTGAGACATAATGTCACAGTGTTTCCACGAAACATCTTAACTTAGATCATCGCGGTCAGAGCACCCATCAGCATCACACCATACCACCCACCCACCCCCCCCCTCCCCCAGTACTCACGGTCACCTATGAAATGGTAGTCGTGAAATATGCCCATCAGTCAGTATAGCGGGTAGAACCATACCCTAGCCAAGTGACACACAGCGTACTACTACCAGGACAACCACGGGGACAGTAACTGTACTCAACACTGCACAAATTTCGTTGAAAATCTGTGTCTACTGGTTACTGTGTCTTACTTCTTAATACGACAGATGTAATCGGTCTCCTTACTCTTCCCGGAAAATACTCTTCAGAAATTTGACAGCAAGTCTCTCCATGATACATACAACCTCTGTTGTGGTAACCTGCTACTCACTATGTTAACATCTACGTTATTCTCTCGAACGAACTACATGATGCCTTGACGGCACGCGTCTCCCTTCGCTCGATCTTGTCTGTCTCTTGCATTATTTCAACGTGGTAAAGGTTCAGAGTGGTTAGCAGTACTTCAGAATCGATCGAACATGTATTTCTTAGGCTGCTTTTTCCATGGGTTATTCATTAAGATTCTTGCTATGGATGTGAGTTTTCCATATGCTTTTACGCTATTTGCTTTATGGTTTATTTTATATCCACGTCTGTTAATGGCAAAGTAAAATACTGCTGCAGCATCGAATGGGAAGAAAGTTTCAATTTCTTATCTCATTCATGTGAAAGTACTTGTTTTATATCCACTATAGATATCTTCTGATGATTACTCCTAGCCATTTACTGTTTCAAGTGGTCTGTCACTTACAGTGTAATCAAAATTGTTTATTCTCTTTACGAATTTTAAAATTTGCATGAAGGCGGGCATTCTAGGGTTCATAAGTTTCGAATTTTTGGTTTATTTGTATTTGTCTCGTAGAACTACAGAAACAGTACTAACGTTAAAATTTTTAGAAATATTATTTCGGGCTCATTTATCTCGTTAATGACACATAAGACAGATATTGCTTTACTAACAACGAAATGTAATCATTGTGTGAAGTCTTCAAGTTCATACAGTGTTCCTGTCTTACGTAGAAAGGTTTTGACCAATCACACAAAGACAGTATCGTTCTGTCGTCAAGAAACCTCATTCGACTAAATCGACGTCGGTGTAGGACAATTAGGAAAATTTTCTACCGCTTTTTTAAAATAAGTTATACCAATATATTTCGAAAGGTCTCATGTATTCTCTCATTAATAGTCTGCTTAACTGTTACTACACACATTTCATTTGTCATCGGGTAGTTTTATGCTGTTTCTTAAAATCATTTTCTCGCACCTATGTACGTAAGTAGGTACTGAACGCTCTACTAGGGAAGCATTGTGAATAAATTTCAGGAAAGGACAAAATTATTTCAGATTTAGGGAGGCAATGATACACCTATCGAAACAAACGTAAGATACAGTCCTGAAATACCGGCTGGTGCTCCTAGCGTTCTTTGAGTGGTGTTCCCTCTTAGATTCCTGAGCAATTAAAACTGGATGCTTGGATTATTATTACGGTGACTCAAAATTTAGCGCAGTGGGATGTGATGAGTTTAAATCCACTGACGTGTTTCCACCTGCGTATTGCGTTATTTTACCAGAGAACACTGTCAGTAATGAAAAATTATTATCCCTCCAATATTGGCCATCCTACGCTCGACTTTCCATCTAACTGGCACACCAGTATCATCCTCACTAGACGCTTCCATTGCAAGTGATTGCACAGATCCCCTTGGAAGATTCTTGAGCAATGTCTGTGTCTTCTGATTCCTGTACGTTTCGAACACTACATACTTTTTGTACAGAAACTCAGAGCAGAGAGCGTCTTGCCTTCTCTCGTGCAAGCTGAACCATCTATCGCTTTTCATGAATCGTGGAGAATGCCTCTCATCTCATTAGGCAGACTGAAAATCCGGGTGAAAGGCTCTCGATAATTTCAAAAATCCGTTCGTCAACTGTAATCCGAGTTTCCATTCCACTTCATGTCTTTAATTCTCTCCAATCTAGCGAGAATATTCGACGAGGGAATTTGTTTATGCAAGCGTGATTTTCCGCTGAATGGACTTTTTGTTTAACGCCGAAGTGGTATTCCTCCACAAAGATTTAGATGATTGTGATGTAGCAACGGTGCTAAGAATTCTCTTTGATTAATTATTGCCCCTCATTCACTGTCATTGCACCTCGACATTCCATGGCATGAGAGAGACGGAGGAAACGGGAATAAATGACCTACTTCGGCCAGAATTCTCGCAGATTGATTTTTATCGCTAATTTCCTTTGTTTGCACTGCGCCGTTCCTTGATATTATTGAGAAGTAAAGAGACCGTATATCACTGTCAGTATCAAGGCTATAACGGGCAATCGAGGAGACGAATACTTTCACAGAAATGAGATCAGGAGTTGAAAATTTTTTGTCATTCTACGCTGCAGCATTTCTTTACTTCGCCATGAACCAATGTGGATGTACCATGGATATAATTTCTATGTGTCAGATGTGTAGGGTATCTCTAATTGGAAAGCTATTAAGATGGTTACGCCATGTGAAACGGAAGTTTTCCATGAAACGTAAAATGACGAAATTTTCTTGTCTTTAACCGACTTCGATCTTTTCCAGTTTTGGCTATTACATTATTGTTCAGCGGTAACAGCAAAGAATGAACTGTAATTAATACCTTAACAGAGAAAAATTAACTCAAAATCACAACTGGGACCGGATACATAAGAACACTGAATCAGTAAAACTTACATGATGTACATGAAACTACAAGGTATCCAGAAACCATTGTATGGCAGTGTAGGGACGCAGCCTCCTCACGCCGTATAAAATTCACATCAGTCTTTCCACTGTGTGCCAGACAGTCCGCTGTAACTAGCTCTGACGTAATAAATGTTGCACAATACTTTAAAAATCAAGTAAATAACCTGAAACGTAGCTAGCATGTCAGGAGTAATACTATATCATTATTTGTTGAATAGCAGTTCAATAACTTTAACCACATTCGAAATTTAGACGTTTTTCTGCAAAAATCATTGGCGCAACAGAAAAGAGCTAGAAACTTAAAAATTCATATTTAGATTCCGTTTGCATAATAATTTTGTAGAAACAGTTTTCTGGATCCCATAAATTAAAATTTTAGTTGAAATTCATAATTTTCTGGTTTTTGTCTTAAAAATTAAGGAAGCAAGATAGATTAAGTAGGTGAATGAATAAAGCTAGGATGTTTAAATTTAAGTAGAAGGGAGATACGCTACAATCATAAAGATGGGAGAAGTTTCAACTGAATAACTATAAAACTATAGCGATAGCGTATCTCCAAAGTGCAAGTTCTGAGCTCGTCTACTGCGTGTAGGGTAATTAAATTAATTCTCTCGCCAAAAATATTGGACTTAGCCACGTCATACTTTTATTATAGTTACTTACGTGTGTGCTGATTGCACATTTAAATCGAGAGCTTCATTGGCCATCAGAAAAGGAAACAATGATTTATTTAATAACTTAAAGTGGTGCATGACTAGCCCAGCGGCTAGTCGGGACAGCGAATTTAATCAAGCGTTCCCTTAGCCGTCCGCACCGCGTCTTTATATATAGTAACGTTGCGCGAGGAAAGAAGGCCCCAGTTTTCTCCAGACGCTGATCAGCACACCACCTGTGCCGGGAGTCGAGTCGAGTCGAGTCGAGTCGAGTCGAGTCGAGTCGAGTCGCGTCGCGTCGGTATAATTTCTAAAAACAGCCTCGGATGCCGTAATAAGTTACTCGAGATATGCGTAACCATGAAATCTTTTTCGAGTGAAGTGTTAATTCTGGGGTGACTTTAATGATCTATCTTCAGTTCGCGTATGTCGTATTTTCACGTGCCGCCGTGGGACAAATATTCTACCATTATTTAGCGTGGCGTTTGATGAACATTATCATCAAATTATGGCGAGCATTTATTTAAACATTTAAGTTGAACCGCTACAGTTGTATCAGCGCATTAGTCTCTGAACTGCTGTGGTAGTTGTATTGTGTGGATTCTTTTTGGTCTGTGACTTTCAGAATACAGTGAACATTTTAGAGTGAATCGTTTTTGTTTATGAATCCCAGACAATCTCCTAATTCCTCAGAGCTATAAGCTGTAGCTATAAGTTTATTTCTCAGTGGAAATGGGCACTAGGAATTCTAATTACAGGCTTCACGTTTTGCTAGTCACTTTCTGGTTGCCAATATTGTAGTTAGAGAGCCAGTGTGGAGAACGGCAAACAACAGCATTAATTAAATCATAGGAACATTTCAATAACAATAAATTCCATACGCCGCCCCACATATATGTGCATCGTTGGGAAAGACATTCCACAACATTTATTCAATCATATAAATTCCATACGTCGCCCTACATATGGTGCATCGGTCGGGAAACAAACTGAGTAAAGTGAAAGTTATTTTCAAATATTGGGATTCGGAAGTGAAATGCGACACGTAACTGAGTAATAGAACAGTGATAGTGTTACGTGCGCATGTGGACGACGCAACTGGATTAACAACGCATCTGGATTGACGGAGCTGGCACTGCGTCCAGCGGCGCTGAGGGCATCGCGAGAAGCCAGTTTCGCCTCACCGCAGCAACCGGAGCTGTGCCTGCAGTTGCGGGCCACGCACACACACAGCAGCCGTCGAGGTGCCGTCTGCAGTTCAATGCGTCGCGTCGCATCGGTAATCCTGGTACGCCGCGCCGGCAACGCCATACGTCGTGCAGAAGGAACTAAGTTAAGTGAAAAACTGTTAAAACTTTTACTAACCTGCACTAAAAGACTGTCGGTGATAGAACTGCCAGAAGAAACCTAGGTTAAACTTAACTTAGAACCTATGTCTGTTGAGGGAACTGTAAATCCAGACAACGGTTCAGGTGTAAATATGTATGAAAATAGTAATGTTAAAGTGAAATATAAAGTATTGTCTCCTGACAGTAGTGTGAATCGGGGCAATGATTCAATAACAGAGACCCCTGTAGTAAAGCAGAAATCAGAAATTGTTAATTTATTGGATGATAGTTTCTCTGGTGAAATAAAAATGAAACAGTCATCAGAGATAGTAGACTTTCAGAAGAAGTTAGGTATGACTGATCAATCAGAAGTTTCATTTAGTTTTGCTGATTCTGGTGTTGGAGCTAGTTTTTCGTCACCTGAGTGTGATGAAAGCCAGCTAGTGAACAACCCAAACATACTGGACCTATGGATTTAAATGTAATATTACAAGCAATAGCGGCCAGTAATGCTAGAATGACAGCGGAATTAAAGTCTGAAATAACTGAGGTCAAGAGCAGTAATGCTGAATTAAAGAATGAGATTGTGACCAACCAAAATAATTTTAATAAACGGTTTGAGACAATGGACAATAAATTAGAATCCAATAAAGCTGAATTAGAAACTTTCTTCAAGGCTGGTTGCAATAAGTTGAAAGAGGATCTGGACAGTTTGAATTATAAAATTGATTACAGTCAAGAGGATACTAAGAAAAAGGTTGCTCAAAAATTTTCTGAAATGTATTAAAACAGTAAAATCCGAAGTTGCTGAGGTTCGCAAAGACTTTCAAATGGAAGATGCGAAGCTGGAGCACAAGTTTATAGAAAAGATCGAGGAGGAATCTGAACTGTGCTCAGATAGTTTTAAAGATGTTAATATAAAACTAAACATATCTCACGCAGAAGTAGATGCAATTAAAACTGATACTACTCATATTTTGCAAAGAGTAGATAATGTTGAAATGAGAGTAGAAAATATTAGTACTAACATTGCTAACATTGAGAATAAAGTAGCTTCAGTAACAGGCGTGAATGCGACCATAGGTACCCTTTATGTTAGGTGAGACAGAGCAGCTCATAGTGTCCTATAGTTTTAAGGAATTTAGCATTAAGCGCGTCCATAATTACTTAATGCACTTTAGTGGTAGGTCGAGAGAGACTACCTGAGGTTTCAGCGTCCGGTCGAGTGGAAATGGATTGCCACGTGAGCAAACTGATCAGCTGCAATACACTATAGATACGAAATAAATGTGCTATCCTATGCTTTAAATGTTAATAGAGTGAGTGTTAAATAAGTACATACACTAGCAACATAACTGAGTAACATAATGGTAGACGTGAACCATTATTTATAGCTCAGCATAAATACACTTAAAGTAAGTACATAATTGCAGATGTGGAACTGACACAGCAGCAGAGGACCAATATGTGGATTTAGTAGTCAACTAAACGTACTATGTTTTGAACGCTCAGAATTGTAGTATTACCACAAGTTACTCACATCTACAAAGACGCTCAGAAGACAACTACTAATCAAATATACTCATACTATCTCTAAGAATAAGGTAATCAAAGATGAGTCAGTTAAGTAAATACAATACAGATTTATCACGAATGTACCGAGCATTGGTTCAGTGTTCAGGCCCAGAAATAATAAATTAAAATTAAATAGGATTTATGATTTATGCCTTGAGCATAAACTTTCTCTAGTAAGTGACTAACGGCGTTTTGAGCCATTTGTTTATCGATTTAATGACAGTTAAGTAAACAAGAGAATAAAGTTGACAAAGTTCTGTTAACTTTGTTCCAGTAACATATTGAAAGATAAAATGTATATATCCCCATTTCATTGTGACCCACCCTTAGATATTAAGTGAACAGTCTGAGGCACTCTTTTGTTTGTTCTACAGGACAAACCAGATAATGGCATCCTGGTAGCTACGTGAAAGCGTGGAGTGACTTGGACACAACTCAGTGACCCCTCACCGTTCCCCCATGTAATTTAGAGTGAACGTGAAGGACGCACACCGTAGCAACTTCCCCTCCTATACCCTTGTGAATGGAAGTGTAGAACGCCAGTCAAAGCGTCTACAACCACGTGTGTAAAAATGAAATTCTTTCAGGTTTAGAAAAGACTGCTAAGATATAATTATCTGTTTATGTATCATGAATAACTGTGTTATTTTCTTTGAATTTGAGTATGAAGAATTGTATTTAATGGAAAGAAGACTTTCATAATTTTACATATTTTTGTTTGTTTGTTCGTCTAAGGCAATATGTATGCCAAAGTGTTTCATTGATTTTGCTTAAATTTTGGGAGAATGTTGCTTAAGAGGCAGTGAATATGCCAAAAATTTAAATAATCGAAGTAGGTATTAAGTTTTCGGTTAATATTCCTATATGTTTATATTTAAATTTTAATTTTTCATAGGCAGTTGAGCTGTACTTTGGCTTCCCGTTTTGTAATTAATTTTGTTCATTTACATTCAAAAAAATTAAGTAGAGGGTGATGTAGGGAAGCAGCCTACTCACGCCGTATAAAATACACATCAGTCTTTCCATTGTGTGCCAGCCAGTCGGCTGTAACTAGCTCTGACGTCATAAATGTTGCACAATACTTTAAAAATCAAGTAAATAACCTGAAACGTTGCTAGCATGTCAGGAGTAATACCGTATCATTATGTGTTGAATGTCAGTTCAATAACATTAACCACTTTCGAAATTTAGACGTTTTTCTGTAAAAATCATTGGCTCAACAGAAAAGAGCTAGAAATTTAAAAATTCATATTTAGATTACGTTTGCATAACAATTTAGTAGAAATAGTGTTCCGGATCCCACAAATTAAAATTTTAGTTGAAATTCATAATTTTCTGGTTTTTGTCTTAAAAATTAAGGAAGCAAGATAGATTAAGTAGGTGAATGAATAAAGCTAGGATATTTCAATTTAAGTAGAAGGGAGATACGCTACAATTATAAAGATGGGAGAAGTTTCAACTGAATAACTATAAAAACATAGCGATAGCATATCTCCAAAGTGCAAGTTCTGTGCTCGTCTACTGCGTGTAGTGTAATTAAATTAATTCTCTCGCCCAAAATATTGGACTTAGCCACGTCATACTTTTATTATAGTTACTTACGTGTGTGCTGTTTGCACATTTAAATCGAGAGCTTCATTGGTCATCAGAAAAGGAAACAATGATTTATTTAATAACTTAAAGTGGTGCATGACTAGCCCAGCGGCTAGTCGGGACAGCGAATTTAATCGAGCGTTCCCTTAGCCGTCCGCACCGCGGCTTTATATGTAAGAATGCTGTGCGAGGAAAGGAGGCCCCAGTTCTCTCCAGACACTGGTCAGCACACCACCTGTGCCGGGAGTCGCATCGCGTCGGTATCGTTCCTAGAAACAGCCTCGGATGCAGTAATAAGTTACTCGGGATACGCGTAACCATGAAATCATTTTCGAGTGAAGTGTTAATTCTGGGATGACTTTCATGATCTATCTTCAGTTCGCGTATGTCGTATTTTCACGTGCCGCCGCGGGACAGACATTCTACCATTATTTAGCGTGGCGTTTGATGTACATTATCATCAAATTATGGCGAGCATTCATTTAAACATTTAATTTGAACCGTTATAATTGCATCAGCGCATTAGACTCTGAACTGCTCTGGTAGTTGGATTTTGTGCATTCTTTTTGGTCTGTGACTTTCAGAATATAGGGAACATTTTTGAAAGAATCTTGTTTGATTATGAATTCCAGACAATCTAATTCCTCAGAGGTATAAACTATAGCTATAAGTGTATTTCTCTGTTGAAGTGGGCACTAGGAATTCTAATTACAGGCTTCACGTTTTGCTAATCACTTTCTGGTTGCCAATATTGTAGTTAGAGAGCCAGTGTTGAGAACGGCAAACAACAGCATTAATTAAATCATAGGAACATTTCAATAACAATAAATTCCATAGGCCGCTCCAAAGCACGCTAGTGGTCAAGCGTACAGTAAGTATAAAACACATCAAGAACAGTACGCATTTACGGTAACAGCTACATTGAAAACTGACTATACAGCAAATTTCTTATTTTAGTGCCTATTTCCTGTTCCTTCACTTTTTCTGTGACCCTCTTTCCACTGCCCTATTACTCGATCTGTCACCCTTTCCCCCCCCCCCCCCCCCACTCTCCCGTCCTCCTTCCTCATCTCTAGGTTAATACACATACATACCATGACGCTCCATTCAGCAAGACTAAAAGACCACTGCTTTACACATCTGAAATTGACTATTTTATGCGTTGGAAATTTGTAAAAATATAAAAGCGTCTCTGAATGAAAATAAAAATTATTTTTATACCCATAACAAACACAGTTGCCTCTATAATACAATATCGATTTGTATCTGGGTTTTGATAGTGGTAGGTCCTAAGTAATGTATGTTTCCTAGAACTGTAAGAGGCCAGACTATTTCGCGGGAGTCAAAGTACCGCCTGCGTTTCAAAACTCTTAATAGACGAAGCTATTTCTTTTATTTTTTGTTATCCGCGGATGTGCGTAGTTCTTTACAGTTTCGCTTCCCGTCGTAACATATCCTGACAAACTCGAAAGAACAAACTTTCTAATTCTAAAAAGCTACGGTTTTAACTGAGGAATACCATTAAAAATCCAGTATCTTCTGTTACATTCCTTGACTAAGCCACGTTTAACGTTTGGTCTGTATTTTTGTCTTACCAATAATCCATGTAGTACCAGTATCATTAATAAATGGTTCTTTTGGCATCTAATTAAAAGACGTGCTACTTAAGGATCCTTAAAAATAAATAACTTCGGTCTGGAATCATATTCTTAACACGTAGACTGTGAAGGTTAGAAAGAGCCATTGGGCAGTGATGTTCTTTCAAGTGATTAGTGTATATAAATTGGGCACAGGTAATGTATTGTGTGTCCTTTCCAACTGCGCTCCCTGTGTCAGTATTCCGCGTTATTCACGGTTTGTATCAATATCAACGTTTTCACGTCTATACTCTGCAACGATTCTTATAAATGATGAAGATTCCTGTTTCATTATGCATATGCAATATGTAAACATGACTGACACGTGGACAATGTCCCCATAGAAGGAATGATTATGCAATGACGCGATTCATACTGTGTTGTCACATGGGAGAGGTATAATAGTTCCAAATAACTATTGTGAATAAATGCGCTCTGTTAAGAGCCCAGATGAAACATTTTCTCATTTCTAAAATTATATAAATATGTTGTAAAGGACCCTTTGAGTATTTCAGGCGTCACCGATCTCATTCCTTTTGCGAGGGAACTGGCGTGATAACCTTTCGTGTGGAGCTCTAATTTCACTGATTTTATCGTCATGTCACACTGCCATACACTCATACGTGTGAGTTCAACATGTTGCTTGAGTCTTCTTGAAACGCCCTTAATTTTTTGACGAATTTGTACCTCTTTCGTAGGTAAAATATACAGGGTGGTCGGAAATTCTCGTTACAAACTTCTAGGACATGTAGATGGTAGTGAGTACATAACATTTTGAATAGGAACCCATGTCCGGAAACGTATCGTATCCGTTCTACGGCAGTCTCAATGCAGATGATTATCTCATACACACCCACGTAAGAAATGTACTTAGCCATGACCCAATACAATTGTTGCAATCCATTTGAAAAGAATACTGACCCGTTCCGTTATTACTTATGCATTTGCATTACAACTAACACCTTATAGTTTACATTAGTCGACAACAAGAACCCAACATCTACGGCACCAGCCGCCACGTACCTACGCATTACAACAGCGGCTCGATGTGGCGACCACCAACGTTGTTATACACATTACATTTCCGAAGCCTGTTGTGGTACACTCTCTCCATCCCACCTGATGTCTCTTCAATGTCTTGTGCAGCGGCCAGAACTCGTGCCAGCAGATCTTCCTCTGTCTCTACAGGTGTCTCATAAATTAGGCTCTTCATAAGACTCCACAAGAAATAGTTTATAGGGGTTAAATCCGGCAATCGTGGCGTCCACGTGTTTGGACCATCACGGCCTATCCATTTTTCACCATATCCTCTGTTGCGATGTCTGCGGACAGCCAGTACTGAAACCACATTACACCTGCGCACACGTTAATTCAAACCCTTGAAATCCCTGAACATGCGTGGTCCGAGGGCTTTCGTCCTCTCAGATATGGCTACTTCGAGCATTCAGAACACAATCCCTTGTGAAACTACATTCATCTGTGACGAGAAGTCGACGTGGAAACAGGTGTGTCGATGCAACGGTGCAGAAACCATGCGCAGAAGGCGACGCATTGTGGAAAGTCTGTTGGACCCATAGCTTGTACCCTTTGTAAGTGGTACAGATGTAATTTTTGCTCCTGCTGGTCGTCCAAGACGATACTGTGACTAACAACCACTGCACGTGCAATTGTTCGCGACCTCGTTGACGGGCTATCTTCAATGCGACGCAGTACACCTTCTTCAAATTCGGGAGTGCGGCGTCGCCGTGGAACACCGCAGTCCTGCTTCCTCACGATGAAGCTAACCGTTTTTCGTAGCCGTTGTGTAACTTGGGCAAACAATTCGTGCGATGGATTGTGACGGTGTGGAAAACGTTCTCAATACAGTCGACTAGCAGCTCTTCCGTTAAATCCAGCTTCCCCATACACAAGGAGCATGCCTGTGTATTCCGCAAACGATTACTGCACCATGTTGCCTCTATCGGTGATGCACAGCAAAGCGGACAATAAGTGACAACTGGGGATCGTTCGACGTAGTACACGTCATCGTGTGCCCTGGGCGTACCAGGACAGGGATCTCTGAGACGTTTCTCTTGCCGTACGTAGACGTTAACGAGGTACACATATGAACTGAAATTGTCGTAGATCGGAAACGATATGATTCCAGGCATGGGTTCCTATTCAAAATGTTCTGTACTCACTGCCCTGTACATGTCCCAGATGTTTGTAACGGGAATTTCCGACCACCCTGTATGTATATATAGAGTTTTTGCAAATTCTTGTTGTGGCGCCAGAAATTCGCGAAAACTGGTTGTTTACGGTAT
The DNA here is from genome assembly GCF_023897955.1 of Schistocerca gregaria. Classification (NCBI taxonomy): domain Eukaryota; kingdom Metazoa; phylum Arthropoda; class Insecta; order Orthoptera; family Acrididae; genus Schistocerca; species Schistocerca gregaria. Next base: position 1,020,293,946 of record NC_064920.1, read on the forward strand.
TTTATCTTTAAATCTCTTCGGCCAAATCCTTCAAGTTATGCTGACTTATCAAAAGTAGCCAGACTCCTTTCAGTGGGCATTAATAGGGGGTGTGACCATCATTCGCCGTCGTGGTGATCTCTACGTTTAATTAGATCTGAAACTCTGCGGGGGTGTGGCAGACCGTTGTTCCTTCTCAGATTCATTCGATACAGTATTGGGAACCTTCGCTTACTTTTGCTATATTTATCTCGTCATCACTTCCTGTGTGTTAACCGCGCGACCGCTACGTTCGCAGATTCGAATCCTGCCTCGGTTATGGATGTGTGTGTTGTCCTTAGGTTAGTTAGGTTTAATTAGTTCTAAGTTCTAGGGGACTTATGGCCTCAGAAGTTAAGTCCCATAGTGCTCAGAGCCATTTGAACCTGTGTGTGATGTGGCATCCGATTCAGAGTTGTGTTTGTATCTGTGTCGTTTCTATGTACTGCTGATCTGTCATAAGTGGAGCCTATTTTATTCTAGCGTTTGTCATTCCTGTTTGTATGCTGTACATAGTGCTCGTTGCTTATAGAGTTGCAGTCATCTTACCTGCGTAGTAACTGTCCTATGTCCTGGTTCTCTAAGCTCAGTCTTGTATGTCCTAGGGCATCGCTGTGATCACTATGTGTTCAGGTGCGCCATTCTCACCACAGGCACAAGTGTGAGACTGTTTTAAGCTAGACTTGTGGAGATGCACAGGATACGGGCCGTGGCCTGTAAGAAAGTCCACCATGCCTCGTGTTGGATTTATGTATTCATCCGCACTCGGATACTGGTGAAGAAAGAGTACACTCGTCTTTCCTCATCGACTGTGTCCAATTCCGTCTGCCATGTATCAATTCCCCACTTGTTAATTTCCATTTCTCGGTCATGTCTTGTCCAGTTATTTGTCTTATTTTGTTGCGTCTTCTCCTCTTCAGCCATTAGTCCACCGCTGTTTGGCGAATTGTAATATCTAAAGGAAAAACTACCGGTACAACCTGCGGTTGTTGCAATTGCAGTACGTGCATGGAGACAAACGAGCAGTTCTCGGCAGAGCCGGGAGCTAGGACGTCGAGAAACTGGTATTCTATAATACTGTCAGCCATATGTCACTACGGTCTACGCAGGCCGTGGCCGCTGTGTGGACACAACTGCCTCGTGGGTGTGTTGATGTCTCTTCCAGACCGGGCAGTCAGCGATCCCAATGCAAGCAGAGGAAGGGGCTCCTGCATGTCAGGAGTAACTAGTAACTCTTTTAGCAGCTGATATTTCCACACTTTTGTTCATGGTTCATACAGTACACTGTGCGGTATACCAGCGATGTGCAGGGTGTATTTGCTAGCCACAAATTCTGCACCGAAATTGTGATTGTCGTGTAATCCGTTGGGGTTGTTTATTGGTAGCAAACAGAAGTGAGGGTGTTTGCGCTGTGATTTGCAGCAGTTTTTCTTCTTAACTCCACGCTGTGAGCGTGATCAGTTTTGTTAACACCAAGGTGTCTTTTTTGAACTACACCTTGAAGGTGACTGCTCGATATTGATCATCTTACCTATCCTACGTGAATAACTGTTTGTTATTCTATAAGAATTTATTATGATGTATATGTGGATATACTGGTAGCGTTTCGTGTATTTTGTTGTTCTACAGTAGTTATCTGGTGATAGCAGTAGTAGACCAAAACACCGTCACTTCTTAGTTCGTCTCCAATTTACTTTATATGCTACCAGTTTCGGCGGTTTAAGACCATTCTCATCTTATGCACGCAACATCACTACGTGATATGTGATCAAGCTTCATTGTGTGCTAATGTTTCGCGTGCGTAAGTTGGTGTGAAGACTCTTTATTTTCACATATGATATACATACATTTGTCGGTGGGGAATTCAGCTAATATCTTCTATAAAGTGCCTGATGACGGCGTATTATATCACCGAAACAGGAACCTATGAAATAAATTGGAGATGAACTTACAGCTGAAGGTGTTCCTGATATTTTTTACGTGCATATCAGATGTTGTCCTACCGTTCAGCAAGCAAGAATGTATGCACCTAAAGTAATGTGTAGTTGAGTGTTATGATCCTACTTAGGTCTAAAAGTTGTTTTGCATTGTATGTTTTACTGCTGAAATTGTCTCAAATATGATGAGTGCTTATTTCCCATGACTGGGCATTGTAAATTGTTAATGTTGATGGTCAGTAATGCATATTACGGTGAAGATTGAATGTTGTTCTTTTATTTAATAGAATATATTTTTATGTCGACTGTATGGACACTTACGTAAGCATTTTTACAGGTTGCAGAAATATTTTGTTTTGGTTAGAGGCTTTATTTTGTCGATGTTACGTAATTGATAAATTGGGCTCTGCGCCCACACAACCCCAAGCATGAATCCCACTTCACCTTAATCCTACACAACGACACCTATTGTTAAAATAATATGTTAACATGTTTGTTTTGTTTCCACTCTAAGGCATAAGTAACAAACACTTCTTTGATTTTAGTAGTGATATTAAAGTCTAGGAAGTAATGTCATAATGTTTTGCTTGCTGTGGTATGTGCATTAAATGTTTGCCAGGTTTAGTGGAAATTCCACCTCAATCCCGCTCAGCGAGAGTTGCCGAAGCCTGCTCGCTAAGCCACGAGAACCGTCCCAGATTCACTTACGTCTTATCTGCTTCAGCTATTAAAAATTTGTCTGATCTTAGTGGTTTCCCAGAGCGGGTTCAGGAGAATAGAACCCCTTTCACAATTCTGAATTGGATTTAAGCGATCCTCGGCCGATTTTTGTAACGCATTGAGACCGTCACTCAGATGTTCCCCAGTGACCATTTGCGTCGCCGGGAACTTCTGCTATTAACGACAATTGAGGTAGCTCACAACGTTATCAGATGTGTGTTACGTCCCTAAACGTCTATGGTGTCCACGCTTACAGGAAACGTGTGTCATACACGTATCTACAATCTTCCAAAATCTCGAAAAAACCGTGGTTGACTTTATGTAGTCTGATGATGAAATCTGTAGCGTGAAACGCTCAATTTCTGACTTGTTGCTAATAGTATGGGTAGAGGCGGTATTCTAAATGTGGTAGAAAATTGAAAGAGATGCTGTAGGTGTGTAAAATATACAAGCGGCGAGATACATTCAATACCTACAGTGTGTGAGAGCAATGGTAAAGTTACTGACCGCAGAGCCTCTTACACGTACTAAGACAGTTCCTCGAAATTCCTTCATCAAAGAAATATTGTACAATTCGAATCAGGAACAAGTCTCACATGAGTAATTACGTTGTACATACGCTCGGGTAGCGAATAAACTAAAATCACGTAATGAAGACAAATGTTAAGGTCCAGATAATGTACTAGTTAGGTTCCTAGAATCACTGGTGGTGTTCTAGGTTCACTTGACGTCATAGGTTGCTGTACAAAGCTTGAGGATTTAGTGAGCAATTTATGCTTCCGCACAGACGCACTGCGGGGATTTTTCAGGTGGTATTAGTAGTTGAGGAGTTAGTATGGTATGCCGTTCTAAGACGGTATAAGGCCTGAGCTTAATAGTGAAGTCTACCAAACTTCGAGAGCGCATTTGAAAATCCACATTTTATTTGATAGTGTGCTATCTTGCCATTCATCTTTCCATTTCTTTAGGACGTGGCGTCTAATGTATGTCCATAAGTCGGCAACTGCGAGCTATAGTTCTAATGTTCCCATCCCCACTGCCTCTTCGGTCAGTTTATCAGGCAGCTCATTACCTAGAATTCCGGCGTGACCCGGCTTTCAGAGAAAGATGGTGGATTTCTTTTTACAGTGGAAGGTGTAAAGACGGTCATGTGTGGCAGAGACCAGTGGATGTTTTGGATAGCACTTGCCTGTTGTTTGTAGTACACCCAAGGAGTCACCGCATATGATGAAATTTTGTCGAGAGTAAGTTATCACGTTTTGAAGCGCTCAGGGTACAGTTATAACTCTGCAGTATAAATAGTGCATTATTGTGGTAGAGAACTTTGTTCTCGATTCCGGTTGTGCACTTACGTACAGCCGACTCGTACATTTTCTTTGGAACTGCCTTTGTAGAGAAGATTAAAATGTGTGTGTTCTTAGATAAATGAGTAACATAGACAGCGATACAAACAGGGAGCTGTCTCGTCTTTGGTGTCGTGCCACAGTTTCATACTGCTGGTTGGGGGACACACAATGAAGAAGTTGGCAATTCGGAGTATTGCCTACTGGTAATCAGCACATGCTGGTGGAGGGGCTGTAGTCTAAGCTTGTTTCTCATCGAGAGAATTTTACACAGCATTGCATTCGGATATTCTGACTGGAATGAACCATCCCCTCTGAAACCAACTGTAAGCTGTAAGGAAAATACTTTGCAAGAAAACAGTGGGCTAGACCTGCGTAGCCACTTCTTTCACTTCCATATGAGCCATCTTAGCACGACTCATGTCTTTATTTCCTAGAATACTGCCGCAATTTTACGACACTGCGTCACTGAGTTTGCCTAAAAAGGAATTGGCATTTTAATTGAGAGGAGGACGGGCACATTGAACTTACTCGTACAATCTCGTACTAGCAAACTTAATTTTAGACTGAGAGAGAGGTCAGAAATATGCATCAGTTTTTGATATTATTTGGAAAGAAGGGACAGGATTATAGGACATTTAAGATACCAGTGAATAGCCTGTAATAATAGAACGTTGCGATCGATAATAGAAGCAAAACTGAAGTGAGATTAGATTGCGTTCGTGGGAATTGTCGACCTGGTAAACGGGTTTGACTGGGTAAAATAGTGCAAGATGTTAGAAATTCTGAGAAAAGTATGTGTAAGCTATATGGAAAGAGTGGGAGGCCAAGAATGAAGTACTCGGATTAAAAGGGTGTAAAACAGGGATGCAGTCTTTCGTCCCTAATGATCTAGCTGTACATCTAAGAAGCAACGACGGAAATAAAAGAAAGATTGAAGTGCGGGATTAAAATTCAGGGTGAAAAGAGATCAGTGATGAGATTCCCTGAAGAAATTGCTTTACTCAGTGAAAATGAAGGAGAATATAGGATCTCTGCAGGGAATGAACAGTCTGATGAGTACAGAATACGGACTGAGAATAGATCGAAGAAAGAAGAAAGCAATGAGAAGTAATAAAAACGAGGACTGCGAGAAACTTAACATCAGGATTGACGATCATGAAGTAATTCTGTCACCCAGGCAGCAAAATAACCCATTACGGTTGGAGAATAGAGGGAATAAAAAGCAGAATACCTCTGACAAAAGCGGTATTTCTGACCAGAAGTATCAAAGAGAGGCCATAAATCGAGGAAGAAATTTCTAAACATGTACGTTTTGAGAAGAGCAGTGTACAGCAATAAAACATGGGCTGTGGGAAAACCAGAATAGAAGAGAACTGAAGCAGATGTGGTGCTTCAGATGAATGTTGGAAACTAGGTATAGTGATGCGGTAAGGAACGAAGAGGTTCTCTGCAGAGTCGGCGAGAAAAGCATGTATGCAGAACACTGAAAAGAAGGTACAGGACGATAAGACACGTTAAAAAAGGAGTGAATAACTTTCATAGTACTAGAGGGTAAAAGCTTCACCGGAAGACAGAGGTTGGAATACATCCACCTAACAATTAAATAAATGAATGTCGTGTTACACCAGGGTCTGGTGCAAGTCTTTCAATTAGACGCCACTTAGGCAACTTATGTGTACTGGAAATCAACGGCACATGGCTTTCCCCGGATGGTGATCCATCCAAGTACTAGCAAGGCCCAACGTTGCTGAACTCCGATGAGCGGGCGAACACCGTTGTTACCGACGTGGCCATGCCGTTGGCAGCAAACGATTGAAGACATATGTTGCAAGTGCTTCTCTGAGATGAAGTGGTTGCCCCAGAAGAGGCATGAGGCAGTCAAGAGACTGATGACTCAAAAAACAGAAAAACAAAAAAAAATTGGTCACTGCAGCAAAGAGAATTAAAAATCACCTTTTATGGACACTTACACTCTCTGATATGGAAGCACTTGTTCACACGAGCTATTTGCGTTTCATATTAGGTCTTGAAAAATTCTTTACAGTGATATGTAGAACGGTAGAACGAAATAAACCTAAATAAGCGGTTAACCGAATGTTTGTTTCTGATATTCTGTTTATAACATCACTATTAATCACTTAATATCATATGTACAAAATTCCTAACAGTAGGTACTAAGTAAGTGAATTTTCCGATTAATGCCTCATATAACTACAGTTCATAATAAAAATAAACTGCTAGCCGCAGCTGTACTTACGTCTTGCAAGATTACTGGTAACACTCACCTGTAACAAAAAGTTGTGTATCAAGAATGAGAACAACAAAGACAAGCCATGAACAGTAAGAATTATGGACTTTGTGATAACCTGAAGAATTAATGGAAGTCATAACATGATTACTAGAATTACTACTATTTGCATGTAAAATTATATTCCGAAGGTTGTTTTACAGCACTTGACGGAAGGTGCTTCGTATAATATTATAATTTCTCCCCCCCCCCCCTATTCTGTTCCATTTGCGAATGGATACGAAAAGGAAGACTGCCACCAAGTGAGATACAAAGTCAGGGAGACTGGGGATCAAATCTCTCTTTCATCGTCAATGGATTAACGCAACTGCTGTGCTCAGAAAAAGACATAGACGATCCTCGTCTTCAGGTCTTTACTAATAGGAGGTAGTTTCTACCTCTAATAACGTCGTGTTGATAGGACGATCAACATTAATATTTACTTTTCTTTTAAGAAATACTGTAACGAAGCTCCAGGAAACCTTTCCACGTGAATCACTTGAGTACAAAAGACAGCTCCGCGAATGCATTGCCCTTTTTTATCTTAAAACTAAACTAAACTAAACTCCATCCGAACAGCACTTGGAAGGTCCGATGTTAACGACTGGCCGCCATGTCATCCTCTGACCACAGGTGTCACTGGTTGCGGACATGGAGGGGCATGTGGTCAGCACGCCGCTCGCCCGGCTGTAGGTCAGTTTAAGAGACCGGAGCCGCTACTTCTCAATCAAGTAGCTCCTCAGTTTGCCTCACAAGGGGTAAGTGCAACCCTGATTGCCAACAGCGCTCGGCAGACCGGATAGTCACCCATCCAAGTGCTAACGCAGTCCGACAGCGCTTAACTTCGGTGATCTGACGGGAACCCGTGTTTCCACTGCGGAAAGGCCGTTGGCCCTTTTTTGCCATATGTACACAGTATTACCGTCGTCTGTGTGTGTACACATAGCTATCCTGTGACTTTTGCTGCCTCAGAGTAAATTAACGTTTGAACATGAAGGGCTAAATTTGCATTGTAAATGAAATGTAGAATTAATGCGTAGATTATTAAATACAAACACAGGCACACTTGATGTCTGATGATTGCAGTGCCATGTACCATGAGTGGGAAAGAATGGTTTGACTACACTGTACATATTGTTTTGGCGTAGAACCCGAAAATTTATTAAAATGGGGGGGGGGGGTTGAACGTTTGATAATGCATAGTTGACCTCGCCCACGTAAGGAAGGCGCTTAGATGGCGCCCAGTTATAGCAGAGACAGATCTTCCCTTTACCTACTTTTCATGTACAATTTTTTCGTATGATGGGGTCGTTCTGGAGGTATTTTGTTGTCTCATGTTAAAACAAACACACTGTATAAAATCTTCGTACACTCATAATTAAAATGAACGATTTGGGACTTCAACTGGTATAATATATGTTAAAAAATGACGAAATTTCTCCAGCTGTATTAAGGTGTTGGTTTCATTAGCGACTAGTTTCGATGTCGTTACATCATCTTCAGGCCACAGTTGTTGACAGCAACCGTATGTGTCTAACACTATTAGTCAGTGGTGAGATAGGCGTGTTCCATGCGGAAGGCAGGTAGTAACTACCTGCCACATCAATAGTAGCGGCTAATAAAACCAACACCTTAATACAGCTGGAAGAATTTCGTCATTTTTAACATTGTATAAAAGGTTTGTTAATTTATTCATAACCCAATAGACTACCTTACATGTCCCTTTACTAATTTATCATGTACAATACATTTTTTCGTATGATGCGTCGTTTTCGAGGTATTTCGTTGTCTCATGTTAAAACAAACAATTTGTATACAAGGTTTGTTAAATTCTTCATAACACAATAGACTACCCTACATGGGTTGCTTCATGTCGTACTTCAAAAACATAATGACCGAAACAGTGTGTAAGGTCCAGGTGATAGATATTCCTTAATTTGAGGAACAGGTAAAGTTCAGCAAGAACCATTCACACCGTCCACGTGGCGAGACAACAGTAGCTACCGCCCTGAGCACTGTACGCTTCGCTGTTGGTCTCTCAAGCGTACAGCTACGACTGATAAATTCTGCCTCGGCGCTCTCTGAAAACGTTGGAGTTTAGGAGAGAAGTGGTAGCGGCAAATATTACGGCTACGGGAAAAACAAACGTCGTAAATGTCGTCCCGGTGAGTGGGACGGACGGCAGGGATTAGAGCTCGGAGCTGTCCGCCGCCGGCACCACAGTAAATACGGCCGGCCGCCCGTGGAGGCGGTAGCTGCTGCGTGGGCGGCATGGTGCGGGGTGGGGCGGGGGCGAGCGAGGCATTCATTCTTCCCGCAGGAGTCGGCGACGGCGTAACCGCGCAGCCCACCGTGGTCCTACACGCGGCGTCGCTGCGTCACCGCACGCTTAGCTGGAGACAGTGGCCGCCGCTCTGAAGCAGGGTTGCTGAAACTGCGTCCCTGTGGTCCGCAGGAAGCGAATACAAGCTCCGCAAAAAACTGGTAGTAACATGTCGTTCTGTTAGACATTCATACGATACTAATAATTTTTAAATTTTTATTATGATTTTTGTGTCATTAGTTATAATTTACCGTTGAAGGAATCACAGAACAAAAAAAATTCTCATTTAAAATTTTTTTATTATCCTTCAAAATAAACTAAACGTTTCAGTGGAAAAATTTGGGCAACCTTACTCTAGAGCACTGTTACAAACCAGGTCTGCTGGAAATCTCCAAACACGTCATGCGTGCAAGATGTGCGGGCCGCCTCGTAAAAGGACAGTAAAATGAATGGGAATGAAAGAAGGAAGGAGTGAGAATTTTCGATCATCCACTCGCATAATGGTCAGGTAGTCCAAATTCAATGTAAGACGACGTTACAGAGCCATGTAGAACGGATTTAAGTATTTAATTAGCAATGAAAGAGCAAAAATTTTACGATCGATAGATGGGATTCACTGTTCTTTACGCCAAATTTACAGGCATGGAACACCTGAAGAAATTGGTAGTGCGAACAGTAAAATTTCTGAAGTTGCGCACAGCGTGCCAGCTAAAGGATTCTTCAATGGAACTGAATAAAAATGAATGTCGTGTGACTAGGACGTCACGTGAGGTGGACCGTCCGCCGGCTGCGAGTCTTTCGATTTGACGCCGCTTCGGTCAATTGCGCGTCGATTAAATAATTTAGGACAACACAACACCCATTCCCTGATCAGATAAAATCTCCAACCCACCCGGAAATCGAACCCGGCCCCATAGGATTGATATTCTGTCGCGCTGACAACTCAGCTACCGGGAGCGGACAATGGAACTGCATGAAGAGTGTGGAGACCTTATATATTACAACAACGTATTTTGGTTAAGTGCCTTTTTTTTTGTCATCAGTCTACTGACTGGTCTGATGCGGTCCGCCACGAATTCACGAATTCCTTTCCTGTCTAACCTCTTCATCTCAGAGAAGCACTTGCAACCTACGTCCTCAATCATTTGCTTGACGTATTCCAATCTGTCTTCCTCTACAGTTTTTGCCCTCTACAGCTCCCTCTAGTACCATGGAAGTCATTCCCTCATGTCTTAGCAGATGTCCTATCATCCTGTCCCTTCTCCTTATCAGTGTTTTCCACATATTCCTTTCCTCTCCGATTCTGCGTAGAACTTCCTCATTCCTTACCTTATCTGTCCACCTAATTTTCAACATTCGTCTATAGCACCACATCTCAAATGCTTCGATTCTCTTCTGTTCCGGTTTTCCCACAGTCCATGTTTCACTACCATAGAACGCTGTACTCCAGACGTACATCCTCAGAAATTTCTTCGTCAAATTAAGGCCGGTATTTGATATAAGTAGACTTCTCTTGGCCAGAAATGCCCTTTTTGCCATAGTGAGTCTGCTTTTGATGTCTTCCTTGCTCCGTCCGTCATTGGTTACTTTACTGCCTAGGTAGCAGAATTCCTTAACTTCATTGACTTCGTTACCGTCAAACCTGATGTTAAGTTTCTCGCTGTTCTCATTTCTACTACTTCTCATTACCTTCGTCTTTCTCCGATTTACTGTCAAACCATACTGTGTACTCATTACACTGTTCATTCCGTTCAGCAGATCATTTAATTCTTCTTCACTTTCACTCAGAATAGCAATGTCATCAGCGAATCGAATCATCGATATCCTTTCAACTTGTATTTTAATTCCCCTCCTGAACCTTTCTTTTATTTCCATCATTGCTCCCTCGATGTACAGATTGAAGAGTAGTGGCGAAAGGCTACAGACTTGTCTTACTCTCTTCTTAATACGAGCACTTCGCTCTTGATCGTCCACTCTTATTATTCCCTCTTGGTTGTTGTACATATTGTATATGACCCGTCTCTCCCTATAGCTTACCTCTACTTTTTTCAGAATCTCTAACAGCTTGCACCAGCTTGTTGCCACTTCCCCTAATGATTTTAGAAATTCTGATGGAATGTTATCTATCCCTTCTGCCTTATGTGGCCGTAAGTCCTCCAAAGCTCTTTTAAATTCCGATTCTAATACTGGATCCCCTATCTCTTCTAAATCGACTCCTGTTTCTTCTTCTATCACATCAGACAAATCTTCACCCTCATAGAGGCTTTCAATGTATTCTTTCCACCTATCTGCTCTCTCCTCTGCACTCTTAGTGTTACCACCGTTGCTTTTAATGTAAACAAAGGTTGTTTTGATTTTCCTGTATGGTGAGACTTTCCTTCCGACAATCATATCTTTTTCGATGTCTTCACATTTTTCCTGCAGCCATTTCGTTTTAGCATCCCTTCACTTCCTATTTATTTCATTCCTCATCGACTTGTATTTCTGTATTCCTGATTTTCCCGGAACATGTTTGTACTTCCTCCTTTCATCAATCAACTGATGTATTTCTTCTGTTACCCATGGTTTCTTCGCAGCTACCTTCTTTGTACCTATGTTTTCCTTCCCAACTTCTGTGATGGCCCTTTTTAGAGATGACCATTCCTCTTCAACTGTGCTGCCTACTGCGCTATTCCTTATTGCTGTATCTATAGCGTTAGAGAACTTCAAACGTATCTCGTCATTCCTTAGAACTTCCGTATCCCACTTCATTGCGTATTGATTCTTCCTGACTAATGTCTTGAACTTCAGCCTACACTTCATCACTACTATATTGTGATTTGAGTCTATATCTGGTCCTGGCTACGCCTTACAGTCCAGTATCTGATTTCGGAATCTCTGTCTGCCTATAAAGTTTTAAAACTCACTATCGTTCAGTTTATGAAAGAAAAAAGTGCAGAACGTCCTCGCATTTGAAGTATCCTGGACTGCACACTGAGTACGGTAAGACATGGCGAGTTGTTCTGCACTGCTATCCGCTCGCAATTTCTAAGTCACCATAATGAGGTAGCAAAAGAGCTACAATATTTCGAGCAATATATGTGTGTGAAATACGATACTTCCTAATTATGAAACGAAGTAAGTCACGATTACGTGGCAGCCTGAGTACAAAAACCTTCAAATTTTCTGCATCTGTCCATATGTCGATGTTCGTACCGGATTAAAATTGTATGTCCCCAGTGCGCCAAAAACAATTCAGTAATACTGAAAATCTATTTTTTATCTGTTATGATCGGAAATGTGGAAATAAAACGAAGCCGCGCACAGTGCGGCTTCATTGCATTTAAATGCAACCCCCCTCCCCCCCACCCCTCACCGCTTCAGCCATGCTAACTCAGCGTGGCGTGGCGTAGAGGGAAATATGCCAGACTGCGAGTTCCTGGCCACCCCTGCCGTGGTTTCTTTCCCATCGTAGGTGTTAGGATACTCTGCCTTGTGTTTATCTATATCCAGCGCCAGTACATTCTAATTAGCCTACCCGTTCAGCACAATATACTGCACAATCCGCTTTATAAATTCCAATCATTGTCGTCAGATATATTTCTGTGCATCTACAGTCCTGCCTGTACCCACGTTCAGACTTATGAATGTTTTTCACACACGTGACGCAGCGTAGTGCGGCACCATCTTTTTACTGATCTGGAACTTCGTAAAGCAATATGGGACTGCGGTTGCTCCTTGGTGCACACACATTTTCATTTTTAATACCCAGATGCGATTACCACCACAAGAATTTCTGTTAGAAGTTTAAGAGATCTCGGATGATATTTTCTACACGTGTGAAAAGCTAATAGTAAAGTTAAAATTTGCGTGTCATAAGTACATAGGAAGTGTACTGCAGCAAACTGATCAATGATTGATGTGAGGAAAAGTAAAAAAGCATACAGTCTTATGGAGGAGAAAAAGCAAAGTAAGTTACCGTCCGTGTACTGTGACTTGCTGCAGAATGTTTCCCGTCTTAGAACACTTCTGCATAGGTCTTTTACTAGACACAGCTAACAGTGAACGTATTCTTTGTTCAGGACAGAAAACTCAGGAAAGTATGGAGTATATGGAAATACAAGTCCTGACAAAATACTCGTTTGTAGCTTTCTAATCGACTATTTAAGTATAATTCCAAAATGCATAACTGAATCGAGAGTCTTTTCCCGTAACTGTCTAGAATCATACATCATAGCGTTCATTAAGTAAATGTATGTCATCCGTGCGCAGTATGTTTCATTTATAGAGCCCACGTTGAACTCCTACTGGTGTAACTTTAGTAATATGGCCTTTCTTGTTGATCTCTTTCCCCTAATTAACTTCGATTAAGTTATGTACCAAGTGATTGCTTGATTCACGGATTCAAGAAGAATAGAATACGTTTCCCAGGATGTACTAGTTTCAGGAAATGTCAATAGTGTAGACGTACTGCCACAGTAGAGTTTAGACAAGCAATTGAAGTACAACGTCAGAATAGGATACAGGTCCTTAGTGCAACAAAAATTATTAATAAAGGTAACAGACAATATAACATTATTGATCTAAAACAAAGGACGAGCTAAGAAAGATAACAGTTGAACCATCCATGAAAAGCAAGACACACAACGAGAGTTCTGAGAAGAAAACAGTAGGGCATATCGCTTTTCTGGTTCTGCTTTTCAAATAACGTGAAAACTTGAGAAAACTTAAATCAGGATCGATCCTCTGTAATGCGAGTACTGTGCCTCGAAACCGCAACATCTAGCTGGGGGTCTTAAAAGAGTTTTGCAGCACAGAGGAAAGGTTAAGGTTAAACGAAAATAGACCTAAAATTTTTGGTGTTATGCGTCCGAAAGTAGGAGCTATGACGACACAGGAATGACAAATCCAGCAATATAACATTAATTAACGAAAATGAAAAACTGGTTCCTCAAATGAAAAAAAGAGCTCTACTGATGTAAAATATTGGCATAGAATTGGTGAAGGAATCCTTCCAAGTGTATTACTGGTGCAACATTGTAAAAATGTGAATGGAAGATCGTGAGAAAACTGAAGGACCGACACTGTTGACTCCTGAAACCTGTCAGTACACAGAAGAATTAAGAAAATTTACTAGAAAGAATCGATGAGTAACAAAATACACTGAAAATCCTTTCGAGAAGAAGATACGTTATATGTCCTTCAAAGTGGACATGTTAACACAAATTACAGAAGGACAGTGTAGTTCGATTAACGCGTTAATTTACAGTAGACTGATTTGCAATCGGGTATCTTGGAATGACTGTGAATAAATTACGTGAACTTTACTCTGAAGTAAGAGTTTTAGTTACCATTCATTCCGACCATCTGAGTTGGAACCAAGCTCCACAATATGTGAGATGCCCCTGGTACCATTTACCATGACCCTGTGCCAAGTCCCAAGGACTATGTAAAACTGATAAATTTCAACAGGTACTGTACAAATTGTATCCTCTCATATAATCGAGACGAATGGGGTGTGTAGTTATTCACAATTCCCTAGCTAAGCATCGCGTTGCTAGAACGCTTACAGTGCAGGTAACAGAAATATTATTGTCTGTCTGTTACTCGTTGATGTTCCAGTTCTTCTCAGTTTTAAATGAGTTTCTTTCTTCACTCACTTTGTGGAGGATCTGTTCGTCGTACCAGTCTACCTAAGTTTCAACAACCTTCTGCAACACGAGGTATCAAAGGCAATTACTCTTTTCTTGTTGATGTTCCAGCGCTTCATGATTCACCACAATTTAGTGCTGTTCTGCAGACGTACATTCCCAGATATTTCTTGCCGAAATTTATTTATTTATTTATAGAAATTTGCGGTAAGTTAAAAAAAATGGTTCTAATGACTGAGCACTATGGGACTTAACATCTAAGGTCATCAGTCCCCTAGAACTTAGAACTACTTAAACGTAACTAACCTAAGAACAGCACACAATACCCAGCCATCACGAGGCAGAGAAAATCCCTGACCCCGCCGGGGATCGAACCTGGGAACCCGGGCGTGGGAAGCGAGAACGCTACCTGCGGTAAGTTCCTATGGGACCAAACGACTGAGGTCATCGGTCCCTAGGCTTAGTTACTACTTACTCTAACTTAAACGAACTTGCACTAACAACACACACACTCATGCCCGAGAAAGGACTCGAACTTCCGCCCTAAACAGCCTGACTACCCTGGGCGGCCCTGAAACTGAGATATATTTTGACAGTAATACAGTACTTTTGGAAAAGAATGTCCTTTTTTCCTGTGCTAGTCTCCTTTTGAAGTCCTCCTTGTTTCGTCTGTTATGTATTTTTTTGTTTCCAATGTAGCAGAGTTCCTTTTCTTGTTCAACCAATTTTGATAAAAATTAGTTTATCATTATTCTCATTTCTGTTACTCCTCATTACTATTATCTCTTTTCAGCCTCCAAGTTCTGAATTCATCACATCATTACATCCCCAACATGTGATGCAATAGTTCTTCACTTTCACTGAGGATAGCAATTCTGTCAGCCAATCTTGTCACTAATATCCTTTTACCATCAATTTCAATCCCACTTTTGTTCCATTCGTGTCATTGTTTCTCCGATATATAGACTGAACAAAATAATTCATTGCGGCCTTGCACCCTTTTTAATACGAGCACTTCATTCTTGGTCATCGATTGTACATATTGTATATTATCCTTCTTTACACTTTGCGTTCACTCTTTCTACATCGACAAATTCAGTGCACCTGTCTTGATTTTTCTTAAGTCTTGCTTCCATTATCAAGCGTAATATTGGAATCGTCTCTCTGGCACTTTGGCCTTTGCGGAAGCCAAACTGATCGACATTTAACAGCTGAGTTTTCTTCTCCCTTCTTTCGCATACTATTGGTGTCAGCAGCTTGGATGCACGAGAAGTTAAGGTTATTATGCGGTAGTTTTCGCATTTAACCTGCAGCTGCTATCTTCGTGATTGAGGATAATGATATTTTTCTGAAAGTCTGATGCTACGTCACCAGACTGAGAGCTCTGTGAAACTGACTGTATTTCTTGATCCCATTTGTGTTCCATGTCAGTGCCATTTCTTATTATATCACGTCAGCGAACAAATTCTCCCACTCGTAAAGGTCTTCAGTGCACTCTTCCCACTTTCGCTCCTACCTTTGCGGGTTAATAATGAAGATCCCACTGCACACTTAAACTTCACGCCGCTGTATTTAACTTCACCTGGGACATTTAGAATTTTCTATATTTGCTTTATCTCCTCTCTTACGGAAATTTCTTACATCTGACAAGGAACGTCACACAGCAGTGTGTTGAATCTTTCCGAGGATGATTTCTTTTTCTATTTCCTCACGTTTTTCCTGCAATGAGTTTTCTTTGTCTTCAGCTACATCTACATGGCTACACTGCAAGTCACATTTAAGTGCCCGGCAAAGGTTTCATCGAACCACCTTCACATTCCTTTCTATTATTCTAGTCTCGTATAGCGCGCGGAAAGAACGAACACTTATACCTTTCCGTCGAGCTCTGATTTCATTTAATTTCGAGTGGTCATCGTTTCTCCCTATGTAGGTTGGTGTCAATAAAATATTCTCGCATTCGGAGGAGAAAGTTGATGATTGGAATTTCGTGAGAAGATTCCGTCGCAACGAAAAACGCCTTTCTTTTAATGATGTCCAGCCCAAATCCTGTATCATTTCAGCGACCCACTCTCCATATTTCGCGATAATACAAAATATGCGGCCCTTGTTTGAACTTTTTCGATGAACTCCGTCAGTCCTATCTGGTAAGGATTCCAAGTCACGCAGCAGTATTCTAAAAGACAAGCGTAGTGTAGGCAGTCTCCTTAGTATGTCTGTTACATTTTCTAAGTGTCCTACCAATAATACGGAGTCATTGGTTAGCCTTCTTTTCTATGTGCTCTTTCCAATTTAAGTTGTTCGTATTTGTAATTTCTAGGTATTTAGTTGAATTTAGATTAGACTGATTTATCGTGTAACCGAAGTTTAACGATTCCTCTTAGCGCTCATGTGGATGACCTCACACTTTTTGTTATTTAGGGTCAACTGCCAATTTCCGAACCATTCTGGTATCTTTTCTAAATCGTTTTGCAATTCTTCGCTACATCATCTATTTATTTCATTCCTGAGTTACTTATATTAGTATTATACTGGACTTTTAGTCCTTTTTTTTGTCGTTCAGTTTTAGAATTTCCATTGTTACCCAAGGTTTTACCTGAGTTACCTTTTTTCGTCCCTATATATGTCTGTCTAATTTCTGTGATTCTCATTCATAGGGATTCCATTCCTCTTCAGATTAACGCCTTACTTTGGCGTCCACTATTGCAGTATATACAGCTTTAGAGAACTTTAAACGTATCTCATTATTGCTCAACCTTCAGTATCCCACTTCTTTTCACAGTCAAACCTCCGGATCCATTTCTTAAACTTCAATCTACGCTTCAGCCTTACGGAATCATAAGGGGCTGTGTCTACTGTTGGGTCACATGGAAATTTATTACAGAATTCAATTTGTCTCTCTCGTCTAATGGTATGTTGTCTTTTCATTGGTTATTCGGTCTTCTTCTCATTATTACCTTGCCCTAGGAAATTCCTTCCCGGAGATCCGAGTGAAGGGGTAAGTCGGAATCTTTTACCATAGGAGAGGTCATTTTCAATCATCGACCACATTTGCCGTGGAAATACATTATGTATGTTTAATGCAGCTGTTGATCACTGCTGATAGTTCCTTCTTTTAAGGACAGTTTCTGATTCCAATGGCAAGAGGCTGCGGCTGAACCCTGATCGCTCCTCTGGTGTCTTCGACAACGCCATTGGCAGAATGAAGGTTTTGATTAGTAGTCGAAGGCCCTACACCTTGTCCAAAGGGTCAAATAAATCTCACGGTTTAACAGATATCATGAAAATATAGAAGCAATCAGTGAATCACTTCTTTGTGTTGCATTCAACAGCGAAATTGAATGAGGTTCATATTGCAACAGTCTCAAGCACTCTGGTTGCACTACTCGTTGTGTGTTGCAGGTGACAACTAAAGCCGTTGTATTGTATGAAATTTCTGAAACAGGACGATGGAATTGATGGATTTGCTATATCGACTTACTCACTTTGAAACACTAAGCACAGCTGAAACTGTGTCCGCTCTGCGAGCTAACAGAACCCAGCTAACAGAACCCACGCTGGTCACTGCAGTCTACCGGGTACTCAGATATTTCCACACTGGCGGATTGGAGTTGCGCGGAATGAGCCGTCGCAATCCACGCTTCACTGTGCTTAATCATACCGTTAAAAGGATCCAGGCTGCTTTCCTGCGGTCTGTCCTGTGAATAGCCCTCTATACCGAGGCTGGCAGGGACACGGTATTTGGACATTCAGGTTTCTATAGCCGGTCGGTGGCAAGTCGCAAAGTAGCTGTAGAGAAGGGAATGTCCCGGCGGGCGGGCGCCGTTGAATGCTCCCATTTTGCAGAGTTTAATATGAATCGGCATGGCACGTGTAATCTGACTCAAGCAAGGTTAACCTGAAAAGACCTTAGATGAACTGAAAATCGTACGCACAAACACGTAACGGGGCACACTACTATGTATAGAACGTGCTTAAAACAACGTTAAACTTCACGAAAATCGCACATATATCACTTTTAAATAGAATATTAGGGAAAGGATATGAGGTTAACGTTAAAATCAAAACTGTAGTCCACGTTCAAAATTTATCAGGATTGTTATGTCGTTTGTAATGCAGAGTTCCTGAAAATGGTAAACGAGGATGGTGCAGCAGCACGTAAAATTTGCATCACTGTCAAGAAGTGAAAGTCTGACATGTTAGGCAAAAATGGACGTTACTGGAATACGAGAGGGACTACTATGTCTGACAGACATGTCCCAATCGTTTACACATCAGCGATACGTTCTTTACTGTGAAGTATACCAGGAGGTCGCACACAGCAACCCTCCATCCTCCTCGCCGTGCAGGCCGTACAGGACCACATTGTAACCAGTGTGGCGAGGCGTTGGAGGGCTGCTATCCGCCGCTCCCTGCTATGAACGAGTTTCCTTAATCATTGGCTTTCAGTGTTGAAAGATGGGGCAATTACCTCTCCTTTCCCTCTTATTTTAATTTTTTCATTACTTGTCAAGGCGCTTTTAGCATGTCCGTTTTTCAGCTGGTCAACTTGAACTATGACGCCCTTCTTCTTTTGAGAAGTTTGGAGCCCCCTCTTTCCCGTATCAGGGCTTAAATGTTTTACTGACCTGTGAGTATTTTATATTGGTTGCCAGTGAGTATATATTATTAGGATAGGTATTTGTTTCTTATCATATGTTGATTCTGCTTTTCCTGTCTTGTGCACTGAAGAACCAAAGAAATTGATATACCTGCCTAACATGGTGCAGTGCTCTCGAGAGCACGACGTGGCATGGACGGGACTAATGTCTGTAGTAATGTTGGAGTGGACTGACACCATCAATCCTGCGAGCTGAACATAAATCCTTGAAAGTACGAAAGGGGTGGGGGAGATCTCTTCTGAATAGCACGTTGCAAGGCATCCCAGATATGATGAATGGTGTTCTTGTCCGGGTAGTTTGATGGCCAGCGGAATTGTTTAAACTCATAACAGTGTTCCTGGAGACAATCTGTAGCAGTTATGGACGTGTGGGGCGCCACATTGTCTTGCTAAAATTGCCCACGATGGCGATGAATGGATGCATGTGATCAGACAGGATGCTTAGGTACGTATCACCTACCAGAGTCGTATCTAGGGTTACCATATATCCTTCACCAGCTTGAACAGCCCCTGTTGACATGCAGGGTCCAAGTATTCATGAGGTTGTCTCCATACCCGTACATGTTCATCACTCGATACAATTTGAAATGAGACTCGCCTGATCAGGCAACATGTTTCTAGTCATAAATAGTCCAATGTCGCTGTTGAGGGGCGTAGATTCGTGTCATGCAGTCAATGGCTCACGAGTGGGCCTTCGTCTCCGAAAGCCCATATCGATGATGTTTCGTTGAATGGTTCGCATCTTGACTCTTGCCGATGGTCCAGCATTGAAATCTGCAGCAGTTAGCAGAAGGGTTGCACTTCTGTCACGTTGAACGACCCTCTTCAGTCGTCGTTGGTCCCGTTGTTGCAGGATCCCTTTCCAGCCGCAGCGATGTTGGAGATTTGATGTGTTACTGAATGCCTGATATTCACGGTAAACTCGTGAAATGGTCGTACGAGAAAATCCCCAATTCGTCGCTACCTCGAAGATGTTGGATTTCATCGCACATGGGCCGACTGTAACACAACGTTCAAACTCAAATAAATCTTGATAACCTGTCATTGTAGCAGCAGTAACCTATCTAACAACTGCGCGCGACGCTTGTCATACAAAGACGTTGCCGACCGCAGCGCCGCATTCTGAATGTTTACATGCATGTACCAGTTTCTTTGTAGCCTCAGTGTAAATGTACACAGTATGATGTGATTTGAAATCTAGAAACCGGTAGTGTTCCTGTAAAAGTTTACATACAGCTGAAAGCAGTTTGTTTCAGAAACATGGGCTACAGCTGGGGCTAGGTCTTTATTGAGTGACGGAAGTAAATTTAAAGTACCTTCATCTGATAGTGTGCAGTATTTCCATCGACGAAGAAATCAAAGGGACAAGAAGAAGTACCACCGGCTCCAACAATTAAGCACAGTGGCAGCGTCATGATCTGGGGACGTTTTCCTAGACGCAGGTTTGGCCTTCTAGACCAATCAGAAGACAAAACGGGTCATTTGGTGAACAGTGACATTTTATAAAATAACTTGGTTCCACACAGGAACAAATTCCACGAAATTAGATGTTTGATCAGAACAACTATTTAAAACACACCCCAGGCCGTTTAAAAATCATTTTAGGGAAAGAGATCAAAGCTTTCAATTGGTCAAGGTAGAGCGCGGATCTAAACACAGTTTAACACCACTAGTATGCATTGGATTGACGTGTTCGTCGTAGAAGCTACTCAAACAAGAATCAATTTTCTGCAGCTTTATTGGACAATAGATCAGAACTCCCCCTCGAAGTATTACAAAAAGTAGATTTGAAACTGTGATTGAAGTTCGGGGATATGCAGCGAATACTGATTTATTCTGCAGATTACAAAATAGACCCTCAAATGAGTTTTGAGCCAGAGGAATTGATATTTATCTGTTGGCGAAAGATAATTTTCTTTAAACTACACAGGGTTTTGAATTTAACGGGTTATAATTACATGATTTTCAGTTATCAATTGGCAGTTTCTTCTGTTACACAGTTATCTTTATGTAACTGTAACTGGTGTTTTGTGCCAAATGCTTTTGAGCGGTGTCGTACTTCGTTCCAGGCGTCGTCAGGAGTGCCAGAGAAACATACGCTAGTGTCCATTGTCTTGTCCTGACACAGGGTAGAGGGAATGCAGGGGGTTTAAGGTCAGTCTGCAATTTCCGAGCGGTGAGGAGCAAACGCAGAAAGACAAATTCCCGGTGAAGGCAGGTAGATGACTTGGATCTGAGCCAAACACTGTCACGGAGCACGTACAAGAGTCGCAGATTCTGGGACTCGGTAGGACGCTTGCAGCAGGAGACCCATAGAATTCAGAGGTCTGGTTACCACTAATTGTTTGTGACCAGACAAACTACTACGCTGTAGGCCAATTCTAAACAATAGAAAAAGCAAAGGAGGCAACGGGCTGCACGTTAGAAGTCAGTGTTAGAAGCCACGGTGGTGGGTGCTAACACAAGTAGCGAACACTAGGGGCACGTTAAGTACAAACTTGAGAGCAGCTCTCCAAGTGAGAAATTCAGACATGTCGGAGCACACCGAACGTGGTCACGAGCGGCACGGAGTCGGCGTCCCAGAGATCTGACTGGCAACTGTCTCTGAATACAAAAACATGGGTTCTTAAATAATCGAGGCCTCGCACCATTTCTCCCTTCCTATAGTCTACCCACCAATCTACCTGCACATAACAATTTTCACCCAATCTGGGGAGTCGTTCTGCACCTCCAGGTTGCGCCTGGCCCATCACATTTACATTCCTCCCCATCTCCTACTCGTTAGGTAGAGTTGTTTCTGGATTTTACATTAACAAATTCCAAGTTTGCTATCAGCAGCGTTCAGCTGAATGGTAATGTCACAGCCACTCCTAATGTGACCAGCAACGACCTTCTGTGGGTGGGTCGTGCTCCAGTAGCGCTCTAACCTGTGTAAACCCACTGACGTTGCAATTCTGAGGAGCAAGTATCAAGCTTGATGCCTCTGTTAGGACGTGCTTTTCACGGCCGTATTCTACAGTGGCGCCTTACGAACAGCGTCTGTGTGGTAGATGGAGTTACCAGTTAATTCTCTGAAGTGAAACCTCTCCTCTGAACGGCTGCCCAGAGCGTCTGCAGATTGCACAGCTCTGATGTTGCTATTTATCTCCGGTACTCTGAATGCTACCATTTGTGCCTGCACTCTGCATTGTGTCTCTGATTTCCTAATTTGGAGAGCTGTTGATGGTCCAGAGTGCCTTAAACGTAGCAACGTGCAAGTCATTATATCGACAATATATGGCAACATCAATGAGCGCATTTAGAATAAAAGTCAAATTCAATTACTACTGCTGTTCCCACACACGATGGGTATGCTCATGTTTATATTAAATAATCCTTCAGATGGGCTTCTTCTAAAGGTACCAAATGCACACAGTGCAGCTTTCCAATTGGTACGTCACATTTATGCAATTCAATACACAACCTATCCTGTTGCACAGTTGCTCACTTGCTCTACGATTGAGGAGTGATTGTGGCAGCTGTAGTGGAAGACTTCTTAAGTAATAGAACCCAGTACGTTGTCCTCGATGGTGAGTGTTCATCCGAGGTGAGGGTATCACCTGGAGCGCCCCTGGGAAGTGTGGTAGGTCCGCCGTTGTTTTCTATCTACATAAATGATCTTTTGGATAGGGTGGATAGCAAGGTGCAGCTGTCTGCTGATGATGCTGTGGTGTACATGAAGGTGTCGTCGTTGAGTGACTGTAGGAGGATACAAGATGGCTTGAACAGGATTGTGAGTGGTGTAAAGAATGGCAGCTAACCTAAATATAGATAAATGTAAATTGATGCAGATGAATAGGAAAAAGAATCCCGTAATGTATGAATACTCCATTAGTAGTGTAGCGCTTGACACAGTCACGTCGATTAAATATTTGGGCGTAACAATGCAGAGCGATATGAAGAGGGACAATAGAGTGCTGCAAAGCTCAATGTTTGACCGGTGACGGCTCTCGTGTTGACGGTGGGACCGAGCCGCTCGTGTCCGGCCCCACAAGACTCGGCTCGGTCGCGTGCTCGCCCCATGTCTGTTGTCCGGATTCCGGACACGCGGATAACCGAGCATGACCGGCCACCGCTGACGTCTCACCTCGCCTCGCCCCGATTCGCTGCACTGTACTGTACAAATCCAACGCCTCTCTCTCTCTCTCTCTCTCTCTCTCTCTCTCTCTCTCTCTCTCTCTCTGACACACACAACGCATATATATATATATATATATATATATATATATATATATATATATATATATATTAATGCAAATGTAACGTAAGAACGGGTACGTGATACAGCTAAATTCATAAAGCATTTCGAAAGTAAAATGATATTTCAATACAATCGCGGATGGAAGATAAGTCTCCTTTCATTAATAGGAAACATTAAACAAGTGCTGTCCCTGCAATCTAGAAGACTACCATCTTCATAAAGAAAGTATACAAAGAACATTGAACGTTTACAGACGTAACTTGCCATACTTTCCACTTGTTTGTAACAGAATCAAAATTATAGTTATTGCTAATCAGCAGTAAATCACTAACGCGTTCCGGATTTAATTGGATGCGACGATTTGTTAGTAACATGCCGGCTTTATTAAAGTATCTCTCAGTAGCTGCGCTTGTTGCTGGGATACACAAGATACGTCTTGCAACTGCAGCCAGGATTGGAAGATCTGTTTCATGTCTGCTGCCCCACTTTAAGATGTCATCATCATCTCCGGGGTGCATTAAAATGTAGAGATCTACTTTATCTGCTGCAAATGATCTGTTGTTCCTCCATTCCTTGAAAACATGTCTCTTTCTGGGTGGTGAGGACACAGTAATTGCCGGCCGCTGGTGGCCGAGCGTTTCTAGACGCTACAGTCTGGAATCGCGCTACCGCTACGGTCGCAGGTTCGAATCCTGCCTCGGGCATGGATGTGTGTGTTGTCCTTAGGTTAGTTAGGTTTAAGTAGTTCTGAGTTATAGGGGAATTATGACCTCAGCAGTTGAGTCCCGTAGTGCTCAGAGCCATTTGAACCATTTTTGACACAGTACTTGAAGGATCTATGATAATAAACAAAAGAGACAGGTAATATAGAAGTGTTTTGCATTAATGAAAAATTATACGCATTATAACATTCCAGTTTCTCTGTAGTGCACTATCCACTATCTATGCAAAAACGATTATGTTAATCATTGCATGTTGTTCCTGCGTAAGTAGCACATATTTGTTGCACGTTGCGAAGAATTTACTGCTTTTCATTTATTTCAAGCCTATTAAGATTACGGAAAGACGGCCAAAGACACGTAGCAATATTATATCTGAAAGTGATCATAATCCTCTCACAAACGAAAGTCAAGGTTTGATTTTTAATTCTTTGTACCTTCTGTTAAAAAATACATATCTGTTATTATACATTAATTACGCTAGCTAATTATAAATCTATCGCGTATCATAACGAAACAGTGCTTCTAACTACAGCAATTACTCGTCTCACAGTCAGTGTCATTGACACTGCAAATTTGTTTGCAGTTTGTGAAACCAAAGAAGAACTAACTCGTTTTTCGGTTATTTTTCGCCTTCTAATTCATCTGTGCCCTCTTTAAATGGTCTCAGAAAATGCGCAATTTTTCCTGCAAGCTCATTACCATATCCTTGCAATCTGTAAGTGGAGTCCTTTTCCGTCAGCAAAGCAGCAACTTCGTTGTACTGGGTGTGTAAGTATTCCAGCATAGTGTACAAGCTGTTTCAGCGTGTGCAGACCTCTCGTTTCAACGATGATTTCAAAGACGAGCAGAGGCCACTTTTCTTAATGCACCCTACAATGCATTTTGCAGTATTTATTGTTGACGCAATGATCGGGGCATGATTTAACAAGAAGTTATCTTCATCGAAAGTATGGCAAGTTCTGTGTTCATACAATGAGCAGCACAAGGAATCCTTTCGCGATTTTCCAAAACCTATATTACATTGGCACCCTGGTCGGAGACAAAAACAAAACTGTGCAACATGTCCGGCGAAATGTCAGAGTCAACTATCCTCTCTTCAATTTCTTTCATAATATTCGCTCCCGTCTTCTTAACGTCCGGAAATTTTTTTGTAACTAAAACATTGTTCACAAGAGATCAAATAGTGCACCTGATTATGCGAATTAGTCCACAAATCAACTGTCGCTTCACTTGTTTAATTAATAACTTCCGCAATAACAGAAGACATTATGCTGTTTAGTATTGCATCAGTTTGTTCTTTGACATGTATGCTTATAGTAGACGGATGTGGTATGACACCTACCACGTTAAATTCTGTTATACTATTTTTTTATTACTGCCGGTATCCCTGAAAGATCTGTATCTTTGTGAAGTTTCTTGCAACTGTATTTAAATGAGTGGTTCCCGACTGGAAACACAATAATGAGGAGCACTTTATGCATGATACGTACCCAATAGACGCATTGTTTTCGTCTACAACCAACAGAAATGTACTCCATACTTGGCTTTTTAGACATTCCCGTTTCTTCAATGTGTTAACATTGGTTTCAGTCTTTAGGTCTTACTGCACTGACTTCCTCGCACTGCATGATTACAGAGAGAGACAAACCATAAATGAGAAGCCCGTACTGGCTGCAGTCTCACATGGATAATAACACGTGCAATGTGTTTGAAGTTACGTGCTACGTATTCGCTCGCCGCTTCTGTGCTCGCTCGCAAGAACTAGAGCGGGCAGCCTATCCAGTTAGGGTGTGCTCGCCGCATCTCGTACTTCGTGCTCGCTTCCTCGGTCATGCAGGGCTCTATGGGACAAGCATGTAATGGCAGTAGTGGGGAAGGCAGATAGTCGGTTCATTGGTAGAATTTTGGGAAGATGTGGTTCATCTGTAAAGGAGACCGCTTATAAAACACTGATACGATCTATTCTTGAGTACTGCTCGAGCGTTTGGGATCCATATCAGGTCGGATTGAGGGAGGACATAGAAGCAATTCAGAGGCGGGCTGCTGGATTTGTTACTGGTGGGTTTGATCATCACGCGAGTGTTACGGAAATGCTTCAGGACCTCGGGTGGGAGTCTCTAGAGGAAAGGAGGCGTTCTTTTCGTGAATCGCTACCGAGGAAATTTAGAGAACCAGCATTTGAGGCTGAGTGCAGTACTATTTTGCTGCCGCCAACTTACATTTCGCGGAAAGACCACAAAGATAAGATAAGATAAGAGAGATTAGGGCTTGTACAAGGCATATAGGCAGTCATTTTTCCCCCGTTCTGTTTGGGAGTGGAACAGGGAGAGAAGATGCTAGTTGTGGTACTAGGTACCCTCCGCCACGCACCGTATGGTGGATTGCGGAGTATATATGTAGAGGTTGATGTAGATGTAGAAGAGAGAAGGGCGTGCTTGGCTGGGGATGGAAGGCTGGTGGATTGTGGATCTTTTTGAACCCACGTATTAAATAATACTCCTCTTTCTATTGTAGACCACTGATGATACCTAGTACGAATAGGCTTAATTTGTTTTGTTAAAATAAAAGATAACATTGATACTCAAAAAAGTACTCTTATTATGGACATGTTAAACGTAGGTGAAGTAGCAACTGAGGAAGAATGCTTGTAAATGTTAACAATAATGTCATTAATACACTTAAATTTATTCAGGAATTTCTATAATATTTTCAAGAAATAAAAAGAAAAGATGACCAACATACTGCTAGGTAGTATTTTTTATTTAGTATTGGTTTGTATTTTGGCCGCGATCCTACTGCTACTGTCACTTTCGGCATCTCTGCTTCCATAACAACCTGTTTTGCGTGTCGTCGGTAGTTACAATATCTTAAGTTATAAATCACCGAATTTACATATTCTTTTTACGTAATTGTATATGAAATTTTCCGTGTGCCCGATATCTACAAGGACTTAGTATTACAATTTCAGGTTCAAATCGTTGCGTTCCTTATTTATAGAAACTTGTAACGTAAGCAATGCAAAAGTGTGCAGTAAAGAATGTTCAGTGATTATAATAACAGTACGTAGGCGTTCAATTGTACCTTTTCACTTCTTAATTGAAAATTTGCTCTCCCGTATTACACATATCAGCATTCATATGGAAGTCGTTCACCATGGCCAATTACATAAGGAAACGATTATTTTCTCACGTAGCCAAGGAATACCACGTAGGCAGGTCTACAGTCTATCACGACTAAAACAGGGGAGAGAGATTACGAAGCGCAAGTAGTTGTCTTTAGCCTCTACTAGACAGATTTCATTCATCTCAACATTCGAAGCGAAGAGGATACTACATATTCAAATTCTGATTTGTCACATTCATTTCTAACCTAGGGATCCACTTAGGCCGCGGTCTTCCTCTGAGACTTATGTTTGTGAGCCTATACTCACATATATTTTTTAGTATATTTCTTCCTCCATTCTCATTCCAAACCAAAAAAAGTTATCTGGGTTCTATTTCATGCAATATGGTATCTTTCTTGTGTGTTATTTTCCGGAATTCAGCTAGAAGAACAGGTGGTTGTTGCGACTGATATTTCCTATACGAAGATATTTCCTGTTTGATGAGATAATTAACAGAAGCATATAGTGAATGGCGACTGAAAGTGAACTTCAAGAAAACAGAATATGTAACTATGGGAACGCAACTGGTAGATCTTGAAATATCAGACAACGTAACCATGTAAGTGGGAAAGACATAAATACCTAGGGTACAAAATTAAGGAAGGTGGAAGACTTGAAGATGACTTAGAAACAGACTGAGCTAAGGAAGGAAAGATATATCAAAATTCCCGTTTTTGCTGTCCACAAAAATCGGATTAAAAACAAAACATAATATATATATATATATATATATATATATATATATATATATATATATATATATATATATATATATATAGCCATTATTGAGCCAGTTACCATCGATCATTTGGAATGCTGGGGATTACGTAGGAGAACCGCAAGAAGATCGAAGCTATAAACATTAAGTTTTTGACAAACATCAAGGATCTCCCGTTTGGTACATAGAACAAACTAGTTTATGAATTTGTCATACTGAATACTTATTTTGGTGCCAATACCTGCTCCTAATATCATGTCAACGCAAACTGTTGCATCTCGATTTAACTGCTGCTTCACTTCTCCATGCTGTGTTTACCGTAAATTAATGCTCTAGACCTAAATTATAAGGACATGTACTGGACTGATTAGTTTTCAGAAGTAATGTCTTTCTTTTGTCATATATTTTATCCTTCTGCACTTATCTTCCTTTCCTGGGAAGATATAGAGAACTATGAATGTAATAAATCCCACTACTTTACACATATTTTAATCTATATTCATTTGGATAATGAACAAAAATGATATATTACATCGAACGTGAAAGAATATCTTCTCAGCAATACACCAACATTCACTGATGGTATTAGAATACATAACCTGCTTTTCTGGTTTCCATAGTAATTTGTAGGAGCAATTAAATTACGTATTATCTTGTTAATTTGCCGTATCGGAATTGCACGAGGTATGGAAACAGTGGAAAGGCTAAAGAATGGTAAAAAAATTATATCGAACGAAATTATAAACTTCCGCCAAACCTTAAATATAAGACAGACCATACTAAAATGTCTTAAGTTATCTGTCAGCCGTAGTAGGAACAGTCTCAAGAAGAAGATCCAGGATGTGCTCTACATCCTTTACCTGTTATGATCTATATTGTGTCCATCGATTTTTGACGATGTGTGAAACACAATTCGCCAAAGGTTGTCACGTATTTTCATACATACCTCTCCGACTCAGTCGGTGGTAACTGACGTTGTGAACCTGAAGCACTATGTCTCTTTGCATACAGTCGTTTATTCACGAATGTCTTGATAGCATGTGGTGCACTTACGGCAGTTTTCCGTTCTAGACTGTAATAAGTCTTCATCGGAACTAAAACTTCAGAAAAGCCAAAAATGCAAAATTTCTTTTAAATAAAAAGGTAGGGTGATGAGTTTTAACTAGTTAAATGTCACAAATTCGAGCACAATGTTTTTAATACGTGGGTATTAAGGTTACTAAACCAAAATGTTAGTAACCATATATAGTTATGGAATGTAATGTAAAAAATGATACTCTGACTGAAACACTATGGTTATAAGAAACGACATAGCGAACTATTTAAAAAATATATTTCTACAAATCACTCGTGAATATAACTGATGTAGCTACTGTATACACATACAAAAAGGAATCATGGAAAAAGCTATGAAGCGGCTTTCGTTCTCCCTCAAAAAGTGTGTATATTATTCAGCACATCTGGGCCTACCGTTCTGATTCTTCCGCCATGTTTCTGTTCTCATGGCCTCTAGTAAGTATTATGATTTGGTTTTCTAATAGACAAACATTAATTCACTGTATACAAAAAATAGGTGCATATATTTAACGATTTCGAATTCAAATTCTATATGTTTTTATTTCAACTACACAGACGCAGCTGCATGTTTCCGAGGTTAGACTGTCGTTGCAACATCGCGTGTTGTTACGTGGCGGAATCACAAAGACCATTCGTCAAGGGCATTTATGAATCTTGCGTCATCTTGTAGGAAGAGAATGTTGAATTTAAAGTGAAAGTGATGGATGTAGTTTTCACCTGTCTGTTAAAATTCAGACATTCATAGGCTGCACAACTGATATATCTTCCATGTATATTCACACGATATTCTGACTTCCTTAAGATGAACGACGAGTCTGTTACTCAAAGGAACATCTTTTCAAGTAAATGTAGCTGGAAATATGTCATGTAACATAGCTGCTTGATTTTATCACTCTGCCTCCCCCTTTTTTTTTTTATTCCAATAGTGCCTTGAGCGGATGTTGAAAATTCAAGTCGCAGGTGTAAGCAGCGTTGATGCGTCTAGTACTTTCTTCATGTCCTGATAAATATAATTCAAAATGTATTGTAACCCTTTGGTTTAGAACTTTGGTACTTAATCTGCCTCACATCTGCTCACGTTGCAGAGGACATGAGGATCGTTCATATCTTGTTTCCAGCAATCGTGATTACTACCAAATTCACAAACAGTTGCTTCTTCCGAGTTGCCTCCTCCATTTTCATTTCCCATGTCTTCCTTCGCTCTCTTTTACAAACTACCCTCACCTTCTTTGGCAAGAGATCTCTTGATATTCGTTTGACACGTGCAGCTACAACACTCCGTACATTTTTCTTTCTTTTTAATACTGACTGCGTGTTATAAAATTACAGTATCAAGACCGAGGTTAAGATAATCTTTGCATATAAACTACAAATACGTGTTAAGTAATTTCACGTTACACCAAATATTATTTTCAAGTGGTTACAGTTTATTATCTGACTACTCGTTACTTTACATGAATCCTCTTAAACTTATATATACCCCTTTATATTTCAGTATTGAAATAGTTTTTCTGCTTAACGATGTTAATGGCGGTCAAGAAGTACATATTTTTTGAATAAAACGGTCTAGATCGATTAGTGTATGTATATATTCTTCTTACAGGTTGCTGCCATCATCAGATGTGCCACGATGTTATAAGTACCCTGTAGATCTAGGAGGTGTTATTCTCAATGTATTAGCAATGCCCCCGAACCCATTCAGTAAATTTATTTTCTTTTCTGTAGGTCAAGGAGAGCATTTCACGTCCGTTGCTCCCTTGTCGCCAAAAGGAAGACAATTGAACTAAGAACATAGGCACTGATGTTAATTCGGATATACTTGGTGAACAGCTAGGTTTTTATTCTGAAATGCTAATTTTAATACAATTATTAAAAATTACGAAATTAATTTCTGCTGCGGGCTGAAACAGAAAGTGTTACAAATGGCAGTAAGAGAAATGCTGGAATAATTGAACTTTTTCCGAATAAGGAAACCCACACATAGCCCTGAAAGATTCAAGGTCGAATACTGGCGAAGTCTCAAACACATGTGTTACCTTATGTTCTACCTTATGTGCGTACATTACATGCGAGTAAGACGTGAATAGTTGACTCTTACAGACACTAGCAGACGTGCCTTCACATTTTTCTCCAGGCACTTCGTCCCAGAAACAAACTGCAAATAATTCGAATCCTCGGATCCGAACGAAGTTAACGGGGGCAGGGGAAGCTCATCGTTTGCAAGACAACTATCGTAAACGAAAGTCGCTATCAAATATTCTGCCTTCCAACCCAATGAGGACTTTCATGAAAGAAACGGGGAATGCGTTAGGTACAGTAAATATAGCAAATTTAATAACATTATGTCACAGAGTAGTAAACAGGCAGTAAAATAAAAGTATATCAGAGGAAACATGTGAAGCACGATTAGGTGAAACTCCTACAACACACGTCTTCATTGTGTTAACTTTTAAAATTTTGTTGCGAGTTTATCGTATATATCAACCGTCAAGGATGTGGTGTGGGTTACATGAGCTGGTGCACCTCAGTATACGTTAAATGTCGTTGGTCTTGTTCAGTAGTAAGTAAAGAACTGTTAACGTGTTCAGTTATGTAACAACTTGCGCACAGCTACTGCCTATATGTAACGCAAATCGCTGTCTTATAGGTTGCGAATGGAATTGTTAACCTGTATTCACACAGCTGTCTTCGCCTGCATATTGTGTACTAAGCACCAACGTCTCAGTATGCACGAATACTGTATACAGGAGTACTGCGCTAGTCTCAGCTGACCACATGTTCACTCATACCCAAACCTCAAGCTGACAAACAGTCATATTGATTACCAAAAGCATTATATCCCCAAAGCACTAACCGAAATTACGATATAGTTTCTGCTATGCGCTGTCGTCCAGAAGAACGTTCGTAAATGTTAAGTAATAAGTAACATCTGATCCACGGAACAAAGAAAAACATAACTTTGAGCGCCTCTCCTGTAGAGCTCCCGTGTGTATGTCGTAGGGCGTTAGTTTGTCGTACCGGTACCACGGCTGGCACGTTCGAGTTGTGGTTATGCAAGTTCCTCTTCTACAGTACATGTGAAACTGTTAAATAAGACAACATATTCGTGACATGTAAAAGGACTTTCGGTTGGGTTAAGGTTGTTTAGGTGAAGAGACGAAACAGCGAGGTCATAGGTCTCATCGGTTTAGGGAAGGACGGGGAAGGAAGTCGGCCGTGCCTTTTCATAGGAACCATGCCGCCATTTGCCTGGAGCGATTTAGAGAAATCACCGAAAACCTAAATGAGGATGGCCGGACGCGGGATTGAACCGTACTACTCCCGAATGCGAGTCCAGTGTGCTAACCACTGTGCCACCTCGCTCTGTTAAAAGGACTTTCAGAGTTCATAGCAATGTTCTGTTAGCACTCTGCTTTCTCTTCATTTCTTTGAAAGTGTCACATTTGTAGTTTCACGTAAAAAACACAATCAATCGGAACAGAGGAGCAAATAAACTATTTAGTCACACATACGGAAGTATTAATAGTAATAATAATAACGGTAACAATATTATTGCTACTATTAATACTGAAGCACTGGTGATGCAGTTGTATCTCTATTCCCCTCTTACAATTGTTTATGTCTATTCTGTGCTACTACAAATATAGGCTGTCCGTTTGCTACTTTTAAATAAACAAAGCGAAAGCGAACTGCCATTGGCATGTTGCTGTAAACTCCGAACAGTCCTTTTAAAAGTCAGGAACATGTTGTCCCATACAACAGTTTTACCCATACCCCAATACGGAAACTGGCACGATCATTACTCGACCTCTGGATCCTTGGTAAGACAAACTAATGCTCTACAGACGCTCTCATTTACG
Source organism: Schistocerca gregaria (assembly GCF_023897955.1). Lineage (NCBI taxonomy): Eukaryota > Metazoa > Arthropoda > Insecta > Orthoptera > Acrididae > Schistocerca > Schistocerca gregaria. The sequence goes on from NC_064920.1 coordinate 1,020,326,644, forward strand.
CTCTTCCTGTTTACTCACCACTTACAGTGTACGAACGTTCTACTGGACGACAGTAAATAATACAAAACTGTATCGGAGTTTGGACTGGTACTCTATCGACATACTGTGTCTGGTACCGATGTGACTGTCTGACATGTGAATGAGTGGGTTTGAGAACTTTGTCAGTACATGGGCTCCAGCGACTTGCGTAACCTTCTGGGAATTTCGCCATTGCTACACCGAGAAGCGTGTCGGTCGCAGAAGTAGGTTACAGTACGCTTGTTCGCCCACTGCTTGAATACTGCTCAGCAGTGTGGCATCCGCACCAGATAGGGTTGATAGAAGAGATAGAGAAGATCCAACGGAGAGCAGCACGCTTCGTTAAAGGATCATTTAGTAATCGCGAAAGCGTTACGGAGATGATAGATAAACTTCAGTGGAATACTCTGCAGGAGAGACGCTCAGTAGCCCGGTACGGGCTTTTGTTAAAGTTTCGAGAACATACCTTCACCGAAGAGTCAATCAGTATATTGCTCCATCCTACGTATGTCTCGCGAAGAGACCATGAGTATAAAATCAGAGAGATTAGAGCCCACACAGAAGCATACTGACAAGCCTTCTTTCCACGTACAATACGAGACTGGAATAGAAGGGAGAACCGATAGAGGTCCTCAGGGTACCCTCCGCCACACACCATCAGGTGGCTTGCGGAGTATGGATGTAGATGTAGATGTAGAGCGTGCACCAGTGTGTGGTCTGGCTGACGAATAACTCTCCTGAACATCACCTGTCTCACTGCCGGCACCTTCATCCCCGTCGGGTTCCCGTGGTCTCCACTAGTCCAGTGAAGTTATAACGCGCACGTGGGAGATCTAGCGCCATCATGACGAACCAGAAAAATGGATTTCCCCACTTCCCAGGCCTCTACAAGTGTGTGTATGTACTTTAGTAGTATAAAGACAATGCTCCTAAGAAAGTAATAATACAATGTCTGTAGCATACTCTATCGAGTTCATCATAAAAGTAGTAGAGACGTGCAAGACATAAACAGTCTTCACGGAATTACATGGTCTCTTTCATAGCACGTGTAACAAAATGGGACATTTGCGTTTCTTAATTGGAAGTTGTTGTAAAGGCGCTCACTGCCCTGTTGTGTTCCTGCATTGTTAGTACTTTTTTTCTGTCCAACCTTTGTTCTTCCTAATTCTATCAAAAATACTTTTCGGCACTGACTTTGTGTTTGTAGTTTTTGCAGTGAAGTTGTGGCTCACTCCTCTCCTATCGTACTTTTCAGGCCACATACGACTTTAAATTGCCTTCACTTCCGATAAACACACCTTGTAAATACTCCCCATAGGTTTCTACGGGGCTCATATTCTGCTTCCCTGCAGACCAGGGCGAAACATCGATATCTTAGTCTTCGATTCACCATTTGGTTGTAGCAGGAACGTGCACAGACGAATTATCTTATTCAAACAATAGGCTTCCGTTCCGTTGGTCGTCATACTTTCTAATCAATTCTGTCTCTTGCGTCTCAGGGTACACAGAGTTCATTCTGCTGCTCAGCCAAGCAATGTGTGATTTATCTTTAGCCGAGATAACTGCCCAAATCAGAACACTTCCACCATCAATATCTCTGCTCATTCTTACCTGCTGCTCTCTTCTCAGATCACACTGGTAATACTGAAATCCATCCAGCCGTTATAAATTTAACTTCTTCTCGTCACTGAAGATCTCGTTATCCCCTTAGGAAGCTCGTGACATATGTTTTTCATCAAACTCCTATCTATCCTGCTTATGTTTGGGTATCAGAGCAGTTTTTGCAGTTGTTTCTTCAATGCAAGATGTTTGTCACTTGACATTATTTGTTAGACTATTCAGGCAATTGCTGACAGCCGTCACCGAGCAACTAGGTGAGAAAAGTAACAATCTGTGGCCCTTGATTTCTGCAAAATGAATCGTTTCAATGCCTCAGATAATATTCTACTTAGTCTATAAGCTGCATTCTGTACATAAGCGCCCAGTCTAACTTAATTATGTCACTGTACTTAAACGGTTGAAGTTCTTGGTGACCTGACGATAAGAGAGCTCCATTTTCTTTTTGTTTCTCCATCTCATAATAACTGTTTTCTGCTTAGCATTGTCACAGTCTGGCTTTATGTTCCAAACACGCTCTGACACTAATGGTATATGTTTCCTGTCTTCAGGTAACGCACATACGCACATACTAACCCGACACAGAGACGACTGCCTTTATACTGAGTTCCACCCTCTACCAAATGAATCTTTGATATCTTGTTATACATTGTATTACTGACATCAAAAGCTAAACCATTTGACAGCATTTTTCAGTATATTGGACGTCATACTATTGGATATGCAGCCAGCCGCGGTGGCAAAGCGGTTCTAGGCTCTTCAGTCCGGAACCGCGCCACTGCTATGGTCGCAGTTTCGAATCCTGCCTCGGGCATGGATGTGTGATGTCCTTAGGTTACTTAAGTTTAAGTAGTTCTAGGGGACTGATGACCTCAGCTGTTGAGTCCCATAGTGCTCAGAGCCATTTGAACTATATTGCATGAGCACTGTGCACAACTATTCGAGCCGACAATGCAAAGTTTCCTATAAAGATCCATGTCTCTACATTGATTTCCACTACTGTATATACACACACTCATTACTTGACTGCTAACGGCACAAAAATATCTCAAACTATCGACCCCTGCATAGAATATGTACCTCAAAAACTACAATTTGACAACATATATATATATATATATATATATATATATATATATATATATATATATATATATATATATATATGTGTGTGTGTGTGTGTGTGTGTGTGAGTAGCTATCGCCTCCTATACCTCCTGTACCTGTACCTCAAAAGAACAATTTGACAGCACAGCATTCACACGTACAACAACGAACACACAGCTGGTGCCGTAGGTAGATGTTTGCTTTAGAATACTCGACTTGGAGAGTCTCTTCTAGGTCTAGTTGTAATCTTTTATATTTTCTAATTGTAGACTGAATGATTTGTTATCTGGCCTCTTCGTTGTTACACAACAATTACTGTAGGTTTAGTAGAAAGTGGAGTGACATAGGAACGATAAGACAATCGTTTGGTTGCTCCACTTTTAAAGAAGAACTTTGCCATTAAACGTTACACTAGACTCGCCCATGCATGAATTCCAGTCCAACGTTAGCCTTGCTTTCATTATCTTCATTTAAAACGCCTAAAGGAGAGCTGTGCACTCACTGAGGGTCTTTGAGGAGTTTTCATTGAGGCGAAAAAAGTAATATGGGTCCTCCTAATATCGTGTCCGACCCTCTTTTGCCCGGAGTAGTGCAGCAGCTCTATGTGGCATTGACTCAACAAGTCTTTAGAATTCCGCTAAACCAGTCTTGAGCCATGTTGCCTCTATAGCTGTCCCTAATTGTGAATGTTTCGCCCTCACAGTATTTTTTGTTCGCACTGACCTATCTCTTGTGTCCCATAGGTGTTCATCGAAATTCATCTAGGGCGATCTGGGTTGCCAAATCATTTGCTGAAATTGTCAACAATGTTGTTGAAACCAAACACGATCACTTGTGGCCCGGTGACATGGTGCACTGTCATCAACCTATGAATGGCTGCAAATGGTCTCCAATCTGCCGATCATTACCATTTCCGGTCATTAATCGATCCAGTGGGATCAGGGGATCCAGTCTATTCATTGTAAAACAGTCCACACCATTGTGAAGCAACCACCAAATTGCACAATGCCTCGTTGACAACTTCACTCCATGGCTTGATTGGTTCTGGGCCAGCTCCGAACCCTGCCATCAGCTCTTCCCAACTGGAATCGGGACTCATCTGACGAGGCCGTGCATTTCCAGTTGTCTCTGGTCCAACCAATATGCTCACTGAGCCCAGGAGAGGCGCTGCAGGCGATGTCGTGCTGTAACCAGAGGCACTCGCCGTAAGGTTCCTGCTGCCATTTGTTTTTTCGTTCGTCGTAAATCCCACATTAATTCATGGGGTTGTTCCACGAAGTGTTGCTTGTCTGTTAGCACTGACAACTCTACGCAGTAGTAGCTGCTCTGAGTCGTTAAGTGGAGGCCATCGGCCACTGCGTTGCCCTTGGTGACAGGTGCGCCTGAAGTTTGGTATTCTTAGCACACTGGGGATATCATAATATTGAATTACTTAAACATTTCCGAAATTAAATATCCCATGAGACTAGCTCCAACAAACTATCCGCGTTCAAAGTCTGTCAATTCCCTTTGTGCGGCCATAACGACATCGAAAACCCTTTCACGTGAATCACCTAAGTACAAATGCCAACTCCACAGTGCCTTTTTATACCTTGTGTATTCGACACTAACGCCATCCATATATGTGTATATGGCTATCTCCTGACTTTTGTCACATCACTCTATCGTGCATCTGTGACAGCTCTGGCGTACAATGTAATATCAGCAGATATAATCGCTTAATGATTGTCACAGGTATTTCTTCTTTTCCGGTACTTAAAACAGATCACTCATATGAATTACCTTGTGTACGGTACTAATAATATAAAAACTAAACGGAAGCGCCCGTAACATCGTCGAGTTGGCATTTCCATTTTTAACACCGTTTCCGCCATCTATGAGTAGGGGTGAGTGTGGTACCTGAAGGACAGTGTTTCTAGGGAAACAAATTGTTCCCGAGTCGGTGTTCCCATGTAGTGACCAGTTTTAGAATAACATGAATCAAAAGTCACTAGAGATCGCCTTAGGCAGTTTTCAACGTCTTTTGCCGAGTTTGTAAATATTAAGAGCTCCACTAAGGGCTGTATGATATACTAAAGATATTTTTGAGGACATTCTTTTGTTCAGTTTCAGAGTTATATGGTAACTAAAATTCTGTATCTTTTTAAAAGTAGTTCCTTAATGTTTGGAAGATTGAGCCATACAACATTTTATACCCTGCAGCGATGACTGCAAATATTTATTGCACAAATTGTCTTCTGTGTTTGTGATTGTCCAGGTCTAACGGTACCGACAGATCGCCTTGTCATCGTCAGCTGAGAGTCTTCGCTGGATGCAGACTTGTAGAGGCATGTGGTCAGCACACTGCTCGCCCAGCATTTGCCAGTTTTCGTAACCGGAGCTGCTACGTCTCAGTCAAGTAGCTCCTCAACTGAACTCAGAACGGCTGAGTGCAGCTCGCTTACCAGAAGCACTCGACAGCCCCGGATAGTAGCCCATCCACGTGATATCCAAACCGGACAGCGCTGAACCTCGGTAATTTGACGGGAACCTGTGTCACCACTGAGGCAAGGCAGTTTATAATAAGGTGGTAACAAAATACTTTCAAATATAAAATAATACTTGATACATGCGGAAACAATCCAGAATCGTATTACTACAGGAAGTGTTGTAGGTATAACCCTCTCACCTGTAAAGAAGAATGGGTCTAACTTTCAACGTTTTAGACCCTAATGTGTAAAGAGTATAAACAATAAAAACTTATTTTTCAAGAAAAGCTTCATAAAATGGTGAATTTTGAACGCCACCGTCTCCATGAAAATATATATGGGTAATTATTTAGTTACCCATATGCCATTGTACACAGGACGTGCTAGTGAATAACCAATTTTAGCACTGTCTGCAACAAATAATGTACCTTTTATTTATGATGATGATGTTTGGTTTCTGGGCCACTCAACTGCGCGGTTATCAGCGAACGTACAAATTCCCAACCTTTTCTCAGTCCAGACTCGCCACTTTCATGAATTATGATGAAATTATGAGATCAACACAAACACCCAGTCAATTCGAGGCAGGTGAAAATCCCTCACTCCGCCGGGAATGGAACCCATGAACGCGTTCTCTACGTTTTATTTAGGCAGCTCCATCGGGCACTTCATATTCTTAGGTCGTATTTGATCAGCTGCCGATTATTTTCAAGTATTTCTGTTTTTATAGTTATGGACTTCGTGTAGGTTTAAAGTGACACAAGTTCTAAGATATAAGCATTGGAAGCATATCCCCAATCTGCTAATAATATGAGAAGTCTCACGTTTACAGTCTTTTCATCCTCCAATGAATCGAAAAAGAGTTAATATAAATTCAGCCTACAAATATAAGACGGCTCAAACAAGCTCCGAGTATCAATCCCACTTTGCAATAAATCCTCAGTTAAAGGGATTTCGACTTACTGAGCGTGTAATGTTGAAGATCTGTGGCAATAATGGTGATTAACTACGTAAAATTCGACAACAAAGAATATAGTGGCTACAAATCATGACATATATAGACCTGTTTTTCCGATCAAAGCTGTGTGAATAAAACAAGCTGTATATAGAAAAACGCTGTTCGGCCATCCGTTTATAATTACATTATTACTGCGAGTTTCATATGTATCTGCTGTCACATTTCGTGCTCGGGCTCACCCAAATGTTAAATTAATACAATAAAAATTACCATTCATTTTAATGCGTCGGCATTAGTAGTTTCAATCTTTTCAGCAAAGAGAGGCTGTCCAAATTAATCGTATTTTACATTTTTAATCTCTAAACGTGTCTCCAATTCGTTATGTGATCACTATATTTCGTCATGTTGGTAGCAAAATTTCGAAGTTGAATATTATTACCGCCCAGTCGTGGATGAAAGTTAGATCCAGTTGCAATACCGGCTGATGTACGTTTATTCTCTGACTTTGCACACTAAAATTTGATCGGATTAAATTGGATTCCGAACGCGCATTAAAACAAATTACCGATTTTATGTGATCATTTGAATCGATTACACTGCTAATTCAAGTTCCATTCAGCATCTGCGGCTGTAGGATTGTTATTGCAGCCTAGCCTGAAATATTCCTCGAAATCATTGCTGTTGTCTACGTCTTTGCTCTGCAGAACAACCTATGCAGTAAACTTTAAGTTCAACGTACTCCTCCCCAAGTACGTCTACTCTTAGCTTATAAGTTACGTAATGCGTCTCAGTATATGGCAGTTCATTTTGTCCACGTAAACTCGTGGTAAAATGAGAAGCTGATGCCGAGCAACATAAAATGGTGGGTGATAAGGTAGTGCTCAATATATTGGAAAGAAGATAACCTACAAGAAATTAACGTCATTAAACTGACAGTTCACAATAATGGATATAGCTCTGCCGTCATTAATAAGCTTCACAGCACCATTAAAAACAAAACAATAACAAAAATAGCTAAATTTAGAAGCAACTACTGCTCTGTTATCATCCAACACATTGTGCAAATGATTCAAATGGCTCTGAGCACTATGGGACTCAACTGCTGAGGGTATCAGTCCCCTAGAACTTAACTACTTAAACCTAACTAACCTAAGGACATCACACACATCCATGCCCGAGGTAGGATTCGAACCTACCACCGTAGCGGTCGCGCAGTTCCAGACTGTAGTGTCTAGAACCGCTCGGCCTCTCCGGCCGGCACAAATTGTGCAACATCATTGCATACCACACATTCGTAAGGCGCCATATCAGATTGCAAGTTTGTTCCGTGTATGAGTATGCAGATTAGTTTCACCGCAAACAATAAAACGAATGATAAACTAATAAATAAGATAAATTTCACGAATGAAGCACACAGCATATCTGGAATTCTGAGAATGAATTGGTCTGTGTGCCCCAAATTTTATGTAATCCAAAGTAGCAACAATTTCGGTGTATGGTACCTAGAACACACCGCGGCAGTCTGGCTAAATAACGTGAGTAAAACTACTTGTACCGCTCACATGGTCCAA